>NW_022146168.1:3064409-3738030 GCF_002938485.1 Sitophilus oryzae
CAAAATAAAATAGCGTACATATAAATTTGAAAAAAAAACAATATAGGTTTTTACTAAACTCTAAAAATAAAACCAAATTACTAACAGTCATTACAATATAGAAATAAGTTTTTTAATACTATTATGTAAAAAAATAAGTTATAAAACTGGAATTAAAGGAAAAGTTTTTAGTTACAGCATGAGGCAAATTTCATTGTTTTCCTGAACATGTTTTACACAATGGATTCGTACATTCTAGGCATTAAAAATAATTAACTAGGACATAACACTGTCTTTGACTAGGATAAGAACTCTAGGATAAAAATATCTCCGTGGGCGTATTCTGGTTGTACAGGAATTGCAAGTATTCTACCAATTGTAAAGCATATTTCTCGTAGAATATTTGACATTGTCAAACGCATTTGTCTGGCAGATTGTCATATTGTCACTGTCACAGTCCTCATCATATGATTTTAATAGAGTTTCCTCATAACTAGAGTCTCCTAAAGGCACTCTTTTCGAAGACCCGGTCATATTTTACAAAAATTTGTCACACATAAAATGTTACACAAACGGTCCGGCGTCGTCTGTGAGACTACGGCTTTAGTAACTTCTTCCAGAACTTCTAAAAAACTAATCCAGTTTGGGCACAAATATGGCTATCAGTTGTTGACCTAGAGGGGCAATATTAGCTAGAACGCCAATCGTGTGGGCGGTCCCAGTAATTAATGAGACTGAGTTAATTATTTGGCGTAGTCTGTCAGACGACGCCGGACCAGTTAAGGGTTAAACGAACCTTTGTGCTAATATTTATGTATCTAAAGCTGGCGGTATTAACTGACCCCTAAAATATCTAAAAACTTGATATATAATCTAACTGACACACCACTGACAATGACAAATAAATAATTTATTTCTGGAGGTATTTTGTATAGGTGTTTTTCAGGTATATTTTAGTATTTAGTCGTTTTACACAAAGAAATAGCCATTAAACAATATAAAAATACTTCATAACAAATCTATACATACATACTTTTCATTTAAAAAAAGAATCAAGATTGGTGAAGCGGTTTCGGCGGGATGGATATAACAAAAAAATCCTTTGAGCTTTTATATGTATGGATATGGATTTAAAAATTTAAAAACCGTTTTTTCATCCCCCAGTATATGAATTTAGGACACACTTTGTATATCAAAAATAAAACTTTTAATTAGACCCGTCTGAAATAAATAATCTTAATAATTCTAGAAGTTATCGAAGTCAAAGTATTTCAAAGAAGTTCAATTTTGGCCCCAAACTGATTTTGAAATCTTGCTTTTTAAAATTCTTTTTCAAATTTTTCTAACCACTTCCATTCACTGAAACTAATTATGTATGTTTGGATAGAGGGTTTATGACGCTCTTCTGTGGCGGCTTTATATTTCTTAATAATTATATATAAGGTGTTTTAGAACTCGAACCAAAGTCGAAATTTTGCAAAATCTGAAAAAAGAAAATCTCTCGAAAATAATAAATAGTGAAATGACATTTACCCTCTATGGATAGAACCCTACCTTGTAGCGTTTTATTTTTCTTTTTATAAAATTCCAAATTTTAATATTGCTGGCGCCATCTATTCGCTAGATGTTAAACTTCATTCAGTACAGGTAGCGGTTCCTTTCCATAAAAACAAATTTTATTCAGTATAGACGATAGAGTTCACTTAATTGCCTTTGGTCATATGACCTGTGAATTCGAAGACTCCGGTTTTGCGAAAAGGAGGCTTTTTCCGAGAGATTGAGATCAGAAAAAGACGCGTGGTTCAGCGTCCGACGAATCTCAGAGAAAAAGGGCTTTCTGAAACACTTTTCCTAACAGTAAAGGCACGGGTATCCAAAGGTGGAGATTTGAAATCCTGTAGAATATACTGTTCAGAGCCTAGTTCGTGTTTTTTGGCCTTTTCCTGGAATAAGATCACATTATTCCCGTTTTTTATTTATTTTGATAATGTTTGATTGTGCATTACTGGTTTGGATCAGCATATAGTTTGGCTATATTTTGGAATGTGTACAGCTGATTTTCAGACCAGTAACTGGTGTATAAGAAATTGACGTATAAGTAATTGGCATATGAGTAACCACTTTTGAGACAGTATTTATGACTCTACATTTATTCTACTGATATCGAAGACTCCTGCTACTATCGAAGAGTCTACATCCACTTCCGTTAGTCTGGAGACTGCCTGCCTACCTGTTCACTACGTCACAAAATAAAAAAAAAATACAGATAAGTTCTAAGTTCAACACACAAGGTATTCCCTAAATTTTTTTTACTTTGAGATAATATTTTGAATATCTCTGTAAATTGATGTCATTTATTCCATATATTATAGTCAAAATTTACCTTTTAGTTAACATTATAAGTAATGCTTTGTCCTTAACGGTACGTTTTACTTCAGTATGATCTTTTATGTGAGAATCGCTAACACGGATTCATTTTTGAAGGTTATTGTACACGACTTGTTTCGAAACATCATCGTATTGGTACTTACATAAATTTCACCTGTTTATATATTACGTAGTATAGTATACTGGAGAGAACTCTAACTAAATTTGAGTTTACTTAAAGTAACTAACGATTTCATTGGGATAATTGAAACTGGGTTTAAACTGATTGATAATTGTGTTCGTTTTTAAATAAATGTTCAACGTAGGATAGTTATATCGGACTTTTATTCTTGATGAACATAAGACCCCTTATTGCTGTTGATTATTTTATTTTAGCTATTTCATGATCAAATTTTCTTACTGGTTTCTTACTTTTACCTTTTAATAACCAAAGTAAGTGGCGCCTTTTTACTGTCTTTGACCATTACTATTTGAATACTTAACATCAATTTTAGAATCTTTGCAGCCTATACATTATTACTTTTATTTTATTATTTAACAACATTATTAAGTCACCACAGGTCACAAGCCTTACCTACGAACCCAGCTCTCCTCTAACCCTGAGCAACGGATACCTTTTTCTTTCTGTTTGAGTGATGACAGAAAAAGTCGTCACACAAATAGAAGAATAAAGAATATGACGCCCTGTCACGTGGGGCTTTACTTGGTTTAATTGGCTCGACTTAGTTTAATTGGCTCAATTTAATTTAATTTGCTTCACTTATTTGGTAGACTTTGTAAAATAATTTTTGTTAGGCTCAGATAAATTTTCTATAAGGCAAAGACTATAGTTTTGAAATTTTATTTTCATTATTTCTGTAATTAAATTCTAATAATTTCAGTTCAACAGCAATTTTTTTGTTTTATAAATTCTTGAGGGTGTTTGTTTATCTATTTAAAACCCAGATAAATAACTTAATACGTATTTCTGACTACATTTTTTATTGACGTTTCGATTTTGATTTAAATATACAGGTATGGTTATATTTTGAATATACAGAGTGGACATAATTTCAGTATACAGGGTAGCACTGTTAGTATTTCATAAAATTTTGGAATTTGTTTCGAATACTTGAATCTTTTTTGGTTTTGACATTGAACATATTTTCTTTCTGATAGTTTGCGCCGAATCATAACAGCTTTTTGTTAAAATTAGTAAGTTTTTCTGAATCATTTAGTCTTTAGTATTTCATATAGCTGAATTACAATGGAGAAAGAATCTTTTAAAGTTAATCATTTACGACAAGTAGAATTAGATTACGAACTTCTTATTAGGGGTATTAAAACATCTAAAAATGTTGACAGTAAACGTAAAATTTTGTCAGGTCTTTTAAGTAGAGAAGTAAATAACCCTTTTTGTTTAGTTAATATGGAAGATTATCCTGTTTCTTTTGATCAAGAAATTTCAGAAATTAAAGCAACTTTAGATTCAATTTCCTTGTCAATTTCTGAATTTGAGGGTGGAGTAAATGATTCAATGTTCAAAGTTATAAGATCTCGTCTTGCGCATTTGGCTGGTAGAATCAAGAGAATAATTTTAGATGAAAATCGTGCTGATGCAGAAACTATTCAAACTGATGTTTATACTAGTTGTTATCAACTTGAAGCTGACCTGCTTGTCAAAACTTCAGACATTAATGAAACTTTAAACGTTAGTTCTGTTCCTTCAGGACCAGTTATTAATGTACCGCCTCCTATTGTTACTTATGTTGCTAAACCTTGTCCAGTGTCAGACTGGCCTATTAAATTTAATGGTAATCCTCAAGATTTATTTTCATTTTTAGAAACTGTTACTGAGCTTTCTGAATCACGTAAAGTTAGTGAACAAGATTTATTTTCTTCTGCAGTAGAACTTTTTACTGGTAATGCTTTTATTTGGTATAGAAGTATTAAACAACATGTCGCAGATTGGAAATCTCTTGTAGAAAGATTAAAGAAAGACTTTTTACCACCAGATAATGATGATAATATTTGGTCACAAATTAAATCTTATAAACAGCGAAAAAATGAAAGTATTTTAATTTTTATAGCAACTTTAGAGAATCTTTTTAGTAGATTAAGTAAATGCCCTAGTGAGGTTACTAAAATAAAAATCATTAGACAAAATTTACTTCCTGAATACATTACTCAGTTAGCTTTAGTTGATGTTTTATCTGTGTCTGAACTGTCTAATTTGTGTAGAAAATTAGAAAATGCTAAACATCAGAATGAAAAACATTCTAGAAATTTAAATGTTTCTGAATTAAATACCACTCCTGATTCTAGCTCGTTTGATTCTCGTCGCGTACAGTTTAGTAAAAAATCTAAGAATGTAAATGCTCAGAACAAAAATAAAAATACTACTGCTAGGTCTCCTTGTTCTGCTGTAGCGTCGTCGTCTTCTGACCCTGATATGGTAAATACTTCGAGTATGCCCCGATCTGTAGAAAATTCAGGTAAGGAAACAGCTTCGCGTTTAGTTTGTTGGAATTGTTCTGGTCCGAATCATACGTTTCATGATTGTCGACAGAAACGTAGGGTTTTTTGTTTTAAATGTGGTAATTTAGGGGTTAAATCACCGGCGTGTCCAAAATGTTCAAAAAACTAATCGGACGAACTCGTGTTTCTGGTCATGTAGTTCAAAAAAAATTCAAACCCAGAAATTTATTTTCAGAATCTGATTGGAAAAAGTGGTTATTATGTGTTAAAAATTTTTATAGATCCACCACTACCAATCATAAAGTTTCTCCTCTTTTTTGTCCTAAGGTATCTGATAACAGACCTTATATTTTAGTAGAAATTCTTGGCGTTGAAATTTGTGGTCTTTTAGATTTTGGAAGTACATCTACAGTTATTGGAGCTGCTGGTATTCCTGTTATTGAGAATCTAAATTTGAATATTAGGGAACCAACTCATTTGTCAATTAGTACTGCAGACAATACTGAAAAGAAAATAGTTGGTGTAGTCGATCTACCTTTAGTCGTTGATGGTTCATGTCAAGTTATCAGTGCTATTGTAGTACCTTCATTGCCTCATAGTTTTATTTTTGGTTGTGATTTTATCTTGCGGTTTGATCTTATGGAAGATCTTAAGAAGAATTGGTGGGAAGTCAACTCTAGATCTCAGCCAAAGTTTTCTTCATTTCCCTATAACACTCATGCAGTAAATATGTTGTGTACCCTTGATGATTTAACACCAAATCAGAGAAAACCAGCTGAACTTCTTATTAACTCTTTTGACAGTATTAACAGTGATCATGGTCTTGGTCGTACCGATAAAATTACTATGTCAATTGACACTGGTGATGCCAAACCATTTCGTCAAAAACCTTTTTTAATGTCACCTTATATGTCAAAAATCTTAAATGAGGAATTAAATGATATGCTTAAACTTGGTGTTGTGGAACCTTCTAATAGTCCGTGGTGTTCCCCAGTGCTTTTAGTTAAAAAACCAACTGGTGAATTTCGTTTTTGTTTCGATGGTCGATCTTTAAATCAGGTTACAAAGTATGACTCCTACCCTATGCCAAATATAGATAGAATTTTAAACTCTCTTCGTGGAGCTACGTATATTTCGAGTATAGATTTGCGTAAAAGTTTCTGGCAAATTCCATTATCAGAGGATTCAAAACCAAAAACTGCTTTCAGTATAGTTGGTAGAGGTCAATTTCAATTCACTACGGTGCCATTTGGTTTGTGCAATGCCGCTCAGACACAACAAAGACTTGTTGATGCTATTTTTGGACCACGTTATGAACCACACATTTTTTGCTATTTGGATGATATAATCATATGTTCACCCAGTTTTGAGGAACATACCAAATTGCTTTCTGAAGTTAGAGACAAGTTAAAAGATGCTAACTTAACTATAAATATAAAGAAGTGTGAGTTTTTCAAGAAATCTTTAAAATTTCTTGGATATATTGTTGGCTCTAATTCATTAAGAACTGATCCAGAAAAAATTTCAGCAATGTTAAACTTTCCTCGCCCTACCACGACGACTGAAATTAAACGATTTATAGGTTTGTGTAGTTGGTACCGTCGTTTTATAAGAAATTTTTCGACATTAGTTTCACCCATTAATGATTTGTTAAAAGGTAAAAAGAAAGGTCAAGGAATTCAGTGGAGTCCTGCCGCTGAAGATTCTTTTTTGAAAATTAAACAACTTCTGGTTTCTGCTCCAATTTTGTCCCAGCCGGATTTTTCTAAACCCTTTATTATAGAAACAGATGCATCTAACACCGGTCTTGGTGGAGTTCTTCTACAAAAAATTAATGACGAAGACCGTGTAATTTCTTATGCTAGCAGATCTCTTACTAGATCCGAGCGGAATTATAGTGTAACTGAGCGAGAATGCTTAGCTGTTATTTTTAGTTTGGAAAAATTTCGTCCTTGGATTGATGGCGTACGTTTTACCGTTTGTACAGATCATTACTCTCTTTTGTGGCTTAATAAATTACAGAATCCTACTGGTCGTCTTGCTAGATGGGCTGTCAGACTTAGACAGTTTACTTTTGATTTAGTTCATCGTAAAGGTTCACATAACGTAGTTCCTGATTTTCTTAGTAGAATACCTGGCGATGATTCTCCTTCAGATATTTCAGATAATGATTCCTTTGTATGTCCACAAATTTCTATTTTGAATATAGATTTAGATCATACTGATGCATGGTATGAGACAATGAAGCGAAAGATTTTAGCTTCGCCTAGTTCATTTCCACAGTGGAAAGTTGAAGATGGTTTTCTTTTTAAGTTTATTCCGGTACAGCTACCATTTTCATCAAATCTTCAAGAATGGAAGAAGGTTGTTCCACGTCCTCAACGTCGTAATATTATCGAATCATGTCATAATCCGCCAACTTGTTCGCATTTGGGTTTCTATAAGACTTTATCAAGACTTCAAGAACAATTTTACTGGCCCAAGATGAGAGCCGATGTTCTTAAATTTGTTAGGAGTTGTCGTGTTTGTGGAGCTCAGAAATCTTCAAATACTATGCCGTTAGGTAGGATGGGAAGAGAAAAACAAGTTAATATGCCTTTTCAGACAATCGCTTTAGATCTTATGGGTCCTTTTCCTAGATCAAAAAAGGGTCATAAGTGGCTTTTAGTTGTTGGCGATTGGTTTTCGAAGTATGTTCTTCTGTGTCCGTTACGTTCATCAAAATCTCCGTATGTTGTGAAGTATCTTGAGAGTGAAGTTTTCCTTACTTATGGAGTACCTCAATATATAATTTGTGATAATGGTCCTCAGTTTGTTGCTAAAGAGTTCAGAGATTTAGCAAAGAAATATCAAGTTCAGAAGATCTGGTATAATGCTGTGTATTCTCCTCAATGTAACTTTGTTGAGCGAATGAATAAAACAATAGGAACAGCTATTAGAACTTATGTTAAACAACATACAGATTGGGATGTTCAACTCTCTAATATTCAGTTTGCTTTAAACACTTCTAAACATGAGGTCACAGGTTTTTCTCCTTCGTTTTTAGTTTTCGGTAGGCATATTCCCATCTCTGGTAATTATTATGGTCAAGTTAAGTTCTCTGAAGATTTTGAAATTATGCCTGGCGATCGCAACTCTTACGCTTCAGAACTCAAAAATCTTTATAGTGTCTTTAGCGAAGTCCGTAAGAAACTTCATGCTGCTTACGAAAGAAACTCAAAGTCTTATAATTTGCGTAGACGTGATCTATCTTTTCAGGTTGGTGATTTGGTTTGGAGACGTAATAAGGTCTTATCAAATGCTGGTGTTAACTTTTCAGCCAAGTTAGCCCCTCGTTTTGTTTTATCTTCAGTACGAAAGAAAATTTCGAATTTAGTTTATGTTTTAGTAGACGAGGATGGTAATAACGCAGGCCGCTGGCATATAAAAGATCTTAAACCATACCAAGGTCACATGATTGACGACGATGATACAGGAAATGTCTCTACTACGTCACAGTAATTTAAATAATCTATTATGTCCGATTCCTTTTTAGGGTTTAGTCTAAAGGATACATAGATTATATTTTAGTTTTTTTAGTTTATATTAAAAAGTTATACAACAATTCGCTTATCGTTTTTACGGATTTGTCGCGAATCAGCATAACTATTGTGTTATTTAGTTTTTTTGCGTATATTTTCAGTATAATATAGTATTTCTATTTAGAAATGCGAGCATATAGCAGTATTTTTCTTTTTCCGAGTATTCTACAGATTACCTAATTTTGAGTAAATATTTTGTGGGATGGTAATTCTGTTAATCACTCATATGGTTTTGTGCCATTTGCTCCATTCTATGACATTCAGTTCACAAGAATCTGAAATTTAAGCAATTCTTGTATTTTGAGAACACGACTTCGTGACAAAACGAAAAGTTGTTATGATTCTGATTGCAACCTAATGGTGAGACATAGCTGACCTCATAACTTCGTAAGTTTACTGTGTATTGGGTATGATTGTGATTTTCTTTCCATATTTGCAATAGCGTTTCATAGGCTGGAATCCTATGTTACGGATATTTTGGGTCATTCGTGACAATCTTTTCTCTCTTCCTTTATATGTTTATCTATTGTGATTTCTATTGTTATTTTCCTTTCTTTTTCTCATACAGGTGAGTTACCTTGAATGGTTAACCGGTGAGCACACAGGTTGTGGCGAAGGTAGTTTGTTTTGGTCACGCCAAACTTACCTCTTATAGTGATCCGTAGCATGGCTTTTGTTGAGGTTCTTTTGTTGTTTGTTTTGTTCTCCGCTTCCTTGGGTGTGAGGGGTCGCATGACTGATTACACGCGATTTGTGAATCTTTCGTTGCCTCACACTAGGTGGGTTGAGTACGGACAATCAGCTTGAGGATTTCTTCAGGAACATCTGCGCTTCCATGGGATTCTTTCTTTCTTTCTTTTCCTATCCCATACTTTTAGGTTTAGATTTAGTTTTAGTTTTCATATATAGTTTATATGAATGTTTTTATTTGGATTATATGGTGATTTGACTTTCCCGATTGTGTAATCTCACTGATTTGACATACCGATTGCGACTTACCAATAGTGACTCCTTTATGGACGTGTGATACACGAAGTTATCATCCACCAAATTTTCATTTGAAAAATCCAAAACCCTGTACAAACTTAGTTTAGTTTTCCTATGTGGTGTTTGGGCGAAAGTCCTCTTTGAGGGCCTTTCTTTTTTTTGGAGGGGGGCAGTGTAGCGTTTTATTTTTCTTTTTATAAAATTCCAAATTTTAATATTGCTGGCGCCATCTATTCGCTAGATGTTAAACTTCATTCAGTACAGGTAGCGGTTCCTTTCCATAAAAACAAATTTCATTCAGTATAGACGATAGAGTTCACTTAATTGCCTTTGGTCATATGACCTGTCAATTCGAAGACTTCCGTTTTGCGAAAAGGAGGATTTTTCCGAGAGATGAGATCAGAAAAAGACGCGTGGTTCAGCGTCCGACGAATCTCAGAGAAAAAGGGCTTTCTGAAACACTTTTCCTAACAGTAAAGGCACGGGTATCCAAAGGTGGAGATTTGAAATCCTGTAGAATATACTGTTCAGAGCCTAGTTCGTGTTTTTTGGCCTTTTCCTGGAATAAGATCACATTATTCCCGTTTTTATTTATTTTGATAATGTTTGATTGTGCATTACTGGTTTGGATCAGCATATAGTTTGGCTATATTTTTGGAATGTGTACAGCTGATTTTCAGACCAGTAACTGGTGTATAAGAAATTGACGTATAAGTAATTGGCATATGAATAACCACTTTTGAGACAGTATTTATGACTCTACATTTATTCTACTGATATCGAAGACTCCTGCTACTATCGAAGAGTCTACATCCACTTCCGTTAGTCTGGAGACTGCCTGCCTACCTGTTCACTACGTCACAAAATAAAAAAAAAAAAAAAATACAGATAAGTTCTAAGTTCAACACACACAAGGTATTCCCTAAATTTTTTTACTTTGAGATAATATTTTGAATATCTCTGTAAATTGATGTCATTTATTCCATATATTATAGTCAAAATTTACCTTTTAGTTAACATTATAAGTAATGCTTTGTCCTTAACGGTACGTTTTACTTCAGTATGATCTTTTATGTGAGAATCGCTAACACGGATTCATTTTTGAAGGTTATTGTACACGACTTGTTTCGAAACATCATCGTATTGGTACTTACATAAATTTCACCTGTTTATATATTACGTAGTATAGTATACTGAGAGAACTCTAACTAAATTTGAGTTTACTTAAAGTAACTAACGATTTCATTGGGATAATTGAAACTGGGTTTAAACTGATTGATAATTGTGTTCGTTTTTAAATAAATGTTCAACGTAGGATAGTTATATCGGACTTTTATTCTTGATGAACATAATAGACCCTTATTGCTGTTGATTATTTTATTTTAGCTATTTCATGATCAAATTTTCTTACTGGTTTCTTACTTTACCTTTTCATAACCAAAGTAAGTGGCGCCCTTTTTACTGTCTTTGACCATTACTATTTGAATACTTAACATCAATTTTAGAATCTTTGCAGCCTATACATTATTACTTTTATTTTATTATTTAACAACATTATTAAGTCACCACAGGTCACAAGCCTTACCTACGAACCCAGCTCTCCTCTAACCCTGAGCAACGGATACCTTTTTCTTTCTGTTTGAGTGATGACAGAAAAAGTCGTCACAACCTATGGTCCCATATAAACTGTATTACTAAAATAAATAGCTTTGACATATAAAGTTTTTAATTTTCGCTTTTCTTGATATACTCCCCTGATTTTATTTTAATTTTCCAGAGCACTAAGACTCTCTTTATATGCTATTTTTTATTCCTAGAAGGATGATTTGAAAAATAAATATTTCGTTCATATTATTGATGTCACTAAATAAACCCTTTTATAATATGTTATACTTCTAGATGTTTTAGTAATGCATTTTCGTACAGCAAACTTTCATTCCCTATTCTACCCTATTCCCAATTCATACTCTTAGTATGAATTTCATAAATCTATGTTAAAATAATTAACTCATATTTTTAAATGATCCTTTGTGCAAATTTTTTATGTGTATAATCCAGATGTCACGAAGGTTTATATAATTTTTACTAACTTTACCCATTTGGTTGATGAATTTCAAAAATCTCTTCTTATTCTTCTTTCTGTAGAATTTCATTCTTCTAGACCAGATGGTAAATGATTTTCATACAACAAATCGTTCGACATAATTTTACACTCTAAGAGGATGAATTTTCTAAAATCGCTTTGCATAACTAATTCACTAACCACTAATGTCCTTTAAACGAACCTTTGTGCTAATATTGATGTATCTAAAGCTGGTGGTATGAACTGACCCCTAAAATATCTAAAAACTTGATATATAATCTAACTGACACACCACTGACAATTGATTTCTGGAGGTATTTTGTGTAGGTGTTTTTCAGGTATGTTTTAATATTTATTCGTTTTACATAAAGAAATACCGATTAAACGATATAATAATACTTCATAACAAATCTAGACATATATACCTTTCATCAACTTTTCAACTTTCATTTAAAAAAAGAATCATCAAGATTGGTGAGGCGGTTTCGGCGGGATGGATGTAACAAAAAAAACCGTTGATCTTTTATATATGCATCCCACTTCGGTGTCACAAGCTGAATTTTTCAGGGAAGGAAGTACAAGTACGTGATATGGGGACCCTTATTCCAAAAGTAGTACAAAATTTGACCGGGAAAAAGGGCACTATCATCAAAAATCGATATATTAATACCACCGTAGAGAAAACAAATACTTATTTTTTTGGTCCAGTACAAAATAAAGTCTTCGTAGGGAGTAATTTTTATAATTATTTACAAAAAAACATCTCCATTAGCGCTTATGACCGAAAAAACTTTAAACATGAATAACTCATTTCAATCATGCGAAAATTTGGTTTAAAAATAGATTTTTTTTTAATATAACTTTCATTTAACGAAAAACGAAGGCCTAAAAAAAAAAAGAAACAATTTAAAAGTTTTCGCTTATGTCTTGACAAGGTAACAAAGCAAACCCCATATTTTTTGCTTTTAAACTAATAAAGATATATCAATAAACAATTAGCGATGTAATGGTTTTTGCGCGCGCTGGCCGACTGCCGCCGCTGCGTCGAGATTTCCTATACCCTTGTATATATGACGTCATGGTGTGGCAAATGTAGCATTTTAATTCGATTTGGGCTCCCTTATATAGGATAACAGAAACATTTTCAATGTTAATATTATTTTTAATTGTTTTATTGTGAATTTGAAATTCTCTGTGTAACGATCTTATAATATACATCATATTAATCGTAGTTATCATAAATAAATTAACTTCTACAAACTAGGTTCTAATGCTCTACATGTTCAAAAGGGTTACCACCCTTCCTACTGCACAGATTTATTTTTCGTTCAATTTTAGTGCTCTTTCAACTTCTTCTTGATATTCTTCTTATACTTCATAATGTATTTTGTACACTTTATTGTAAATGTTGAGATGTATTGATTCCACTTTTACAAATGACGTCAAGTAATGCAGCCGCCACTTGACGACAGATCCAGGACCCTCGCTAGCCATTATACTGATCTACCATTTCCATTTCATCTTCCAGGGAAATGATTTGATTGTTTATATTATATTTTATTTATTTTATATTATTTATTATTATTATTAAATGTGGCATATCATCGTACTCAGGAAACCGAGTTCTTTTAAAACCTGAAATAAAAAAAATGCAGATCCGTGTTTAAAAAAAGATTAAGCTGGCCTCTGTATCTCACAAATTATCAGCTACTTTGAAAATTTAGATTTTCAAAGTAGTAAATACTATGAGATAGCCCTAATAAAGTAACTATGAGAACACTGAGTTATGAGAACAATGTACTAATGTTGTTCGGTAATAAGAAAATATTACAACGGTCAACAAAATAATAAATAATGTGACGTCAACCACGTACAGTAGTAAATCAACGCAGTATCTTGTAAACGATGATGCTATATGTATATGAACCAAACCAAATCAAACCAAATCCTCATAGTTTGACTGTAGTCTACTAGAACAAAAAAGTGCGGAGTTAAAAATTCAGCATTGCATGAAATAAATAAGATCCAATTTCTGGTTTTTATCATCAAAAATAATAGTTATTTTCTTAAGCTTAATTTCATAATTTTAACTTGTATTAAAAACAAGCCTTCAAAGAATGAATTTTAAACGAGGATGTGCGATTTTTTCCTATACCTTTCCGATATTTCTTACCATGTGGAGGGAACGGCATTCCTTATCTCTCTGGAAAATTCCTTTCCCCCTTTTATAAACCTTTTACTTTTCTCTGACCAACAAATCGATTGGCGGAATCTTTCTTTATTGCGATAACCGCATCTCTGACCTCTGAAGTTCCGAAGCCTAAATAACACCGATTGGCAACCATCAATTTATCCAGTTTAATCCTCGGTTTCATCAGATAATTGATATATTTCAAGGCCTTTACAATAGAGCTTGTAAGCATTGTGACAACCAATATCCTTTGATGCATATCACTTCATTAAATCCAAGTTCCGACAACACTTGCTCAAAAATGTTAAACACTTTATACAGCGTGGCCTGAACTGTATTCCGGAAACTTCGGCAGTCTATTATGCAGATAAAAATAAGTAAAAAAGTTCGTATAAATGTATGTCTTAAAATGCTTAGTTTCGGATATACAGGGTGTAGAAATTTCCTTTTTATTTCGATTTTTTCCTAATAATTTCTGAAGTAACGTCAATTTTTAGGCGAAAATTGGTATCTGGGAGTTTTTTGACATGAGAAATTTGATTTTGATGTTAATATAACTCCTACTTGTAGAGGGCGCCATCTACATATTTTTAACTGGTTTGAAGACAATTAACTTTTCGTAAGGTAAAGAAATATACATTTACGTTTTTTATATAAAAAAATCTCTTGGTAATCGCTACAAGTAACGGTTCTCGAGATATTTGGAATCGGAATTATCAATAGCTGTCATCATGGACATAAATTAAACATGCTGACTAAATAGTTATTAGACTGAAATCATAAATCTGAAATATTTTTGTGCCACAAGTTCAACAGAAACTGTTTTATCATCATTTTTTTGAAGACACTATATTATTAAAAAAAAAATTATATCTGACAATAGGTTTCATAAAAAGCTTTAAAAATATAATAAATTTAAAATTAATTAACATTCGGTTTTTTTTATTGGTGCCCTCTAACAGTCAAACGAGGCGCTTTTACATAAAGCTAAATTATGTGCAATTAACTTATTTTGATTATAAAAATACATAGTTGTT
The DNA here is from genome assembly GCF_002938485.1 of Sitophilus oryzae. Classification (NCBI taxonomy): domain Eukaryota; kingdom Metazoa; phylum Arthropoda; class Insecta; order Coleoptera; family Curculionidae; genus Sitophilus; species Sitophilus oryzae. The sequence continues at coordinate 3,079,113 of NW_022146168.1, forward strand.
TTATGTCCACGGAATATTGGAACTCCTTGTATATATTGTAAGTCTACTTTGGTAAAATAAATTCTCCAAAATTTTTTTTCTCAACAACTATGCGATGTGACGATTTTTACAAGAATGTAGTAAATACTAAAGGGACCGTTTACGAAAAGAAAATCGTCGTCGGTAGAGTTGGAAAAGATTTATACTAAAATTTATGTAGGGGGAGGGGGTAGTTTTCACCCTTCCCGTTTTTTTTTATTTTTGGGAAAATCAAATGTTAAAGCACTAAGCAAAACATAGACTCCAAAAATTTAATTCAAATCGGAATAACGGTTCTTAAAATATCTAAAAAATGTGTTTTTTTTTAAAGTTTGATGCCCTCTAGTGGACAAACGAAGCTCCTTTTATAGAAGTAAATTATGTCCAATTTTGATTTTAAAATTACGCAGTAGTTCTACGTCCACGGAATATTGGGACTGTATAATGACCTGGCATCGAATAAGCTATCCAATAAGAAATAGTAAATGATGAACCATTTTTTTAATATCTAACATAATTCTTTAGTAGCTTTATACAATTACATAAATTATAATTTATTCTCATAGTAAAAGCAATTAAACAACTAAATATATGTAATTTGAGTAACTTAATAACTGAGTCTGGTGTTTAAAAGAAATATTAAATTCATAATAAATTACGGGAGAACATATAAAAGAAACTTATCTATTAGAAAGGATATTTTAGAACATTGTTTCGAAGGCGGAAAACACCTAGGTCGACAGAAAAAAAATTGGCAAACTTTCAATAAGGGCTCTTTCTCTTCAATTTCGCGATAATGGCACTCGAAGGAGCTTCCAAAGGGATCACAAGGCACGATCTAGATAAATAGGACATACGAGTAGGTCGGCGCGTGTGTTTGCACAGACGACTGCACTATCGCTGGCTTAAAGGATCAATGTAGCAGACTTTCAGAGATACTAGAGCTACTAGAAATTTAATTTGTTTGATTTAGGAATCTAAAATGCTGTTAGAATCCTAGAGATAACACTATTAAATCGCTTTTTACATCAAAAACTATTTGTTTAACTCACGCAATATGGATGGTTAAGGAACTTTAAAATATTAAATACTAGCGTAACGTCTTGATTAGGGAATATATGGAGAAATATAATAATATGAATATTAACTACAAATCCTTCCTTTTGTACCGTATGATCGAAAAAAAACGGCGTCCAGTTGGCTTGGAAATGACGATCGATGACATGTCCCATATAATTTTACATATAAAATGACAGCGATCTTCATTTCATAGCCATCGCTAACGCCGTTTTTATTCGATCATAAGGTATATGTTGGAGGCAGATGCCGAATTCGGCCTATGTCCGAAATAATTAGACATATGGCGATTATAATTAAATATACCTACCTATATCCACAAAGTTACGCGGAAGAGTTTTGATTGCATTGGTTTCGACTTCTATGCGGAGGGTGTTAATCTTTTGTTGTTATATTATACCAAAAAAAGATTAATCCGCTCCGCAAAGAAGTTATATAAAGGCTATTTATAACCACGAAGTTGCATCAGGCAAGTTTAGTATGGACAAATCGCAAGTTAGCAAAGAAATACCCAATTCTATATGACATGAAAAATCCCGAATATAAAAACACTAGAAAACGGGATAAAATATGGGATGAATTAGGTTCTTCCGGAATAATTTGTCATATTAACATAATCATTTTTCCGAATATTTTCTCTAATAAATTCTAAAATATATATAATACCGTTAGGTTAGATATATTTGCAATTACGGCATTAAACGTGCGAAATTCGCCATAAGTTCTTCGCTGAACATCAAAAATTATTATTTTTATATCATGTAACCATTTTCTTTTTTTTTTCTAAAAGCAGAATGTATTTTCATAAAATATTTCTCAAAAACACTTATATTTCAAACTTTTTCACTTCTCATCTTCAGCTACTGCAAGCAAAAGAAGAGCTTCTTCTTCATCAGATGAGGGGTACATTTGTATAATTTCTTCCTCTAATCACAAAGCAGAAAAAAAATCGTTTTTTTTGACGTGCACAAATATGCGTTTTCTACATCCCGCAATCTTATACTGGCGTCACCGCTCCCGCTGTACCGCTTTGGTCTGGGCAATCGTGCAACTCCGGCCTCGCGAAATATTTTGCGTCGCTCCCGCTCCCGCCCTATCGTGTTGGTCTGTGTGATCCTTAAATCCTATGATGGCGGGACTAGGTCAAAGAAATATGTGGCTAGATAGAAGACTAGCCTCTACTGGCTTCAACTTTGGGGCACCAGGGGGAAACCCGTTGTATTCTTGCCTCCTTTGCTTCTACATGCGGGGCTCTGTAGAAATGGACCAACTAACCCTTGCGGTGTAATTAATCCCAAATCTAAGGAGGCAATAGAGAAAGAGGGATATATCCTCTATTATAGATTCTGGACAACACCAGTATCGGCTCTAAGGAGAGACCAAGTTAAAGAGGAATCCAATTAATTTTTAGTTTCAAACAAAATAAATAAAAAAGTAAATATAATAGTAAAATAAAACTTATCAATAAGAAAACTATTTATTAAAAATCGTTATTGAAATCATTTAAATTTACAGCTACTGAAAGTTTAACTTTTAAACAACTTTTATTCTAAATGATAGAAAGCCTAGTAATCCCTAAAGTTACGTTTAAGTATCAGATGCTTCTCTTTAGATAGCTAAATCGATTCTAAATAGACACTTTGAGATCGAAGCCATTAGCCTTTGATAAATTTGAATTTGGTACTCGGCTCTATTAAAAGGTTTTAAATCGTTCTACTTTTCTATTACATAAAATAAAAGTTTAGATTTAAAACTCGATCTGAAGTTTTTGACAAATTCTCTTTTTTTTTCATAACCCTTTTCTTTGAAATTGAGTATTCATACTCTATTTTACTTATTTCATATATTTACATATATTGGCTATACCGGGTGTGTCTGAAAAGTGGCTCACCCCTATAACTTTTTAATTTTTTTAGATAAAAAACGAGATTTGATATGTTAGTCATTGGAGTAACTACAGGGGTGCCCGGAGGTGTCGGGCACACCCCAGAGAAATCTTGAGTTTTTACCGAACGATGACTCTTGGCTAAATATTAAATTTTATTTGCTTGTGATTTAGTAAAAACTATTTTTTCGATTTTTATTTAGTTAATATTATTTTTCTGTGTTCAAAAAATGTGCGTTAGTTTTATTTTTTTACAAAATTTGTAGGTATTTAAGTAATCCACGGGAACACGGGTTGATATAACCAAGTCCATCAAATTTATTGATAGAGAAATTCATGTAAACGCTTTATTCAAAAATTGTATTTATGTTTAATGATATTATTCTTCAATTTAAAAAAAAAATCCCTAGCCCCCCCCCCCAGGATGAATTGCTAGTTACGCTAATGAATGTTAGTATATAACATAAATTAGGATTGTGATTGACGTATTTATTTGTTTTTGATCACTTCCTGTTTCACCGGAAATGACTACAACTTTTTATTTTTAAATAGCACCCTCGTTATTTTTTTTTTACTTTATTCGATAGAAAATGACATTCTGAATAGGATGATATATCATATGTCAAATTTTGACATTCTTGTTTAATAAAAAATAGTATTTTAAAATTCAATCTAGAGTGCCATAGCTATGTTAAAAACACTAATTCTTAATCAAGGAGCCTTGGAAAAATAGATTTGATCATCTAATGTTTATAATGTCTTGTCCTGGTCATTTAGAAAATGGTCAAATCGTATTTTTAATCATATAGCAGTTTTTTCAAATGGAACGAGGGCGGCTCATTGGCATATTTGGAAAAAGCATTTTTTACGAATAATTTGGTACCACACACTTGGTATTTCGGGTCAAAAATTTTCGTTACGAACCGCAAGTTATAATTTCAAATAAACCGTATGCGAAAACGTCAAAAGTTGACATATGATATGTCATTCTGTTTAGAGTGTTATTTTTTATCGAATAAAGTAAAAAAACATCGAGGGTGTCATTTAAAAATCAAAAGTTGTAGTCATTCCCGGTGAAACAGGAAGTGATCAAAAACATTTGAATACGTCAATCAATCCTAATTTACGTCTTATACTAACACACCAAATCTCGTTTTTTTTAACTGAAAAAATAAAAAAATTATAGGGGTGAGCCACTTTTGAGGCGCACCCGGGATAGATACACATGTACTGGTTATAGGAAATAGAGTTTCGACATGAGAGCTATTTAATAATTTCTTTTTGATAATTTTAATAATTTAATAATTTCTTTCTTCTTTAAGTCATACAGTGTTTATAATTCATACACCATTACACTGATGACTTGGCGGTAAATATTTCTCGTTTTCGAAGTGTTTAAAATATGTTTAATGTAGACTTTTTGAACTTCGGCCAACTTTCATAAATCTCGTAATTTTGTTCGTTTGATATTGATAAAATTATTAATATATATGAAGAAGTTCAAATTCGCTTTTCAAATACTGTTTAAAAACGTGTTTTTCAATTTGATAAATGCATTGAAGTTTATTTATTTGTTTATTCTTTTCTACAAAATGTTTTTTTTTTATGTTTAAACAACTAAAATATGGGATTTGTAAATTAATGTAGACAATTTTTTATGATGATTTACGAAGATCACACGATAACAGTCCGTTGTTTATTTAAATCATCCATCAATCGGTAATTTTACTTTCGTTAACGTGAATTTTTTATATTTTTTGGGGGATTTCCTATTTCGATTTTATTGGTTCCTAAAACGTTTGTTTTCATCAAGGAACTGTTGGGAATCTCCAATGCAATTTACTCAAACCCCTTCTAGAGTTTTATAAACTCTTCAGACAGTGATAAATTTCGCAGATTTCTTTTCTATATTACTTTAGTTTTTCTTTGTTCAGGTTTATTGAATTTTTCTTGAATTCTGTCAAAATTTTAGCAAGAAGTCACATTAAATCACCCATAACGGTGATTTATATAAACTAATTTTATGTGATTATAACATAATATTTTGACGATATTAATATTAATAAATATAGGTAATTCATAATAATATTTAAAGTAATAACTTTGTGACAAGTTCGTTTCTGCACAATTCCAAAAGTCTCATTTCTTTACAATGTAACACTTTATAATCAGACCGTCAACGGTTAAATAAACATATTTTTATTAGTTTGGCAAATTTATGTAATAGATTCTAAATACGGTAGCTCTTTATCTCAAATATTATTTATTAATGGCATCTCGATTTTCTAATATTTTCAGTGTTTCTAGAGTTTTCCAAAAATTATTTATTATTTCGTGTGTGTAATGATTTTACAACTTACCTTAATTAAAATGTGTCTATACCTCTGTGGCGGATTCATCTCTTCAAAAAAGTTCTATGGGTATTTCGCCACTGTAGGAAAATAACAAGTCCGGTTATTTGAAACAAATGGCATAAAAATAGGATTTAAGAAGGATTAATATGAATCAAGTAGTGACAGACTGATCTGCTCCACACAAATATTGCAAATTCTATCCATATTTTCAAAAAATATCTTAAATTTTTAGAAATCCATGTTTCTTTGTAAAACAGTTCTATTTATTGCAAATATTTTGTTAAGGTTTTGTGTCTTATTCTTAAAATTTCAGTTTATATTAGAATTGCTGGCATAATTTATATAGCCTCCCAGAAATAATAAAATTGTATTCTCTACACTCGATTCTGTCTACTGCCATGATTTCCTTCCAGAAAATTGTACAATCTTGCTTTTGTTTTAATATTATTTGCGAGCGTTCGACATTCCACAAATTTAAAATTACGTAAATAATTTGTTCATTATTTCTTCTAAAATGCCCAACATTATTCCATATTAATTATATTTACTCTATTAAAAAAAATAAATATATTTAGTGGAGCCATTTTATGACTATAAATAGTATTAGTGGTAAGTAGTGTAAATAGTATATTAATAAGTAGTATAGAGTATAGTATGGATGTTTTCACAGAAGAAAAAAAACGTAATTATTCTAATTATGTTTATTTTTTCACACTTTAACCCCTTCGCCTTGTGTGCTGGCAAGACGTTTCAAAGTTGTATGTTATAAATTACAAAGTCATAAGTTTTGTTATTATAAATTAGGCCTTTGTGTCAACTGTGTCGTGCCGAAATTGAAAAATACATGGGCGAAACCTGATTTTGTTTTCCTAGATGCTCAGAATTTATTATAATAATTCCTTATTTTTATAACGATATGTTATACTTGTATTTTATTGCTAGTTTGCCAAATTTACCAGCTGAACTAACTTATATCTAAATAAACTTTTTGTTTACCCCTTATAAATCAAATCACAGTATTTTCGAGTCAAATAAAGTGATTTTGAATGTCGTAGATTCAATGATTCAGTACTAAAACTAAAAGACTTTCGGACTTCCATTGTCTTTATCCATATCATTATGAAGTGTGATAACGGTCAGTGATACTTCTGACCGAAACGTTGTGTAAGCAATATAAATAAAGACAATGGAAGTCCGAAACTATTTTAGTTTTAAATAAATTAATATTGTGCATTTTTAATTCATTGCTTTTTTCATATTTGATCTAAGGTATTTTGTATATGATTGCAAGCATTAGTCATTTCTGATTCACCCTTGGTAGTTTCGAATTACGTTGCCTAATGTAGTTGGTTGTTGTAGTTGGCAACTCTACTATTGTCTCGCTATTGTCTGTGGTCGCTGATTGTCTCTCCTAAGATTTTTGTTGAGATTCGTCGCCATTTCAAGTCTGGGTTATAGATTGGTTATCTTCCTGTAAAACCTGTTAAATCCATTGGAGTTCAATGAAAATGGTAAAGATGTTATTTTGTGTTTTGTTGATTCATTATATTCAATGTATATTTTTAGGATAAAGGCAGGCACTTAACCTAAAATATTTGGCACGCTGTTGGCATATTTTCTTGCGTTTTTTTTTCAATCCCAAAATGTCTGATAGAGGAAAGGGCGGATATATTTTTCATGAAGACCCTTGAAATATTTCGAGATGTATTTATAGAAAATTTTTAGAGATAGATGTTAAATTTTCATTATTTCATAGAATCCTACTCCTAGCTCCGATGTTTTCCTACGCATTTAACCCTACTGTGTTCCTCAGAGGCATGCTTAGGATAAGGATTAGTCTGTAGTATATGGCTGTATTTGTTCGGGGTGTCCTTTTCCTCCTGACCCTAGTTTCTGCGTCTTGGCCTACGGTGAACGCTGAAAAGGTGTACAGATCTTATCCCCAGCTCACGCTGTCACTACTTGGAACAAGATGGCATAGTTTTTTATATATAATAAGTCCTTAATAACTAAATTTGCTACACTATTTTTATCCTATATGTTATTGATAGTTATCTACATATTGATATTAACTAATAACTTACATAAACTTTCAAGTGTTTGTTACTTTTCTTTTGATCCTTAAGTTCCGAATAGATTTACTCCTTTTAATTTTTAAACCTCGATTTATTATAATTATTTGTATTAACATATTCTATATTAAATGATTGCTTATTTATTTTATGTGAATTACTAAATCAAACACTTTCTCTGTTTTACTATTACTAAAATAAATTTAGTTTTAAAGTTGAGTCACCGGAAAATATCGCTCGAATTCAATTTAAACTGAAGCAAGTAAACTTTTCGGTTTTGACCTTTATTTACGAACAACTCTTACTTTTCTTAAGCATAAAAATCTTTTATTCTTTTATTACAACTTCAACCAATAAACCCTGTATATAATTTGAGAGAAAATGTATGTAATTTTTGCAAGAGAATTTATATAAAGTTATTATTATAACTTTTTTAAACTTATGTTAACTCAATGCCTATAAATTTTTAAATTGAATTTCAAATAGCGCCCTATAAAAAAGGACATAATTCTGTAATTAGCAGATGTATTTTACGATCTACTCAAGCGAGCAGAAATGGTACTTATCAAAAGACAAGCGAGCTCAGGCGGGAGAACTAGACCGAAAACCTTAACCAAATTTGCAATTCAATAGTCGATCCAGCGACCATTAAACGCAATCACCGTTCAGAAGGGAGCGCATGCAACTTATTCCTAATTGATCCAAACTTGGAGATATTACTCGAACAAAGTTGATTTCTGGTGCCCCCCAATAAGGTGCAAATAATATATTTTCTTCACAGTTGAAAACGACGATTATGAAAATTTTAAACAGAGAACTATCACACATACTATTATTACTCTTTGATCTTGTACGCTTTGAGACAGTTCAATACATATTAAATTTTGCAATTGCAAAAGTTCTTCAAAATAACTCGGTTATGCTGGACTTATTTTCTTTTCTTTATTTTTTAGACTAATATTGTTATTTTATGAAGTTTAAATCTAAAATAATGGTATGACGACATTGTATTGTGTATTGACGGCGTAGTATTGTGTATTGTTAGAAATATTGGATTTGTTTATTAATAATCATTTTCGCATCAAGAGAGTCATGTATGGTGTTTTCAAAATATTTTTTTAGTTTTAATGCAACTGTTACGAGTGTCGAACTTTTTTATTCGAAGTTGCGAATATAATATAGCATACAACATTGATACTAGTGCGTAACTGTTGTTTTTCTATATATTGTTTATCTTCATAAGGTAAATAAATCATTATTATTACTTTATAAATATATACTTAGAGAACACAAAAATGTGTTACTTTAAAATACATTTTAAGATATAGTTTGAATTTAAACTAAACTGGAAAAATTCAATTTTAAAGAAACGTGTATCCTAATTTATTACTATTTTTCTGTTACTTAATACGATAAACTGTTACTCATTTTTAGTGTTTATTACCTAAAACAATAAATATAAATTTCCATAATTTTTCTGTGTATGATACAGACGTTTTATGTTTATCACATATATTTTTATTATTTTCAAACATTATTGTTTAAGGTTGATTTTCACTATACACTCTGTATCTGCTACATTTTGTTTGCCTTCCGTTTACGTAAAATATTATATCATGTAAATGTATAGAACAATGCATACTATCCGTTCCGCTTCCGAGCCGTTTCCATAATTACGTGTTATAGTGGCACAATAAGTAATTTTTACTCCATATACAACATGATATTTTTTTTCAAACGGCACAAATATTTTTTAAACAATTTCAAGCGTTCCAAATAATATAAAAACGTTTAAAAGTAATACCCTGTATGTAATTATATATTAAGTTGAGAACCATGGTTACGTTCGTTGAATTTGACACTTTATGTCAGTTTAATAATATATTTTCGTACTTTTGTGCTTAGACTAAAAGGGCTTCACATTTGATGCCTAGGCTTGGAAACTTCACTTTATTACACAATTATGCTTCACTTTTGATGCCTAGCGCTTTTATGCCTAGGCGTTAAAATGACTTTAATCAATAATTCAATTAATACTTCTGTGACGTCTCTCAGAGAAAAATATTTAAAAATATGTTATTCATCTGATTAGTTAACATATTATTGTTATATAATAAGTATATAAAACTGTTATTATGTCTTATTGACTAACTACTAAATATATTCTTTTAATGCCATTATTTTTTTCAACTTTGATAGTTTTTAAAATGTTTAACAAAGGCCCATTGAATTCAACTATAATGCTGTATTCCTCAGAGGCTAATATTTCAAAATATGAATGCTTTTGAATTTGGCATTCTATGGACAGATAATATGAGGTCAGTCAGCAAAAGCAATAAACATTTGTGTGGCCGCAAGCACTGTCCCAGATCTATATGCAAATGGGAGCTCATAAAATAACCCGACGTTTAAGGAATTTAATTTCTCAACTGATACGTACAGTCGTAAAGAAGATAAATTGGGCAAAACCGGAAAATTATCCATGTGGTTTTGTTCTTTCTTCTTTATTTTTAAGTCGTTATGTTTTTCTCGTCGAGGGAAACGAGGCTAATGACGTTTCGTTACCATGAATTTCCTGTTGTAATTGAATAACAATTTTCCTGGAAATATGGCACAAAATACTGATATAAAAAATGATTGAATAAAATTGATACACAAATAAAATTGTTCTAGTTAAGTGTTAATTAGATATATGAAAGAAATTAAATTAAATATATGAAAGAAAATAAGTATTTATACTATAAAAAATAAAGTATTACGGAGAATACTGTTGCAAGACAACAATCTTATCAGCATGCCCTTCAGCATGATTGAGTAGATTTTATAAATTTGGTTATTCTATTAAGAATTCCAGGAGGGGTATCTCACTGCTAGAATTAGATGTATATTTTCTTAGAAGTCGCTTGGCAGTAAAATTATATTTTGGCAGTACATGTACATTTTTACCCAAATAAGACACCCCTCGAAATTCCATTAAGTATGCTATGTTACTTTTCGAAGAAGAAAATATACCCGGCAAGTAAATAAGACAGTGCCATCCAAAGAAAGATTGTTGATTTTAATCATTGATGAAAAACACATTACAATAGCCAATAAACTTTAGAGACTTGGTGCATTTCAGTTGATTCCAAAAAATTCCGACCGCAGCGCTCTATACGGCAGAAATCAGAAATTTTCGCTATGTATTTCACGCCGGCGTGGCCGTCCCGGTTAGAGTTATGTTGATCGCATTAAAATAATATTGAAATCGTGGTTTTGTCATATTTCATTATACATTTATTTAAGTATTTTAGTTTTGAAAAAGAACTCGAACTGGGCGTCGCGTTGTGTTCTGACAATTTGAAATGTTAATAAAATTGCCACACAACAAAATAGATAATAGAAGAGGTCAGGGACGCCGACAAACATCATGGCTGAAAAATATTAGACAGTGGACAGGAATGACGACCGTGCATTTATTCCGGGCGGCTGTCAATGGGATTATCTGGACCAACATGATTGCCAACATCCATAGAGGATAGGCACTGAAAGAAAAAGAATAAAATTGCCGAAAAATGTTAACGCGTAAAGAAGGGCGTAATTACGTAGTTGTTGGGTGCAATAACATGTAATAACTTAACTTTCCTGGATATTTAACTCTCCCGAAACAACATTTTATAGCTTCACAGCTTCTCACACCGATTTGATCAAAAGCAAAAATGGATTCAAGCAGTTCGACGAAACAAATGTGTAAACAAAGTATCCATTACCTAATCAAAAAATTAAATAGACATATACTGTGAAAGGATAAAATATAATTTGCAATATTAATGGTATACGCCTTTTTTAATCGACTAGTGCTTAATTTTTTTATTTTATTATATTATATAGTTTTTTATAAATTATTTTTTATTTTTTTTTGGAAACCAAACCAAAACACTTTTTAACACTTTTTTTTAATTAATTATATAAACTTTTTTCCCATACTCGCTATTTAAACCCGTGTATTTGTATATACCGATTGTTTACGATATTCTCCGATGGTGGCAGCACAGGCGGAGAATGCGCCAAGCCTATAAATAAACTTAATATTTATTTAAAGGGCTCTTGGCTTTTGGTCAATATTAAACTTTTTTTGGGTTTAGGAAGTGTTTATTACATAACTAACGTTTCGGTTCAGTTTTAACCTTTTTCAATAGAAACTGAACCGAAACGTTAGTCATGTAATAAACACTTCCTAAACCCAGAAAAAGTTTAATATTGACCAAAAGCCAAGAACCCTTTAAATAAAAAATATATTAGTTTGGCCAAAGAAAAGTTAATTAAAAAAATAAACTTATTTTGAATAACAGTTTATATTATTTATTATTTTAATCCCCGTTAAACTGTTAATTTTATTAAATTTCCAAAAATATTAAAGAATAAGGCTAGGCATTGATATTTGAACTTTAAAAAAAATAAAACATAGTTTTAAACCTAGCACAAAGGAATTGTCGACTAAAGGAATGATGAACGCCTTGCTCACAAGACCATGAAATATCCATTTTCCACATCTCCGAATAATAACCGGAAGTTGAACTTAAATAACTACGCCAAGAAAATAAGAAAAGCTTTTCAGCAAAGAAACCCAAATGGAGGAATTATCAGAACAGTTTAAATTTTAAGCAAGAAAAATATAAAGTGAAATCTCGAAAATTGAACGAAATCGCTAGAATTGGTGAATTTTGAAATATAAACTTTCTGTAAGTTTAGAGGAAAATTTATTTATTGACTTTTATTCTAATTTAAAAGAAAATTTTGTATTAAACCAAACCAAACCAAACCAAACACATTTCCTAAATTTTATTCAAGCGATATCATTAAACTTACTATCAACTCATTTTTAACTTTTTAGGTATCAAAAAAAATCTTCTGTGAAGTTTTTCCCGATAAATATACAGGGTGAATCCTAAATAAATGCAAATATTTTCAGTGCTGGTAGATCTCGATAAAAGAAACATATTTTCTCTTTACCGTTTTCCAAATAAGTAACCAGAGTTGTTTTAATTTGAAAAAAAATATATTTTTTGCTTAAATTTTTAGAACCACTGGATCATTTGTGTTTTTTTTTCTTGTAAATTTGATCTACTACCTATGTTGCCGTATTATCAAGAAATTATGGGTTTTAACTAAAAACTAAGAAAAAATCAATTTTTTTTAAAAACTCCAAATTTTCAAAATTTTTGTTTCGCGAAAAAAATCGTGTTTCTGGTGTACACGAATACACTACCCCTAAAGTATTTGCACTTATTTAAGTCTCACCCTGTATAAACCAATAACATTTAAATAAAAAAAATAGATATTTTTTATAGTATATTGGTGGCTCTAATTCTATAAAGGCGAATTGTAACAAATCTAACAGAACTATTTGAGAAGAAATTAAAGTAAGGTTAATTCCGTATTCTAACAATATAAAAAAATAATAGAAAACTATGTCGGATGCCTTTAATTAAAAGTAAAGAATTCTTGCTTATATAATTATATTAATTCTTTTAATTAATAGCATGAAAGTTACAAAGCACAAAAGTTCCTTAATTCCGTATCGTATAAAATGTCTTTCGGCTCGTTCTTTTAACTTCAAAGTAACTTAAATATTTAAACATTCTCGTTATAAACTTTCTACATCTTTTCTTTATAGGAGTTTTTTTAAGGTTTATTAGAAGTTTGTGTAAGTTTCTGCAGTTTTAATAAAAACATAAAATTAATCTTCTAATAAAGATCGTTAGAAGATTTTATTTTAATAAACTTAAATTATTAGTATCATTATTATTAAAACTTTAAATATAGCATATAAAATACCTCTAAAAAACTTTAATCGTCAAATAATCTGTTATTACTGAAAGCATTGTATAATTTTAATTAATATTTGTGAACAATACATATTAGATTTATGACCGTAGTACCCAAAATAAAGTGAAAAAGAGGATTTGGGAATCATACTGAAGGTAAATTGGTCATTTTGAAACTAAAAATGACAAATAAAATATTTAATAAAAATATAACACAGTATATTACAAGGTCTCCCATTTTCATGTGTTTTATGGGGGTTCTAGTTAATGATTAAAGATGCACAGATGCTACATACATTTTTGTCCCAGCTTTCTTATAGTACCAGAGCTAGCAACGTCGGAAAAAAAAGTATTTTAAGACGTCTGGCTCTTTGATATATCTTTTACTATGCTCTCTAGAACAGCATGCGACCCGTCTGGCTGCCGCACAATAGTCATTTTTTGAAATCTAGGTGGATAAAAATCCGGGTTCCTTAGGTGTACTAATTTATATTTGTTTATGTATATTGTAAAGATAAGAACTCATACTAAGAAAATATGCACAAACAGAAATGCTATATTAGTTGATGTTTGATAAAAAAAATATTGTATTGAGCAGTTTAAAACAGGTATGGACTGCTTTGCAAATCCGCGCAGTAATAAAGTGAATTTTATTGACTTGTGTTCGCTAGTTCAAAAGATTTCAAAAATTTTAAAACATGGAAGGTGTAGATCAAGGTATGTACTACTAATTAAAAATATAACACATTCAAACTTGAAAGGTTTTAATAATATAGATAATTGTTTTGTGGCCCGTGTAAAAATATTTATTTTTATTCTTCTTTCAAATTCAAAAAGCTATATAAATCGATTCCCGCGGATTTCCGCTTTGATTCTGGTTTTATAAATATACTTAGGGTTTTATATTAATTGTGATATATTCTTGTTTTGCAAGTTTTATCAATATTTTTTTGTTCTCAGCGATGTTCGGTCACCCGTAGACCACTTTTTGAAGTTTGGTGCCAAGATCCCGAAAAAATCCAAAGGTATATGCAGTTTTTAATTGGCTACTTGAGGTTATTGGTGTAGATCATCTATCTGAGAAAGAGGAGTTATCGGTGTTAAATAAAATTCGAAAATTTTCTTATAAAATTAGTGAAAAATGGGAAAACTGTCATATTTGTTTTTGATCGAAAAAACCGTACATCTTTGCTTTTTCTAGAACAAAAATTATATTCATAATCTCCGACTAGTTTCTAACAAAAACGGCCTCTCGACAATTTTCTGTTAGACAAAAGGTATTTGCGTAAAAAATAAAATAACCCTATCTACATGTCCTATGCATCTTTAGGAATGTAGATAATTTTATTTTATTTTCTCACGTAAAAACCGTTTGTCGGACAGAAAAATGTCAAGAGGCCGTTTTTGTTAGAAACTGGTCAGAGATTATGAAAATAATTTGTGTTCTAAAAAAAGCACTGGCGTACCCTTTTTTCAATCATATACAAATATGATATTTTTACTTTCAACACCCTGTATCTAAGAAACGATGCATTTCCGGACCTATGTTCATGGGAACTTTTTTGCTTCATTTCATCTAAGGAACATGTCCCTGAATTTTGTGGTAATATTAAAAGTAAATAAAAATATCTCCTATATACAGGGTGTTGTATATTGGGGATATTTTTTTATTGTTTTCTGGTAATACTGTTTTTGTGCTTAATTGGCCACTATTTGAATTCACTAATACTTACTATTAATATGCAATAATAACTTTGTCGGAATTTAATAAGAACATTTATGTCCACCTAGAACAGATAAAATGACCACACACCACACTACACTGTGTGCCGGTAAACGTTGCGTTCCCTATTGCGCATTGAAAGAAGATCCTATATTTTTATTAGTCCTTTAAATTCTAGTATTGAATATAAATAGAACATAGCGCAGTGTATAGAGAATATACAGAACATAGCGCAGTGTATAGAGTTTCCGACCACGAACCGATGATTCAGATGAGTTCGAATCCGGGTCAGGGCAAAAACTTTTTTATTTTATTCTCGTTTATATTCAGATTGTAAAGTATTAAATACTTGTTTTTTTTTTGAATCACCAGAATTATTATTCGAACTCTGAATCATCGGTTCGTGGTCGGAAACTCTACGCACTGCGCTATGGAGACATGTTCGATTTATATTCAATACTAGAATTTATAGGACTAAATTAATAAAAAAATATAGGATCTTCTTCCGATGCGCAGTAGTGAAAGCAACGGGTATCGGCAGCCAGACGGGCCGCATGCTGTTCCAGAGAGCATAGTAAAAGATATATCAAAGAGCCAGACGTCTTAAAATACTTTCTCGAAAACCGTAGCTAGCTCTTAGACTATTAGTTTTTGAAATACATGACAAAATTGAAAATGTCGCATTTTTCTACCCCCTTTCGTATCTCGGTTTCTTATAACTTTTCGAAATGTTGAAAACTGAGTGAGATGAGTCCCATAGAGTTTAAATCGGATACCTTTTATATTATACCTTTTTCCATTTGCAATGTTATTAACTTTATAAAAATATAACATACTCTACACTTATTTTCATAAACAAGGTAGAAAATACATTATTCAACTTTTTAACATAGGCGGCCGGTTTAAAATAGGTGATCAAAAGAATTGAATAATTTATACGAATTCAAATTTTGGTTATTGTCTATTCCACGCTAGTTTTTTTTGTGTAGAATTATTGCACAAGTGCATTAAAAATTTCAATAATGCATGTTATCTAAAAGATGCAGAAGTTTATTTTCAGTGCAGTTTATTAAGATGAAAAGCAAAACAAGATGAAAAGCAAAATTATCTGGTAAAAATTAATTAAATTAATTGATAGTACCCTTTTAAACTAAGGTTAATTATATTAAAAAGTTAAAAATTTTATTTTTTATCTTGTTTATGATATAATATAATCTATACTTATTTTCATGAACAAGATAATAAATACATTTTTTAACTTTTTAACTTTCAAAATATAATATTATTATATTTTTAGAAAGCTCGTGACAAGACAAATAAAATAAAAATATATTATACAGGGTGTCCTGTATATTATATATTTAAGAAAACATAACTTTGAATCATATTTCGGAAGATAGATAGATAGTTATAAGATAACCGCGATACAAAGGGGGTTGAATAATACAACATTTTCAAATTAGCCCTGTACTGCAGAAACCAAGTTAAATCTTTAATTTCATAAAAAAATGCAAAGGCAATGATGTAAAAACCGCATCCTTGAATCTCTACTCATAAACGACAAACCCCATAAAACACACGAATATGGGACACCCTGTACTTTGTAGTACCCAATTTGATTTACATTCTTATTACCATCAGTGCTAGAGATTATTATAGGATTTTTTAAATAATTAATTTAAATAAATTTTGACTTTAGCTTTAGTTTTTGCTTTGAAATAGATTAATAATTGAATAAAGGAATAAACCACTAAAGAATCGGATTATTGAAAGAATTTTTAGAAACAAGTTTTAATAAACATTTTTGTACAGGGTGGTCAAAATTGATCTGTGTTAACAGACAAACCTCATTTCCTGTCTAAATAGAGCAAAACCGACATATACGTCGCAAGCTCAATTTCTGAGACATGTTTAATGGCATTTAAAAATTCCGATCATTTAAAAAATTGTGTAAAGTCTTCTGTGTAGTCTTTTTGTCAGAAATAAAAAAACTATTTTTTTAAATGGAAATCATAGTGGGCTATGAACTTAAGAAAATATTGGCGTTTAACCTTTTCCAACGATATAAAATTATGGATATTTGATTCTAAAAATGAGAGAAATATTAAGAGCATATATCGAAACCGGGCCTAGATTTTGTACTGACCTATTTGCCTAATTATTTTTTTACAATTTAATATTGTATATTATTAATTATCTGCATCATTATACAATTTTGAAAAGGTAAATTAACAATATTATTAGTATGACTTATATTTGGTTGAATTTATTGAAACAATAAATATTTTGTTAGATAACAATTAAATTTAAGTGTAAAAATTACTCAAATGGTACAAAATACGAATAACTACTCCATTTAATAACTTTTTATATTTTTGTCGAATACTAAAGAGAGAGACAATCTTCTAATCCTAAAGAGAAATACTTCTGACACTAAAAAATACTAAGACTTGTATCACTATAATTTAAAAAGTATTATTTTTTTTACTAATCTTTTTTCTTTAAAGGTCAGAAACAATAAGTTGTCTCGTAGGTTCAATTACCCCTTTGATATAACCTTCAAATTTTTGACACCCCATCGCGGTCATATTAAACGAAGGGAGAAAATTAATCAACCCGAGAAAATGAATCCTTTTCTATTAATTAAAACGTCTTTTATTTTTGTTTCAGATCGTGCGTCATCAACTAGTCAATCAAAAAGAGTAGGAAATAATCGCCAAGTTCGTTCAACCGAAATTTGTCTGTGGATGAAAATGGCTATTAACCAATCAACATTATTCAATCAAGAAATCAGCACTTCGATACCCTCCAGATAGATCGATTGTCGCTGTTATGGATAACGAAAATTTTAAAAGTAAGTTTTTAAATCTGTATTGTAGGTTAAATGCCGAATGTAGAAAAAATTATAATAATTATAATAGATTTATTTTTGTATTTATATCAATAATGATTAGTTTAAATAGGAATATAATGAACAACGAAATGACATCTTTTTATCGAGCTATTTAAAACAGTTTTCGTAAACTAAACTCTCTTTGTTTACTATGATTACTCAAATGAACGGTTACTAGAGCTAAGCAATAATCAAGGTGTGAATTAAGGACAAGGGTAACATTTGACAGATGATCAATCGTAATTTAATAGTGGAACAATTTTTAAGTACAAATTACATGATTGGTACAGCGTTTCACATCAGAGATATTAGTGCCATTCATGCTTGCTATTTAATATATCGTTTACTATGCTCTCTGGAACAGCATGCTGCCCGTCTGGCTGCCGGTAAAAGTTGCGTTCCCTACTGCGCATTGAAAGAAGATGCTATATTTTTATTAGTCCTTTAAATTCTAGTATTGAATATAAACTCAGTGAGTCTCCATAGCGCAGCGCGTAGAGGTTCCGCCTATCAAGCGAGGAGTTAGAGTTCGAGACCGGGTCGGGGTAAAAACTTTTTTATTTTATTTTCGTTTTTATTCTGATAGTAAAGTATTAAATAATTCTGGTGATTAAAAAAAACAAATATTTAATACTTTACTGTCAGAATATAAACGAAAATAAAATAAAAAAGTTTTTGCCCTGACCTGGTCTCGAATCCTCGGTTTGTAGTCGGAACTCTACGCGCTCCGCTATGGAGACTTGTTCAATTTATATTCAATACTAGAATTTAACGGACTAAATTAAAAAAATAGGATTTCTTCCGATACGCCGTAGTGAACGCAACGTGTATCGGTAGCCAGATGGACCGCATGCTGTTCCAGAGAGCATAGTAAAAGATATATCAAAGAGCCAGCTTTCTTAAAATACTTTCTCGAAAACGTTGCTAATTCTTAGACTATTATTAACGTCAGAAGTATTAAAAGGATAAGTTTATTATAGGGTTATTAAAACTCGTTTTTTTAAGACGTTACAAAGACGACGAAACACATTTTGAACACCATCTTTGAAACTTTATCCAAATATAATGCGCTGTCCAGCGAATGAATATATAACTATAACACTTGTCTGCAATTTAAATTTGAAAGTAAATCGTTTTTTAATGACTAAATGACTTTCGATATTGTCTCTCGATATCTTCCCTTCTTTCAGTTACTTTACCCACTATGTCATAATTATATATGTGGTGAGTCTTAAATAAGTGCAAATATTTTTAGGGGTAGTATATTTCGACGTCAAAAACACGTCTATGAGATTTTTTTCACGAAAGAAAATGTGAAAATTTGGGGTGTTTTTAAAAAAATTGTTTTTTTTATCTTTAAATTAAAAAACATAATATAATAAAATGCCAAAGAAGAGCGTCACATCTCAAAAATCACAATTTTCAGGCGAGCCAATTTAAAATACTATACTTACTCAAAATGATAATAGTCTAAGGGTTATTACTTGGCATTCGCCATGCCGACAAACTAAACTAAGAAGTACCTTTTGGTTATGCTTTGCTCCTAACATAAAATAAGATTTGAATGATTTTTAGTTGGTATACCAATAAATCTCAAAAATGCAAGTTTTTGAGATGTGACGCTCTTCTTCTGCATTGACAAATATGGCAAGATAGGTAGTAGATAAAATTTAAAATTACACTTGAGGGTTGGAACCTTTGGTGTTACACAGCAAAATAAAATTACACTAAATCACCACAATACACCAAAACACTTTTACTTTTACACTGGACGCGCGTTTCGCTAACCATGTTAGCATCATCAGCAGATTATAAACTGAAGTTTATAATCATCTGCTAGATGATTATAAACTTCAGTTTATAATCAGCTGATGATGCAGCAGAGATGCATCTGTTTATGATCATCTGCTAGATGATTATAAACTTCAGTTTATAATATGCTGATGATGCTAACATGGTTAGCGAAACGCGCGTCCAGTGTAAAAGTAAAAGTGTTTTGGTGTATTGTGGTGATTTAGTGTAATTTTATTTTGCTAAAATTTAAAAGAAAGAAAAAATGAGTTATTTGAAGAACGGTAAAAATAAACTATGCTTCTTTTTCGAGATCTACCATCCCTGAAAATATTTACACTTATTTAAGACTCTATAATATAATAAATTAATTTTTGTCAAGAAAACTTTTGCGTATTTCCTCACTAGAAGATAGTCTACATAATAAAAAAGTTATTTCCTGTAAACCAACGCAGACCAATTATTTTTATAAACCCATTTACTTTTGTAAAACATTTTTTTTCAGACATTTCGATGTTACAAAACACTACTTTCGACGACACAGCCGACGAACTATGGGACAACTTCACGCACTTCCTCAAAGCCACCATCATGGGCAGTATTATCGTCGCCTCTATCCTTGGAAATCTACTCGTCATCGTTTCCGTCATGCGACACCGGCGTCTTCGTGTCATCACCAATTACTATGTAGTGTCCTTAGCTCTGGCTGATATGCTGGTAGCTATGTTTGCCATGAGTTTCAACTTCAGCGTTGAAGTGTTCGGTCGCTGGTTATTCAGTTACACCCTGTGTGACGTTTGGAATAGTCTAGATGTGTACTTTTCGACTGTGTCCATATTGCATTTGTGCGACATCAGTATTGATCGGTAAGTTTTAAACAACCAGGATATAGTAATGGAATGAAATTTAGTTATTTAATATCCCGAAGTAATGCTTATGTAATTTATCAACTAAAACACAAGTTTACTTTAATACACTAAAACATGTTTTGTTAATCATATTAGTACCACCAGACGATTCAAACTAAACTTATATTCACAAATTGACAATTTCGATAGACACTCGATTCAACACTCAATTCAACACTCGATTCATGGGAGAAACAATTTTGTTAACGGTCTATGTATTTTTCCAGCAATCGCAGAATATTTTAATATTAATAATTAATATATTATAAAGAAATCAGAAAATAATGCATTTCAGCAACTTTTTACTAATTTTCTTTATTCTATTAAGTGTAGTTTGCCGTTTGTTGATATATCCAGTTCAAATATAATTTGCATAGTAAATATATCTTATGTCTAATATTTATGTAAATTTTGTAAAAGGTAATAAATCTTTGGTCACAATAGCATATCTTCGAGTTGACATATACCATTATCCGGAAAAAAACTTTGCATTTTCAATCAACCGACTAATTTATTTTATTTACGACACGCAAGACAGTTATAACAATGGCTGAAAGGAATTACCTACTCTCTAAATTGCGAATGAAATAAATGGATTTGTAGATGATATTTCATTCAATTTCAAGCCCACATTCAATTTTCTATTAAAATACTGCCATTATTCCAGTTATAATTTTGGTGGATATGATTCTCCTTTTTATTATTTTTAACAACACTTGTTTTTCAAAATTGCTTTACGGTATTTTATTATAATTTAATATTATAATAATTAAAAATTACTTAAATAATAAATATATATTGTCAAAATTTAATCGACATTATCATTTTAATTAAGTTTGCGTTTTCTTGTATTAATATTTTTTTATTATTTTCATTGTCCTGCTTTTACCATATTACGGAATCGATGCTTACATTGCTTCTTTGTCCATAATGATTTAGAGATGATTCCAATTTCTGTAGATTTATGTTGTTCTTGACAGTAATGACTTCTAAGGTAACATATTTTTGCAACTGCAATAAAATATTTTTGCTACCTAGTTACTTTTCTGCCACCGAGTAGCTGAATCTTTTACGATTATATATGTTATTTATTATCATTATATATTTAGAATTGAGGTAGTATTCACTCTCAAACATAAATATAATCTAATCCTCGGCATTTATGATAAAAAAGTAGTAGTTTCTTCTAGAAATACTCAATGTCCAAAAGCAGCAAATAGCAAAATTTTCTTTATAACGATTAAAAAGTTTAGGTTTATCTATTTATATTGTAGATAGTAAGTCAGGCTCACTGATTGAGCCACAAATGCTCTACAAGTATAGAACAAAAACTGTTTTAGTTTTCTCAATATATAGCCCTGTTCCCAGAAGAATCCCTCACTAGTCAGCGCGTTTCTTATTGGTTGAAATGTGTAGAAACCAGACTAACAATCAGGTTTCTAGGCATTTTAACCACTGAGAAACGTGCTGACTAATCAGGGATTCTTCTGGGAACAGACCTTATGTAGATTCTAACAAATGTCACTATAACGCACATCGCTTATAAAAAAACTGATAAAAATCCTCCTCTTCGAGAGATACATTTCTTTCTTAGTGCGTTTTTAATACCATTCTTTTTTTTTCCTTACTTCCTGTTATACTCGTATTATCTCATTTTCAGTAATTCATCAATTTGTAGATAGTTACGTAAATAACGCTTAAGTTATCTGTGTATACGACGTAATGTAACTAGAGTCTAGTTAATATATATCGTGTTCTTAATATTTCTGTTTCTATTTCAGATACTACGCTATCTGTAAACCCTTAAAATATTCCCTCCACATGACTAAGAAAGTGGTGGCATTAATGTTGGTAAATAGCTGGGTAAGTCCCGCATTTCTTAGTTTTCTTCCAATCTTTATGGGTTGGTACACAACAGAAGCTCATCAAGAATTCAGACGACAACATCCCGACGAATGTGTTTTTGTCGTCAACAAAGCCTATGCTGTAATTAGCAGTAGCATCAGTTTTTGGATACCAGGATCTATCATGATTTATATGTATCTTCAGATATTCAAAGAAGCAAACAGGTAATCTTAAATCACATTTGTTTAAATGAAATAGCGTGAATGATGAATTTTACTTAGACAAGAAAAGGAGATGTTTAACCGACATGGGGCCGCATTACTTTTACATGCAAACAACACAAATGGTGATATGCTTTCCAACTCGGGAGGATCATCAAAAACGTTAACTTTAAATGAAATTAATCAGGATCTCCATCATACACCGACGAGAGAACGCAGCATAAGTAGGATGAAGAGAGAACACAAAGCAGCTAGGACACTGGGCATTATCATGGGTAAATTTAATAATACTTGTTCTGCTATATTGTGAAACAAAAATTTTGTCATTTTTAAACGTGACTAACCTTGCATCTGAACCAAGTGCGAGAATAAATTATGTAAATGCTATGCTAAAGGATGTATTGTAAGAAGTTTAGAATGGATAATTTTTTGTCGGAAATGTGTGGGTATTTCGCCACTAAAAGAAACTTAAAAATGTAGGTTTGTAGTAAAAATGTACGTATTTTCGTATTTTCACTAAAATACCACTGAGTTAATATTAATCAACAAACAAAAACTGTTTTTGTTCTCGTTAGCATTGTGCTTTACTGACAAATATAACTCGCACAAAAAAATGTTTGAAACTAAAGGAATTTCGAACTTCCATTGTCAATAAATATCCCTTTAAACGTTAAGTATTAAGCGTTAAGTATCTCTGTTGGTTAAGCAATTTTTTTTGTGTTGTGAGCTCCTGAGTAGTATTGTACGCTTTATAAAAAGAAATAAATGGTTTTGTTTCAGTGACGAAATACTCAGTTTTTCTTGTGTTGAACCGGTCACAAACATACAGGTTGTTAATTTGTTTATTACTCGCGGCAAGAGCTTTAGGGTTGAAATATGGCAACCTCGGCCCGCTCGTCGATAGACGACGCGACGGGACGAGTCGGCAGAAAACCCTATAAGTGCATGCGTTCTCAATAGGCAGTGTTGGCATTCTGTTCCCCTATAAGTAACTGTCTAGTTAACAATCTGTATAGGCATTAACTGAAGGCTTATTAGTTACAAACCCTACATTTACTTATTCAATAAACAATCTGAGTCTTAAAAAAGTGCAAATATTTTCAGGGCTGGTAGATCCCGAGAAAAGAGTCATATTTCCTCTTTACCAGTCTTCAAATAAGTCCAAAATAATCGAGTTATTCAAGTTTGAAAAATAAAAAATAAATATTTATTTAAAAAAAAATTGAGAGAAACCGGATTTTTTTCTGTATTTACATCCCTTTTAGTGCCGCATATTATTATAAATCCGTTACTATGGTAATATCAGAAATTAAGAAACTATACCGTGGGAACATTTATGGTAGACAGGCAGTTCGAAAAAGTTTCAACGATATTTTCATGTTTTTTTTAATTTGCTCTACAACGCTATAGAGAATATTGGAAATGTATTAACGGGGATTAAAATTATGGATTAAATGGGGGGTCTCAAAATGTTAATAATATAAAAGTATTTCCTCTTGTAAAAAAAATCCGGAGACATACTATATAAAAAACTAACTAATTAATCAATCAGTTCATTCTTTCTCTCTTTTCTTCGCGGAGGAATTACAAGTTGACATTTATCACCGTTCGTACTCAGGGAACATTCCCCAATTCTCGAACATTTTACAACACTAATTTCAACCCACAATGCTACTAACTGCAGACTATATGATTAATTTGACATTTTTTTCAGGAATTTTCATTCTCTGCTGGCTACCTTTTTTCCTCTGGTACGACAGCGTCTCCCTCTGCACGACATGCGAATGCCCCCACTTGGTAGTCGCCATCCTCTTCTGGATCGGCTACTTCAACTCCACCCTGAACCCGCTCATCTACGCCTACTTCAACAAAGACTTCCGAGAAGCGTTCAAGAACACCCTGCAGTGCGCCTTCTGCTCGCTGTGTCAGCGTCCACCCTCCGACCTCAACTACGTGGACAACCGACGTCCGTCGATCAGGTACGAGGACAGGACGCGCAGTGTCTACTCCGAAACATACTTGAAACATGTGGACAGGAGGTGTTCGGACTTTGGGTCGACGCTCTGAGTGGATCTCACTAGTAGCCGATTGACAACGACGAGTTTCTGATTAGAGACGTTTGTGTAAGAGGTTAGTCTGGAAAAAGTAAGATTCTAAATGGTTTATTGTTATTTTTTTAATATAATGACTACTTAGCTGTTTTTTTTTTATTAAATTACAATGAGTCAAGACAGATTTCGATAGATAACATTCAAAAAATGAGGGAAAATAAAATTTGCCTGTGAAATAAAATGATAGAACGACTGTCGGGAACTATTAGAGATTATCTCGTTGGACAGACTATACTTTCTTTATTATGGAACTTAACAAATACATAAAACAGAAATATTATAGCAGTATTTAATTTCAGATACTTACGTGAGTAATTACTAAATATTTGAGAAAATATTCTTTACTGGTCGTCATTAAATTATTATTTTACATTTAATTTTTGAGCAATGGAATAGAAATAATTCACACTTTTTATACGAGTTTTTATTTTCACAATTTTATATTGCTTAATAGTCCAATTAAATATATATTTCATAAATATTAAATATATATTTAATATTTCATAAATTTGAAATTTAAATTAATATTTTGGATATTAATTAAACATTTGTTATTAAAATAAATTTGATGTATTAAAATTATAATAAATATAGTTGCTTTAGCTTTATAATGTTTTTAAATGGAAATGAGGTATTTTACAAGTTTTCCTTGTTTCCTTTACTGCTGTAGAAAAAGTCAAATAAAACTTTGTATTTGTACAATCCTTTAGGGTGACAGTAGTGATATAAGGTTCAATTTCTGAAATCCCTCTAGTAGCACTGAAGGACGAACAAAAACAAAACAACATAAAGGTTTTTTAAATTAAAAATGAAAATAAAATAAATAAAATTAATCAGCCTAAAAATTGATCTTTCCATTGTGGACAGTCCTAATTTTACTAACGACTTAGTTTTGAAAATAAATAAAGATATGTTTTGTTGGTTGTTTATTCGAAAAAGTTTAGTTATTCAAATACACTTTCATCGAAAATTACTTTTCCAAACTATGAGTTTTCAGATAGTTTACATAACAACTTTAAAATATATTTTCTATGGAACCGGAAGAATTTGTTAGCAGCTGCAAAGTACGTCGTTATATTTCACTCTACTAAACTTGGTATTGCTTTCAAACTACTTATTTATTCGTTGAGATGTTATTATTTTTCTAAGAAATGTTCGTATAAGTTGATTTTCAGTTGAAATAAATGAAAATATAAAAACAGCCAAAAAGAATCTTTACATTTCAAACTGACCTTTTGATCGGCTACTAGTCCTACTATTGCCAAAGTTAACAAATAATGGTGCTGTTACTGTAAGATTCAATCTTTTTAACTAGTATATACCCACTACTCTAAATCTCATGCCGTCAAAATATCACGGTGGTAACATGGATTTGAAGGTAAGGGTATATTTACATAAAGTCGTGTACAAAAGTGATAGTTAATCATAATTTTTAGTCAGTTTTTTAGATGAATAGTTTTTGATACTTCTGAGGCAAAGAAGTTTGTACATAGTTTGCCAAAAAAGCGTAATGCTATTTACTAATGATGTAATTGATATACATAGTTTTATATATGTGTTATTTGTTGACGTTTTCAATAATTTTGCATTAAATATTATTTTTTGTTTAGTTTTATTAATTCGTTGTATCCTAACAACTTATGTAGTAAGTTGTGATTTTCATTCAATATAAATTGTATATAGTCATATTTCCATTATTCGATACATATTGCTGCAATTTTTAAAATAGTTACTTAATTATTTAAAACCTAACATTTTAACTTAAGTTATAATTTATTTGGAATATGTTGGCCTAAAATAATACAACGTGCTATTTATTTATTATAACCAACGAGAATGTGTGGACTTTTTCTAATTTAAATAAACTATATAACTAAAGTAATAATACTTAAGAATAATAAAAGAAGAGGAGAAAAGAGAATTAACTGAATTATAATTTCTAACTCACGGTTTATATATTATTTAAAAATATTTAATTATACTTTGAGTTTTTTTATTTATTTAACATTAATTTTAACTAATTTTTGTAGTACTCTTTATTTAAGGATTTATTTTTAGCTCATTTTATAATCTACATTATTGAGGACACGTTACATACAAGTAAGTTAATAATTTTCATCAAAATCAGTTTACTTTTAACATGACAAATTCAATATACTATTCTTACACTAAGTGAATAATTATATCAACTATGAGTAAGAAATTTATACAAGATGTGTTACATTTTTTAGTTTTAAATTCATGACAAACATTTAATATTTAATAATTCATGATAAGCGACTTTTTTATTAATTCGAAATTGAAAAGACTGGATATACAAGTTTAGGTCGTTATAGTTAATTCGTCATCTTTAGTATTTGTTTTTTTAGTAGTACTAACTTACAGAAGATTTTTGACAAAAACTAGTTCTTTTCTGTTTGATGATAAGTTTTTGTTAATTTTATCTTAACACAAAACTAACAAATTGTAGCGAGATACAATCACTAATTAGATATGAAAATAAACGTAAAATTTGTATATTAGGTAAATTTAGTAAAAAAAATATTTTGACCAAAGTGTAGTTTAAAAACAATGAAGCAATAATGTATAATAATGTTCTTAATAAAACTATACCATGTAATATCAAGAGATATATTTGTAAAAGACTTTGTAAGTTATTTTTGAGAAGTTTAAATAGGTAGAAATTTTCATTTTATATTATTGTTGAACGGTAATAAAAAAACAGGACCATTCTTTCCAAATATTTTTTATTTGCTATTAAAAACTAACTCAAATAGTATGTAGTTTTTCAAACATATTCGAATTGTATACCAACTCTACCTAGCCTAACTTTTAATATTTTATAACTTAAAAGCCTTTTAGTAATATATTAATATGGTATTCTGTTAAGTAAGAGCCCGTTACATCGAATGTCCTTTCCTATTACATGTTCATTAAGTTCGAATCGTTATGTAATATAATTTCTTAAAAAGCATTCGTCTTCCTTAAGATTTAAAGCGGTGTTCATATAATATTAATGGTGGAAAATGTTTTCGACGATATAAAGTTTTCATTAAGTTAGATCAAAAAATATTTGTGTAGATTATCAAAAGAAAAACATTTTTATGAAACAGAGATGGGCAGTTGGCAAAAATTGGCCTTTTGTTCAATAATGCGCGAAAAAAATTGTTTAAAAAATCCGTGTTTAAAAATTAGAGTTAAAGTAGTAAAAATATTCAGAAAGTTTTTCACAAAATTATCAATAAATTTAAAATTTTATCATTTTGAGCCGGCTACTCACACGTCAATCTACAGGTGCCAATATGTAGGGTCCCTGTAGTTTGCCACGTATGTAGTTTTGACCCAATTTTTAACAGTCTTCCTAAACTAGCTAAATTGGAATTTCGACCGATTCCCTGTTATTATTTGCGTTAATAATAATATTGATAACCCAAACCAACTAATTTTTATACGTCTTGATAAAGCTATTATGCTATTTCACAAAAGATCACCAACATACTGCTAAATTGTGATACGTAGAGATTGCGTTAAAAATTGTCATGTGAGTAGACGGGTTTTTTTCTTGAGTTGTTTAAAATATTAAACAACAACAGATAATACAATTTTGTTAATACAAAGGAGGTAATTTGTTGGATATATTATTTAGAAATATTTTAATATAAATATTAATCTAATAGCTATTTTTTTTAATTTCTATATGCAATTTGAACAAGATAAAAGAAACGTTAAAACAAAGCGACTACTACTTGGAATTGTTTCATTTAAAACAAAAAATTATATTATCTTGGCAAGTTGTCACAAACATGATATTATAAATTTTAGTTATTTTTGAAATTTAGACGATAAATCGATATTCTAAGCAATTATTTTCTCCCATTCTTTTCAATATATACATTATCCATAGTTAAAGAGCTACTCTATAATTGGTCGCACAACATTTACCACATAATATGTTCATTTTTTATAATTATTTATACTGTCTTTTATAAATGGACAATTCCAGAATATTAAAAAATGTGTTTTACCAACTTTTTAGTGGCTCCTGTATTAAACTGATGAGTTGCTATTAACATAAGAAGCATAGGACCTGTGGTTTCTTACTCTTTATTAAAATGATCATAAAAACAACATCAAGTTACCTTTAAAATGTCAGTCGATAAAATTTTGTGTTAAAATTAATAATAACCCTCATCGATTAGCTTTTTTAAGATGTTTGTTTGGAACATTGTTTTATTTTTCAATCATACAGATTTATATGCAAATAAATAAACATGTGTATGAAAATATCTGCAGAATATTTAAACGAATTTATTATGTTAATATGTTATCTTTTTAAAATGTTTTTAATTTGTATTGAAACTAATAGAGACTTTTTAACTAATCGAATGTGCCATCTAATATTGATCATGCAGTATTCTAGCAATAGTGAGCACCGTATCTATTTATAATAATTAATTTACTCTAGTGGGGTAACGCATACGCGTAAGATATACTATTCACACCATAGAAATTGAATTTTCAGCATATGCCTTACTATATCTAGAAATTCATATATTCGTATCAAATCTTTTGTAAACACCGGTAATTTTATATTTTTGGACGACCGTTTGTATTCTGCTCATCTCTGCAAACTTTTTGTTAATAAAAAATGTCTTAAAAGTAAAATCTGTAACTACTGTTAAAATAAGTGTTTTAAATGTTCTATATAAGTCAATGTTTCATGTACAAAAATATCCGCAGACTATCAAACATTAATACTAATTAATTTAAATGTTGCGTAGAATTATATATTTACGTAACTTCGACATCTGGTTTTTACATTTTGTTTGGTAATAATGTATACACAAGAGTATACACAATAAAAAAATTTAAAAGCATATAGGCAAAGTATTAGTTAAAGTCACGCATTTGATTAAAGCTCATTTAATTTAAAATTGCAATTTAGTTAATGTATTTTATTAATAATGAAAATGTATTTTCGAAAGTTTTTTATACCAATTAGTAATTTCAAACAAATAATTTGAATATCAAATGCAAATACAATCATATGCCTATACTTGTATTAAGAAAAACATGCAAATAGAATTATTTTTATTTCTATACAAGGTGTCCCAGAAATAAGTGCAAGTATTTTAACTGGTAGTATCGTCCAACCACAGAAACATGCCTATGAGGTTTTTTTCGCGAAAAAAATTTTTGGATTTTTTTTTTAGTTTTTAGTTAAAAACACAATTTCTTGATAATATGACAACATAGGTAGTAGATTAAATTTACAAGAAAGAAAATCCAAAAAAAGATCCAGTAATTCTCAAAATTTGAGCAAAAAATCATTTTTTTGGAAATTTTCAAAGTAAAATAACTCCGGTATTTTGAACTTATTTGAAAAATGATAAAGAGAAAATATGTTTTTTTTTATCGAGATCTGCCACCCCTTAAAATACTTACACTTATTTCTCTGACACCCTGTATAGGGTGATTCAAACTCGATGTCCAGGACTAATACCAGGAATATGAAAAAAAAAATTAAAAAATAATAATAGTTGGCTGATGATATCGAAAAGGTCAAGGTATATTTTTATATTTGTCACATTTGAGAATTTTAAAAATGGCTAAAACAACGTTATGACTTTTTTTATCTTAATCAGAACATATTTTTAAAGAACTTTTATATAAAAAGTTTCTCTCTATCTCTACGGATTTGCCCTTTTCTCATTTAATCAGGAGGAACATATATTTCTCACTAAATTTTATGTTAAAATTTGTTCTCTATCTCTACGGATTTGGAAGGTCGAGCATCTATTCTACCTGACTTAAAATTATGGGAAGTTAAGATAGTCGAGTAAACAGAGACGTCGAAAAACAAAAATTTGAGTGTAAATCTTGAACATATAGAGAACATAAAACATGAACATTTAGAGGAAAACCTTAAAAAGATGCTCAAAAATACAATATAACGAACCTCCTTAATCTGGACACAAGATAATCCAAACATCCAGTAATCCGGGAATACAATTGTTTCAATGAATGTCGGATGCATCTCGATAATCCGCACTGGCTCTGGAATTTCCAGTTTGAACCTGTCAGATAGCTAGCGGCGGATAGCGCACGCCAGTCAGCGTTGCCTTTTAACAACTATGTCTAAAAGAAACCACGTGGCTTTAGGTTTGCAAAACAAGTTTGAAATAATAAATCGAATTTGAGCAGAACTGAAGTGTTGCTGCCAAATATAGTATCGGATTAGTTCTATAGATAAGTAGCTTAGGTTTGTCAAAACCGCAACGGTCTATCTATTTTAATTAATAAAGGAAATATACGGGTAAAACACCCTGTATATTTAGTGTATGTATGCGCTATTAGCCTACTGTTAGCATGCGGACATTTCTCTAATTCGGACACACCTCTAGTATTTAATTGTTTGAATTACAGAAGTTTTACTTTATGTTCTGGCCGGCTATGATAAAAATGGTATGGATGTAAAAAAATTAGATTTTTTTCATATAGAAGAAATATACCATGATCAATCTCTTTTGGATTTCAACAACCCACTTTTACATTTCTATTTTCTATGTGCCTGGTATTACCTTAGGGTGTCAAGTTTGTATAACCCATTACTACAAATTATTTTTTTTACTTCTGTCGGCTAGTAATGGATCAACAATAAAAAATATAGTTGCACCCCATATATAAAAAAATAAAATAATAACAGTTGAGGAAAGAAATGTGTAATATGTTACAAATATTTTTGTTTTAAATGTCACAAAAGTATTAATTTTTGCGACGTAATTGACAATATAAAAACGCCATTTTAACGCCTAGACATAAAAGTAAAGCAGACATAAAAGTAAGCAAAACAAATAAAATATCAGGAAAAACGTAATACAAAGAGAAAATAAAAATAAAGTAAAAATACTTTTAAAAATGCATATTGTTTTTACTAGTTTTAATTCTAATATTGAATTGAATAATTCAAATTTAATGCAAAACAGTTAAATACACCGGAGAGTTTTTGGAACTAATGAATGTTCAAAGCTGCACTAAAACCAACTTTTCTAAAACCATTTCGACGTAGTATTTTAGTTTTAATGGCCGCATAAAACTTTTCGATATTAATGAAATGTCATAGTTTTCGTTTAATTGTTTTTCTATTAAGATTTTCGACCGATATGTTTTTAAAAATACCTAGCCCCATAATTATAAATTAATTTATTAATAAAGTTTTAATTAGTACCTTGCCATATTGCTTTGAATTATGTGTATTATTTGTTATACAGGGTGGTCCGAACTGTATTCTGGAAACTTTGGCAGCATATTCTGCACATAAAAAAGTTCATATAAATATGTATGTATGTATGTATAATACTCGTAATTATTAATAAGTATGTGTGTATATTACTCGTAGCGATTTTTACCAAAAGACCTTTTTTACGTGAAAAATTTAGTAAATTTATATTTTTTATTCAGTACTTTTATACAGGAAGAAAAGATATTCTCTTCAAACCAGTTAAGAAATATGCAGGTGGCGCCCTCTACCAGTAGGAGTTATATGGACATCAAAACCAAATTTCTCATGTCAAAAAACTCCCAGATACCAATTTTCATCCAAATATTGAAGTTACTTCAGAAATTATTTGGAAAAAATCGAAATAAAAATGAAACTTCTACACCCTGTATCTCAGAAACTAAGCATTTTAGGACATACATTTATACGAACTTTTTTTACTTATTTTTATCTGCAGAATATGCTGCCGAAGTTTTCGGAATACAGTTCGGACCACCCTGTATAAAAACTATATTTTAAATATCAGGATGAAAGCAGCATGTAAATCCTTAACCCCTCATCCTGTTCTGTTTAATTATAGTGATTAGCCCACGTTTACTTAAAATATAGTATCTATATTTTCATTAATTATATTTGTTGGTTTTTATATATTTTTGTTATTCTATTAAATATTGTTATGAGTGGCGTTTTCTGTAAGTACATTTGCTTTTTCAATAAAACTATTGAAAAATTTATATTGTTATTTGTTTTCTTCTTCTATATACACAAGGATTTTATTTTTAATAGTTCCAGTTATTATTATAACATATCGACCAAAAATTAAAAAATGAATATCATATGTAAGTATGTAAGAAAAAACTATAATAAAATAATGGCAAAATGTTAGATATAAACAATTTTAAATTTGGTAGTCAATTTAATATACTTGAATTGAGGTTGTTTCAAATTCAGTTTGAACAATCATACTGGGAAACTTATACTTTCTAAATGTATAATTCATATTCATTATTCGTTCTATGTTGTAAAAAACGAATCCCAAAAAACATTTTGCCAAATATTTTATAAAAAATACATTTATATAATATGTACAGGGTATCCCAGAAATAAGTGCAAGTATTTTAAGGGGTGGTAGATCTCAATAAAAGAAACATATTTTCTCTTTATCGTTTTTCAAATAAGTCCAAAATAACGGAGTTATTTTACTCTCAAAATTTCCAAAAAAAAATATTTTTTGCTAAAATTTTGAGAACCACTGAATCTTTTCTGGATTTTCTTTCTTGTAAATTTAATCTACTACCTATGTTGCCATATTATCAAGAAATTATTTTTTTAACCGACCATACCAATAGGTATGGTACCACCTGAGATTGACCTGATAAGTGATAGCACCCGAGAATCTGGCCATTAGTTTTTGGTGGGGGGTGGGGGGTGGGGGGTTGACAAGGGGGTACTGGAGGGGGTTAAAGATTTAAAAAATCGTAACTCCAAAATTACAGTAGTTAGCGAAACGCGGTTTTCAAATTAAGATTATGAATAATATTTGCAACAAAATTTGTAATAACATCAAAATCAGTCAAAGTCTCAGTTTTCGAGATATTAACATATTTTACTATGGGCGGCTATACGTGCCTCCCGGCGCCAATTTTCTAAAAAAAAACTCCAAAAAATGTTCAAATATTGTTTTGCGAAAAAAACCTCATAGGTGTATTTCTGGGGTTGAACTATACTACCAGTTAAAATACTTTCACTTATTTCTGGGACACCTTGTATAAATGAATTATTTAATAGAACTAATGTATCTAAATTAGCAGATATAATAGGATTCCAAGGACCTTTCAGGTAAGTGTCAAATTAATAGTTTTTGTAGCTAATAAACTATAATATAGTAATCATTGTACAGGGTCGGTCAAAAAAGGAGATAGACGAAAACTAATATTGGTCTCTGGAGCTCAATTTTCATCAAAAATATGATGTTGAAAACCACACATCAATATCTGTTACCGTTTCGGAGTTACTGGATGTTTTTCAAAAATGTACATTTTTAACAAATCGCTGTAACTTTTTTGCTATGGAAAATTTTGTATTTCTATGAAAACATTTCCAAAGCATCTTTTTACGTAGAATTTAATGGTTTAAGTATAATTTTTTTTAAATTAATAATTTAAGAGTTATCAACAGAAAAATTGATTTTTTATTTGGGACACCCTCTATATTTTTAATTAACTGAAAAGAATTTAAAATTACTTTTCCAAAAATATAGCACACTTGATATTTTGTTATAATCCCCTTCGAAATACAGAATATTTAAAAGTTCGCCACTTTTAACTAGTAGGCTTTGGACCCCTTATTGATGATATGCCCTTAATGGAACTCGAAAACATTTTTCCAGCTAGACGACGCACCGCCTCAGAACGCTGAAGTTATCAGAAAATTTTTGCAGCCAATTTCGAGAATAATTGAATAGTTAACCAAGATCCCAGCCGTTGGCCGTTGAGGCCGCTGGACTTAGTGCCCATGGATTTCCAATCCTATGGATGTATTTGCGGAAGAACAAAGGTTCCTTATTCTTCCGTATAATCTAGACAAGAATTAGAAATACTTAGCAGTTATGAGAGGGTATCTTTCACCCCTACTGAGTTAATGAATTCCGCGAGAAATTATCAAAAACGGCCCCGTCTGTCCATAACAGAAGACGGTCGATATGTCGAACACCTGTAGCAAAATCTCTTGTCTGGGTTTGCTATTTATTTTTATTGTTATTAGATATAGTTTAAATGTGTTGATGTTGGTTAAATATATTTTAAATTGTTATAAAATTCTGCATCTCTCATAGCAAATATTATTTTCGTTTTAATTGATTCTCACAGCTAGAATTTTTTTGCATTACAGCCTGTGCCGTTCAAAGTCTACTTATTTAAAGCGGGCGAATTTTTATATACTCTATATCTCGAAGAGGAATCTATCAAAATATCAAGTGTGTTATATTTTTGGAAAGGTAATTTTAATTTTTTTTAATAAATTAAAAATATACAGGGTGCCTCATATAGGAAATCAAATTTTCTGTTGGTAATTCTTAAATTATTAATTTTAAAAAAATTATACTTAAACCATTAAATTCTACGTAAAAAGGTACCTTGGAAATGTTTTCATAAAAATACAAAATTTTCCATACCAAAAAAGTTACAGCGATTTGTTAAAAATGTATATTTTTGAAAAACACCCCGACATTCCGAAACGGTAACAGATATCGATATGCGGTTTTCACCATCATGTTTTTGACAAAAATTGAGCTCCAGACATCGATATTAGGTTTTGTCTATTTCCTATAGAAAAGGGTGTTTCCATTTAAAGGCGTCGAATTTGACTCACCTCGTACATATATAGTGTATATGTGTATTTAGTCTATAATTTTGCTCGACATAGAGGGTGGTCCGAACTGTATTGCGGAAACTTCGGCAGCGTATTCTGCAGATAAAATATATGCGTATAAATATATGTCTTAGCTTTGGAGATACAGGGTGTAGAAGTTTCATTTTTATTTCGATTTTTTCCAAATAATTTATGAAGTAACGTCAATATTTGGATGAAAATTGTTGTCTGGTAGTTTTTTGATATGGGAAATTTGATTTTGATGTCAATGTGACTCCTACAATTAGAGATACACCTACATATTTTTTAAATGGTTTGAAGAGTAATAACTTTTCGTCCGTACCTGTATAAAACTACTGAGTAAAAAAATATACATTTACGACGTTTTCTTACGTAAAAAAGGTCTCTTGGTAAAAATCGCTAAAAGAGAAGAAAAAAGAAGTAATGGTTCTCGAGATATTTGAAATCAAAATTATCAATATCTATAAGAGGCATTTTTTACGTAAAAATTAACGGAAATTTATATTTTTTCACTCAGCAGTTTTATACAGATACGGGCAAAAAGTTATTACTCTTCAAAACAGTATCAGTTAAAACACATGTAGGTAGCGCCCCCTACAAATAGGAGTCATATTGACATTAAAATCCCAAATTTCTCATGTAAAAAAACTCTCAGACACCAATTTTCATCCAATTACTTCATAAATTATTTGGAAAAAATCGAAATAAAAATGAAACTTCTACACCCTGAAACTACGCATTTTGGGACATACATTTATACGAATTTTTTACTTATTTTTATCTTCAGAATACGCTGCCGAAGTTTCCGGAATACAGTTCGGACCACCCTGTATTCAGAGTGAATTAAAACAGGACTTTGCATTTCTTTCACAAAAATTTGAAATTGACGACTGTTTTTTCATCTATACCGGGTGCGTCTCAAAGCTATTTTTTTTCTTTTGTTTCGTTTTTAACACAGCCATGGCACTCTAGATTGAAATTTTAAATATTATTTTTCTTTAAGCGAAAATGTCATGTTGACATGTGATATGTCATTCTATTCAGAGTGTCATTTTCCATGGAATATAGTAGAAATATACTGAGGGTGCCATTTAAAAATTAAACACTGTAGTCATTTCCGGTGAAACGTGGCGATAATGTCTAGGGCTTGACCTCGCCAAAATTATCATTGATTGCCATTCCACAGCCGTTTTTCTTCGATCATATAGTATATAAAAATAATCAAAGAATTTAGAATTTTCATTTAAAAACAAACGTCAATAAAATCAAATCTCAAATTTGAAACACTGATTTTTTTATATCAAATAGATTGCAATTTAAAATACTAATCGTTGTGTCTCGACATGTTTCAAAAATAAATATATCTTATCACTTTCTATACACCCTTTGTAGAAAGCTAAAATCCAAAACTAAAGCAAATAAAATATTCTGGATTTTTATTTTATTTTATATACACAATTTCTTCTTATTTTGTTAGATTTATGTCCAGTTAAATACAAAATATAGTTTTCACCCTTCAACAAGTATAAATCTTATCTAAGTCGTGATAATCTATATCAGAGAGAAATATTTTAGATAGATTATTTCTCTCCATAGATGGGAACCAGGCGCTGATTTATAGAGAAACTTCCAGAAACAAAAGCCATTGAAACCGGGATTGATGATACATGGTCGCCGAT
Source organism: Sitophilus oryzae (assembly GCF_002938485.1). Taxonomy (NCBI): domain Eukaryota; kingdom Metazoa; phylum Arthropoda; class Insecta; order Coleoptera; family Curculionidae; genus Sitophilus; species Sitophilus oryzae. The sequence goes on from NW_022146168.1 coordinate 3,116,166, forward strand.
ATCTCCAAAGGACAGACAACTCTCTTAGGAAATGCAGATGGAAAAACAGAAATAAAATATTTCTGGCAACTTTCCTTTGGCTCCGATTCCAACTTTTCGCCTACGAGCAGTGTTTTCCATTAGGAACGATCCAGTTAAAATGTAGCGGTCGGGTTAGAGCTGAAATTTTAAAGTCGATTGAGAATTTAACAGTCAAACCTGTTCGCGACAAAAGATTTATTTTCAGTTAACTTGCGAATACAGGTCTTGTGGTTAAGTCGGACTCTGACGAGTAGGGTACTTGACAAACATTTTTTATTGACATACAGGGTCCGGCGCTAATGCGTCGTAGCTCCTATATAATAAATAATTAAGAAATTGTATAGATGCCCGACGGACTATTACCGGACCCTGTATACCAATAGCAAATGTTTGCCAAGTATACGTGTCATCTAAGCGCATCATTAAAGGAAATATTTACACAACTCTCTCATTGTAATTATGTAATGTTAACAGCTCTAACTAATTTTATTTCTTCCGAGTGGTTGTACTTCCTAGGTGACTTGTGTGAGTATGCTTTTATTTTAAAGAACACAAGTTTAATTAAATTAAAATAAAAAATAATTCTTCTACATATATAAATTAAAATAAATATTAAATTCTAAAAATTAAACTAAAATAAATATTAATTTTCTACAATATATAAATTTGAAATATAAATTAAAATTCAACATATACTAATTAAAAAAATAAAAAATTAACTTGTTCCTAACTAATATAACTAAAAAATTTATCCTACAAAATTGAATATCAACATATACAGATTGAAATAATTAATTCTTAACTTACATTACTAATACAAAAAATAAAAAAAAAATATATCACTCAAAATACATTTAACTAATGCTTAAATAAATTTCTTTGAATTGTGCATTGAGGTATGATTTGATTATTGCCTTGTTCGTTTTTTCTTTCAATTTATCTAATTATAGCTGATTATACGGCTCCCCTCACCTTATGATTTTGGTCTAGTTGTTATAACTTTTTGACTTTGTAAAAAAAAATTGACTTTTTAATTTGTTGTGATTGTATTTTATAAATTTGACCTCTGTAATTGTTTTAGCTTTTGGGCCTGATGATGGGAATAGTTTAAATTCCCGAAACATGTCTCCCCCCTTGCTTTTTTGAAGCATTAAAATTTAAATTAAACAACTTAAAGATTGTGAGTTATTTGTCCTTTTACCCGCCTTCAAAGGTTTTGCTTTGATAATATGTACTCACACTGGGTTAGAGAGCGTTTAGTTTTAGTGTATTTTAACTGTTTTTAAGAGTAATAACTTTTCGTCCGTACCTGTATCTACTGAGTAAAGAAATACAAGGCATAACGGCCAGGCCAATTTTTTTTTTCAGAAAATCCAAAAACACGTCAATTTTGTTTGTGGGGGGGACAACTTTTGCCCCAAAAATGATTGCAAAATCTTCAACCCTCTAAGCGGGGGTGTCATCCCCCAACTTTTTTCAAATGGGAAGGGAGGTCAAGTGGCACCGCGATGAAAAGAGCTTTCTATTCTCTTTATTTCCCCGCTTCGTTTTTGAAAATCGGTTGAGTCATTGAGAAAATATGAAGGATTGAAATTTGAAAAGTTTATTAAAACATTTATCAGAGTAAATGATAAGGATAAATTCCTTCGACCTTTCCTCGAAAATTCGTCATTTTCTCAATGACTCAACCGATTTTCAAAAACGAAGCGGGGAAATATAGAGAATAGAAAACTCTTTTCATTGCGGCGCCACTTGACCCCCCTTCCCATTTGAAAAAAGTTGGGGGATGACACCCCCGTTTAGAGGGTTGAAGATTTTGCAATCATTTTTGGGGCAAAAGTTGTCCCCCTCACAAACAAAATTGACGTGTTTTTGGATTTTTTGGAAAAAAAATATCCTGGCCGTTATGCCTTGCGGAACGTTTTCGATGGGTACCCTGTATACATTTACGGCGTTTTTTACGTAAAAAAGCTCTCTTGGTTCTCGACACGAGCAACGTATTCAAGATATTTAGAATGGGAATAATCAATACATGTCATTATTGACAAAAAATAAACCCGTTGAGTAGATAGTTTTTTGACTGAAATAATAAATTTGGGAAATTTTTATTTCTTTAAATTAATCATAATGTTTTCTGCGAAAAAATGATGATAAAACTGATGATGTTTCTGTTGAATTTTTGGTATAAAAACATTTTAAATTTATTATTCTAGTCTAATAACTATTTAGTCAACACGTTTAATTATGTCAATGATGACAGGTATTGATAATTTCGATTCCAAATATCTCGAGAACAATTACTCGTATCGATTTTTATCAAGAGACCTTTTTTACGTAAAAAAACGTCGTAAATGTATATTTTTTTAAGCAGTAGTTTTATACAGATACAGACGAAAAGTTATTACTCTTGAAACCAGTTAAAAATATGTAGGTGTACCCTCTACAGGTAGGACATACTACATAGTGACATCAAAATCAAATTTGTCATGTCAAAAAACAATTTTCATCCATATATTGATGTTACTTCAGAAATTATTAGGAAAAAATGAAATTTCTACACCCTGTATCTACGAAACTAAGCATTTTAGGACATACTATAGGAACTTTTTTACTTATTTTTATCTGCAGAATATGCTGCCGAAGTTTCCGGAATACAGTTCGGACCAACCTGTATATGCAATGTGGAGTATAATATAATAATAATATATTAATGGAGAGCAAGCAAGAGCTCCGTATCAACTTCCTTATTGGAGAGTGGACCTATTTTTTATATAATATACCAAAATATTTTTTTTTTCTAGAACCACCTTTAAATTAATTTATAAAATTGAATTTAATATCTTTTTTTCTAAAATAAAATGCTAGGGTTTTTTATTTTAAACAATTTATTTAACTGCTTCCTTAACATAAGAATTGGTAAGTATTAAAACTAAAAGAGTTTAACGTTTTCGGTCAGAAGTATCACTGACCGTTATCAAGTGTGAATTAAACTAAATCCTAAAACTACTGAGCTTATATACTAGAGCCAAGCATTCACCCGTGAATTTGTTGGGTGCAGTCAAGCATGGGATTTTCCACTAAGAACACCTGCATTGGAGCGTTTTATGAGTGGTTGTCATATGTTGAAATTTCCATACTTGAATTGCTAAAGATTTTATTATTGTTAGAAATGAATACGGCCTCTTTAAATTTTCGCTTTTTTCAATGGGGTTCCTTGTGGACAACCCTGGCTTCCGACCATTTTATATTGTGGTGCTTGAACCACACATGATCTGCAATGCCCGACTTCATTGTTTCACTTCTTTGTGTATGTTTTTATGTTCATCGAGTCGTACATCTAGAGGATGTTTTGTCTCTCCAATATACGACTCACCGAAACTAGCAAGGTACCTGGTAGATGCACTCTTTCTCTTGGGTTGATGATTCAGGTTTTGTTTTTGTTGGGACACTTAAAAGCAGTTTTAATTTTATATTGCTTTTTCACATATGGAATCGTCAAGAGAGAGAAAGAGAATCCTCCTCAGGCTGGCGTACCAATGAGTCGGACCTGCAATTGGATATAATATTGTCTAGGGATTTTACAGAGTAACCATTCTAAAGCAAGTCAGTTTTAATATTATTTAGTTCAGAATTCAGAGATTCTTGGTCACTGCATATAGTGATTGCTCTATGATATAGTGCCGCAGATATTCTGCCTATTCCCCTACACATACGAAGAGTATCAACCATAGTCTACTGCGTATATATCTGTTCAACTTTTTGTTTTGGCTAACTCTTAGAAAAAAAGAGACCAAAGGAACCCAGAGAAAAGATAAGACTATAGTATATTATTTTATTAAAAGTAAAAACGATACTTTTTATGGCACGTATAGACGTTCGATAATTTAGGCGAGGTAAAAAAAATACCAGTTTAATATCAATATCATTATTAATCTAGTAAGAAACACTTATCTCATTTATTGAGTATTAAAAACACACTTCTATATAAAATGTGAATGAAGATCCAGCAAAAGCAAACAATTAAAAAACGCCCAGATATTTCAAGTCCTCTGCAAAATGTATTAACATTATGTGTACTCATCGAAAAATAATAAGCTTTTGCATTCTAAAAATGAAAAATTATGCCTTAAAGGAGATCAAGGATAGTAAGAACCGTAAAGTTAGCATTGGGCAGATTTATAAATCCCGCCAAATTTATTTCCGTACCGGAACAGATAATTTGTTTTTAACTAGAGCAGGATTTCAACAGAACGTTAATAATTCAAAGACTCAATTTCCTCTTATGACGTTATCGCTATAACGCAGCCGCATCTTGAATTGTCAATTTGGGAAAGAAATATATTTTTTAAAGTTCTTCAGTGGTATAGTAAAGAGGCACAGCACTAATTCCTTAAATATAAAAACAAATAAACAATTTAACAGTATTTTTGCTTTTATTCTAAATAGTAATGTTTATAAAGCATTAGACGCCTCCATATACCGGGTATTTTTCAAAAGTGGTTCACCCTTATAACTTGTTTATTTTTTAATATAATAAAACGGAATTTGGTATATTAGTATATCGAATAAATCGGAGTTAATTGACGTATTCAGTTACTTTGGGTCAATTCTTGTTTCACCGGAAATGACTTTTGTGTTTTAAATGATATCGTCAGTGTTTTTTTTACATTATGTGATAAAAAATTATACTATGACATATCATATGTCAACTCTTGCCATAGCTATGTTAAAACCATTAATTTTTAATCAAGGACATTTGAAAAAGTAGATTTAATCGTCTAATGTGTTTTGTGTCTTTTCTTAGCAGGTTAAAAGATACCCAAATCGTATTTTTAATTATAATTCAATTTTTTCAAATGAAACGAGGGTGGCGCATTAGCATATTTGAAAAAAGCTTTTTTTCACGCATAATTCAGTACCATACCGTGCTGGCAACTATTACTTTTGGGCCGGTATTTACATGTGTGGAAGTAAATCGCACAGGGATATTATTAAGTCGGAGTGAGGGAAATGCGACGGTGTGCTGCTGCGGCGTTGCCGGTACGCCTTAACCTATCGATAAAGCAAGATCACGATCGCAAACCTCTTATTTTAAAAAAAAATACTTCGAAAAGATAACTAGATAAAATCATTAGATATGTTTCTGAGCATCTGAAAAGGAATTATAAGGATATCGTTAGAGTATCCATTTTTTTATAACGAGAAAACGTCAGTAGTCGCGATAATTTAAAAACTCAACTTTTTAACCCATAACACGCCATAACTTAAGAACCACATCGGATCTTTTACAATATATTTAAATAAGAAAAATTCGATAAGGTTGTTTTTTTTTCATTCAAAAATATTAAACAACCCATACTTTTAGAGTAATATTAAACAACCCAGTAAGTTAGAGTAATATTAAACAACCCATACTACTGACAGAGGTACGAGGTACTGATTGAGTCGACCGGTTGACTGCGACAAATCTGCTAAAGAGCCTGAAAGAGCTATATCCCCTTCCACGTCTCTTAGCAATGCGCACAGTTTCTCGGTTTATTTCATACATTTCGAAACGTGCTTACTGTTCTCTCTTTGTTCAGTACATTATAAATGTATTGTACTCTTCTTACATACGGAAATCTCGACCCAAGACTAACCTTTGCCAGCCCTTACTTGGTGTTTCGAGTCACGACACAATTCGAGTCAATTTGTCGTTACATTTATGGCAATGGCAATCTAGATTGAAATTTAAAATGCTATTTTTCTAATTGAAAATGTTAAAAGTTGACATATGATTGTCAAAACTAACTGAATGCGTCACAAAATAATAAAAGAGTCATAGAGGTAGGTGACCCATTTCTGGCAAACACCCGGTAGATATCCAAAGAAGCAAGACATATCTGTTGAAACACAAAAATTAGAAAAATCTCTTTAAGAGGATAAATAGCTTTAAAAATATTAATAACTACACTTCAATTAGTAATATAAATAATTTACTTAAATTACTATTTAAATTGAATTAATATCATAGTTGTACACATAACATACGGAAAAAAATATTCAAAAATGTAAAATCAATTTTCAAGTTTCATATGACAATAAACCAGTTCCGACTTATTAAATGTTTCCTCTCTGTCTTGGCATACAAAAATCTAATATTTCATCTTCTAAAAGCCGAGTTTTCCAAGTCACTGTCTGACTATACATCCGCTACAAGTGCGCTTTCGAAAAGAAAAGAAATAAATATAAAAGGCGGAATTGGGTTATCATGATATCAAACAGGTCGTTTGATTACGTTGAAAAATGGACTGGAATTTGTCGCTGCACGACTCGAGATATACGAACACAGGCTTTGTTGTAGAAAAATGGTAATTTAATTTGTGTTCTTGAATACGGCAGAAAGCTGACGTGTAAGTTTCGAATCAATAATTCAAAAAAAATATGTATGTATACAAAATAACTTACTTCAAAACAATATTAAACTAATTATTGTAAGTAATAACATTTTTGTCTTTACAACGATTACGAAAATTCTTTCGGGTATTTTTCAGTTGATATCCAACATGAAAAAACAAAAGGAATCAACAAAAATAAATAAATAATCAGAACAACTTTAATTAAACAAAGATTATAAAGTAGGTATATAAAAAAAACGATTATCCGTCATCTTTTATTGACAAAACCATTAAACGAAATTCAAACCGCAAACTATAGAAACAAAACACAAAATACACAATTATATACAACTTACAATTCCATACGTACGAGGTGTTTCAGGAAAAGTATAGGTAAACACTATATTGATTTGACTATATACCAGGTGTTCCGCCAAAGTAGTTACCACTATAACTTTTTTATTTTATCAGATAAAAAAACGACATTTGGTATGTTAGTTTATATACCAAGTTAGTTAGTTTTATAACTTTTCTTGACCATGCAGTTTCGAGGATACGTTGACCGGTGAAAGTTACTTACGTTTTTTAGAGGACGGTTTTCAAAGACATGTTAGAAAAGTTAAGTTTAGATACCCGCGCATTAATAGAGTGGTTCCAACATGACTTTCATTATGACACACAAAATGAAAGAAATGTTAAAAATTATTTATATCATAATTATGTAGACTCAGGGATAGAAAGAGGTGGAGCAATTGCATGGGCCTCCTCTATATCCTAACCTATCCATTTTAGATTTTTTTTTATGCTGTATGGTTAACAATAAGGTTTACAAAAGAACTTATGAATTAAGAGAGCCACTCGAAGACGCGGTAGGGGAGAAATTTAATTAAGTCTACCGGTCGATCTGTGAGAATAGCTAGTAATTCAGTTTTATAAAAATGCATTTATGTACTCAAAACAATGGTGAATTTTTTGAACATTTTCTAAAATAAATTAAAGTGTATGCAGTGATATTATTTTTTTACGTTTTAGGTTGTGTAATGTAAATTATAAAGAACCGTTTAAAAATATATTCTGTCTTTTTATAAGTTATAGATCATAACAGAATAAGAATATCATGCCAACTAAGTGAAATTAGTCAAGTAAAATAAGAATTGGTTATAACTCAGTAATTTTTGAAAAAAAAAACATATTATAGCTTATATCGCTAAAAAGCTTAAAAAATGGCGTTTTTATGAAGTCATGACCAACTATGGTTTCCATTTAAAAAAACATATGTTTGTGTCATATGTCAAAAATGACTCGCATCAAATCGGAGAAGACAAACTCATTAGGGATTTGATTATCTACAACTTCTATCTGAAAACATTTTGTCTAAAATAGATTATAATGGAATTAGGGACAGTTTTTAAAATAGCCAACATTTGTTTTTTTCGAAATATCTAATAAGCCATGAAATTTTTCAAAAATCTGAAAGGCGCATATTTATGACCCCACAAAACTGCAGTCTTTCCCTATTTAACCGATTCTCTATTTCCAGTAGTTTCCGAGATGCCCATAGATCGTATTGCATCGTAGAAAACTCACCCTGTAGCGTATATTGTATATTATCTCCTAAGGGGTATTTTATAATGCAAGAAAATATACAGGGTGGTCCGAAGTGTATTCCGAAAACTTTGGCAGCATATTCTGCAGATAAAAATAAGTAAAAAAGTTCGTATAAATGTATATCCTAAAATGTTTAATCTCCGAGATACAGGGTGTAGAAGTTTCATTTTTATTTTGATTTTCTCCAATTAATTTCTGAAGTAACGTGAATATTTGGATAAAAATTGGTGTCTGGAAGTATTTTGACATGAAAAATTTGATTTTGAATATATATGACTCCTGCTTGTAGAGGGCGCCACCTACATAGTTTTTAACTGGGTTGAAGGGTAATAACTTTTCGTCCGTACCTGGATAAAAGTACCGACTAAAAAAATATAAATTTACCACGTTTTTACATAAAAAAAGTCTCTTGATAAATATCGCTACCGATTAATGATTCTCGAGATATTTAGAATCGTAATTATCAATACTTGTCATCGCACTGACATAAATTAAACATGTTGGCTAAATAGTTATTGGACTGATATCATAAATTTAAATTGTTTTTGGTCCAAAAGTTCAACAGAAACTTTCTCGTCATTTTTACGAAGAAAAATAAAAAGTTCCCAAATTAATAATTTCAGTCAAATAACTATCTACTCAACATGTATTATTTTTTGTCAACAATGACATGTATTGACTACTTCCATTCTAAATATCTTTAGAACGGTTGTTCGTAGCGATTTTTACCAAGAGACATTTTTTACGTAAAAAATCACGGGAATGTATATTTCTTTACTCAGTAGTTTTATACAGGTGCGCACGAAAAGTTATTACTTTTAAAAACAGTTAAAACCTTTGAATAAGAAGACTAAGGAAGGAACATATCAAAAATCTTAGGTACACCGCGATGGGCCTCAAATATGGCCGACTTAAATTCCGGTTTATCAGTGTCGTTCTAATTTTATTTAAAAAATTTAAAACTATGATGTAGGGTAGACGTGGGGTAGACTCAATAATTTGTTGTTTTATTTTACGTTGTGAATAAATGTTGGTAGTTATTAAAATTGTTATAAAAATATATAATTCTAATAAAAATAGATAAGTTATAATAAGTATTTATTAACACAAACGTCCGATACGCTACTGAAGCAGGTAAGTCAAATTAACGTATCTAAATTCTTTGACATCTAATCTTTGACAAGTAATAAATAAAAGCTAAAATGCAAGAAAAATATATAATTTAGTTAATTTAAGTGAATTCCATAAATGATCGGTTTATTACACGTATGTATATTATATAGTCACTTACTAGCGAAAAGTTGTTCCATTATTTCACTCAATTTTGGCGAGATCTACCGCACGCTACACAACCAACTATTTTAGAGTCTTTTTCGATAAATCGCTATAGTGTCACTGTTAATTTAAGTTCTGCCACAATTTCCATCTAGATTTACTACCTCTATACAACTATCAGTAGTAGAATAAATAATAAATAACATAAAATAAGCTCCATAAAGACTAACAAATCCACAAAATTTCAAATCAAATTCAAATGTGTCAAATGAATCGTCAAACAGAACTGTCAAGGATCCCCACCCTAGAGAGCTTTTATGGTGCCTTTTCCGCCCACCATGCATGAATACATGGATAGCATTATGCTCCTTCCTTAGTCTTCTTATTCAAAGGTTAAAACACACGTAAGTGGCGCCTCCTGCAATTAAGAGTCATAATGACATCAAACTCAAATTTCTCATGTCAAAAAACTCCCAGACACCAATTTTCATCCAAATATTGACGTTACTTCAGAAATTATTCGGAAAAAATCGAAATAAAAATTAAATTTCTACACCCTGTATCTCCAAAACTAAGCATTTTTGGACATACATTTATACGTACTTTTTACTTATTTTTATCTGCAGAATTGCTGAAACTGGATTTGAACAGTTTCTGCGAAATTTTCAACGAGCATAACGTTAGATTAGATACGCCCACAAACTAACTTAAACAGATGCGACACCTTATGGGAAATTTTGTGTTCAAAAAGACCTATGTTCGGAAGTGCGACGACAGAGCGGCGATACCGTCGATGAAGGCAAAATATTCGGCCAAACAAACAGCCGTGGTGACTTCAAATCGTTCCCGCACTCCCCCCTTCCCTAAGCTTCCATTTCTTTCGTTCTTTCTCGCATTTAACCTTGCCTTTGATACACCGCGCCGCCTCGTCTGGCCGTCGCAGCCGACGTACGATTATAAAGTCAAAGCGAGATTGCCAGCTTGATTCTTTTTTTATGTGAGAATTAAATATTATATGTACTTGTATTAGCGCTTTCTCCTGGATAATAATAAATAACTATAATTACATGATGTTAGGAAATATCCGCTAATATTTATTTGTAAAGTATGAGAAATTTACAAACTTTAATAATGGGTTAAGATCAATACATATGTATAAAGAAAATGACGATATCTTTAAAATTAAAAATGATATAAAATATCAGAAATATAAAATTCTTAAAGAATAGGATTTTTGTTGTCAGCTTGCCGTTTGTATTTAGCTGTACTTCCAGCTGTTAATTTCAAATATTAATCTAAAGTCTATCTTCTATTAGACAGCTTAAATTATCTTTAATTATTTTTATATCCTGCTTGTTAATAGTTTTATGCACTACTATCATTTTATTTGATATTTTAAATTGATTTAAAATTTAGCAGCTGATCTTTTATATAGCAAATAGGTACTTTTATGATACAGACACGGCATATTGTTTGCATGTGCCGTGATACCGATATAGTTTATACAAATTGGTAAGTAGAATTGGCAACAGTGTCCTAGAAAAAGAATATGGGAATCTAAGATGGGAATATTGAAGGTTTTCAGAGGATTTTTAAGTCAGTTTCTTCAGTTGTTTCACATGGATATTACATAAGTACATCATTATTATTAGCTGTTTCCGATTTTAATTTTCTGTTGGTTTTGTTGGTTTACATTTAGTTAGTTCACGGTGTTCTTAGTATTGTTTTAGTTAATTCAGCTATTCAGTTTAAGTTTCTTGTTTTGATTTTATTTAAAATGCTTTTAAAAAAATACAAGAAGATACATTTTTTAGATTTTCTAGGACTAAATTATATCAAAAACTGTGGGTGTTTTTTTCCGAAAATACCTAGATTTTTTAATACGAGAAAAGCGAATAGACATACAGTTCGATCAAATTAATCGACTTATTAACTACATAATCTTTGTAAAAATATTATACTTCTATGCCAGGTAGTAATAAATTTTCATGCCAACTTTCACCCCTATATCATCCCCGAGATGAAGAATTTTCAAAAATTTCCATTAACATACAAACTGAATAAAATTTTCTCACATTTATGTCCTGAGCCTGAGAAAAAACAATAAGGCGATATTATTATATAACTTGGTAATATTTGACGGGTAGTTTCATCTCGTTGGAATTTGACTTTCGAAAAATCTGTTTGTCAAAAATAATGTTTTTTACGTCATGCAGTTAAGCAGAATCGTAGTTAATCAATTACCCAACTTTTTGGAACACCCAGTATGATTTTTTAAAAAAAATCAAAATATGTAAAAAAACAAAATAAATTATGCGTGTCCAAGCGTTTTCCCGAAAGACTAACCGTTTTTTAAATAACAAATATTGTAATATTTGAGGGGCATTTTCACCCTCTTGGAATCGAGAAACCCCTCCTTATGGAATCTCTACACCCCACAGTCAATCCGTTTGCCAAAAATCAGCTTTAAACGTCAAGCAGTTTAAGCAGAATCGTGATTACTCAATGGTCATATTTTATGAAACACCCTGTATAAATTTTTAAAAAATCTTAAAATATGTAAAACAACAAAATAAAATATACGTTTATAAGAGCTTTTCCGAAAAACTCATCGGTTTTTAAATAAAAAATATTCTAATATTTGAGGGGTGGTTTCACCCCCTTAGAATTCGAGTTTCGAAAAATCCTTTCTTATCGAACCTCTACACCCTAAAGTCAATCCGTTTTCCAAAAATCAGCTTTTTACGTCAGGCGCTTTAAGCAGGATCGTGATTAATCAATGACCAGATTTTTCGAAACACCCTGTATACATTTTTAAAAAATCTTAAATTATGTAAAAAAACAAAATAAAATATACGTGTTTAAGCGTTTTTTAAGAAACTTGACAGTTTTTTAAATAAAAAATATTGTAATATTTGAGGGGTGGTTTCACCCTTTTGGAACTGGAATTTCGAAAAGTCCCTTCTTATCGAACCTCTACACCCTAGAATCAACCTGTATGCCAAAATTGAACTTCTTACGTTGAGTGGTTTGAGCAGGATCGTGATTAATCAGTGAGTCAGTCACTTAAGAATTTTATATATTAGTAGGTATAGATTGTGAATGTATCAAAAATTGAAAAAAAACCAATGAAATTAAAATCATCTCTATTTGATTCCGAACTACAAAATTCCCTCTCTATTTTCCACACAAAGGAGGCGTGGCTTCTTAGTAAACGAATGGAGGTTACTTTTCTGGTCCGCTGTAAAATTCGCCTATATGACAAATCTAACGGAAAAATTTGCCTGGCGCATTCGCCAAAATGTAATTTTCACATTTGCATTGTTTGTCGCATCTGTTTAGGTTAGTCTGTGATACGCCATTTTCTGTGTGCTCCACTAGTTACCGGCCGGCAGCGCGAACTGCAGATTCTGCCGACATAAATCAGCCGGAGCGAGCTTCCTGCAACATTTTACCGCCGCCGACGGCCGATTCCCCCGGGGCCCAGGACGCAATAGGTCAGGTACGGCCTTTGTGTAGCGCGGCTCTGCTATAACTTCGTTTCGTTTGCCCTGAAGCGACTTTGACTCCATTTTTTTAACGACGAATGCAAATAAGGCATGTTTTTCCGAGAACATTGAGACTCTCGTTACACCGTGCTTTATTTACATAATAAGACAATTATTTAATGCACATATAGGAAAGAAATGTTCAAAAAAGAATGTACAGGGTGTCCCATTTTAGTTGAAATCATACGGTATCTCCGTTATTCGTGAATATAGAAGGGTGCAGTTTGCACAAACCTGTCCCTCTTTTTTGTCAAACGGAAGATGCCGTAAACAAAATTTTCATACCACTCTTAGTTTCTAAACTACAGGGTCTTTTGGAAAATTTTGCAATTTTGGGACACACCCTGTATCTCTGTTAAAGGTATCGAGAAAGTGAAAAGTGCTTATTGTAGAACTTTTTACGTAGAATACAGTGGCGTAGTCTGTTATTCTACGAAAAGAATAGTTTTGAAGATATAAAATTCTACGAAAAGAATAGTTTTAAAGATATAAACCCAAGTTATGTTTTCTTAAATGAAACACCCTGCATATTTATAAATTATATGATCTGGCTTGCCATAAGCTTCTCAAAAATATATATCACTATGTTTATTTTTACTATTTACTGCAATATTTAGAAACCAAAAAAAGAATTATTAAAAATATATCTGTCCCTTGCTTTATTTTGGGAGCCGCTAATAAATTCTTTATATATTAGGGAAACTTAACTCTCTACCGCTATTTGTAAATCTTGGAAGCTATCGTACCGGAACTTTTAGATATTCCTTTATAGGCCAGTAAGCGAGGATAAAAATAGGGTGTAGTTTGGTTTTTTACTTCATTTTTGCTTTATATGAGTTTTGCGATAAAAAGCAAAGTTTTCGATTTATTTATAAAAAATGGCAGAAAAATATGCAGTTTTTAGATGAAAAATCAACATTTTCGATTCTAAATAACTCGGAAAATATTAATTTTCTAAAAAAATGTTATAAAAAATGTTATAGAACATTTTTTGCTTAAAATTCATCCTTTTCTTGATTTTTGCAATTAAAATGGGTGAATTATTTTTCACCCCCGAGAAAGGGTGGCACTCACTCCCAGGGTAAAAGCAAATATCGCTACTATGTAATTTTTGTTTCTTACATATATCTCTATTCACTATTAAACACTTAGATCCATTTTATCACATATTAAACCAATCAATACAGAACAACAAACAAAAAATGTAATATACCAAATACCCTGTGAATGCGATAAATTTTACATTGGTGAAACATCTAGACCCTTAAGTGTTAGAATTAAAGAACATAAAGATTATTTAAGAAAGGGAGATTTTCACAAATCTAAGATTTGTCAGTATTCTTAGGACACAGGGCACAGAATAAATTTTAATAACACCAAAATCATAATGAAAGAAGCCTCTAGATAGCCTCTAAAAGAAAAATAAAAGAGGCTTTTTTAATTCAATCTAATAAAAATAAATGTATTGCTCATGCATCTGTAGATGTTAGTAATGTATGGTAATCGCTTCTTTGATTTTAAAGAACAATAGATACAACAAGATAAATAAACATAACATACGTAAAATTTAAAAATAATTTACTTATTAAGTAATTGTTATCAGGTAGTAATTGTTAATTTTGAAGTTTAAATATCAAGTTAAAAAAAATGTCATTTTAACAGAACGTCAACGGTTTCTTGTAGACGTATCTGTTTTAAAAAAGTAAAGTGTTCTCGAATAGTTGAATTTAAATATTTTAAATAGTTTTTTTCATTATTCTTTGTATTTTTTTTGCTTCCGACGACGGAAAGAGATAACTTCCCGAAACGTTAAGCATTTTTTTTTGCTTTGTTAGGCAAATTTGTATTACCGTAAACATAACTTCTGACAAGCAGCGTCCGTTTAGGTTTAACGCAGAAGTGTTTACAAAAAATAATTATTTTATTTTGTAGATTTTCTTGCAGTACAGTGGCGAAATACACATACAGGATTTTTTTGGAAATATAGGAAGTTTAACTCAATTTAATAGGTTTCTACAGATATTTCGAAGCGGATAGCGTTAGATTAGATTTCCCAGTATGTCTACCAGCTACAGGCAATAGAAGCAGCAGATTCTGCCGATATAAATCAGACGGTGCGAGCTTTCTGCAACATTTTACTGCCGACGACGGCCGATTCCCCAAAGACCCAGAACGCGACAGGTCAGGAACGGTCTTTGTATGGCTCTGCTCTGCTGCACTTGCCTCTCGTTCGTTAGCCCTGAGGCGATCCCTACTATCCTTTTTATAACCGAATATACATCTAAGAGTTGGTATAATGACCTCCAGGATTCTATTTAGAGATATATGTTGCTTTTTCGATATTTCATTTCTAAGATTTTAGTATTCTATTTCTGCGCAATATTTTACTTTTCCTGTGCATGTGTATGGAAATCTAATGTTTTACATTATATTATAATATATAATGTGTAAAAATATATGTAATATATATTTTTTTCTCAGGTAAGATTTTGACAGACGATGACAGAAGAAAAGCAGATGACGTCCCATACCAATCTCTTTATTTTACTAAAAAAAGTTTCTAATATTTTTAAGTTAACTATGGATGGGTTTAAATATAAATCTGTCATGCGTCGTCTCTTGTTGTTTTTAACCAGTTTTATTGGTTTATTTCAACAATTAGAGATCATATTTAAACTTTATTGGTTTGACGGAACGATGAACGACAAACGGAAGCCGAAACGTATAAACTCGCCTTTAGAGGTTTGTCAAAGTCCATTATGTCAGAGCATATGTCAAGTACCCTGCGTTTTGGAATATGATGCATTTTGATTCGTGTTATTACGTGTGTTTTGTGTCTTTTGAAGTCAACTGGAGGAAAAGTCGAGGAAAAATTACCTGTAGACCCAGAGTAGAGTTTATAGTTAATAATCGCTGCCCAGGCAGAAAGTCTTGTACACCAATAAAGTAACCATCAATTAATAAAGTTTGTATACCATCTCGTCGTAGATAAGTGCATCTCGTATATGGTACAAGGATCGTACTAAACATGTATTAAAAACTGGAGTAGCTGTAAAATATCGACATCACACGATAGGTAAATAATGGATTTTAGTACTGCAGAAAAATTATATCAAAAGGTACATGTTTAAAAAAAATTAAAGTTAATTAATCAACCTTTAATGTATAAAATTTGGTAAGTGTTATTATTAATAAAATAGTTTGTTTTATTTATGTTGTTCTGTTTATTCCTGTGGAATAGTACAAATTTGTATTTGTACATAAGTTATATTGATAAATATAATAATAAATGCGGGAAGTTTCTTGAAGCTTGAAAGTAAGAAATAGTTCTTTTTTATATTTTTTGGTATGTGGTGTTTTATTCTTGTTTGTTTTGTATTAACATATACCGTTTTTTTTTAAATAAAATACCTCGATTACATTTTTTCATTTTTATAAAGTTTTTTCCATAATATTTTGAAGTACTTAATCACTTGTCAGTCAAATTTTAAATATATTAATTTCCTGTTATGAGTTCCAATTGTACCAACTTATTTCTTTGTAAAATAAAATAAACTACTTTAAAATTAAAATGACAAACACATCTATCACTGTCAAAGATCTTGTCGTTGGACAGACTATATATTTCAATATATTGTCAATGCCATTTTTGGTTAAAATACGGTTGTTATAATATATGAATGTGATTATGTATTCTCTTTTTTTATACAAAATTTAATTTTGATATAATTCACAATCAGTTTATACAAAATGTTACACCAGCATAAATTAAATAGATATAACAGTTTGTGTGCTACACTATTCACCCACAATGGGGACGGTAGATATCGTGGATATAAATCAGATGGCGAAAGTTTCCTGTAACATTTCACCGCCGATGGCCGATTCCCAGGAATCCTGAACGCGATAAGCCAAGAACGATTTTCGTTTGGCTCTGATCTTCTGCCACTTGCGTTCATTTGCCCTGTAACAATCATCTCTATGGTATTTTTATAAACTGATACATTTTATAAATCTAAATAACACTGACATTTCCAGAAGAATGAACAATATAGTTATATTAATATATTTTACTAAATTGCGAACTTCAAATTGTTAAGTGACCCTTTAAACTTCTAAAACTGGTTTTCGTTTGTATCCAGAGACGTTTGACACAAAAATAATTTTAATTTTTGGTTTCAGTGACAAAATACTGCTTTTTACAGAAATCAGCCAGATACAAGGGTATAAACGATATGTGTGGCAAAAATTCCGATAAAAAACGATATGTGATTCAATGTTCCAAAGGTATAAACGATAAGTGTGTCAATGTTCCAACAGACTTTGAAACAAAAAATGGGCACTGTAGATTGTGTGCAAGGTTCAAAGTCAATCACCGCAACCTTATAGATCTATTGTGTCTCCCTTTTTTGGGTTATAACTCATCACACAGTCTCAGCCCTGAAACTAAAGCAAACGTATTTCATGTCCAATCAAATTATGATGAACCTCTAAATTAAGAATAGGTTTATAAATATTAAATATAAATCTCTCTTTACAATTACTGTGATAACGCAGTGGCAGTTTTTTTGCTTATCAATCAAATTCCCGAAAATCTATTTCCTATTGCTAATGAAGAATTATAACCTAAAAAGCAATAAATATTTTCTAGATGTTTGTAAATCGGACTATGTGTACTATGTGTATGTACATGTGTTTTATACTTTTTGTCATATTGAATAGGTAATATTTAAATTGATAATTTAAACTTTTTTAATGTAAAACCTTATATTTATATTTTAAAAGTTAATATAGTTATATCTTGAAACATTAATTTTTAATGTTTTTTAGCATTTTAATGTTTTTTAACAGCATTTTAAAAATAAGTAAAAAACATTGTATACCTACCAAGATAATTTTTTTATTTTTATTTATAGACAACCTCATAATAAGCTTAACTAAAAAAACGTAATTTTTTCAAACGCTCATCATTTTTTGTATTTGCAAGAAAATACTAAATATTAAATTAACATGAGAAATGTAATTTTGAATATCAGAATAAAAAATAAGCCAGAAATCAGAAAAAAGTTATATTTTTTCTTTAATATCTGCATAAAATAAATGTTTATTTAACTAAAGCTTTGTTAAAACACTTGCGCTTTATTCCTTATAATCAAATTTATTTTGTTACTGGTTATCTCTACATTCGCCAAATACAAATTGGCCAACTACAAATAGAAATCAGCATTTCATTACTATCTGCAACCGAGCATATTATTAACGAATCAATAGAATACACACCGCATTTTGATTAAAAACATAACAGCGCTAAAGCAGCAGCAATTTAGAATTTCGCGTGTTTTGAACTGACCAAAACCGACCGACATGCTAAAAAAGGCTTTGCGTGAGACATTGACCTTGAAATTGGCCAGATACTGTTAGCCATAAATATATGTAAAAATGCACGCCACGACATTTAAGTGGCTGAAATTATTAGAAGTCTAATTTACATGTAAAATGTAAACGTAATTTAATAACCATTTTTACATGTCAAATTTTGAAAGTACTTGTTAAAATGTAATGTGTTAATATCACACTTACAGAAACGTAGATTAGTAAGTTTCACGACTCACCAATTAGACTAAAAATGAAATAAGTTGAAATACTATACCAAAAAAAATTGTGTGTGCACTATGTGCCCATATTAGAAGTAAGTACTTCTTACCAACAGCTATTAAATTGAATGATTTGAAGGATATATATTTTTTATGAATGTTTTTTATACACTTCAAAAAAATTAGAGTTAATATAAAACCATATACTATTCTAGCTTTATAAATTTATAATGTTTTTTTAATTTTTATTAAAAAAACGATAATTCTATGTTTTGGCCGGATAGTCTGGCAGCTGTGGCCATTAAACCAAAATACTACTGCATCTATATCTCTGATTACTATTAACTGCTTCTCTTCTTACAGTACCATACTCTATAGCGTCGGCTACCTCTCGCATGTACTTGTGATGTGTGTCATCAGTGTTTCACAAGTACACGAGACCTACAGTTTATTGCCGAATCCGAACGGCACTATTTGAGAGGCTGTACAAGGCAAATATACTCAAGGTGGTTTGTCATTGCCTTCCTTGAGGTCGCGGCTCGTTGGTCGCTCTATTTAGATAAATAAATATTTTTAATTGAATAAGTAAAGCGACCGTACTGGCTGGGGATCGAACCCAGTACCTTCCGCTCCGCAGATCGACACACTACCGCTACCGCTGGAGCTACGGCCGGCCACAACTAACGCCTAACGGGTCGGCATCGGCTGTTTACATTTTTCACTTGCCGTTCAATCTGGTTGAATCAACAACGGTTCGTTGAACGCTTCTTTCAACAAAAGTAGGAAGACCGTCAACTTGTTTCATCGTTCAATTTTAGTGTACACCTTGGATGAAACAGTGATGAAAGGCAATTTATACTTATCACCTTGGATGATTCGTCCAAGTTGTACATCCAAAGTGACAAATGTAAATGAGCCTTTAAGCAGACTTTACACTGTGTCACTTTGGATTTACAACCAAAATGAATCACTCAGATTGAATTCATCCAAATTGAACATCCTTGTTTACATATTTTCATCCAGTTCGCAGCAGTTCACTGTTTCATCTTCCGCAGGCTGCCACCTCTCCCAGTGTTTTCTATATCGAGGTTGGCCGCACGGGTCGGCGTCGCTGTTTACATTTTTCACTTGCCGTTCGATCTGGATGAATCAACGTTCGTTGAACGCTTCTTTCAACAAAAGTAGGAAGACCGTCAACTTGTTTCATCGTTCAATTTTAGTGTACACCTTGGATGAAACAGTGATGAAAGGCAATTTATACTTATCACTTTGGATGATTCGTCCAAGTTGTACATCAAAGTGACAAATGTAAATGAGCCTTTAAGCAGAGTTTACACTGTGTCACTTTGGATATACAACCAAAATGAATCACTCAGATTCCATTCATCCAAATTGAACATCCTTGTTTACATATTTTCATCCAGTTCGCAGCAGTTCACTGTTTCATCTTCCGCAGGCTGCCACCTCTCCCAGTGTTTTCTATATCGAGGTTGGCCGCACGGGTCGGCGTCGCTGTTTACATTTTTCACTTGCCGTTCGATCTGGATGAATCAACGTTCGTTGAACGCTTCTTTTAACAAAAGTAGGAAGACCGTCAACTTGTTTCATCGTTCAATTTTAGTGTACACCTTGGATGAAACAGTGATGAGCGGCAATTTATACTTATCACTTTGGATGATTCGTCCAAGTTGTACATCCAAAGTGACAAATGTAAATGAGCCTTTAAGCAGAGTTTACACTGTGTCACTTTGGATGTACAACCAAAATGAATCACTCAGATTGAATTCATCCAAATTGAACATCCTTGTTTACATATTTTTATCAAGTTCGCAGCAGTTCACTGTGTAACAGTCAAATTTCCTCGCAACGACCTCTGTGTGCTAGCTCATAAAATATCGCAAATAGCTATTATTTTTGCATCATGTTTACTATAATTTTATTGTTAAATATTATTTTATTTAAATTTTACCATTATGCAACCCGATATACACCGCGCTATAGAGCCACAGAATATTGTTACTGGATGCCGCCCAGCATTAGAATTTTTGTCGACCTCTTTTTATCTTTGGTCATCACTTGTCACTTGTCATTGTCAGATCAAATCAGATGTTTTTGGATTTATTTATCCTTTGTTTTGGTTATTGAAATTTTATAATTATCAGATAAAATTTCGTAGTTAAATTGGTTATTTTTGATGTGGATCGCAGTGTGCAATTCGTTCATTTAATTGTGGGAATTTGTGAGTTTAGTTCGTTCATTGACCGGATATCGAAGGTGGCTGTGAAAATAATCTTGAACATCATTTTTTATTTATACCTTTTTGTGAGTTGGACTAGTCAAGATATATAGTTCTCTATCTATATCCTGGAGGGAGATTTCCGGTTGAAATCTGATTTTGTGAAGGAAATCGAATCCTTGCATCACTTCTTGTGTATCCACCGACTGAAGAGTGTCGTCGTGAAGAACTGGCTGCCGTTTCGTGAAGCATTTCCTGTTGGTAGTTAACAGGTCTTCCTAGAGAAGGATTAAGGCTTCCGAAACACATTTGGTTAGAGACGTGGTTGGATTTTGTTGATTTGTATGGACCATCGACCAATTTCCGTAAGGAATAGCCAAATTTTCCGACCGATATTCCGATTCCACGTGCCCAAGAAGTCCCCGATAGTTCCAAGAGCAAGAAGACCAATCCAGACCGTATAGCACAGAACAGTCCAGAATTCCATCCGTTCCTGTTGCCCGTGTGTAGACATCATAAACCCTCG
The DNA here is from genome assembly GCF_002938485.1 of Sitophilus oryzae. NCBI lineage: Eukaryota > Metazoa > Arthropoda > Insecta > Coleoptera > Curculionidae > Sitophilus > Sitophilus oryzae. The sequence continues at coordinate 3,137,351 of NW_022146168.1, forward strand.
TTGAGGTAAAGTTCAGATTTAATTAGTCCTTCTTTATTACCTTCATTAACTCCTACACGTTGTGCTAGTTCTTGTTCTATAATTGAGGCTCTTTTCTAAGACAACCAATATTATTTAGGGTTTTTTATGTTCACCTTTTGAAGTCCTACACCTGGCCGGCATCCGTACGTCTGCTGACATCCGTGGGCTCCAGTGACAGTACACCGAGCTGCTGTGCACCGCCGTAGCCACCCTGTAGCTATACACCGTAGCTCAGTCGGAGGAACTTCCGAGTTGTTTCAAGATTGTACATCGATTAGAGTAAGACTGTTTAGATTTAAATTTGCTTTATGTAAACCACCCTGTTTGTATCTAGTATTAAGTTAGACAAGGTTGACGTCATAGGTTTAGTGCTTATTGATTTAAATTTCATTTAACTTTACATTTCATTTAACTTCAATTTCATTTCTTTAAATATAAACTTTTTGATATTGTAATAAATTGCTTAAATATTTTTAGTAGTATTATTTACAGTCTAGTCTCATAGTTAAGTTAGAGTCACTTAAGTTCAAGTAATTATAGTATATTTTAAGTTCATGGTAGTTACACTCAACAGTTCGAGGTTAGTGTTGAAGTCTACTTAATAGTAACATCTTTTATGCCGAGTTCATAGAGTATAATCTCGTGGCGCCCTTTTATTAATATCTTTGAACCCCGACCACCCGGCTGTTAAAATTAAAAAGCTAGTGGCCTCTATGCAACTCATCCTAATTAAGTAAACTTTGTGTTTTATTGAACTTCAAATAAGAAAGGGCGTGGCAACTGTTTCATCTTCCGCAGGCTGCCACCTGTCCCAGTGTTTTCTATATCGAGGTTGGCCGCACGGGTCGGCGTCGCTGGTTACATTTTTCACTTGCCGTTCGATCTGGATTCGTTGAACGCTTCTTTCAACAAAAGTAGGAAGACCGTGAACTTGTTTCATCGTTCAATTTTAGTGTACACTTTGAATGAAACAGTGATGAAAGGCAATTTTTACTTATCACTTTGGATGATTCATCCAAGTTGTACATCCAAAGTGACAAATGTATGACAAATGTAAATGAGCCTTTACTCACTTGTTTCGTCGAACAAGATGCTTGAATTTATTTTTGCTTTTGATCAAATCGGTGTGAAACTGTGATGCTATAAAATATTGTTTCAGGAGAGTTGAATATCCAGTAGGTAAGTTGAGTTACTAAAAATGTTATTGCATCCAACAACCACGTACTTAATTACGCCCTCCTTTACGCGTTAACATTTTTTCGGCAATTTTATTATCACCTGACATTGTCACAACACAACGCGATGCCCAGTTCGGGTTCTTTTTCACTTAATTTTTACTACCCGATACCGCGTTACATCACACAAACCTCCTACCTGAGTGTTTTATAGTTTCAACAAACTGCACTAGTAAAAACTAATGAATTTAAATACTCTGACAAAGCCACGATTTTAATATTATTTCAATGCGATCGACATAAAAGGTAACGGGACTGAGTGAAATATTTTAGCCAGACACTTATAATTTCTGCCGTATCGAGCGCTGCGGTCGGAATTTTTAAAATCAACTGCAATGCACTAAGCCTACAATGTAGAATCCAATAGAGTTTTAGAAATCTTAGCAGATAGTCAAATTTCGTTATGATTCCCCTTTAACTTAAGTTAAAAAATCCTGACAAAAATTAATTTTCACCTCTACAATAACTTTTGTAATATAATTGAGATATAATGGATTACTGAATACAATCAATAACACCTACTTAGAATCTAGCACTTATATTTCGCCAAAAAGTTTTCGCTGTCTATTAGAAAAATCGCAACTTTCGCAGTTTGCAAAGTATCGCAACTTGCAAATCGCAAAATCTCCGCGCATAAGCTCATAAGACACAAAAAAAACATGAGAATAGAACACCCTGCACTTCGATCCTGTTCACTGGTTATAACTATATTTCTGAACAAAATATGTGACAGAATCTGTAAAAATGAGCCATCATAATGGCTTTGTCATGTCCAAAATTAGATGAACTTAACAATAGAAAAAATTACAATTAATGATGTTTTAATATTATCTAGTCAAATCTCGCTTTAATATAATAATATAAATAAACATAAATTTAAGTCGAACAAGTACTAAAGGGCACAGAAACCCTCCCCACCCTATGGCTAATTATATCGCACCACTGCGGTTGGGTTTATTCCAATCCAGTTCCTAGTAATCTAAATAGTTAATTCGATTTCAAACAGTAGTAGCATGCAAATTACAAAGTTTGCATGGTACCACTATGATATAAGGTCTTATTACTTATTGAAATAAATCATTTAGTGTAATTTACTCTTCTGATAATTAAAAAAAATAAGATATAAGAACAAATAAATAGTAACTGATAAATGTATTAAAGAAATTAAATCAATTAAATATGGTATAACGGACTGAGCTTGCATAAGAAGTTTCTTCAGGAAGGGAATATTTATATTAGAATTTTTTTTGGAGATCATAATTTAACAATAAAAGCTCTCAAGTAAAATTATTTTTAATATAGGGTCATATTTAGAATTTCAGGTAGGTAGTTGACAGCAAATTTAATATTTTAAAAAGATGTCCTTCCCTATTTCTACATCTAATTATAGTCTCCTAGAAACTTGTGATACAAGCTCAACCATGGATACTCCATATGATATACTTCCTTTATACACAGGGTGGTCCGAACTGTATTCCGGAAACTTCGGCAGCATATTCTGTAGATAAAAATAAGTAAAAAAGTTCCTATAAATGTATGTCCTAAAACTCGTAGTTTCGGAGATACAAGGTGTAAAAGTTTCATTTTTATTTCGATTTTTTCCAAATAATTTATGAAGTATCAATATTTGGATGAAAATTGGTGTCTGGGAGTTTTTTGACATGAGAAATTTGATTTTGATATCGTTATGACTCCTACTAGTAGAGGGCGCCACCTACATATTTTTCAACTGGTTTGAAAAGTAATAACTTTTCGTCGGTACCTGTATAAAACTACTGAGTAAAAAATATACATTTAAGACCTCTTTTACGTAAAAAAGTTTTTGCGTAAAAGTTTTTACGTATAAAAGTTTTTACGTAAAAAAGGTCTCTTAGTAAAAATCGCTACGAGTAATGGTTCTCGAGATATTTGGAATCGAAATTATCAATACCTATCATCATGACATAAAGTAAACATGTCGGCTAAATAGTTATTCTACTGAAATCATAAATTAGAAATGCCAAAAGTTCAGCAAAAACTGTTTTATCATCATTTTTTCGAAGGAAAATTTATGATTAATTTAAAAAAATAAAAAGTTTCCAAATTTATTATTTCAGTCAAATAACTATTTACTCAATGTGTTATTTTTGTCAATAATGACATGTATTGACTATTTCCATTCTTAATATCGAGAGAATAGTTACTCGTAGTAAATTTATATTTTTTCACTCAGTGGTTTTATGCAGGTACGGACGACAAGTTATTATACTCTTCAAAACAGTTAAAGTACATGTAGGTGGCGCCCTCTACAAGTAGGAGTCATAATGATATCAAAATCAAATTTTTCATGTCAAAAAACTTCCATACACCAATTTTCATCGAAATATTGACGTTACTTCATACATTATTTGGAAAAAATCGAAAAAAAACTTCTACACCCTGTATCTCCGAAACTAAGCATTTCCGGACATACATTTATACGAACTTTTTTACTTATTTTTATCTGCAGAGTATGATGCCGAAGTTTCCGGAATACAGTTCGGACCACCCTGTATAGTGTGCATATCTGCCATATACAGTGTGCATATCTACCATATACAGTGTGTATCAGCCGTACGGAATAAATTTGATAATACATATAAGAAAAATGCTCGGACCGGTCGATTGGTACTTTAATTGTGATTTTTTTACAAAAACTCTTTATACAAAATTTTACTTTGTTATTTTCAATACATACGCTGTATATCATTCAATTTTTGGCTTTTTCATAGTTAGTTTTTTAGATCGTTTCACATTTAGTCAAAATCTAAAATGGAGCTATTTGTCAACTAAAGGTATAGTTTTTCCGAAGTCATTTGGAATAGGTTGGGACTCTTTATTTTGGCATTGTCTTTATCGGCGCCTTTGTCGACATCGTCTGAATAAATCAATTAAGGGTCCCAGCATTTCAAATGGACTTTGGAACTACTATACGTGGGTTATTCTCAAACTCATTTACAATTCCTATTTTTTATCACACCTTACTATATTGCCAATTACTTTTTTATGTACCTTACACAAATTTAATAATTTATAGGTAATTCAAATTATTATCCTTGGCAGACAATAAAAATAGTAAAAAAATAATTTACATTTATTTACAAATTATATTTTTGAAGAATTTTTGTTTTGATTTATCTCAAATCAAATATTTTCAACAATTTAGTTATTTACACTTGACTTGCTCAAAAGTTAAATTTATTTAACTATTAGAATTTAAATATTAATGCCATTTATAAAAATATATGTGAGTAATAAAATTGAGGATAAAACTCATGTTTTAAAATCAATAAAATTGATATAAAATACCTTATTATATTTTCAAATTCATTGTTTCACAAATTCAAATTCATTCAAAGTTAGCGTAGTAAGTCAAAAACTGTTAAATCAATTTTGTAATTAATACGTAATAAATTTATATAACTAACTGAACACTGGTATAACTAATTAGTTGGTACATTTGCCACAAAATGTTATTAGATTATTGCCTGAAGGTATTTTAATTTCACGTATTTTTGGCGAAACGAGCTGAAGCAAATACTAAAAATTCTAATAACGATATTCGATAGTTGGAAAATTATATATTTGCTGAACTCCAGTTTTAATTTTATATTTGAAGACTTGAAGTAATCAGTGTTCTAATAACTAACAATATATACAGGGTGTTTCAAAAAACATATGCTATCTTACGTGGCGAGATTCCGCTAGTAACAATAAGATTTATTTTTCATATTAATATGTGACCGACTCTGCTTTGTTTCGTAGCTACAGAGGGATAAAATCTTCATCTTTTTTCGATGGATTATACTTTTCTTCCAAGTACTTTTAGCGATTCGTATGAGAAATTTTGAGGGTAAAAGTTGCTATAAGTGCGACATATTTTAATGCTAAAAAAGTGTCAACTTCACCAGTAACGTGCATATGGGTGGTCACTGGACTATTTTTCTAAAAACATATTTGCGCCACTGACTTTTTTCCTCTTATTAGCAAGAGTGTAGGCCATTTTTTAATACCGATTAAAAATGGTATCTTGATATTTTGTCCATTTCGATCTCCTCGATGAGATAAACGCAATTTAATTAATTTGCCTTAATCCAATTCTAATAATATCGTTTAAAAAAATGAATGTCATTAACTTACCAAAATGTTAAATAAGTAATTAAATAATATTGATTCCTCATCGAAAATATGAAAAGTTCCTATAAACATGGATGCGGTAATGCATAGTTTCAAAGTTACAGGATGTTAAGACTTTTTTCTTACTTACCTCTTATATTTTATTAAGCTGTTAGCTTAAAATATTGTTCACATGCTTTTAGATATTCATAGTTTTCTCTGCTCTTGACGGTCCATAGATACATTTGAGATGTGGTGCTGGAGGAGAATGCTCCGTATCCCATGGACAGCTCGAAGAACGAACCAGTCAATTCCCAATGAACTCGGCATCACATATCGATTATCCACCATCTGCCGTAGACGCATCCTGCAATACTTCGGTCATATCACTCGCAGAGGTGAAGACCTTGAAAAAATCATAGTACAATCATACAAAGTAGAAGGCCGAAGACCCAGAGGACGATCACCATGAAGATGGCTTGACCAAATAGCAAATATTACAGGTCATCCATTTCAATCAAATCTCCGAGAGGCGGAAGATCGCCAACGATAGAAGATCAAAATCACAAGCTGCACAATGCCGTAATGTCACGATTCTTCAGACCTCAAGAAGCGACGACGAAGAAGTTTTCTCTGATTTTTGTAGAATATTTTTGTTTATTTACACTATTTGTAAATATTTTGTACAATATACATTGCATACTATAGTTTAAATCAAACAATTATTTAAACGACCGTTTCCATAATCTGCTGATCATAATAACAGTCCAAAAGTATGGTGTTTGGGTGTGTTGTGGTGAATTAGTGTTTTATTTTACTGAGATCTAAACTTCAATTGTGAGTCAAATGGAAGTCCTAAATATGAACATTCCCATTATATAAAAAATCTGATAAACATATAAACTAAAAAATAAATCTAGCTACTGACCTTCGCTGAACAATAATGGAAAGGCATACATTTTCACGAAAAGGGATTAATTCCTTTTTGGGTAGCCCCACTTAATTCCAGCAACTTTTTGTGAACTTTCTTTTTGTCTGAGATAGACCGACCGCCAAACTCGAGCCAATCTAAACTCGTCGGTCGAAAATCCCTAAATTTTCGTTTAATCCAGGGCAGCACGTTCCAATTAGAAATTCCAGCCCAAGTGCTTGGCATCGATCCAAATAATAGGCTGTTAAGGGACTTTCTTCACAAAAAAAAACTAATACCTTTTTCTAAATGTAGAGATAACGTATAAAGAATGTGTATAATATACAGGGGTTTTCACAAGATCCTTTCATTTAAATATTTTATAGCCTAAGTCGATTAAAAGGTCTACATGTGTTCGCGCCCTTAACTTGATATTTTTTTCAGAAAGTCGTAAAAACTGTTTAGAATAAGGGACCTTTTTCTTTGGAAAAAACTAAATATTTTTGTCTTAGACTTAAATCCCACCGCTGCCACCAAATTTATGTGATGAATTTTTCTCTCTAATGGTAGCATATCCTTGACTCTAATTATTATCAGAAATTATTTATTTAAATATTAATAAGCCGGGCCCTTGGATTTTGTGTGCAACGAATCTTCGGGACATATGGACAAAACGGTTTATTTCAAAAACACTTGCTCTTCTTTCTTCATTCAGTACATCTTATTGTACTCAGCGTATTGGCCGTACTCTTCGTACCTACACACGAACATCGGCATCCAAGCCAAAAATGCAGACCCGGTATACAAAGAATTAATTTAGAATTTCATTGACTAGATTTCTATCCTACGATATGAGGGTTTAATGGCGGAAAATTGCCCTAAACTGTTTATTTTGCAAAATAAATTCAAAGGATCCCAAGATCTAAAACTATGTCGTAAGGGCATTGTAGGAATTTCGCAACATAAAAGAAAGTGATAAGATAAAGTCTTAGGCGGTTAAAAGGAAACTTGCAGTCTAAATTCATACATTGAAGCTTATCTTCAAATACATCGCTGGTAGATATTAAACTTTTAGACACGCTTTATGTTAGACTAAGTATTTGGTAATAAAATGGATGGTATTTTTATTTATATTTCAAAGATACAAAGAAAATGCAAAAAAAATAAAAAGACTTTTTTTCATTTTTAGTCGTTTTTAAGTCTCTATTAAGTTTTTTAAATTCTCTATTAATGCAATTAATGTAAAACTTAAACATAATTCTAAGTTAATAATTGTATTCTAGTTGAAATTGATTTTTAATTTTAAGTTAAAAAACATACTCATAATATAGCAATATAGGTAGTAGATTAAATTTACAAGAAATAAAACCCAGAGAAGATACAGTGGTTCTCAAAATTTAACCAAAAAGTGTTTTTTCTTCTTAAATTTTCGAAGTAAAATAACTCGGTTATTTTGGAGTTAATTAAAAAACGATAGAGAGACAATATGTTTCTTTTATCGAGATCTAGCAGCCCTGAAAATATCTGCACTTATTTAAGACTCACCCTGTATAATTAAAATAAAACTATACATAATAATTATCTATTTTGATTTTCCATCAGGGCCTTCCTATTCACCACTGAAAAAGGACATTCTACAACTTCATTCTTGAGTAACATTCTCATATTTTTTCCCAAATAGCATTTATTTAGTTGCTTGCTATAATCCGAATTAGGTTAGGCTCTACAGCTCTCTGTTATCCTGTTGTTAAAACTTAACTGCAGGTTTCAACAAAAATCGTCTGATTTGGTTTCAATATATATATACTTAACTTTTTTAAACTTAATACTTTATTGTTATTTACCTGCCTATTTAAAAGCGTTCATCAACTTTATGTCAAAAAATGTTATGCGTCATCGAAATTCAGTGATTTTAAAAGAAATAAAAAAATTAAATATAGAAAACGAAAAGATATTTAGGAAACACATTAGTTTGCTATTATTAGTACTTAGTTGATATTACTAGTTTGAGTAGTATATGATTTGTTAAAAAGCACTTTTATTTCTCTTCGAAGTAATATTGTATCTCTCATGAACTTTACGCTATATTTTACAAAATCTCTGTTGAATAATACGCTACTAATTATAAACGAGATTCCCCAGACGTTGTAATATTGAAAATTAAAAACATTCCAGTTAGTTTCTTTGTTTACTTGTTGTGATACCTTAATGCGTCTGTTTAGTTCTTTGTATATCGTTGCTGCTGTTTGTAAGAGTTCGTTTACATTTACGCTTCAGATATTTCAGTCTGTGTTTAATATTGAAACAAAACCTCGCTTTAAAAAGTTAATTGCACTGTTTCTACAATTTCGAAATTTTTGTCAGCGTGAGAAGAGGGAATATATTTTCTTCGGCCACACACCCGCTTTACCCGACCCCCGAGAGCGACCCAAACAGTACAGCGTAATATACTCTTAACCCTTACACGGAGACCTTGTGGAAACGTTATAAAGATAAATTGAGCGTAAATTCTAATAAATAATAATTTATTTTTAGTTATTTAGTAGGGATAGGTCTTTTTGTTTTAATATAATAAATTTATTACCGACCGAATAGTATGCATACACCGATGTAAAATAAATTTAAAAATCATGATAAAGTGTAATAATATGGAAAATCTCTCTTAATATGGAAAAAATAATACAATATTCACTTATACATACAAGAAAAAAACTAGAAATCAAAAACAAATAATTTTAAATAATTTTATTCGCTTTGGATTAAATTAACTGAAAACAAAGAGAATGTTCATTCTAGAAGCAAAAACAATAATAAATAAAAATACTTATCTAGCTTATTTTAATAATAGTGTTTTTATACAAAAATATTTTTTTAAGTACTAATATATTTTTAGTAATTATTTAGTTAATTTAGGCAATGATTTAAAATAAAACATCTTCTGGTGATTTAATGACAGGTTTATTACCAAAATCCGTAAATCTACTAGGATTAATCCATAGTTCTGGCAACACTGTCCCCGGCAACCACCCACTCTGTCGACTGACAGCAAAACTACGGTACAATATTCTTTATCAGCAGGCCGTGGCGCAGAAGGCAGTGGCTGCTATTTTCCTCTTCTTGATGATTTCGAAGAGTTCACGTTGTTCCAGACCAGCTCTTCTGAGAATGTCTTCATTCCTAACACGGTCGCCCCAGGGCACTCTTAGCATTCGTCGTAGGGTCCACATTTCGAAGGCTTCAATTCGGTTTATTGTTGCTATACTTGTGTAAGAACCCGAAATTAAGTATACTGTTTTAGTATACTAAACTATGTATACTGTCGTTCTAACTAGAAATATTAAAAATAAAGACCTTCATTAAAAGAAACCAAATTATTTTTTAATCTAATAAGTAACTTATTAAAATAAAAAAATCTTTCATAAACTTTTGTCACATGTAAGTTCAATTTTTGTAATTATATGATGTAATTATATGTGATTATTTCCCTCATCGTGAAATGGACCAATCAGCTAATCTAATTTTTCGAATAAATTTTGTTTAGATAAGTGATTAAATCCCAAGACCAGTTTAACCGCGATTATTTTTTCGGCTTCCTTTTGGGTTTTCTTTTTGTCGTTTATCACTAATTCTGAGAGATTTTGGCAACAGTTTATTTAAAAACATTGATTTACAAACTCATATGTATGACTTAATAACGATTTTAATCGGTGAAAACCCCTTATTCGATATTATTTTGAACAAATAAGTGGAGAAAAATACGTCAGAATTTGATATGTTGACATGCGAAACGGTCTTCGATGCATTGTTGGGATGCGTAACCAAGGTAGCAGAAGCACAAACAATACTTACGTCGTTAAAGTTTTTTTACCGCTGTAGTGTGAAAATGAATTCACGGTTTAGTAATAATTTCCGGCGACAATAGATCCGTTTTCAGAAGAATCCCTGACTAGTCAGCGCGTTTCTTATTGGTTGAAATGTGTAGAAACCAGACTAACAATCAGGTTTCTACGCATTTTAACCAATGAGAGACGTGCTGACTAGTCAGGGATTCTTCTGAGAACAGACCTAATATCGATTTGGCAATTCAAAAAAGTGTACCAATTAATACTTTAAAAACGCATGCTTCAGTGTGGCTAAGTCATTCAGGAAATAATCTAGCCGTATATCACTCAACCTATAAATTTAATTGGTTAAACTACCCAAATAATTTTTTGCACGAATTTGCTTTTTAGAAAATAGTTTCATGCACAATAATTTTAGAATAAAAGCCTTATTTTTAATAAATAAATTTTATTAAATTATTGTGCATTCAACTATTTTCCAAGCAAAATATATTTGAATAGTTTAATCGATTAAATTTATAGGTCTCGTGATATATAATGATAAATTTTATTTTAAATTTTAATCATCTGCTGATGACGCTAACATAGTTAACGAAACGCGCGTCTAGTGCAAAAGTAAAAGTTTTTTTTTGGTGTATTGTGGTGATTTAGTGTTTTATTTTGCTGTTGTAACACCGAAGGTTCCAACCCCAACTGTAAACATCTATATTAGTTTTTATGTATCGATAAAAATATTAATATTACTTAATCTGATGCATTAACAGATGTTTCGCTGAATAATAATTTTTAGAAATAGTGTAAAGAATACCGACTTTGTATGAATTTTAACAAAAAACAAAAAATATATTATTGTGTTATTTTCTTAAAAAATCAAGCTAATCTACTTAAAGAGTAAGTAGATTAGCTAGATTGAAAAATTGCAAAAAAATTAATAAAACTTCAACGGTATAAAAGTTTTGCATTGATTTTTTAAAGTAAACTTAGTAAAATAGATTTAAAAATACAGGGTCACTCGATTATTAGGTAAAATATACAAGATACCGCCAAAAGTTTAATACAAAAGTTATAGGGGTTTTTAAATGTCTACTAGTTAGAGAATAGTTGCTTAGAATTGAAGGAAGAATTGTGAAATATGCAATAATATGCAGGGGTTCCATTTAAAAAAATTAAACTTTGACGTGCCACGACTTTATGACCGACCCTGTATACTTTAATTTATTACTCGCTAATAGACATCTAAAAACCCTATAACTTTTATATATAACTTTTTGCGGTACTTCGTAAACTTTACCTAACAAACGACCATTCCCATACATATCAGCGGCCCTGGTCAACAAAATTCTAACCGTAAAAATATAATATTTAGTCAAAAAACGTTAATTTTACCATTTATTTTAAATAAGCACGAACGTAATTTAACATTTACAGAAAATTAGAAGACACGAAAATTTGAGGGTAAAGACAGCGACCGACTACAAAGTTGGTGTTTCGTTTTTAATCAGAAAGCGTAAATTGGACAGTATGCTAAAATAGTCGTATGAACGGAATACCTACTCAAAGAGTAAGATGCTATAGAAAAGTATTTCCATTTCAAGCAATACGAATAGAACATTTAAATTAAATAGTGAGGAGTTATTAAAACCCTAGATCATATAAACTTACGTGGAGAAGTAAATAACAAGAAAAATTGTCGTAAACATATCAACGACCTATTATTGTCTTATTTCTTTGTTGCACGTTCCACACACTGGTCAATTTGAATTAAATCATAACATAAATAGAGTTACGCGTTTTGTTTTATGAAAAATTTAAAAAATCAACATAATTTACCTAAATATTATATAAACTGAAATAGTTTTAGTTTCATATTTAAGAGAAATTGTATTATACAGGGGTAACCAAGGGGGTGACCTAAGCTAATCAGAATACGTTTTATATGAACTAAATAGGCAACATTTTAATTACAGATTATTTCACTGAGGAAGAAACAGTGGCATATGCTAGAGTGGGCTATGGGGACACAATCCCCACTTTTTTAGATCTTTAAATTTTTATGATATTACTAAGTCTAGTTTTAACAGTTTACATTTAACACAAAATGGTAATACCGAAAAATAAATGTATAAAATGATGTTGCTAATATTTTGAATTTTAACAGTTTTACGTTTAACAGGAAAAAATATTACGCTTTTGTCTAAGAAAGAATTATTAATGTATGTAAATATCCCTTCTAATTTTTACATTCACCATACTCCACTATAAGTCCAAAACTAATAAAGCTAAAATGTTAAAGAGGTTTAGAAAAATGTTTATCTGATGATTAAAATTTACAACTATCTTTCTTGCACAATTTATTGGCTCTTTTGGCTTTTTTACAATATCACTACAATAAAAAAATCCCTAAAATAATTTAAATCCAGATATATCTAACAAATCTGGCATAACTTAGTCGAAACTAAAATTTTTAAATTACACTGTATAATTTTATTGCGGGCCAAAAAGAGTAAGGTGCTATAGAAAAGTATTTCCATTTCAAGCAATACGAATAGAACATTTAAATTAAATAGTGAGGAGTTATTAAACCTTTTTTGGTTGATACTATACAGGGTGTCACAGAAATAAGTGCAAATATTTTAACTGGTAGTATAGTTCAACCCCAGAAACACGCCTATAAGTTTTTTTCGCGAAAAAAAAAATTGAAAATTCGAAATTTTTTTTAGTTTTTAGTTAAAAAACATAATTTCTTTATAATATGGCAACATAGGTATTAGATTAAATTTACAAGAAAGAAAATCCAGAAAAGATCCAGTGGTTCGCAAAATTTTAGCAAAAAATCATTTTTTTTTTGGAAATTTCCAAAGTAATATAACTCCGTTATTTTGAACTTATTTGAAAAACGATAAACAGAAAATATGTTTCTTTTATCGATATCTACCACCCCTTAAAATATTTCCACTTACTTCTGACACACCCTGTAAAGAAAGGCATTGCATTATATAGAAAAAAATATGTGACATTGAAAATGGTGAGAGCACAAACAAAATGCTGTTTGTATTTTAATTTTTTAATAATTCACTTAAGAACATAATAAAATACACAAAACAATTATCGCGTATTTTCTAAAAAATATATTAATTTCCGACATAGTAAATCTGGGAATGTTCATTAATATTCTTTATTTTAAAATAATTAAATTTTCTAGGCGAGTTTTGAATTTTCAGATAAAGTCAAGTATCGCAACTGACATTGACAATCTAATTATTTTTTTTACATTGCGACAAAAAAGTCCAGCTTTTTGCATCTCAATTTAAATGGAATTTAAATTCAATGTAGAACCACACCGAATACATATTTCTGTGACTTTTTTAACTAAAACTCAATAGCTTCTATTTTAATTACTAAAAATGGTAATATAAATAAATTGTCTCCTTCATTGTAATATTAATCACTATTTTAATTGGAGTTGTTTATAGTCTTCTGACCGCAAATGTACTAAAGCGAGTATAAATATATAAATTTCCTTTTTAGTTATTTCCATCTAACATGACCTTTTTGTCTGACTCTCAGTTGTCATATCATTGTTGTCACTGCATACATTTTTTTCTTATAAAACTCAGCAATAAAATTAATTCTATTTGATAAAAACTTCCTAGCCATCCTTTACAAACTGTCTTACCATAAAACAAATCGGATTCAAAATATTTTTTATATAAATCAATCAGTTATGTATACAAAAAGTACCTACTTATATAGGGTGAGTCTTAAATAAGTGCAAATATTTTCAGGGCTGGTAGATCTCGATCAAAGAAACATATTTTTTCTTTGCCGTTTTTGTTATTTTTTGAAAATTAAAAAAATAGGATTTTTGTCTCAAATTTTAAGAATCACCGGTACTTTTCTAGGTTTTCTTTCTTATAAATTTCAGCTACTACCTATGTTGCCATATTATCAAGATATTACGATTTTTAACTAAAAATTAAAAAAAAATAGAAACATTTTTCAAAAGATTCTAAATTTTCAAAAAAAAATCGCGAAAAATACTACCCCTAAAAATATTTGAACTTATTTAAGATTCACCCTGTATATGTATCAAAATTAAACGTGATTAGTGAAAACCAGTGTGCCCCCCAAATCACTATAAAATTGCAGATATAATTATTATAAATTATTATAAAAGAGAGAGAGTTTGACATTGGATTTCATTCATCACATTTAATTTCGATCATGAGCCATCCCTTTTAGAAAATGAACAGACTATAACTGTATATGTAGGTATGTATCTTACTCTTTAAATACAATACGCTCGAAGTAAAACGGCATTAAAGATGGCTGGGGAATGACAATCTATGATAATTTTGGTTAGGTCAATCCCTAGACGTCATTTACTTAGCCCGTATTATTTTATATTTTTTATTGGCACTTACTACCAGTTGCTCTTAAGAGTCTATTTCACTAGACAGAAAAAGTAACAAAATAAGCGTTCGGCATTTAACGTTTTATGTAAAACTGGCTAGGTATTTTTACACAAATGAAGAAGGAAATTAAAAATAAAGAATTATACTATATTCGTATTGTAGAACATTTTTAGACAACTTCTTTTTTTTTAAGATTTTGATGGTCAAACGTCAACAAAATATTCCTTATGTTTGGATTAAATTTTCTCGAAAACGAAGACATAATTTAAAATTCCGTTAAAATACGGAAATAGATTGAAGTTTTGTGATTGCAGTGATATATAATTTATATGGTTTTGTGACAAATTGCTTGCTATTTTATGGCAAATGCTAAAGCTCTGCAAACTTTAATCAAGCCTTAATCAAAGCACGTGTGTTTGGAATTTTCAAATTCATATCTATCATATTTAGACTATAAAGCCCGACTATCAATCTTTGCCCTATAAGTCAATGGCCAGATATCGATAAGGTATGAAAAAACGTCGAAGCATTTTTTAAACTAAACGAAGCGTCGATGAAGCCGATGCCCTATTGCAGATGCTTCATTAGCCTTAATTCAATTTGAATAAAATCCAGGAAGCTTAATGGGCTGTAAAGTTCTGGAAAAATTGATGGCGGTTCGTTTAGTGGAGATCGTAAAATTTTTATTGTGTATTATTTAGAAATTGTAGCGGTTGCCTGTGGGAAAACTGCTGAAGTATAATTTAATCGCTGTAAAGTGGTAAATTTACTTTTAAACTAGAAATATTGGAGTTTTTACATTTAATTATACAAGAAGGCTTTTTAATATACTTTACTAGTACTTATTTTATTGATAAACTATTAAAACAATATATCGTCCGTTTCAAAAATACATTAAATTAAAAATGTCACTTATTTAAAAATGCTTATTAAAAATGATTCTCCTTTAAGTGTTTCTATGTTTATTTCTCAAGATATGCATAACTAAATTAATTTAAATTAAATATTTACACTTATTTACTTAATTTAATTTAAATTACAATAATATGTAATAAACAACTATTATATTTATACTATATCTGTTTTTTCATTTAGGTTTACACCTACATGTTATATAATAATTTAGTTTGTTAATAAAAGAACTTATCAAAAAAACATTTAGTAAAACATCAATAAGTAATTATAAAAAATTAACTATTAGCTATAAAAAATTCAACAAAAATTAATACAACAAGTAACTGAAATGAGAAAAAAAAAACATAATATATTAAACTATGATTCGCACATCTTATTATCTATAGAGGGTGCTACAAATTCAAAATACGAGCATTGGTATCTCGGAAACCGTAATAGATGCGAAGATAGTTAAATTTGAGCAAAGTTGCGCTTTTCGATGTTCACCAAAATGTCATCAAAAAAGTTTTAAAAATGTCAGGGATTGATGAGTTTTTAGGAAAAAAACGGATTTTTTTAAAATCAATTTTAATTTTTTCCTGTAGTTACTTTTTAGAAAATCAAGAATCAAGAATCTAATTACACATTCTCATAGCCACTTTATTAGGGCTATCTGATAGTATTTTTAGATTTTCAAATTAACTGATAATTTGTGAGATACAAAGGCCAACTTAATTTTTTTAAATACGGACCTGCATTTTTTATTTTATGTTTTGAAAGAACTCGGTCTACTCGGACTTTAATTAAAATTCTATCAATAACAATCTATCAAAGAATTAAATCGAAATTTAGTAGCATAAAAACGCGTTTGAATTTTTAGGAGTTTTTTAGGAGGAAAAAATTCACATTTCCATGTTTCTTTTAATTTTCTCTAAAACGGTATGGAAATTTGGAAAAGTGTAAACGGGATTAACCATTTTAGAACAAGCAAAAATATTTAAGAAGAACGGATTTACTCAAAATGTCAATAATAAAAAAGTTTTTCCTCTTGTAAAGACAATCCGGAGACATACTGTAGTAGTTAACATTTTGGTATTTTTGGAATGGAAATTTAATGGTAAATCCACAGAGCTAAAAATATATATAGTATTCCATTTAAAAATATACAACTTTAGTTTGAAAATATGTTTGAATCAGTCTGTAGAATTTAGAATTTAGAATGAGTGGGAGGGGGGTTAATCACTTCGACCTTACAGATCCATTGTGTCCCCCTTTCTTGAATCATAACTCATCATGCAGTCCCAGAACTTTGACAAAAGCCAGTATCTGGGACGGTTTTATAGAGGGTAGTTCTCCATCTCCAATATCAGTCGTACCAAAATTCATGGCACGAATGGTTGTCGTCTCGGCGCACCCAGTGATGAGGTGTACTGGTGTTTCCCCATCTTCCCCACAGAATCTGCATTCGCCGTTTCTTCTTAGTTTCAATCTACTGAGCTGTTCATTGAGGAGACAGTGTCCTGTTAAAAACGCCGTGACAATCCGAAGATTGTTCTTACTTAAACCCAGGAAGATCTGTGATTTTTCTTGATCATAAGCCCTCAGAAACTTATTCGAGTGTCTTAGACCGTTGCAAGATTTCCATTCCAGGTTGCGGATGGAATCTTCTAAGTTCTTGAGTTCTGCCTTGAGTTGGTTACCACTTGGAAAGCAGAACGGTTCTGGTCTAGTTAGTGGAATGTTCGCTCCTTTCCTAGCTAGATTATTTGCTTTTTCATTGCCTTCTATCCCTTGGTGAGCAGGCACCCAGAATAGGAGGACTTTGTTTTCTTTGCCTAATTTATTCAGCTTCTCTATGCATTCTTTGACCAATTTCGAATTGATTGATACTGAGTTGATCACTTTTAACGCTGCTTGACTATTAGACAAGATGGCTATTTCTTGTTTCCGATAGTTCCTATCTAAGATAAGTTGTACGCATCTCTCGATAGCGTAGATTTCTGCCTGTAGGATACTAGGGTAAGTGCCCATTGGTTCGGAGTAATTAGCTCTCGGCCCAAACACTCCGATCCCTGTTCCCGTATTGGTTTTGGAAGCATCAGTATACCAAGTTATGGTATGGTCTTTTAACTGCTGGGCAAGCGTTTCGCTCTTCCAATCAGTCTGTATATTTAAAATAATATTTTTAAAATATGCGTTACCATTACCACCATATTCTAAGAAACTGAATTAAAAATCACAGGCCAAAAACCTATTATAAGAACTTTTTGGAGGCTTGGGCCACCCTGTAGCATAGAAAAAATCACCCTAACTAAAATAGTAAACTCACCATTTTCAACACGCACCAGAAATAATGTTAGTTTTAGCTTCAAACTATAACAGGATCAAAACGTTGCAAAAATAATAATAAAACAATACAATTCCCAAAATAAAAAAAGCTTTCGCTCATATTAATAATATCTTAATCTAATTCTTTTTTTTAATATAATTTTTTGTTAAATAAAAAAAATAATTTTTCTTTTCTAAATATAAAACCTTTCTTAAAACTTAAAAAACTTAAACGTTAAAAACTGTTCTAAAACCCTGTCTTTTATTTATTACCAACAGAGCAAAGAAATACACAGGAAATTACTCACAAAGTTGCATCTGACAAATGTGTATTCGTATTTACATATATAAAAATTTATCAGAACGCCAAAGAGACCAAACACTAGATTCAATATAAAAGAAACGAAGTATTACATATGTATACGTTCTAGCAGGGTAGAGTTTGTTCTTGTTTATTTACTTTAACTTTTGCCTCTTTTATTCCGCATTTAATCATGGCAGTTCAAAGACAGACGGCATACGTCTAGATTTTTAGTTCTAAAATATTTTGCAACGAAGTAAGAAATAGTTTTATATACCGGATGCGTCTCAAAAGTTAGCTCACCCCCTATAACTTTTTTATTTTTTCAGATAAAAAAAGAGATTTGGTATGTTACTATATGACATAAATTAGGATCGATTTATGTATTCAATTATTTTTGGTCACTCCCTGTTTCACCGGAAATGACTACAACTTTTTATTTTTAAATAGCACCCTCGGTATTTTTTTTTTTACTTTATTCGATAGAAAATGACATTCTGAATAGAATAACATATAATATGTCAACTTTTGACATTCTCGCTTAATAAAAAATCGTATATTAAAATTTAATCTATAGTGCCATATCTATTTTAACAACACTAATTCTTAATCAGGGAGTTTTGGAAAAATAGATGCAGTTATAATAGCAAGTTATAATTTCAAATAAACCATATGCGAAAATGTCAAAAGTTGTCAAAAAAAAATGTCAAAACCATATAAAATGTCATTCTATTCAGAGTGTTATTTTCTATCGAATAAAGTAAAAAAATATCGAGGGTGTCATTTAAAAATCAAAAGTTATACTCATTTCCGGTTAAACCAGAAGAACATACCAAATCTCGTTTTATTATTTAAAAAAATAAAAAAGTTATATTGGCGAGCCACTTTTCAGACGCACCCTGTATTCAAATTAAACAATATTTACCATGTTTTGTATATGGCCTACTATTATTGTAGTTCAAAAATTATTATGTAAAATTAGTATTATCAAAAATGTTATAACAATAAGAGAATGCTTTTAAGACAAAATTAATATTTAATTCTCTCCAGAAGTAATACGGGAATCTCCAACTAATTTTTGAGGTTGTTTTTTATACATTCAAAAGCTGAACTATTTTTGTATGTTTTTTATCATTTTACTATAATTTTTAAAATATCTAAAAAGTAAGATGCCACACCTACACGATATTATTATTAGATTAGCTTTAACAACAAGGGGACATTGTAGAAAAGATGTACCCATTCAAGCTGAAGCAAACTGGTATACTGGTATTTTAAAGAAAAAATTCTACTACTAAACTATATTTTTATGTTTTTCTTAATTTTCTCTAAAACGGTATGAAAATTTCGAAAACTATAAACAGGATTAACCATTAGGCAAAAAAATTTTTTTTATTAAGAATGCATTTCTCTCAAAATGTCAATAATAAAAAAAATCCTCTTGTAAAGACAATCCGGGTACATACTGTATACATATATAGAGTGATGCTATTAATAATATTTATAAAAATATACCGGGTGCGTCTCAAAAGTTGCTCACCCCATTTATTTTTTCAGATAATAAAACGAGATTTGGTATGTTAGTATATGATATAAATTAGGATTGATTGGCGTATTCAATTGTTTTTGGTCACTTCCTGTTTCAACGGAAATGACTACAACTTTTGATTTTTAAATGACTCCCTCGGTATTTTTTTACTTTATTCGATAGAATATGACACTCTAAATAGAATGACATATCATATGCCAACTTTTGACATTTTCATATTTGGCATTGTAACATGTGGTTCATAACAACAATTTGACTCGAAATACCAAGTGTGTGGTACCAAATTATTTGTAAAAAAATGCTTTTTCCAAATATGCTAATGAACCACCCTTGTCCCATTTGAAAAAAAATAGACATGATTAAAAATACGATTTCAGCATCATTTAAGCGGCCAGGAAAAGACCCGAAAAACATTAGACGGTCAAATATATTTTTCCAAAGCTCCTTAATTAAAAATTAGTGTTTTTAACACAGCCATGGCACTCTAGATTGAAATTTCAAATACGGGTGACCCATTTCTGAGACGCATCCGGTATAGTACCAAAAAAAATTCGTTTATATTTAAATAAATGAAGCTATTGTAAATAATAACAATAATAATTGTATAATTATGATCATTGAGAAAGATTACTTTCCTAGCATTCTGAATGGATGTTTATCTAAATATTTTAGTATAAGAAACAGATACACAAAACTGTTCCATATTTAATAATAGTAGTCCGCGCCCTTAATAATAATCCAGTCCGCTTTTCGAGATATACCAGAAAAAGTATATTAAGAAAGCAAATAAAAATATATTAGAAGAAGTAGCATTTAAGTTTAGCGATAATACTCAAGTAATTAAAGATGTTAACCTAATTTTTATGAAAAAAAAGTTAAGGGAAAAAATAAGATATATCCTCAATTAAATTGTAATAAATGGAGAAACACCAACTCAATCAAAGTTAAGAGATAGATTGACCATTAGTCATGACCAAGTTAAGAAATATCCAAAACTTCAGTTTCGTGGTACGAGATAAAATATTAATAAACTTCAGAAACGTATTTTTTCAATGCACAAGCCATTTATCTTATTGAATAGAGAAACGCAGAATATTGAGAAAAATAAATGAGTTTATTCCCAACACTATAAATTAAATTGACTTTAATAAAAGTGAGTGGAATTCTTTAATCTGTTTAAGAGAGATATACACTATTGAATATGAAGATTTATTACTTTCATCTTTCATAAAAGACCTCTTAAAACTTTGTAAATGCTAGGAGGTTTTGTAATTATAATTTATAATTATAAAACTAAATAATGTATAAGTTATAATTATAAAACTCAAAACAATTTTATATACGTATATAGAAAATAGGGCCCAACTACAAAGAGAGCATCTAAGTATGTAAGGAAGGCTACAATTAGTAATTGGAAATGGTAGAATAAGTTGAAAATTATGATGATGATGATGATGATGATGATGATGATGATGATGATGATGATATAGAAAATAGACGATGGATAGAAAATATAAAGGGGGGTCCAACAATAGGGCCTCTGTTATAATTCGTGAACCGGTTATAATAAACCTTAAAGAAAAAATATTTATACAGGGTGTCAAATATACAGGGTTGTTACCCATATACGACACGGAGTATTGTAGCTAAACGATTAGATTTTTACAAATTGTAAGTTTTGGGTTCGTTGAGGGACTATTAGAGCTACAATTTAAAAATATTTTTACAAGATACAGAGTGTCTCAAATAAATAATAAATATCAAAGTTGTATTTTTTTAAATGGAACACCCTGTATATTATTGCATTTTTAGTTTCTACGATTAAAATAAAGGTAAATTTGATTAAGGTTTATTACACTTAAACCTTACCGTTTTTGAAATATTTTAAATTTTGTGAAATTGCAGTATAAATTTTAAGGCTTCATTTCTCCTAGGGTATCAAAGTTTTTAATACTAAATATTTACTGAAGTTTATTTTTTGATCAGTTATTGTGTTGCAATAATAAAAATTATACTACCTTATACAGAGTGTCTATTTATTTTAAATAGAGAAATTTATTTTAAATAATTACTAGCTTTAAACGGCAATAACTTGTTTAATTTAAATGGAACACCCTGTATATTTTATGAGAATCAGATGCACAATTTAATGGTCTATCAAATTGTGTTATAAACCTAACCTAAACTAACCAATTTTTACCTATCCCTTTAAGTTTTCGTAGAAAATGCATTTTCTTATAATTTAGATCTCATTTATCAATATACCCATGGAATATTGACATTTTAGATTGTTTTTAAAACAACAAATGTACAAAATGTACAGGCTAGTAATATTATCGTTTTTAGTAAAAGGATAATATTACTAGCCCATTTGTATGCAAAAAGTAAACTATTTAAATCTTTATAAAAGAATATACCATTAATTAAATATACGACCAGTATTTCCGCCCAAATACTAATTATTGATTACATACTTAATTGTGTTCGTTAATAAATTATTCTAAATAAATGTGGATTTGAATCAGAAATCAATGTAATAATAAGTTATGAAAATGAACGTCTCTGTTGTTATAAATAAGTATTTGTCAAAAAATAAAATATCATTTTTAAGGTGTTTTTTTACCACACTGTCTAATACACATACATAATTCAGTTTTTTAGTATTTGGAGCAATTATTATTAATCAACGCAAACAGTTAATTAATGTAGTTTGAATACTGGAATCATATTAATTAATCCTCTTTAACAAATATTTAAACAGTTTTTTTTTATTTTTTAATGAAATAAACGACCTATATCGACAGTATTAGTATCTGTCCTCTTTAAAAATTTGGTACATCTTTAAAAATAATCTAAAATGTCAGTATTCCATGGATATATTAATAAATGAGTTCTAAATTACAAGAAAATGCATTTTCTACGGAAACTTGAAGAGATAGGTAAAAAATGGTATAATACAATTTGATAGACAATTAAATTGTGCATCTGATTCTCATAAAATATACAGGGTATTCCATTTAAATTAAACAAGTTATTGCCGTTTAAAGCTAATAATTATTTAAAATAAATATTTAGACACTCTGTATAAGGTAGTCAAATTTTTATTATTGCAACACAATAACTGATCAATAAATAAACTTCAGTAAATATTTAGTATTAAAAACTTTGATACCCTCGGAGAAATGAAGCGTTAAAATTTATACTGCAATTTCACAAAATTGAAAATATTTCAAAAACGGTAAGGTTTAAGTGTAATACTTAGACCTTAATCAAATTTGCTTTTATTTTAATCGTAGAAACTAAAAATGTAATAATATACAGGGTGTTCCATTAAAAAAATACAACTTTGATATTTTTTATTTATATGGGACACTCTGTATCTTGTAAAAATATTTTTAAATTGTAGCTCTAATGGTCCTTCAACGAACCCAAAACTTATAATTTGTAAAAATCTAATCGTTTAGCTACAATATTCCGTGTCGTATGTGGTGAACAACCCTGTATAGTGTATCTAACTTTGGTGGTTGATGATTCTAAGGATAATAATAAAACAAAAAGTTCCTAAAACTAAACCAGACAAGTGAACTAGTTGTTCGAAGTTCGACACTTCAGAAACAGAAGCACTAGATCATTAATATCACCTTTTATCATAAGAGCACCTTTTATCTCAAATTTATTTGAGATATGTTGCAAATACACATAAGTGATGCATTCTTTCACCAATTGCTCACAGTTTTATATGAAGAAACCAGTTTATAAATATCTATTAAACCAGTATCTATTTTCCTAAAATTTAGATCATACCCGTATAATTCAAATATATTGTCAAGGATGGAATTATTCGATATATAAAATAACATATTTAATATTAATATATTTCGTAAATTAATAATTCGATTGAAAGGAAATATAAAATAATTAAAGTTCATTGGCATTTACGCAACAAAAGTAAAGTTTTAAAAATCAAAGTTATAAGCATAATTGGCAATTGCGAAAATATTTCCTTTCAATATTACGAATTTATAAAATCATCAAATCAGCACTAACGCGGTCATCGCACCGGTCATCGCACCGATAGACCAATAATGCTGATTCGATGATTCGACGTAACGAACCAATAAATACAAAAATGTCACCTGTTGGGGGGACAGTCGATAGTCGAGAATTGATGTTCGATAAGGTCGCGGTCGAGATTCGGGCATTGACGTTACACTACCCTGACACTACCCTCGAGCCAGTGATGTTCGTCCATAAATATAATATGTAAGTACATATATTTAGTTTTATAATTATTTCATTATTCGTACATTAATTAAATAAATTATTAAATTGAATCATCTGTTTTATTCCGCTATGCCCCTAGTCATAACCCACAAAATGGACCGTGACAATATTTTGTAATAAAATTACATTCCCTACCATTTTTTTTGTTTCGCTTCAGTTTCAAAAGAATAATATAGAAAGATCCACATTTAATTTTATGAGTTGCTAAAATTATAAAATCTCCTACCCTTCTCAAAGCTTTATATAAACGTCGTTAGTTTATGTCACACATTCTATTGATTTTTTGTGCGTGTTCTGCTGAAATAAAAGGTCATTCTTTAGATATTAAGAAAGATTTGTGGCCCTCAATTTATAAAAAAAATGACAATCTCACGCCCGTCGGCGTCGGTTTTTAAAAAATGTCTGTCTATCAGTCGTTAAACGTCCATGATAAATAAAGCTAAAGCTTTGAGGCTTTAGAAAGATTTATCGATTATGGGAATAACATAAATATGCCTTTTTGTATCTGAATATCATGATTTGAATATTAAATAGTGATGATCAAATACAAAACCAAGACCAAGACTTTTTTGAAGAGAAAGAAATCCCATGCAAATTTTGAACTGTCCAAATATTATTTCCCCTATTAATTTTTCACTAAGTCGTAAATAGGTTTTTTAAAGGCCTGCTTATGCTGAATACACGTGCCAAATTTGAACAATTTTAGATAAACCGATTTTAAGTAATTTACTGCATCTATTTTTAAATTAAAACTTAAACTGAACTGTTAACAATGCAAAACCAGTCAAATGTCAACATACCTTAAGTTGTCAAACTATTATTTTATCATAGTACAATGTAATTAAAAATAATTGTCTAATACAAAATTATTACGACATGGTACATCGCACATCATTCGTGATTATATGAAAATACTTACGTTCAGTTTTTAATGCACTTAGGCAAAGTAAGGTCCTCGGAAACGGCCAATCTATTATTGAACGGCTCATAAGTGTAATAGAGAATGTATGAATAAGGTACGTAATGATGATGGAAAGTTAATGCCAATCTTCTGGCGTTGATATGTCCACGTAACTATATATGTGATCTAGGAAAATTACTTATCGTAAAATTAAATAAATCTTCTAGACAATCAAAAGTTGTTTTGTCTTTTATAACGATATACCAGGTGCAACTCAAAAGTGGCTCACCCCTATAACTCTTTTATTTTTTAAATAAAAAATCAGATTTGGTATGTTAGTATATCACAAATTCTTCCAGTTTCTTCGGAAATTACCACAACTACACATATAATAGATTTTTAAATGGCACCCTCGGTATTTTTTTTTACTTTATTCGATAGAAAATGACACTCTGAAATAAATGACATGATAAGTCAATGTATCGGTACTACTGCTTGAGAGCACCAAATCCAAAATTGAGAGTAATATTCAAATTACTCTCAAATGTGTAATTATTTTCAAAGTGGATCCAGTACACGTCGCAAAAAAAACTACTAGGGTCAACAACAACACGTATATTGGCAAATGATAAAACTTTATAAACGGTAAATCAAACTGAAATTAAACAAAATCACTGCAGCTTCCCATTAACTTAAAGGTAAACTTGATATATAAAATACCTACAATAAATAGGTGAGAGAGAGAAATAGCATTGCCTAACTGAGGCGAGAGTAATATTGCGAGAATTAGCGAAAAATGTACAATTCAGAGACTAAATTAATAGGCGTGATGCTGCCTGAGAGGGTTCACGGGCGTCTCCTCGTGACAAAATAGAAAGTTAAGATCTGCCATTCGAACAAGACAAAAAAAACACATGGCCGTCAAGGGTGGTATTTTAAGTGTTTTGCAGGTCAACTTAGCGAAGCGGGTGAAAGCATCCCTTAGTGATCAACTTTCTATTTTGTATACATTAGGTAGTAGGATAATTTTAACATATTTACAAAACTAATACTAGGTGTTTATCAAAAATTCTAAAAAACAAATGCGTTTGAGTTGTATTCAAACAGTCAACTTTTTTCGCTTAAAAAAATAGTATTTTAAATTTAAATCTAGACTGCCATGGCTGCGTTAAAAACACTAATTTTTAATCAAGTAGTCTTGGAAAAATAGATTTGATCGTCTCACGTTTTTAGTTTCTTGTCCTGGCCCGTTAAAAAATGCCCAAATCGTATTTTTAATCATACCTCAAACTTTTCAAATGGGACCCGGGTGGCTCATATTTAGAAAAAGCATTTTTTGCGAATAATTTGGTACCACACACTTGGTATTTCGAATCAAATTGTCGTTATAAATCGCATATTACAATTTCAAATAAACCATATGCAAAAAAGTCAAGTAATTCTATGCAGAGTGTCATTTTCTACAGTATAAAGTAAAAAAATACCGAGAGTGCAATTTAAAAATCAAAAGTTGACATCATATTACAATTTCAAATAAACCATATGCAAAAAAGTCAAGTAATTCTATGCAGAGTGTCATTTTCTACAGTATAAAGTAAAAAAATACCGAGAGTGCAATTTAAAAATCAAAAGTTGTGGTCATTTCCGGTGAAACAGAAAGTGACCACAACAAGTTCCAAACACATCCATAAAAAACCATCCCAATCCATTTATACTTTTTTAAGCCACCCTGTAGAAGTTAAAATAGTTTCCTAAAATACATCCTACTACATGCTTTAGGCTTGCGTAAAATTCACAAGTTTTTTATTCTAGGAGCTACAGATTCCGGACGCACTAATGCCGTACCCTGTATATCTGATCTAGGAAAATTACTTATATTATTCATCGTAAAACTAAATAAATGTACCGGGTGGCTAACTTATGGACGCCGGCTGTATCTCAGAAACTACTTATCGTATAACATTGAGAAAAAAATTCTAATAGGTAAATCGACCAAGAGAAATCGCTGGAAATTATTTTCAAGTTGAAGAAACGTCCGCTAGGAGGTGTTTCTCTGGTAGCCAATCAGAAAACAGGGTTTTTCTTAAAAATATGCAGGTGAACAGGTATTTTACATATTACTATTGTAATCATCTAGAAATTGGTAATTTTTGACATATAGAGTATTTTGCTCTATCTCATAAAATAAAGTGGTGGGAGAAGGTTAAATTTGCTTTTATTAAAATAAGGATAACTCTGTGGTTTGGGTTACCCGATTTAAACAAACTAGCGCTCGTTTAAAAGAGCTTTTCTTCTTCAATGATCTCCAGTATAAATTTCATTTTCATTATTTTTTTCGTGGTAGCTAGAGGTGTTTGACATCATAACAGATATTGCGCTTTTGCATAAAAAAAATTAAATAGTAGGATATGTTTCTTTTTATACAGTTAAATAGAGAACAAAATTTCCAAAATATCAGCGTAAACCGCAACTTTCTAGCTTCTCTCTAACCGGAGATATTAAGAGAACAAATCAAATTATAATAGTACGCTTAAAAGTAAAGCTTAAAGGTCTTATTTCGATTTTTACAGATTTGCGATTTAAGGTGCTAACTATATATAAATTAATACCTATTAATTTTATTTTTTCTGCTTGAAGTGCACTTTTGTAGTAAAAATAACTCACAACGTATAATATTAAATAGCAGATCAAAGGTATCGCGAAATACGTATCTAATATAGAAACGAATGAAATTCACGCAGTTAAATATTTGTCAAGGCACTGGAATATTCGCCGAGCAAATATTGCAACTGGCGAGATTTACTGCATATCGGAAGGTGCATCTTTTTTGTGACGATCCCTAGGGACCTGGGAATAAATGGCACCAGAAATGCTTACGACGACAGAGATGTGGGAACATATTGCTGTAAGTGCGGACAGATGCGAGTAAATAATTTTCTTTTTCAGTTGATTTCAACACACTTACAAAATAGTGTTTATTGAAAACTCATATTGTTTTTGCTTACTGGCGTTTAATCTAGTAGAGATGGTTTTAAGTTCTGAAGTATGGGTTATTGCTGCTTTAATTGATCATGGTAGAGATCCTTTGGACTTAAAACCATCGCTGCTAGAGTAGCTGCCCAACAGACAATAATAATATGATTTTTCAAAGACAGTGACATTACATAAATCCAGGGTTGGCATGATTTAAAGCAAATGATTTAAATCATGATTTAAATCGTGATTTAAATCAAGTGATTTTTTTAATTTTAATCATGTGATTTAAATCAAAAAATTAATTTTATTGAAATTTTATAATAAATCAAAAAATAACTGTAAAAGTTATAAAAATCTCTACTAGAAAACTATAAAAAATATTTTTATAACAGATAATAAATCGAAAAATAATTGTAAATTTAATAAAACTATATAAAAATATCTATTTATCAATTTAAATGTTCAACCGATTTTTGAAGTAATTTTGTGTGAATCCATAAGACCGCTAAACGCAGGAATTTATTTTAAAATTTATTTATAAGTGACAAAAATTCGCTTTTCGAATACATATCATTCGCCGACTAGTGCAGAACTAGGTTCTTCTGATATAGAGACTATATCTTCATTCCCGAAAATCCATAATCGTGTCAGAAAATATGTTGTTTTATATTTTTTTTTTGAAACGTTGGTATGTTTCCAAATTCTTACCGACATTTTGATTTGCAGTAAGTGCTTTACACTTTGACATTAGATAATACTAATTTCATTCTCGACTTAAGACTATTTCCGAACAATAGTGTATTGTTTTATTAAGAGTAGAAATTATACTTTTTTTGACGATGCTGTACATTTGAAGGACCATCGTAAAGCTATTCCGACGTTACAATGAGGCACAATACTCCGAATAAAACACTATTTTTTTGAAACATTACAAATAATTTTTTAATCAATTTCAAACATTTGCAAATAATACAACCAGTAATCGAGAAACAATTTGTATACTCGTTGAATTTGACACCTAATATCAGTTTAATAATATATTTTTGTACTTTTGTGCTTAGGCGTAACAGTGCTTTACTTTTATGCCTATAGCCGTTAAAATGACAAAAATTAATACTTTTGAGACGTTTGAAAAAAATCCTTTTGATCTGAAGCGAGCGACTTTTTTGCGGAATATATTGGTGACCGATGTGAAAAAATGACACGCCCCGTAGAATTGTTAATATTATCGGTATCGCTCAGAGTTATTAACATTTAGCCATTTAGGATAGGACTTTAATTGGAAATAAGACCTAGTCATTTGGAAATCCGATTTAAATATTGTTTTGAATTAAAATCTAAAAAATCTGATTTAAATATAATCTTAAATTAATAAAAAAAATCATGATTTTTTCCAACCCTGCATAAATCATAAATACTATTTTATAGGTCTGTTGACTAGGACCAAAAGCAAAGATATAGTTTTAATGTAAAAAATACGAAAAAATGTCCATCTCCAAAAAATAAAGCTATTGAGAAAAACCAAAAATCAAACTATCGAAAAAGGATGTACCTAGATGATAAATAAATTTTAAATTCCTTGTTTTCTTAACATATTTCCACAGAGTGCTTCAAACTGTCACCAAAATATCAACACTTTGTTTTCCCTCTATTGACAGATGGCAACTTTCATTTTTAATTTAGAAAGAGACCCTAAAAATTCAATTAAATTAGCTACAAATTTCTTAAAAAATAATCAAAATGGGTCTACTAGAACACAATACATGAAACTTTAAAACACATGAAAATTTTAAAGTGCCCGTTTTTAAAAAAAAAATAAAGACAATGGAAGTCCGAAATTATTTTAGTTTTAATAGTGAATCACTGTCTACCACATTCAATGGTACTATTAACTTTTCACGACAAAATATTTAGGAATAATATTGAGAAAGTTAATTTTTCATCTTTTTTGGTTTGATGGAAAAGTTTAAAAAATGAGTAATAACCCCATGCATGTTTTTTAGTAATTGGTGTATCATATATTGACAAAATATGATGAATATATGGGTCTATAAGATTGACACACAAGAAATAAATATTAATACCTTCACTAACTTTATTTTCAGTTTTTTTAGATTCTGATACAATACAGAAATAATTATTATAGAGAATTTACGGTAGTCAATGTAAATATTTGACTTAAACTTCTAACGTCACTTCAGATATTTAAAATTGCATTTACCTGAGATTTATTTGTTGTCATGTAATAATTTCCAAGGCTCCATAATTAAAAATTAGTGTTTTTAACACAGCCGTGGCACTCAAAATGTAAATTTTAAATACGATTTGTTTTTAAGCAAAAATGTCAAAAGTTGACATATGATATCGCGGGTGATCTGGCAAATGTTCCTATTTACTGAAACAATAACCTTACATGAGGCAAAATAAACGGTATTTTCAAAAACGGAACGACTTAGAAGGCTGGGCTATTGAAATTACATTATAATGTATGTTTTCTATTAAATACTATTTATTTGGAAGCAATTAAACTGTCAACTTGTTTATTAAATCAGATAGGATTTTTTGCTTTTGATAAAATGGCACATAGTATTATTTGTATTTTAGGATTATAAAGGATAGGACGTTTTGCTTGTGGTAATATCACCTGATTATAGATAGGAGCTTTTGCTTTTTAATCAAAATAAGTAGATAGGAGTTTGTGTGATCAGAATAACAGCTGGTTTCAGATAGGAGGTTTTCTTTTTTGAAATTGTGCCGAAAATTTTTTATTTTCAGATATTACCTTTTGTCAATACGTGCTAAATGACTCATAGAACGTTATGCTAAAATAATCTGAATTTTTAAAAAAATGGCAGATAGGAGCATTTGCCAGATCACCCGCGATATGTCATTCTATTCAGAGTGTCATTTTCTATCGAATGAAGTAAGAATAAACCGAGGGTGCCTTTTTTGGTTTAATAGAAAACTTTCAAAAATGACTAATAACTCCGTGCATTGGGGTATCGAATATCTATGTTTTTTAGTAATTGGTCTATCATAGATTGACAAATTACGATGAATATAACTTTATTTTTAGTTTTTTTAAATTCTGATACAACACCGAGATATTTATAGAGAATTTAGGGTAGGCAATGTAAATATTTGACTTAAACTTCTAATGTTACTTCAAATATTTAAAATTGCATTTAGCTGAGATTTATTTGTTGTCATGTAACGATGAAGAGACATTACCAAGTAATATTTCACATCATTAGTTTATGTATAACGAATTTGGCTCGTTTTCTAAAGTATTGAAATGAAAAAATTGATTCACCAATATTTTAAATGGTTGAACATTTGTTCTTGGATTAATTAAGTATCAAAATTGCCGACGGTTTTATAAAGTCAAAAATGCGATTTCAATTGCTGAAATTTTATTTTAAACTAATATAAATGTTTGTGATCGTATTATAAGCATTTTACAGGTATAAAGTATCGTAAAATATCTATCAAATGCAGATACGAACCAGACTTACGTAGTTAAAGATATATTTGTGCACTAAAATATTCTTCCAGCAAACATCGCAACGGATGAGATTTAGTATATATCGAGTGCATCCACTTTATGACGACCTCTCAAAATGTCGGAAATATTGCTGTAAGCACCGACAGATATGAGTGGATCTCCGATCGTTATAAAGTTTAAATCACATTAAACTTTATATACTAACAAGAAGTATATATTATACAGGATATTTTTTATATTCTCGATAGAATAAAATCTAAAGAAATAATAGAATACATATTTTTGATACTGAGTATTCTGTATATAGGTTCAGGACTTATAGAGAAAGTCCTTATATATATAGGAAATCCTTAGATCATATACGATCTAAGAATGAAATGGAAATCCCATGTAAATTTAAAGGCTGTCTAATATTGGCTTCCCTAATAATATTAGAAGAAACATTCTATGTAACATTTTAAAGTAATGGATTAGATCAGGCTACCTACCAACTTTGAAACTCTTCCGCTAGGCCGTTTTTTAAAGTTATTTGCAAGATTATGTCCTTAAAAAAATAATTTGAACAACGATGAATATGATAACTGCGTCACCAATTTTTTACCATACCGAAATCTAGTACACCCTCTACACTATGCGCGAAACAGTCCGTAGTCAAGGTCGTGTTTCCAGGTCTGACTTTGTCTCGTCTCGGCTTGTCTCGGTTTGTCACCGCTTGTCTCTGCCTATTTTCATTTCTTAAAAACATCTCAAAACTACTAACAAAATTGCGGAGAAAGGCGAGAGGGATTATTTTGCAACTTTCGGTTGTCTCCTGTTGTCTCAGTCAATTTCGTTTTGTCTCAAGCTACTTCCACGACGTGTCGGATTCTATATGGGAGACAAAAAACTTCGAAATGTTTCACGAACCACATCCAGAAATATATCGCTAAACATTTCGGGCATAGTGTAGAGAATATTTAACATTTGTTTAAACAAATTGAATTATTACAAAATCTGTAAATTTTGGGTATATAACATTATATAAAAAAAATTATAGAATTTTACGCAGAATTTAATAATAAAATCAAAAATAAGGTTGTTCTATTTAAAAAAACATATGAAATGAACAAAATTTTTACAGCTTTAGTGTATATTAATAAATAATATAGAAAAGAAATTAAAGGAAAATAAAGTAGAAAAAAAATAAAAAAAGTAAAAAAAATTGTTTTATTTGTCGTAAAAGGGGGAACCAAGCTCAACTCCCGCAACGGGTTTCTGGGCCTACCCTTCATTAGGTGGGCTATTCATTGGCTGGTTCTCACCGAAACGGCAAACAAAACAATTTTCAATATCAATCCACGATGTCCTAAAGTATCGGTAAGATATTAGCGCATCTCCCATCAAAAGATGGTAAAGAGCGTTTCTCGGCCCGCTCAAATATATATGAAATGAACAAAATTCTTACAGATTTAGTGTATATTAATAAATAATATTTTCTTATCTTTAGCTTTGTATTTTTTTCTAATTTTGAAAATCGAAAGTAGAAAAAAAATAAATAAAAAGTAAAAAGAAATTTGACGGGAGATGCGCTAATATCTCACCGACACTTTACGACATTGTCGATTGACCAGCCCCTGGACCGCCCAGCTGATGAAGGGTAGGCCCAGAAACCCGTTATAGAAGTGGAGCTTGGTTCCTCCCTTTACGACAAACACAACAATTTTCTTTTTACTTTTTATTTTTTTTTTCAACATTCGATTTTCCAAATTAGAAAAAAAATACACAGCAAGGCGAGAAAATATTATTTATTAATTTAAAAAACATATATTATATATGCCGCACGTTTTTTTAGTACCCTGTATATTCCAAAAAAATTGAATTTTGTATCTTAACATTGCCTAAAACTTTTCTATTAAACATTTTTATTTTGTATTTTTTTATATATCATTAACTCACCCTGTACAAAATTAATCCCATTACGTTTATTAGTTACCAAAAATATCTTGAAGTTAAATAATTTTTATAAGCAAAAGTTAAAATTAAGATTATGCTAAATAAATCTCATTATAAATCAAAAATAATACACTATTTTTATACATTTCAAATTATAAATCTTTTAAAATTTTGATTTATATTTATCAGCTTTAAAAAGCTTTGAAATAAATTATACTCCTTTAATTTCACCAGTGTAAAAGTGTGTTTTTACAATTGTACCGCTGTCCGCAAACAAACTAACAAATAATTAATTAAAATATTTCCCCAGCCAAGATTGAAAGCCGTCTTTGTCTTCGACCGGTAGGAATTATTTATGAAGTTTTTTAGCGGTATCCCGTTCATTATTTAGTAGAGCGGGGCTTAGTGGAACCGCAATCGGCCTTTTTTATACTGTTTATGCTCAATTTTATTTCTCCCCATTCAGTTGTTTCGATTTGCTTAAATTAAATGGCTGAAAAAGATTTTACGAAAATAGTAATATTTTTTTTATTTTACTTAATTTACACCATTCTATAGCTAACGCCATTAAGTAAGAAAAAATGACTAAAAAGTTACAAACAAAAATAATAAACAACAAAATGGTTGCAACCGCAATTATATTGTTTTCTATACTGTAAATGTTATACTTGGGCACAACATTGTAGTGTAACAACCCAAATTCGTCAACAAAGTTGAAGATTGAAGAGGTAATATTTTGGCCAACTGTATAACAAACAATTTAAATGAAAAAAAAGAACATACGTTGTGTTAAATATTTTTTTTATTGTAATTTTTAAATTTGAGGAGAATAGGTTATGTAAATAAAACGCTAAATGCGTAAATAGCCCTACTTATTTTATTAAATGAAATGAATGGAGTGCCGTACTCTGCCTGAAATTCACGAGTAAAAGAGCACGGCAGAGAAAACCCCGATCACCCCTAACCTAACTATGCTATCCTGAACTTTAATAAAAGAGAAATAATAATAATAATATACTAAAAGGGTCAGCATTTCTGGTCTTGGGTGCCGGTTTTCATGTGTACGAAGAGTACGGTCAACACGCTTAGTAAAATAAGATGTACTGAATAAAGACAGAAGACGAGTATTTTCTCAAGCGCATGGAATCTAGCGTCAGGTTAAGTAGTTATGTAATAAATACGTCGTATTTTTGCTCACTCCGACTTACTAGATTGCCATAACGACTCACTCCTATACATGTAAACGCCGATCCAAAGGTTGGCTTGCCAGCGGGGTATAAACTGTCCTCATACCTAGGTTTATAGTTTAATACATTCAAAACATGCCACATTTATATTGTTCAAAACTGAAGAGAGTTAGTTTAACGGGTCCCCACCCGTAGGTACGAAGTCCCTAATTCTATAAAAATTAATCTAGGTAACATCTTTAGATCATAAGTTATTCTATTTATTGTTTCTGGTTGCTCTTTCGCGAGCTAAGATATTCGTCCATGCACGGCCGAAAAATGTTACTTGTATACACAACAAGGCCTTTATTCTCACAAACCACAAACATCGGCACGAAGGAACAGTAAACGATTTTATTTAGATTACTTTTAAACTGAAATTATTTACAGCATAAATAGATTCCATTAAATGCATACACATGTTATATATTTATTATCTTTGCCAGATCAAATGCATGAAGAAAAAATAAAAAGGGAAATAAGACTAAGCTGGACTTTATATTGAGAACTCAGTTGTGCTCATAAGTGGATCTTCTGATAGGTTGTGGGATAGATGATAGAGTAGAGAAAACGACACTCTTCATTAGCATATTAAATCAAGAGTTTTTCGACTTTAATTTTCGCGTTATATATTTTTTTCTTAGCAGTATACATAAAGATGATTTGTAACATTATTATCTAAGACACTCGAAAAAGTTCTTCAAAACTTACGACCGAGAAAAATCAAAGGTTTTCCTTGATTGAATTGAACTGAACAAAACTGACTGATTGATTATCACGGGGTTTCTAACATAATACTGTCTCCTCAACGAACACCTCAGTAGGCTGAAGCTGAGAAACAACGCAAATGCAGATTCTATGCGGAAAATGGGAAACACCAGAACACCTTATCACTGAGTGCGCCGAGACGATGACCATTCGTGCCATGAACTTTGGTACGGCTGATGTCGAGGATGGAGAGCTGGCCTCTGTAGAGCCGTCTCAGATACTGGCTTTTATTAAAGCCCTGAGACTGTATGATGAGTTATAACTCGTTATAACTCAAGAAAGGGGAACACACAATAGATCTGTAAGGTCGCGGTGAGTTAATTCCCCTCCTAAACATTCTACATTCTACAACATTATTTTCATTTTGTAAAACCTACTGGCTAATTTTTTCTACATTTTGAGAATTACTAAATTCGCGCTACGGCTCTAACTTTCAAAAAGGCACTGTATATTCAAATGAGCTCTGAATATGACATAAAGTGAAACGCAGAACAAAAAATAAACGTTTAATCTCCATTTTCCAAGGCGAATTTAGCGAAATTTCCCATCCCGACATGATGATTTACCGCCGTTGGATGGCAACGGGGGTCTAAAAGCGGCCGTTTTGCCGTTTTTGAATCTCCTCGGTGCCGTAAAACACGATTAGGAGGGCCAGGGCCAGCGCAGAGAAATGAACGCCGAACGTACACAAATCCGCATTTTCGCAAAATTTATGCGTTTCCGGTTTGATTTTTATCCCAGTTTAAGCCAACTGAGTTAGGTAACCCCGCTATTTATATTTGCCATATTTTCCTTACCTATATCCCTTCATGTGGTTATAGGTTTGATTAGATCATCATCATCATAATTTAGCTTATCCCATCCACTGCTGTACAAAAGCTTTCCTTAACTCCACTTGCTACTTGAATCCAATTTACAGCCACTCTTTTTATATCATCTTCCCATCAACTAGGGGGCCGTTTCCTGTTTCTATAGGCTTGGTGTCTTGGTTTCGATTCTACAAGTCTCTTTGTCCACCGTCCATCTAAATGTGGCGTCATCCAAGCCACATGACCTGAACAGTTCCATTTAATAGAATAGATATCACCGCATCCCTGACCCCTGTTCGATTTATTATCGTATGATTGGGTATTTTATCCCTAAGAGTAACTCCCAACTTGAAACTTTTCATTTTCCGTTGCATATCATGTATTCTGATTATGTTCTTATTTGTCAAAGTAAGTATCTCAGCTCCATACGTAAAGACAGGTAAGACACTATTTTTATACACAGGGTGAGTCTTAAATAAGTGGAGATATTTTCAGGGCTGGTAAATCTTGATAAAAACGATATATTTTCTCTTTATCGTTTTTTAAATAAGTCCAAAATACCCAAGACATTTTAGTTAAGTTAATGTTTGAGAACCACTGGATCTTTTCTTGGTTTTCTTTCTTATAAATTTAATCTACTACATATGTTGCCATACTACGAAGATATTATGTTTTTTAACTAAAAATTAAAAAAAATCCAAAAGTGTTTTCAAAAAATTCTTATCGCAAACAAAAAAAAACGTCGGTCGACTGTCGATACGTGTAGACGTGTATACAAAGTGCTCCTCACATTTATTAAAAAATCAGTGAAATAAGTGATCTAAAAACAAAATAACAGTAAAAAATTAAACCTGTGTAGTGTAACCTAGAGTAGTATAGTGGAATCCAAATAGGAAAACAATAAAGGTAAATGCATTTATTTAAATCGGCAAATTAACTCAATTTAGCAGCCTATCGTATACACACCGATAGCCGTACAACTTTTTTGCGTGTTTTATCGATCCTACATTCTTTACCTCTGTACACTGCCCAACATAAAATACCCTCTCCGCTCTCTACACTTTCCCATTTGTTTGTAAAAATATTAAAGTCCCTGCAACAGGCACTGCTAGGGTGAAGTGAGTGTCCCTGTCTTATTCCTTTTCTTCATATTTGTAATCCAAATTACCCAAATGAATCAAACAAAAAACACGCGCACAAGAAAGGAAAACACAGAAAAAGTACGTGATAAAGATAAAATGGAAGCCACTGAAACTATTTCAAATGCAATTATTTACCAAAAACTTAACGAAATGCAGAAAAGTCTAGAATTCCTCTCAGCAAAATTTGAAGAAATGCAAAACGAAAATAAAGAACTGAAAATGATACTGAAATCCCAAGATAAAGATAACAAAATGTTGAAAAAAAGACTAGAAGCCCTTGAAAAAATTGTCGAAAGTCAGGAGAGAGAAAAACTAGAAAACAATATAGTTATTAGTGGAGTGGATAAAATAGATCAAAGTGAAAATACAAAGGAACTTGTGATGAAAATATTACAACAAATGAGTTGTGACACAAATACCATTGCAAATATACAAAACTGCTACCGAAAAAATTCAAAGAACGAGAACAACCCAATCATAATCACACTAAGTAACAAACAATCAAAATTTAATATTTTGAAAGCACGAAAAGAAATTGGATCATTACAAACAAGAGAATGTCACATTAAAGGAAGGAACAACGATATATTCGTAAACGAACACCTAACAACTTTAACCGGGAAAATATTTTACGCTACCAGACACCTAAAGAAAGAGAAGAAAATCAGATATACATGGATTCGAGACGGTAACGTATATATCAGAAAAACAGAAACCAGCGACAAAATAAAAATCAAACAGTTGGCAAATATCGAAAAATTAGACCAATAAATATAAAATAATAAAAACAAAATATGACATAACAACGACCGCCATAGATGATTAACATCATAATGCAAAACGTAAGAAGCATTAGAAACAAGTTTGAAGAAATTGAAACCTTTCCCAAAATACAAAATTATCCGGAAATCATTGCACTTACAGAAACATGGTTATCACCAGAAGAAGAACATCTATATAACATTAATGGCTATAATGCAATATTTAGATCGCGTCAAACTAGAGGAGGTGGAATACAAATGTATCTTAAACATGGAATAGAATATAAAGAAAAAATAAACAGCATCACAAATAAAATAGAAATAATAACAGTCGAACTAGTACAAGAAAAAGTATCAATCACCCTTATATTATAAACCTCCTCATGTTGATTTTACGAAATTAGAATACACTTTGATTAATAATATTGTAAATAGGAAGACAGGTCATATCATCATGGGAGATTTTAATATAAATATAATGGGAAAAAACACTCTGATTGACAACTACTACAACATATATCGAGAACGAAACTACAAAATTCTGAATAAAAAGACAAAATGCGCATACACTCGTTACAATGAACATTCTAACAACTCGATACTTGATCATGTTATCACAAATATTAAAGATAAGTCCATTAAAATGAACATTATCTCCTCTAATATATCTGATCACAATTTAATCAAAGTAACATTAGAATCCAGTATAACCAAAGGATCTACTTATACACAATTTGAAATCAAAAAACGAAATACTCAAAAAATAAACAAAATGATCTCCGAACTAAAAACCGATGAAATTAAATCTTGTGAAGAACTGTCAAAAACTATAGAAAAAATTATAGACCGGAATATAAACATTATTAGAATAAAAAGAAAAGATAATTGTCCATGGATAAATCAAAATATTATAAAATAAATAAGAAAGAGAAATAATCTTTATAAGATACACCGAAAACACCCAAACAACGAACTTCTAAAAATAAGATATATTGAACAAAAACAATATACTTAGCCCTTATAAAAATAACGAAAAACCAATATTTCAGAAGAAAATTTAATGAAAATAAAAATGACAACAGAAAAACTTGGGAATTCATTAACAGACAAATACACCCCAATAAAAATGTCCATAATATTAAAAAAATTACCAAAAATGATGGAATAAATAGTACTGATCCAAAAATTATAGCAAATGAATTAAATAACTATTTTACTACAGTAGGGCAAATATTAGCTGAAGAACAAATATTAAAAAAACAAAGGAATACCTAAAACAACAACTACTAAGAAAACTTACAACAAATGCTACATTAACCAAATAAAAGAAGAAGAAATGGAACAAATTATTAATGAACTAAAACGAAACAAAGCACCAGGATTTGATAAAATAACAAATAATATACTCAAAGATAACAAGAAAACTTTAACACCAGTACTCCTAAAACTAACAAATGACGTATTAAATTCAGAAATATACCCACAATACCTAAAACAATCCACAATAATCCCTATATACAAAAAAGACAAAAAGAACGAAACGCAAAATTATAGACCAATTACTTTATTATCAGCACTGAACAAAATAATAGAAAAATGTTTACATAATGGAATGTCAGAACACGCAACACAAAATAAAATAATAAATGCAGCACAATATGCTTTCCAGAAAAATTCAGGCACGAGCTCAGCTGTATATGTCTTGATTGAAAACATAAAAAAATGCATAGAAAAGAAACATATGGTCGTTACAGTATTTTTTGATATGAAAAAAGCATTCGATACAGTCAGTAAAGAAAAACTCTTAGAGAAACTAATTTCGTATGGATTTGAAACTTACATTAACCTATTAAAAAGTTGTTTGAATAACAGACCCCAGAAAACAAAAATCGGAGACATAGAAAGCAAAAACAGCATAGCTCCATATGGTCTACCACAAGGTGGCAACTTACCACCACTACTATACATTCTATATACTAACGATTTATTTGAACAACATTTTTTTGGTAGAATGTATGCGTATGCTGACGATTTATGTATGGTGTATTCTGACAAAGACTATAACAATTTACAAGTAAACCTAAATAATGATCTTAAGAAATTTGAAATGTGGTGCTTCAACAATTCACTAACTATAAATTAATCCAAAACAGAATTTATAAGATTGAATATAAAAAAGGAAACAAAAGACTTAAATATAACTCTAAATGGACAAAAAATAAAAGAATATCTGAAGTCAATTACCTCGGCATTAAAATTCATAACAATTTAAAATGGGACACACATATAAATATATATTTTAAAAAAAGAAAACGCCAGAACAATTGCCACACTTCTAAAACTTAAAAACATAATATCACCAAATATGAAGAAACCAATATACCATGCATTATTTTCATCAAGGAATTATTATTATATCATAATAATTATTATTATTTCATCATAATTAATACGTGGAGTAATACTACAGAAAAAAACTTAAACATGCTAAAAAGACAACAAAATAAAATACTAAAAATAATATTTTTACCTAGATAAACTAACACCAACAGAAGAAGTATGCCAAAAAACAAAAGAACTAAATATAAGACAATTAATAAAATATCATAATATATTACTTCTACATAAAATCAAAAATAAATTAATAAAAACAAACATTTCTTTAAAAACTAACAAACAAATACACACTTACGAAACTAGAAGAAAATCAGACATCAGAATAGCCAAAAGAACACAAAAAAAACTCTCACAAAAACTAACAGAGACTACCACAATATATAATATGTTACCAAAAGAATTAACAAAATTAAATTATAAAAATTTTAAGAAAAAAATTAAAAACATGATCTTTAAGGAGAGCGTATAAACGTAGACGACAGACCAATTTATAGAAAAAAAGAACAATGCATTCGATACCACCTGCCCAGGGAGAGTCCTAAAAGACTTCAAACTGTTGCAGATGAAGAAGGACGCAACCAACAACTGCCACGAAGTTAAAGCTTAATAACATTATTGAATTGTATATTTTAAACAGTTGTATATATTTATAAGAACAAACGACTTACCTGTAGGAAGTTCGTTCTGAATTATATGAGTATCCTCGTCCAAATAGATATACACCCGTAGTATCATTATCATACTTCATCGAGTACATTTTATTCCCAATTACGTAAAGAATGCATTTTTTGTTAGCCATAGGCCTTAGTCATCCGTACCCGACCGTCAGCCTTCTCATAACATTATTTTGCTTTTAAATCAAAAAAGAATTTCTTGGGAGGGCTAGTATCGGTAGGGTCGGGACCTATCTATTTGGACGAGGATACTCATATAATTCAGAACGAACTTCCTACAGGTAAGTCGTTTGTTCTTATAATTATATTTCGTATCCTCGTCCAAATAGATATACACCCGTAGATGTTGAAAGAAAAGAAATTCTTTTGTGGCAGTTTATATTTT
Source organism: Sitophilus oryzae (assembly GCF_002938485.1). Classification (NCBI taxonomy): domain Eukaryota; kingdom Metazoa; phylum Arthropoda; class Insecta; order Coleoptera; family Curculionidae; genus Sitophilus; species Sitophilus oryzae. The sequence continues at coordinate 3,178,740 of NW_022146168.1, forward strand.
GCTATTTTTTCCAACAGGTGATGTAAAATATACATAATCGTATAACATAACTATAAACGTATATTTAAATATAATATGTCAAATCCACAAAACAAAGATATATATAATCTACTCCTACATACATGTTATAATATATAACAAAATAGCAACAAAAAATTAATGTAATATAATATGCATCACATAATTATGATTCTAAATTAGTATGACCTTTGGTATAACACATAGTAGTAGTATAACACATACATATTATACTAAGGGTCGGCATTTTTGGTCTTGGGTGCCGGTTTTCATGTGTACGAAGAGTACGGTCAACACGCTTACATACTTATATACTTACTTATAAGATGTACTGAATAAAGACAGAAGGCGAGTATTTTCCCAAGCGCATGGAATCTAGCGTCAGATTAAGTAGTTATGTAATAAATACTTCGTATTTTTGCTCACTCCGACTTAGTAGATTGCTATAACAACTCACTCCTATACATGTAAACGCCGACCTAAAGGTTCGCTTGCCAGCGGGGGTATTAGTATAACACAAAAACATTTAATGTTTTCGTGTATCGGTTTTTCTTATAATCGCGACACAGTCCCTTTTACCTAATTTTTTTAATTTGTATATTAATATTTAAAAAAAAAGGTAAATAAACTATTTGAATTTGAATTTGAATATGAATATAAGTAATTAGAAAAATATAAAACATACTTATTAACATTAACACAATAAAGAGCAACTTACTAGAGCAGTTTATAATGACTGCACTTACTTCCTGCCTGTTTCTATAAAGTTATTTTTTTTTCCTTTATTCAATGGACGATCATAAATTGTTTGAAATACTTTTGATTTTGAGGTCCACCCTATGGTATTCTTTATTTCATCAATATTAAATCCCTTTCTGTAGGCCGCTGAAGACGTCGCGTATGTAATACTATGAGTACTAAACAATTTTGTGTTGATTCCACTTTCGTTTAACACCTCCTTTATCCAGCGACTTATAGACTGGGAACTTGCCACTTTGTGTTTTTTTTTTTTGAGTAAGAAAATGATAATTCTCTTCTCCTCTTATTGATTCAGTTCTTTCTAGGTAAGCTTCTAAAGTGCTGGCAAACATAAATCTTAATAGAAGAGTCTACTTCAGCTATATTTTTTAGTGTCTGAACTCTCTATCCAGTTGCAAGAATTAGGAGAGCAGCAAGCTTTTTTGTGAGCAATTCTAATGAAAAATTTTCGAGTGGACACCATCTTTTTATAAATTCAAGGACAAGTCAAGGACAATCGACCATTTCCAGATTTTAGTAGTGATAAAATTAAGGTGCAAATATTTTACACCACCCATTCTATTAGTATATGATATTCTTGGCCTCAAAAACCTCTAGCGTTTAAATAATTGCAATAGGTACCCTAACCCGATTTTGATGCATCAATAACCTAATAAGTAAGAGTATATTTAGGAGGCATGAAATTTTGACCTGCACATTCTGTGTTTCTGAGCCACCAGCCGTAAACTTCAGAAAAAAAAAACTCGTTGGCACAAAGAACGCGTTATAATTTTCATTATTTTCCTCAAGGGTATTTAGCTCATTCAAATCTCTTATTATCTATAAAACCAGCTGTATTTATCTGCGGGACAAAAAGAAATTAAAGTTCTTGTAAGTGGCGATCAAACCATCTTATAGTTAGTATGGATACATACTATCTATATTTTCAGCACTAACTTTTTAATCTTACATTTCTTTGTGTCTGTAGGATACATTTTCATTAATTTTGTATTTAAGATAACATCTAAGTATGAAATTTCTTGAGTAGACGATGAAGATACTTTTTTCTATTTTTTTTTTAATTAATTTATTTATTTATTATTATTATTTTTATTTAATTTATATTTCCAGTACATTCCGCTAAATGCTTGTCTAAATAAAAGAACATCGTCAAGATAGTTTATTCACAAACAAAAAATGTTTTCCTTAAACAGTTGTTAATTACCGGTGTTCAGGGTGTTGAAAAACATATGCATAGTGCAAATTCCAAGAAAAAGAGCTTAAAATTATTTTTTTATTATTATTATTATTATTATTTATATTTTAAAAATATAATTTAAATTCCAGTTTTCTGCAATGAGAGTTTCTGGATAACTATATTGTTATGTACATTGGTTAGTCTAAAATTTTAGGTTTAGGTCTACTAGTTTAGGACCTAAAAAGTATCGTAATCGCAACCATATTTATTATAACCTTTTAAATAACTTAAAACAAGTTTGTTATGTGTTATTTTCAACCATTGGCTGTAAATAGTCAATTATACCACCATATTTGTTTTGAGTTCTAACCTGAATTATTGTCTCCTCCAATATATTCTGCCTTCTTTGGAATTCTTGTTCCCCCCTCGTTCTTTTTAAAATGACTCTTCTAGGAATTTTTTCCTTCTTATCTTCTCATTATTCTGTCTGTGGACCTTCACCTGGATCTCAAAGCACTCATTTTTAAGTGTTTTGATTTCTGAGATGAGCCTGCTAGTATTTTCAAGATTCTTGAATTTTTTTCTTTCTTTGCATTTTTCACTAAAACTTTATTAAAAAGCATATCATCGCTTATTTGGCCAATCGTCATGCTTTTAATTTTGCTATTCAAGTGTGAATTTAATAAAAAAAGAAAACCTTACAATGGTTCGTACAGTAGGATGCTCTCTTGAAGAAAACATGATTTGGACCTCCGGATTTAACCTCGGTCCTTAAAATATACTGCAATTGCTGGGGATGGGAAAATATTTTAGACTGTCTTTCGTTTCTGTTACTAATTATAAGAAAGATAAGCATCCACCTAAGTTCAAATGTGTCACATATTTTAGGTCCTACTCCTATACAGATCTTGCTCTCTCGAGAATTTGAATTAATTGATTTTTTTCTAGATTTGATTCCGAGGACGATTGGAATTAAATAAATATAAGTTTATTGTAAGCCATAATAATGTAAATACAATTTTTTAACCAATTTATGCTATATTGCTACCAAAATATCTCTTAATTTGTAATGTAATTAAATAACATGAAATTCTAAGACAAATCCTAATATAAACTCACTATCTGAATCTGTACCTTTAATAAAAGGCAAAAAAAACATTTTTGGAAAGCGTTTAAAATATTTTATAAACTCAGCCTAAGCCTTGTATATAAGAATATATAAACAAGGGCCTAAAGTACATTTGTGTAACTTCAGCAGTTCCCCGTCCCCATAGTAAGATGTTTAGTTTAAGCCTTGGTTTAAGAATCGATAGCAGTCACCTACTCATTTTTGTAAACAAATAGCTTTGGGGTTTTTATTATTAAACAGATTTAGATTCGTTTTGACCTGTCTAAAAAAATAAAGTTCATTATTTTATCAAAAGTGAGCAAAATACACTCTAGAAAAAGGTAAACAAACAACAATGTTGCGTCATGTCACCTTGCCCTGTAGAAAAGCACTCCGTTCGGCGTTTTGTGGCCGGGTATAACATAATATATAGTTACCTGTTTGAGTACAAGCTTTTATTTAATCAAAACTGCAAAGCAGGTTTTTCAAATACAGTCACAGAATAAAGGATCTGATATCTAGATCATTTTAATAGTTTTCTGAGACATACTAGCGTGCATAAGTCAAGCACTATGCTGAGTTACAATGTGTATATGAGCATATATTTACATCCACAAGGTGGATTAACCCAAGCTAGTAAATATTAGACAGAATCGTAATACTTGTCTCACCATTTTCCAATTCCAGCCGGAAAATACAGATCATGTTAATGTGACCCACGTGTATATAATTATATCCACAGGGTGGATTAACCCAAGCTAGTAAATTGACTAAAGTAAATCTACTTCTACCTCTTCTATCTCTAAAAAAATATAATTACTTACTTATTACGCCACCTGTTGGCAAAAAATAGCTTTAACAGTTATAGCTATTACATGGAATTTGAGACTTAACAGTTATGTCTCTTTTTATATTTGGCTTTAACATTTATAGCCAGTAGCTACGAAAGTATTTCGTTCTCATCACTAGTACTACTGTACACTCTTATACGCCGTTTTCGATCCAAAAAATCCAATTTTCTCAAGAGATATCTTCTTTCCCTTTCCAGCCTTTCACTTTCATCACCACTAGCACTTAAGGTACGTTTCCTTTTACTATATTTCGGCATTTTTATTTTCACTTCTAACTATACTGTTTACTCGACAAAGCACAATAATGGTATGAGAAGGCTGACGGTCGGGTACGGATGACTAAGGCCTATGGCTAACAAAAAATGCATTCTTTACGTAATTGGGAATAAAATGTGCTCGATAAAGTATGATAATGATACTACGGGTGTATATCTATTTGGACGAGGGTACGAAATATAATTAGATAATAAATATTATTTAATAATAAAAAAACACATAGACGTGTTTCTGGGGTCGAAATATACTACCCCAAGATTATTTATACTTATTTAAAACTCGCCCTGTATATTAAAAATAATTGGCTAATGAAACGCTAGCCATAGGATTCAAACCAATAATAATAGTGCCTTATTCTAAACATATCGTAAATAAACTATAAAAATTAAATAACTATAGTGTATTCTAATAAACAGGCAGGTTCTATTTTTTTGTCATTTTTTATATGTCGTTTTTCAAAAATTCCCTAGCTTGTTGGACAAACGAGACAAGTAGTATAGTTCAATTAATTTTCAGATTTATGTCATTTCTCTTAATTTTATGTTGTTTTAGTATTATAAATTAAATGGGTTACATTTTACTCTCTCAAGTATTTCATATAATCTCTGTTTTTTTTTTAATTTTAAGAATCTAATTTTGAGTTAAATTACTTGGTCTCAAACATTCATGGAAAGGGTATATCTACCTTTGGCATTTAAGCGCTCCTTCTTGTGCAAATGATAAATTAAAACAAAAAGAGCCTGAAGGACCCTTTTTAACGAAAGTTTGTTTTAAGAAAGGAGTTCCGGTGTACTTGCCTAAAATACGAAAAATCGTTACGTAAATGTCAAAGTAACACACAGGAATACCACAAGAATTTAAACATATATGATGGCTATATACAGGGTGAGTCTTAAATAAGTGCAAATACTTAGGGTGGTATATTTTCACCCCCAAAACACGTCTATGATTTTTTTCTTCGATAATTTTTTTTGAAAATTTGATATTTTGAAAAAAATAATTTGGAAATGTTTTTAATGTTTAAGATAAAAAACACAATATATCTTCATAATAAAGCAATATAGGCAGTAATAGTAGATTAAATGTACAAGAAAAAAACACAAATTCCAGTGGGTGGTTTTCTAAATTTAAGCAAAAAATATTTATTATTTTAAATTTTCAAAGTAAAATAACTTGCTCATAAGATTTATAGAGTTATTTTAAACGTAACAGGAAACGTTTGGAAAACACTAAAGAGAAAATATGGTTCTTTTAATCGAGATCTACTAGCTCTGAAAGTATTTGCACATATTTAAGACTCATTTTGTATAATAAAAACACATTCAAATCATAATTACGACTAACATGTTGTGAAAGTCAAAGTATACTTATTTAATTATATTAAAGAACGATATATAGGTATGTAATAAATTAAAACCCAGCTTCTTAACCAAAATATATTTTGTCAACTTTTTTTTTCCATACCAAAAAAAAAGATTTTTTAAACAAAAATGCATTCTAACGTTAGGTTAAAATCGTTCCAGAAAATGTGTTTTAAATGTGATTAGCTCGTTTATTTTTCGATGTAGGTCGATCCTTTAATATATTATATTTATAAATGTAAAATAATTTTATCCTAGAGCCAATCCAAGAGTTTTAAATGGTACCAACTATACAGGGTGAGTCTTAAATAAGTGCAAATATTTTTAAGGTTGGAATATTGCGACCCCAAAAACACGCCTATGATGTTTTTTTCGTGATTTTTTTTTCGAAAATCCAGAATATTTTGAGAAAAATTTTGGATTTTTTTTTAAAAATTTATTGTTTTTCCCTTTCATATCTATTTAAACCACTTTACTAATTCCTCCAATCACTTGTCTTGTGCCTAAGTAAATTAAAATTATGAATTGTAAAAAAGTGAACTAATATCATTAACTCATTAAATCTTTATTCATTAAAGTATAGCGGCTTTTGTAAGTTTTATCGTTAAGATATTAATAAAAAAGTGGAATTACCTTATTACATTAATTTTGTTTATAAATGTAGAACAAAAATTTTAATTATAAGTTTTCTCGTTAGTTTCCAGTCTTAAAACTGAAGAGAATATAGGCCAATCTTAATTATAACACCATAAATTATTCAAAAAAGTGTAAACAAAAATGCTGCCTCTAAGTTAAAGAATTAGTCATTATAAATTTTTCAGGTAACTAAAATTACGTTTATAATATTAAAGAACCAACGTTATACCGGGTACGTCTCAAAAGTGGCTAAACCACTTTTTAACTTTTTATTTTTTCAGAAAAAAAAACGAGATTTGGTGTTAGTATATGACATAAATTTTGATTGATTGACGTATTCAATTGTCTTCAGTCACTTCCTGTTTCACCGGAAATGACTACAACTTTTGATTTTTAAATGACAGCCTCATTATTACTTTATTTCATAGAAAGTGACACTCTGGAATAACATATCAAATGTCAACTTTTACCATTCTCGGTAAAAATATCGGATTTTAAATTTCTATCTATAGTGCCATGGCTGTGTTACAAACATTAATTTTTAATCAAGGAGCCTTGGAAAAATAGATTTGGTCGTCTAATGTTTTTCGTATCTTGTCCTAGCATTTTTAATCATATCTAATTTTTTCAAGTGGAACGAGGGTAGCTCATTAGCATATTTGAAAATTACAGTTGGGGGTTGGAACCTTTGGTGTTACACAGCAAAATAAAACACTAAATCACCACACTACACCAAAACACTTTTACTTTTACACTGGACGTGCGTTTCGCTAACCATGTTAGCATCATCAGCAGATGATTAAGACTAACTAAAAAGTACAATTTGAGCGTTTATATACTCGCTCAGTGGGTATCAAGTGGGCGTGGCCAGACCTAGCCAACCGAGTCAGAGCCCAACGAGCGTAACAGTTAGATTTCCGCTACTAGAGTAGTAGGAACAAAGAACTTGAAGGAATTGGACCGTTGTCTCTGTTCATACAATCTTTACATTTATTAATTTTGATGCTTTCATATGCATCTAATTGCCTGTTATTCGAGACTTCTTTTATTAATTTTAAATTATTAAGATCTATACAATGTTCTTTATCAACAATAGGTATGTTCAGCAACGCAAGATTTATCCGGTCTACCATATATTTGGAAAAAACATTTTTTATGAATAATTTGGCACCAGAAACTTGGTATTTCCAGTCAAATTGTCGTTACATTTATGGCCATGGCACTCTAAATTAAAATTTAAACTATTATTTGTTTTAATTGAAAATGTCAAAAGTATGCTATAATAAATGTCTAAGTATGCATATGCTATGTCATTCTATTCAGAATGTTATTTTCTATCAAACAAAGTAAAAAAATACCAAAGAGTGTCATTTAAAAATCAAAAGTTATAGTCATTTCCGATGAAGCAGGAAGTGAAAATAATTGAATAATTCAATCAATCCTAATTTATATCATATAAAAATAAAAAAAAAGTTATAGGGGTGAGCCACTTTTGAGACGCACCCGGTATATAAAAACCATTATAAAAATACGGTTGCATCATCTTTAATCGGAACAAAAAAAAATTATTATTGGGATTATTAAACAACACATTATTGTGATTCTAATGTTGAGTCGATATTAAAATTCTTAATATGATCCTAATAAGGTTTCTATATTCACTCCAAAACGGTAAATATAAACTCACTTTTTAATATTGTTACTTTGAAATTTAATAGTATTGAAAAAGTTATAAAAGTTTTATTTTTCATAATAATTTCCATTGCTTCAGGTCTCTTAATAAACCATCCCGAGTAGGAACTTCAATTTGCCTATTTACATAATATCGAACTTCTTAGTAACTAAGTTATCTTGGGTTGCATCGTAAAACCTTAAACGAACTTTTCAGTTTTCTTTATTAAAAAAAAACTTTTGTCTGGTTGGCCAAAGGGCTTTTTGAGATAAGAAGAAAAAGGAAAAGAAAACAAGAAAAGTTCTATAGAGATTGCTTTTATAAAGAGTACTTTATTGTATTTAAAAAGTTTCAAAACACAATATTTTTATTCCTTTTAACAGACCTAATTTTTTGATTGATATAATATGTATATTTTTATTTTGTTACATATTATAGGTTTTATACTTACATTTTGAATAATACCATAGTATTACCAAAAATGCCGTTCGCTGTAAAATGTCACAATAATTGATATAAACTCTAATTTCGAAAATAGAACATCCTTATAGATCATACCAAATAAACGTTTGCTGATCGTTATAGCTTTATCATAGCGTTATCATAGCTTGACCGCCATAGCGTTGTCAACTTTTAATCATTATCGTCTCTCGATGGTCGTTTAAAGCTGCAAATTATTTTAAATAAACTTTTAGACACTCTGTATGAGGTAGTATTATTTTTATTATGGCAACACAATAACTGATCAATAAATAAACTTCAGTAAATATTTAGTATTAAAAACTTTGATACCCTTGGAGCAATGAAGCCTTAAAATTTTTACTGCAATTTCACAAAATTGAAAATATTTCAAAAACGGTAAACCTCCCAATTAATGGAATAGATTAGTGGTTTCCATTACACTTTATACTTTTTAGTTTATGATCTGTCACAATGTCTAAAAACCACAATTAAAATTAATGAAATGTCCTAGCAACAGCTTGCGGTAGTTTGTTGTATCCACAGAGACAGCATAATATTTAGCATATAAAACAATAAACTTTTGATTTCTAACCAAAACTTTTCTTGGCGGGTGATAATCAAAGACCAAAATGACATTCCTCGCAAATTTTGAAGTATAATTAGTGGAAAAGTTAAAAGTTTGTTAACTTTTTCCAATAATTGAAAATTACTACCACTAATTATGACGTTCTGAATGCTTACATTAAAATTAGGTAAACAAGCTTCTACGGCTAATTGAAACTACTAATTTATTCCACTGATTTCGAGGTTCTGAATGAAGCTTAAGATTTAAGTATGAGAAACCTTAATCAAATTTACCTTTATTTTAATCGTAGAAACTAAAAATGAAATAATATACAGGGTGTTCCATTTTAAAAAAAATGGTATTCAACTTTGGTATTTTTTATTTATTTGAGGCACTCTGTATCTTGTAAAAATATTTTTAAATTGTTCTCTCTAATAGTACTTACAATTTGTAAAAATATAATCGTTTAGCTACAATACCCCGTCTCGTAGGTGGTAAACGACCCTGTATAATTAGTGTTAATTACTGACAAGTTTTATATCAATTTTTAGTAAATGACGTCGAGAGATTGACCTCGCCAGAAGTATCATCAACTGTCATTCTCCAGCCGTCATTGACGCCATTTTTTTCGATCATACAGTATTATTTGGTTCAGAATATTTCTTAGATGGCCAGAAAGAAAGTAATCTAACAACTAAAATTCACTAAAAAACACTTTTAGTTTACAATTATTCTAGTTAACAGTTTATATAGTGGAGTGCTTTAAGCCCTTATGGGATACAAACCTCGGAATTCATTTACTGTAAACGAATTTTTACAAAACTTTTTGCATTGTATTGTTAATAAGATATGTTGCAAAGTTTACCAATTTAAATTCGTTGCTTTCACTTTAGTATTTAAATAAACACACACATATACAAATGCATATAATATACAAGAGGCTCCGTGTTCTGAAAAAGCTCTGTATCAGGATTCCTATTTGAAATTTTCACTCCAAACCTTTTACAAAATATGTGTTTATATATCTGGTAGTTCACATTTCACAAATATTTTTAAAGATATACAAGGTGAGTCAAATATATTTTTACACTTAAGTTTTAGTTTTTCAAATTAAATGCTTTCTATCTGTGCAGTGAATTTGCTATAAAATTCCGGTTCCAAAAATACCTTAATACCATAGAGTATGCTGAGTGGTTTTTGAATGTAGTTTGTCAATGAGGACGTCAACCTAGACGTCCAAGAATCTTCGTATGAGAACTTCTAATAGAGACGATCGATTTATTGTAACTTTATCTCTAAGAAACCGCCGCGCGCCGTTTACCAGCTTTTCAAATTTATAATGAATTGCACCTAAGGAACTTACATATTAACTAACCGACTATAAGAAGAAAACTAAATGAAGCAAATCTTATGTTAAGAAGGGCTGCTTCGGAACCAGAACTTACTAGATCTGCTGACTAGGACTAAAAGCAAAGGCATGGTTTTAATGTAAAAATTACGAAAAAATGTTAGTGTCTTCTTCAAAGGCGAATATCTCCAACAAAAATAAAGCTAACGAGATGAACCGAAAAACAAACTATCGAGAAAGGATGTATCTAGACGATAAATTGATTTTTAAACTTCCTGCTGTTTTAACATATTCCACAGAGTGTTTCAAACTTTCACCAAAATATCAACATTTTATTTTTCCTCGTATAATTAACAGATGGGACGTTTCATTTTTAATTTAGAAAGATATACTAAAAAGTCAGATAATTTGGCTACATATCATATAAAAATATATGATATATATATATATATATATATATATATATATATATATATATATATATATATATATATATATATATATATATATATATATATATATATATATATATATATATATATATATATATATATATATATATATAAACAAAGGATGATATCGTGGAAACTATAAAAAACGAAGAAAGAATTTATTGGGCAAGTCCACAAAAGATTAGTCATGATACATGACTAAAGCATGACTACCCGTAGACACTCAGTGTTTCTGCCTTCCGGCTTCATCAATACGGGAGGAATCAGCAACGATGAACTAGCGATCCTGAAAAAAGAAAGAAAAGGAGAAGCAAACGAGGCACAAAGGCGCCATTTGCAGCTGGTCCGGCAGTAGCTTACAATTTGAAGCGTTACTACCGAAAAACCGCCGCGGAGGCGTTCCAACACACCTCGCCGCTATCACCCTGGCCCAGAGAAACAATAAACAAAGGATGATATCGTGGAAACTATAAAAAAACGAAGAAAGAATTTATTGGGCAAGTCCACAGAAAGATTAGTCATGATACATGACTAAAGCATGACTACCCGTAGACACTCAGTGTTTCTGCCTTCCGGCTTCATCAATACGGGAGGAATCAGCAACGATGAACTAGCGATCCTGAAAAAGAAAGAAAAGGAGAAGCAAACGAGGGCACAAAGGCGCCATTTGCAGCTGGTCCGGCAGTAGCTTACAATTTGAAGCGTTACTACCGAAAAACCGCCGCGGAGGCGTTCCAACACACCTCGCCGCTATCACCCTGGCCCAGAGAAAACAATAAACAAAGGATGATATCGTGGAAACTATAAAAAAACGAAGAAAGAATTTATTGGTAAGAGAGAATTTATTAGTATATATATATATATATATATATATATATATATATATATATATATATATATATATATATATATATATATATATATAAAAAATCATCAAAATCGGCCCACTAGAACAAAATATATTAAACTTTAAAATACCTCAATGTTTTAAGGAGCTCATTTTTCGTGCCGGTGAATGTATTTCAAAAACTATACATTTAAGTCATATACTTTTCTAATGAAACTCGCCTTTATTTTTTTACTATAATCCGAAAATCAATTAATAGATAGGGTGTTTCATTACAAAAAAACACAACTTTGATGTGTAACTTTTTTTTGGGACACCCTGTAGAACTCTATATAAGTTTAGAAAATGCTTTAAATTGACTTACATAAGCCCACAAAATTTCACTTCAACACAAACTTTCGTTTTCCTTGCAAAAACCGCGTCGTATATGATACGCCACCCTGTATAATTCGATTTCGATCAAAATTTCAATGATTAGAATATAAGCAGAATATGTATAGCTTATACATTAGATTCATTTACTTCAATAAATTTACTTAGGAAAAAAAAATCAAAAATCAAAAAATCAAGAAGAAAATAACTAAAAATTTACTAAAGTTACTAAAATACAAAATTAACAGGAAAAAATGGGCAAACACTTTAGTATTTTATCTATAAAACACAATACAGAAGATTTCACATTAATACATTCACAAAAACTGAATTCGGAGGAAAAAATCTCTGGTAACTCCACTAATAAAAGAGTCGTCAATTTAAATATTCATCTTTGGCGTTTATAAGCATTATAATTCTATAAAATAACTCAATACTCAAAATATTAACAGTGCAATTAAGTTATCACCAAGAATGTCCTGTAGATCGATGCAAATATCGTCGATTGTTAATGTTGAAGTTCTAAATCGAATAAACTGACAAACTCCGTTGATAAGCAATCAATGATTATGCGAGAGAGTGAGGTCGAACTGCTGCCCACATTACTTATTGTTTATTTAGTTGATTAGGCAGTTTGCCGCGCTGAGAACTTACTCTATAATTATAACGAACGTTCTTTGGATAAACCCGAATAATAGTATAGAGTGTATAATTAAGCACGTTAAGCTTTAATCTAAAAGTGCTTTGTTGCTAAATCGCTATAGTTTGTGTAAGATATTCCGTTTTGTTCTAAAATAGTACATCTATATTTTTAGTAACCCACTCAATAGTTACTTTTTTAAAACCTATATAATCTTGACAGGACATTATAATATTAATTAATTTCCCGAGTCTGTAGCAAAAACAGTAGGGAATCTTTTAATTAAGAAATTAGAGGAAACAATTAAAGCAGTTAAGGCAATTTACAAGTTTAATTAAAACTTCGAAAATTTATGTTTGGTACAAAATGTAAGCACTCGGTAATATATACTAAAATGTACAAAATTATTTTCAAAAGTTCCTATACACAACTATGATATATGTATACATTTATTTTATATCTTAGAAAGTCACTAACCAGGGGAGAATAAAAAGAATAAAAGAAAGAAAACCCAGAAAAGATACTGGTTGGTAATCCATGGTCCTCAAAGCAAAAAACATATTTTTTGGAAATTTTCGAAGTAAAATAACTCGGTTATTTTGCACTTCTTGAGTATTTTGAACTATTTGAAAATGGTAAAGAGAAAATATGATTCTTTTATCGAGATCTAGCAGCTCTGAAAATATTTTTACTTATTTAAGGCTCACCCTGTATAAAGTAGGATTTTTATACAAGTTGATAAGTAGTAATCAAAAATATGACATTTTTGCAAGTAACAATTTTGAATTTCACTTAGAAAAAATAATTTACCATAAACCAAACACATGAAACAATGAGTTGCTAAACAGTAAAATACTATTTTTAACGCTCGGTACATACATTTTGCTAACCATGTTAGTATTATTAGCAGATAAATAAAAACTACCCTGTATTTTGGCGTATACTATGGTTAATGTATTTTTAGCCGACAATACCAACAGGTATGGTAGGTACAAAAATACTGTGGCACCCAAGAATCTGGCCATTAGTTTTTGGTGGGGGTGGGGGGTTGGTAAGGGTGTATGGGAGGGGGTTAAAAATTTTAAAAAATTGTAACTCCAAAATTAGAGTAGCCAGCGAAACGCGGTTTTCAATTTAAAATTAGGAATAATATTTGCAACAAAATTTGTAATAACATCAAAATCAGTCAAAGTCGCAGTTTTTGAGATATAAAAAATATGAAATATTGTTTAAAAAATTATAACTCAGAAACAAAACAGCTATCGTGCCTCCCGGCGCCAATTTTTTTTATTATTTTGATGTATATCACTACTAGGTGTAAAAAATAGGGATATCTTACTGGCCCTCTACACTAAAAAAATTGAAAAAATAAATCTTTGGTTAATTCTTATTCTTTGAATTTTCTCCTTTTAGATAAAGATAATATGATTATTTAAACAATATTATTTGTAGTTTAGCACATTTGTGTTTCGGATTTTATAGTTAAATATCAATCTTTAGACAAATTTCTAACGCTAGTAGATTTTATCTAAAATCTCTATTTGCAAAGTAGTATATAATTTTATACATTATATTAAGTAATATAGTAATCCAATGAACGATTACACTTTATTGCCTTTAACAGCTATAAATATAAATATGTACAAATTGCTAAACAATTTACTTTTTAAAATTGAAAAGAAACTCTAAATAAAATTATTGAATCCTTTGTAACGCCACTGTCTCCATCTCTATACGTTTCTCTGTCTGGAAAACAATATTAAGATAAGGTTTTTGTCTGTCCATCTCATTTGGCAAGGCTGCTTTACGCTCCGGCAAACAATGGCTTTAATTTTCCTTACAAAGTGTTGAATCAAATCTTGTTGACAATGCACTGTTTTGTCTCCGCGTTTAAACGAGTTGAATGCATTGGAAGCTATTCAATAGACCAGGACAGCTCAGTGCATCGTCACGAGCTATGCTAAAAAAGATTAATCGTATTTTATGAAATTATGAGCTAATTGAAAGAATAAAGAAACACTAGATCGAAAAATTGAGATTTCTTACTGGCCTTCTACGCTTAAAAAATTAGAAAATTAGTTTTATTATTTTTCAATTTCCTCTTTTGATAAGGATATATCACTATTCAAGCGAATTTGCTGGTAGTTTAGCACATTAATTTGTATTTGGGACATTATATTTATTTTTGTAACGCTAATAGATTTTATCTAAAATTTCTATTTCTCAAGTGGTACATAGTTTTATACACATTGTTAAATAATAGTGTAGAAATCCACTTTTTATTGCATTTAACAGCTATAAACATAAATATTTACAAGTTACTAGTAATAATTTATTTTTTAAATTAAAAAATGCCCTAAATATATCCTTAAAACTTTTGTAACGCCACTGTCTCCTTTTCTACGGGTTTCTCTGTCTGGAAAACAATATTAAGACAATTTTTTTTAATTAATTAAGATTAGTTTTTGTCTGTCCATCTCATTTGGCAAGGCTGCTTTTTACGCTCCGGCGAACAATGGCTTTAATTTTCCTTACAAAGTGTTGAATCAAAACTTGTTGACAGTGCACTGTTTTGTCTCTGCGTTTTAACGAGTTGAATGCATCGGAGGCTATTGAATAGACAAGGACGGCGTGGCGCATCGCAACGAGCTAACGGAAAAAAGGTGAATCGTATTTCATGAAATTATGAGATAATAAGAAGAATAGATATTTAGCTTAGCACATTATATATAAAAAAATATTTATTTATTTTATATAGTTTTTCTCTTTATGGTTTTATATACAGATTATATTTCAAAAAATTTTAGTAACTAGCGGATCCGACTTTTTTCTAAATAGAAAAGTTTAAAAACTAAATATTTTACAGTTCTTGAAGCGTACATGGGGGTGTTTAAAATAAAACGGGAAATTGTGAAGTGAGGGTGAGTTTTTTTCAATCTAGTGGTTAGTGGTTCCGATATCTTTCGTTTGGATGACTGAATAATGCAATGACTAAAGAATATAAGGACATGTAACGCCCCTATACGGGCTGCAGCAGAATTTGTGACCTTTTTTTTGTTTTGGTGGCAAACAATGAGTCGTCATTTGGTCACCAGCGACAATTTTAGCGATTTTTAATAGTTTGTGTGTAGTAAACTTTGTATAAACTTTATTATAATAGTGATTAGTTGTTCAGCTTCCAAGTGTATAAGCAGCAGCGATAAGAAAGAGCCAGGAGTTACGTTTCATAGGTAAATAAATAGTCCACTCCAACCTTTTAGCGTTTTCTTATTGAATTCGATAATTATTCTTCAATTTCAATTAATATTTATATGTACTTGATATGTGCTATACGTCGATACTAGTTTTGTACCTTTTGTTAACATTTTAACACGTTTTTTTCGTAATTAATTAGGATGATACACCATAGGCGTAGTCAAAACGATTATCAAAAAATATAAATATTGCTTCAAACAGCTAGGTTAAGAAAAATAAGTGCCACGGCACTGTTTGATGGTATCGTCACAATTTGCTCTCGGGTGTTATTTGTCCTTGGATTCTTTAGTCATTGGAATAATATGTAATAATTGAGACAAATATATTTGACAGTTGTTGTAATTTGTATCTATATCTTTCTTTGCACACTGATTAAAGTATTTTCTATATATTTCAATATCTTTCTCGATTTCAATATGCTATTTTCCCACACTTTCCGTTCAATTTCTGTTATATAATGTTTAGTATGTCATTGGTTTGCAGTGGAGATCAATTATTACAAATATTCTATAAACATGCGTGACGTGGCCTGTCATTTGCAGAAAATAACGGAGTTCCAAACCTAATTTATTTAAAACTTATTTTTTTGTATATTTTTTCCTATTTTGGTAGTTATTCTGCTATTCATGGCGGAGACGAATCCAACAAATCATATAAAATTAAAGTCGGTCCAGCGGTTCTTGAATTATTAGAAATGGTGTAAATAACTCGACTTTGTTTTATATACAGAGTGGCGCACGTCACTCGCCTTGGTTGATTTTACGAATACGAAAGGATATAGACACAATTTTTTATGGATATACCGGGTGCGTCTCAAAAGTGGCTCACCCCTATAACTTTTTTATTTTTTGAGAAAAAACAACGATATTTGGTATGTTAGTATATGACATAGATTGGGATTGATTGACGTATATTATCGGTCACTTTCGGTTTCACCGGAAATAACTAAAACTTTTGATTTTTAAATGACACCCTCGGTATTTTTTTTTACTTTATTCGATAGAAAATGACACTCTGAATCGAATGACATATCATATGTCAACTTTTGACATTTTGGCATATGGTTTATTTGAAATTATAACATGCGGTTCATAACGACAATTTGACTCAAAATACCAAGTGTGTGGTATCAAATTATTCGTAAAAAATGCTTTTTCCAAATATGATAATGAGCCACCCTCGTTCCATTTGAAAAATTGAGATATGATTAAAAATACGATTTGGGCATTTTTTAACCGGCTAGAACAAGACACTAAAAACATTAAACGATCAAATCTATTTTTCCAAGACTACTTGATTAAAAATTAGGGTTTTTAACACAGCCATGGCACTCTAGATTGAAATTTAAAATAGAATTTGTTTTTGACTGACTATGTCAAAAATTGACATATGATATGTCATTGGATTCAAAGTGTTATTTTCTATCAAATAAAGTAAAAAAATACAGAGGGTGCCATTTAAAAATCAAAAGTTGTAGTCATTTCCGGTGAAACTGGAAATGACCGAAAACAATAATTGTTTCAATTATTGAATACGTCAATCAATCCCCCCAATTTATGTTATATACTAACATACCAAATCTCGTTGTTTTATCTGAAAAAATAAAAAAATTATAGGGATGAGCCACTTTTGAGACGCACCCGGTATGTGGTGAAGCGATGCGCATAATTTAAATTTATTTTAAAATATACAGGGTGTTTCAGAAGTAATATCCATACCACAGTTATATTTTTTATCGAACACCTTGTATTTTAATTCATTTTCGGATTCTTGGACCTAAAAAAAGGCATTTATTATAAAGGTAAAATATCAAAAAAGCAAAATAAAACACTAAATCACACACAATACACCAAAACACTTTTACTTTTACACTGGATGCGCGTTTCGCTAACCATGTTAGCATCAACGCGCGTCCAGTGTAACGCGCGTCCAAAGTAAAAGTGTTTTGGTGTATTGAGGTGATTTAGTGTTTTATATTGCTGTGTAACACCAAAGGTTCCAACCCTCAACTATAATAAGGTAAAATATGTCTAAAAACTTTGGTTTTTGAGATATTTAAAGATATTTAAATATGCATGTTGTAATAGCAAAAGGTTATCAACACCATGTACATTACTTTTCAGAATTAATTCTTGTGCTGAGATTAAAGGTAGAGAAATAAACTTCACTGAAAAAAAATGACTGCTTCCTTAAATGTATACAGGGGTAACAAAAATTGTTGATCTATTTTAAATATTTATTTTACATAAAATCTTCCCTTATTTCAAATGCAGCACCGTCTATTTTTTAAAATAAAGAGAGTCAGATTTAAATCCTGTTTCAAACTATATATTAAGATTGAAGATTAAGATTATTATTAAGATTTTGAATAAAAAGCGATTTTCCAAAAAAATGGCAGTCAAGATAGCTAGTGTAGTCTTGGCAATTTTGTAGTGACAGTTAGTTGCTATTTTCAAAATCGGCATTAGTTTCTGGACTTTATTTTAAATTTATAACAGTTTACTTTTATTTTGTTTACTTACAATAAGTTTATTATTTTATCAAAAATAAATGAAGCAATATCTGCTGGCGCGATGGAGGAAGGAATATATTAATATAACAAGGATATGTTACTAGTGATTTTATTTTGTGAGGAAAATTGCTTGCTGGCCTGAAAGGTTTATGTTCAAAGATATCCAAACAGGAATATTCCTGAAAAGCGCTCCTTTGAAAAACTGCTTGTCCTATTTCGCAGAGGTGATAGGTAAAACTGTTACAGAAAAACCTATTAGGCAGAAACGTATCGTCGGAAATGAAGAAAATGAATTTGACGTAATTGGCACTTCTATAGAAAATTCAGTATATACAAGTCATCGTAAAATAAATCAAAGAACTACTTATTCGTTTTTCACAAATGCTTGTTTGTTTGTTACTTCTTTATGACGTCTATTAAAATAAATCCATAGCTAAATACAATCTTTTAATCTTTAAATTGACTTTATATCGTAAAGTTTTTTTTCTGTCAAATATGAAATGTGAAATGACAAGCTACTTATTTGATTTTATAAATGTTACTAAAAGTTGTAGAATAAAATATAACATGATTGAAAGAGCTTAATAGTAAAACAAAGTTAAAACGTATTTTTCTTTTACAAAATCCAGCTCTGTTGTCTTGCAGACCAGCTTTAAAAAAATACCTACGGCAAACTAAAAAAAGCTTTCTCAGTTCTTTAAAAAGCCACGGCGGTCCAAAGGTTTGTAGTATGCTCGAAAAATTAGGTTAAGTAAACACTTTCAGTGTAACGAACGTATATTTTTTCAACTTTTCTTCCTGATAGATACAGGCTCATATTGGCTTTCACGTTTAAAATCTGGAAAATGCTAGAAAAAATGTTCAACGTGCTTTGTTGCAAATTGCTTGTTGATGAATATTTATGAATAATTTTGAGTTAAATTATACAGTATGCTCCCAGATTGTCTTTATAAGAGGAAACGCTTTATTATTATTGACATTTTGAGAAAAATGCAATTTTCAGAAAACTTTTGGCATGTTCTAAAATTGCTAATCTTTTTTAATTTTTTTAACGTCATATTTTTGCTGTTGTTAAAGTATCACATCCGATAACTATTATTACCCTTTTTGTAGTATCGAACTAAATATGTTTTGTGCTTCATTAACATTTTAAAACACAAAAAATAGGTATGTCGGTAATTAAGTAAAATGTTATCAATAAGAATCTATCAAAGAATGGAAACGAAATTATATTAACATAAAAACGAGTTTTGATTTTTAGAAAAATTCAACTAATTTGACTATTTACTAATAGTACGAGAGCTAGCAACATCGGGAAAACAAGTATTTTAAGAAAGCTGGCTCTTCAATATATCGTTTACTATGCTCTCTGGAACAGCATGCGGCCCGTCTGGCTGCCGCTAAACGTTGCGTTCCCTACTGCGCATTGAAAGAAGATTCTATATTTTTATTAGTCCTTTAAATTCTAGTATTCTATTCTATTAGTCCTTTAAATCCTTTATATTCTTAAAAGTATTAAATATTTGTTGTTTTTTTTTTAATCACCAGAATTATTTAATACTTTACTATCAGAATATAAACGAAAATAAAATAAAAAAGACTTTGCCCTGACCTGGATTCGAACTCTGAATCCTCGCTTGAAAGACGGAAACTCTACGCAATGCGCTATGGAGACATGTTCGATTTATCTTCAATACTAGAATTTATAGGACTAAATTAAAAAAGAAATATAGGATCTTTTTCCGATGCGCAGTAGTGAACGCAACGGGTATCGGCAGCCAGACGGCCCGCATTCTGTTCCAGAGAGCATAGTAAAAGATATATTAAAGCGGCCAGAGCTGCTAGCTCTTGGCCAGAGCTTGCTAGCTCTTAGACTATTAGCGATTAAAGGTTAATTTGATAATATGAAAGTATTTTTTTCTGGCTTATGTTAGATCAATCTTCATAAAAAAAACGTCACTGTGCTATTTTACTGTTTCCATCTGCGTTGTATACACACGCTCGTCTCCAATCATCCTAACGACTGCATCATCCTAATCAACAAAAAAATGGCAACTCGAACCGCGGTTCGGTTATAAAGCGTGTGCCGTTATCCGAATTATGGACGACGTTATGTTTTCCGGTCCTTTCCAGCTGGACGGACGGCGACGAGCTAATTAGATTTTTCTCGGTGAAAAATGACATTTTAGAACTGACGACCGGGCCGAGGACGAGATAAAAGCACTGGTAGAGATGTCTATTTGGTGAAAAAAATATCGATATAGGCTTGGCGCATTCTCCGCCGGTGCTACCACCATCTGAGAATACCGTAAAAACTGACTTAAACAAATACACGAGTTTAAATAGCGAAATACTTTCAGAAGTACTCAATGCTTTTCTTATGTTGCGAGGAACTTCGGCCGCAAACTCCGAAATAGACGGAGTCGCGTTTTTCCTTTTTATTCTTACACTTCCAATAAAAATAAAAACAAACAACCAATCACGGCGTGTCTCGATCAATTTCGGGAAAAAGTTTCGACAAAATTTTTACAACACGGGTTTATATTTATCGTACTACTTCGCAAAGCAATCAAGGCCAAACTTTGTGGTGGCTTCAGAAAAATAAGTAAACATAGAGTATACATTAATATCATTAGTTTGTAATGGAGTGTAATGTAATATCACTATATTAAACTGATATGAAAAATCAAAAACAGTGAACATTTAGAAAACGGTTACCGATGGTAGCTTAAAGATTGATTCTCACTATACCTTCCATATCAGTTCCCTTCCATTTCCCTTCCTTTCCATGTAAATGAATAGGACAATGCACACTATCCGTTCCATTTCCCTTCCGTTCCATATCCTTTCCTTGCATACATTTTTTTGGCGGACGAACTGAGGCGTATCGGAAACAGAGTTGTCCAGTTCTTACATTTGTACCAGCTCTGTTAAAACTTTGCTGATATTTATTTATTATTTCACCTCTTAATTAAATCTATTACATTTTTCAAAAGATACAAATTTTTGAAATAAAACTTTCGTAATGATATAAATTGTACAATAAAAAGTATGGAACTGAAACTGAACGTATAGCGTCAATACAATAAAAAAATACGGAACTGATATGGAATGGATATGGAATGGATATGGAATGGATATGGAATGGATATGGAATGGATATGGAATGGATATGGAATGGATATGGAATGGATATGGAATGGATATGGAATGGATATGGAATGGATATGGAATGGATATGGAATGGATATGGAATGGATATGGAATGGATATGGAATGGATATGGAATGGATATGGAATGGATATGGAATGGATATGGAATGGATATGGAATGGATATGGAATGGATATGGAATGGATATGGAATGGATATGGAATGGATATGGAATGGATATGGAATGGATATGGAATGGATATGGAATGGATATGGAATGGATATGGAATGGATATGGAATGGATATGGAATGGATATGGAATGGATATGGAATGGATATGGAATGGATATGGAATGGATATGGAATGGATATGGAATGGATATGGAATGGATATGGAATGGATATGGAATGGATATGGAATGGATATGGAATGGATATGGAATGGATATGGAATGGATATGGAATGGATATGGAATGGATATGGAATGGATATGGAATGGATATGGAATGGATATGGAATGGATATGGAATGGATATGGAATGGATATGGAATGGATATGGAATGGATATGGAATGGATATGGAATGGATATGGAATGGATATGGAATGGATATGGAATGGATATGGAATGGATATGGAATGGATATGGAATGGATATGGAATGGATATGGAATGGATATGGAATGGATATGGAATGGATATGGAATGGATATGGAATGGATATGGAATGGATATGGAATGGATATGAAATGGATATGGAATGGATATGGAATGGAAACGGCAGGTATAGTGAGAATCAACCTTAAATTGGCTATTCCTCTAATCATTGTAATATTATTAATTAGAATATAAACTTAAAATCGCAAAACTGCAGAGCAACAGTAACTAACTGTTCTGGTGGTCCGCCTTTTATAGGTTATAATTACCATTATTATTCCACGGTCTTAAACTTATTTATAAACCTACAGTACTACAGCAAAGTAGACCTGCTGTAGTAGCTGTAAAGGTATTGCAAGTATGATTATATTTCGTTGTTAATTTCAAGTAAATTTTTTACACACAAAATTATTATTTTTAACTTTTACTCTTTTGTAGCCACATTCATTGCCCTCTTTTATAGTCACACTCTACAGTTATAGGCTGATGCTTAAAAAAATAAATTTGCTACGTAATATATCAAATCTTAAATTGATATAGTTCGTAACAAATTTAAATCTCTAATTATTAAGTTTCTCTAATTAAAAGAAAGTGTCATAGGAGCAGAAAAGATATAGCTAGCAAATTATTCTGAAAATGTAGATTCAACAACACCAAATTATAACCACATTGCAATATAGACACAAATGTTTAATCAGTTGATAATGATCAAGAATACATCGATATTTTTAAAAATTATCGAAATTATGATAAATGTAGGTATCGATATTTAGGAACGTATCTAAGGCCTCATTTTTCCATCCTGCAGGGCCACTTTTGTACGACAACGGCTACATGAGCACCATAATTTGTTTGTTTTATGCCAACCGACCCTTTCCATTTAATATTCTACCTGATTTAATTTTTGTACCGATAAAAATTTACGTATTACGATTTATCTGGACTTAAAAGAGCAAAAAGAACGAAACATAAATACGATTAATCAGCAAAAAAATATATTTTTATTTTTATAAGAGTTGTCCGAGAAACAAGCGCACTAACCGTCACTGGGAACAATCACAGGGTGCGAAACAAACCAAACCAAACACCATTTAAAAATAAATTTTACTCAATATAAAAATAAATTAGAACCTTCTTAAGGCCAACTGGCTCTAAACGCCATTGAAAATTGAGAAGATTACAGGCCAAATAAATGAAGTCTGGAGCTTAACTTAACCTCGCCAAAATTATTATCAACTGTCAACCCAGCCGTTTTAACGCCGTTTTTTTTTCATCCTATAGTATTAAAATTTCTACTAATTATAGTATTATTTAAGTATCATCTACATGCCAAGTTTAGAATATATTTTTACATCGTGACTACTGAGGAAGAATTAAAAAAACAATTTCTCTCTCTCTGACAACAAATTTACATGCACTGAAATTATGATATGTGTTGCACAGCATGTCATTTTTGTATACTTATAATATTATATGTTACGGACAATAATGTGTACAATGTATTTACGATAATACTCGCTCAATAACGTAAGTACCCCCAATCATAGATAAAGGAAATAAATTTAGATTGGAATGCAATCTGGTAATCTATAGAGGTTGCTAAGATCTCTTGTCAAAGTGAGAATCTTCAAAAATTATAAAATCTTTCAAAATCTAAACCGCTCCCATTGAAAAAATTCCAAAAAGTGTTTAAAGCGTCCATTTTCAAAGTAATTATTGCTATCTTGTGAGTTTAATTTAAGTTTTATTTACTCAAACCCGTGATAATTGTGAAGTGGCATTAGTGGCATTAAAAACTTAAAAAGCTGTGCTGTGAACTGTGAACTGCAAAAACCATCATGGATCGCGGTATAACATCCAAGGATATAACGTCGGTTTCCATTTCATACATGTCCTTATATAAAATAAAGTTTCTTGTATGCAACACACTGTATTTGATTTGTAAAATTAAAAGAAAATAATAATAAATTTGTGTGAAAGAAAGAAATACAAGGTCAGTTAAATGGAGGCATAGTTGCGTAATTTGTTGCTGATCAAAGTACCATCTTAAAAGTTTAACATTTCGGAATACTTAACGAAAGATAAAAAAGAAAGAGATTTTTGGAAAAATACGAATATTCGTGATTTCAATTTTATTTTTTTATCACTCAGTTTGAATAGATATAACAAAATAAATGTCACCTTGTCATTGGTGTGTTTTGTTCTAGTTCTACTGTGTTCAGATTTTCAAACTGACGACGCGACGTTTGGTCTTTGAGCTCCCATCATCTACTTTCATTTTTTAAATACGACGCGGCCCCAGGATTTATATTTAATTTTTAAGAGCTTCCAGGACCCCAAAACCAATGATGAATCGCATTTTTTATCGTACTCGAACAATTCATATTAATAGCAATTTCCATCAGAGCTCATGTGTTAGAGAACGACAGAGAATAAGATTCTGGTGATCTGATCTTCCCAGAAAATCAATAATATGAATTTTCCAAATAAGTGGAATACATTATTGGTTTTGAGACCTTAGAAGTTTTTAAAATTCGTAATAAAAAAACGATGACCGTATTAAAAAACAGAAAATCTGATAACAGCCATCTTGTAGTCATAACCAAACCAAACCAAACCACAAACAAAAAAAATAAGTCATCAAAAAATGAAAATAAAATGATAAATACACACACCGGAAAAGTCTAGGGATATTACAATTTTATCCAGCAATTGTCACTTTTATTATTTGCATTTCTGATATAATTAAATTAAAATAAACAAATAGTTTACAGGACGTATTGGAAATAAAAATGCGAAATTTACCGATTTTTTCAAATTTACCTTGATTTTTATTGAACTCAAAAAAATACACACATTTTTTTTTATTCTAAACTGTGAATTAAAAAAAAAAGATAAAACCGTTTTTACTTAATAAAGGGTATGGCCTTCTCTACTGTTCATTACAGCCCTACATCGTCTCTCCATGCTCCTGCCACATGCATTAATGCCACGCTGCATTCACGGCACGAACCAAATCCCTACGAGTTTCACGAGGCATACCCATTCTCAAAATTCTTCTTTGGACAGCGTTCCATACGTGCTCGGGGGGGTTGAGGTCAGGAGATTGTGCCGGCCAGGGTAAGATGTTTAATTGATGAGCATTGATAAACTCACTTACCACTCTGGCCAGGGCCGGCTTAAGGGGGGCGCGAAGTGGGCGGCCGCCCGGGGCGGCGCCTGCTAGGGGCGGCACATCCAGGTGTGGCAAATCAATTACAACTCAAAAATTTCGTAAAAATTTTTATTAACATCGGCCAAAGATTTGAAAAGAAAATGACATCAATAACATAAATAGAACCGATACTAAACATTGTTTAAATAAGCTTATTATTATGCGAACTTTGTATGCATGATTGGGACAACCCGCAAAAGGCTCATGTGTGTTGTGTTGCATAGCCTCGGGCATAAGTGAACAAATTTGATTAAGAAAGACAATGCATTGCGCGAGAGAGAGAACAATAGAAGTTTCCTAGAAAGGAAGAGAAATAATAAAGGTCCAGAAGATCAACCTCTGTCAGCGCAACGTCGAGTACATCATCAGTAGTCGAAATTCTTAATTATGATGAAAATAAGACAATGATTAGACAGGTTTCCGCTAGTAGAGATCATACCGAGTGTAATGAAGAAACTAATAATTTAGTAATCGATCCTGATCCAGCCAAATGGCCAGAAATAATTATGGATAAAGATAGAGTCTTTTTAGTGAAGAGAGGGCCACCACCAGCACTAACCAATTTTAGATTTCCCCTTGATAAAAACGGGAGAAAATTTACCTCATTTAATTTTAACCGTGTCTTAAGCAACGGAGAATCCGTCAAAAGAAATTGGTTAATATACTCAACTTCTAAAAATGTTCTTTTCTGCTTTTGTTGTAAACTCTTTGCTCATTCAAATAAAACTAATCTATCTAATGAAGGATTCAACAACTGGAAACATACTGGAGTTACATTCAAAAAACATAAACTATCAATGGCCCACATGTTAGCCCAAAAATCCTGGTCAGAACTATCTATAAGGTTAAATCAGATGCAAGTTATTGACGCTTCGATCCAAAGATTAATTGATTCTGAAACTAAACACTGGAACAGCGTTTGCTTGGCCTTTAGAGGTTCCTCTGATAAACTTTACAAACACAATAATGGAAATTTCCTTAAATTAGTCCAGCTACTCGCAAAATTTGACCCAATAATGGAAGAACACGTGAATCGAGTTATGCGTGACGATACCAGAAAAGTACATTATTTGGGCAAAAATATACAGAATGAAATTATCACCTTACTATCAGAGGAAATAAAAAAACATATAATTACTCAGGTCAATGAAGCGAAATATTATAGCATCATATTGGACTGCACTCCAGACCTCAGCAAAATAGAGCAAATGACAATGGTAATAAGATTTGTTTCTGTCTCCAAAGTAGGAAACGAAGTCAATGTGAGATACGTGAGCACTTTTTAGGATTTGTTCCGATTGAAAAAGCAATCGGTCTTCAACTTTCTGAGATACTAATTAATTAACTAAGTGAAATGCAAATCCCAATAGAACACGAGGGGTCAGGGATACGATAATGGCTCCAATATAAGGGGTTTACGGGCAGGTGTGTAAAGCCGAATTCGTAACATAAATCCACGGGCATTTTTTGTTCCTTGCAGCAGTCACTCTTTAAATTTAGTCGTTAATGATATGGCATCGACCTCTTTGGAAGCCACAAATTTTTTTGGAATTATCCAAAAAAATTATGTTTTCTTTGCAGCATCCGCACAACAATGGGATACCCTAAAGAGACATATTTCTTCTCTTACTTTGAAGCCCCTAAGTACTACGAGATGGGAAAGCAGAGTAGATGCAGTTAAGACGTTTAGATATCAAATTGGCGAAATCTATGCTAATCTCTGCTAATAATCTCTGCTAAATATTTTTGAAAATCCTGAAATCGAAATTTCGGCAAGAAATGAAGCTTCAGATTTGCTGGAACAACTGAAGAATTTCAAATTTTTATGCTCTGTTATAATTTGGTACGACGTCTTAATATATAAATCAAAACAAATACATAAATCCAATAAGTAAATTATTACAGAGCAAGCAGTTGGACTTACAAAACACAATAAATATTTTGGATAAAACAAAGACATATATCAACAATCTTCGCTCTGACAATGCATTCAACCGTTTTTTGGTAGATGCTAAAGAATTAGCAACAGAGATTGATGTAGACGCCCACTTTCCAGAAACTAAAACTAGACCTCGTACACTTAAAGTAAAACGTCAGTTTGATTACGAAGCTTCCGATGAACCTATAGTTGACCCAAAAGAAAAATTTAAAATAGATTTTTTTTTCCAATATTAGACGCAGCTGCAAACTCTCTCGATCAGCGTTTCGAGCAAATAAAAGAGCACAGTAAATATTTCCACTTTTTATATGATATGCATTTGCTTCAAAATCTTCGTCAGCTGAGATATTGAGTTTTTGCAATGATTTAGGACATGTTCTAAAACATGAAGATGCTTTAGACGTGAACGCGACAGAACTGGCTGATGAACTCTCTGTGTTGTGTACGTTAGTGGAACCCAAACAAACTCCCATTGAAATCTTAAAATTGGCGATTCAACTAAATATTGCCCCTAATGTTGTAGCCTTCAGGATCTTATTAACATTGTCAATAACTGTTGCAAGTGGCGAGAGAAGTTTCTCCAAGTTGAAACTAATTAAAACGTACTTGAGATCAACTATGAGCCAAGAAAGGTTAAGTGGCTTAGCAATGATTGCTATTGAGCATGAACTTGGATCAAAATTAAAAATTGATCAGCTACTTACTGAATTTGCTGCGTCTAAAGCACGAAAACACTTTAATTAAGAATTTTCATCGTTGATTAATTTTTTAAGTTTACTTTTTAAGTTTATATTTGATTTTCTATTTTGTTACCCGATTTTGTATGTTGATATAAATAAAGTTTGTTTCTCGATCTCGACTTCAAATTTTCCCTAAGAGAATCAGGGCGCCTATCATGGGGCGGTAAAATTACTCATCGCCCAGGGCGGCAAAAGACCTAGAGCCGGCCCTGACTCTGGCTGTATGAGGCCGTGGGCTTCATTCTCATGCATGAGAATGAAGTTTCTCCCAAATTCATTGGCATATGGTAACACGACAGGCTCAAGAATTAAATCACGATATGTGATTCCTGTTAGAAACCTTTCAAGAAAAACGAGATCGGTTTTTCGGCCTAACTGGACTCCTCCCCAGACCATAACTGTTCCACCTTGATAAGGGTGCACCTCCTGAACATGATCTAACCGAATAAGATTTTCCGGTTCTCTCCATACCCTAAGCCTTCTCGAATCCGGATGAATTCCAAAGCGTGACTTATCCGTGAAAAGAACATTGGCCCATTGTTCATTCGACCACTGAACATGATCTTGAGCCCACAAATATCGTACCCCTCGATTTCCTCTCGTTAAGGGTTGAGCTCTCCAGGGGCGTCTGCTTCTTAAGTTGACCTCTCTTAATCTATTGCGAACAGTGTCAGGACTAACGGGTACATTATGTGTTTCCTGGAGAATTAAACTAAGCTCTGGTACTGTAAAGTCGGTCGGCGTCGAGCATTTAATTGTAAAAAATGATCTTGCTGAGGGGTAGTAATGCGATGTCGCCCTGTGTGCCTTTCAGCAACATCACCACTTTCACGGTAGCGTGCACTTAATCGCGATATTACACTTTGCGTTGTATTTAATGCTCTAGCTACGTCGATTTGGCGCATTCCAGCTTCGAGCATACCCATGGCCCTTGGCATTTCGTCTCTGTTAAGATGTCTACGCTCCATAATATCGTTTAACACTAAACAGAGTTATTTGAATGAATTCTGGCCAGTTATCATAAAAACATAGCCAGTACAGGTTAAATTTGAACAATTGATGCTAGGTGTTTTTTATACATTTGACAAAAAATGCACAAACATTTCTGCAAATATCCCAAATTTAGAAATAACTAGTATGACTACTTCGTTTCAATCGAAGTAGAAAGAATCGGCCTACAAATATGTGGTTCTTTATTCAAAACATTTATTTTTAACTTTAATAAAATTGTATCCCTAGATTTTTCCGGTGTGTGTATTTCCTTTTTTTCCAAAAATTAAATTTTAAAAGAATCTTAAAAACCATTAGATATTTTTTACCTTTTAAAGTGGTATTTTGAGCAACATTAAATTGCACAACTTTGTCTCCACTTGACCCACCTTATATCTCCAGTTATATCTCCGAAATTTCAATATAAGGCTCGAATTTGAGACATCCTGTATAATAAAATTGATAATAATCCTGAATAAAATTTCTTTCCGCAAGCAGTATTAATAATAATGATCTAGGAATAGATGCACATTTTTATATTGAATATAATCAATAAAAACAACCAACCGCTTAAAATACATCGAATCAATGTTGCCCCAAAAATGCCCCTTTAGCAAAATTAACTTAGTTTACCATTGTTACTCACGTGTTTCCAGGATTCACTACTTGATGTCGCACAATTAAACTTACACTAACCTAAAGAAAACAAAAGATCAAATCAAAATAATATTCCGTTTTTTAGTTAAACTATATTAAACTATATTATGTTATTAAACTATATTAAACTATATTATGTTATAGATAAATAAAACTCTCTATAATTAATTAATTTTACTGTTACCCAAAAGGGGGCAAAAAATATTGTTTTTTTTTTTCAAACGTCACAAAAGTTGGGCAAACTATAAAGAGGAAGAGGAACAGGAAAGAGGAGGTTTAATTGCGATCTTTATTCTCATTGGGCAAAAATATTTGAAATTAAAGTAGCGGTAATTTTAGTGCGATCGCAGCGCCCAGGCAAAGGAACAATAAAAGCTGCACTGAGAGTGGATAGCAAGGGTATGATCAAAGAATATACCGGTTGCGTCTCAAAAGTGACTCACCCCTATTATTTTTCAGATAAAAAAACAAGATTTGGTATGTTAGTTTACGAAAGACATTAGGATTAATTGACGTATTCAATTGTTTTTGGTCACTTCCTGTTTCACCGGAAATAACTACAACTTTTGATTTTTAAATGACACACTCGGTATTTTTTTTACTTTATTCGATAGAAAATGACACTCTGAATAGAATGACATCAGTGTCAACTTTTGACATTTTGACTTAAAAAAAATTGTATTTTAAATTTCAATCTAGAGTGCCATTTCTGTGTTAAAAACAATAATTTTTAATCATAGAGCCCTGGAAAAATAGATTTCATCGTCTAATATTTTTCGTGTCTTGTCCTGGGCAGTTAAAAGATGCCCAAATCGTATTTTTAATCATATCTCAAGTTTTTCAAACGGAACAAGGGTGGCTCATAAAAATATTTGGAAAAAACTTTTTTTTTGTATTTCCAGTCAAATTAACAGGAATAGAATGTTTGGCATAGAATTTCTAACACCTTGTATGGTTTAAGATTACGATATTTATAGGAAAGTAAGTAATACCTAATATAGTTTTGATTTCAGAACATTTCTTGGATTTTTAATATTTTTTATAAGTAAAGATGAAAAAAATATATTTTTTATCTATTTACTTTTTATCTTTGAAACTATCAAAACGTATTTAATAATATTTTAGGATTATGTAAAGTGATCAGAAAGGAAGCCAAATATGCAATAATATACAGGGTGTTCTTTATAAAAAAATCATCACAATCCACACACACTTTTTTGAGCCACCCTATAGAAGTTAAAATATTTTCTTGAAATACATTCTATTACATACTTTAGGTTTGCACTTGCAAACAAAATTCCTTTTTTTATTCTAAGAGCTACAGATGCCTGACGAACTATTGCCGGACCCTGTATATTTACTTACAAGGTATTATGGTGCGTTTAGACTTGAGCACGCCCGCACTGATCCTCTGCGAATGCTCAAGCTCAAGTGTAAACGGCTGTGCGCGCACGCTTACTCTGAATCTGTCTGTGCGCGAGCAGCCGCGAACGTGAGCCGTCTGGTGTTGGTTTTTGGTCCGTGCTCAAAGGGATTTTATGTGTGCGCCAACGCTCAACTTGCACCGGCAATTTGTTTTGTCTGCGTTCGTGCGTGCGTGTGTAAATTTTTTTCGTTTTCTTTATTAAAATTATGGAGTGGATCAATGATGAATCTTCGTTATTATTAATTGAAGAATATGAAAAGTTGCCTATATTATGGGATGTTAAACATTCTTTAGTATTATTAAAAAACCAAAAAAAAACGCATGGCAAGACCTTGTAAATAAAATTAACATTGAATATGTCGATATTAATGAAATTGCTATTCTAAAATTTGTATCTTTTGTTCGTAATTTTTGGTGTTATTAAATTTTGTAAATATTCAAAGTCGGGCCTGGTGATTCTTGTAAAGCTTTTGAACTGATCATAGCCCTCCTCAGACACTAAGTTGTTGCAGTAAATTATATCGATTTCTAAAAATTTGGGTTTGGCATCAGCGACGATGTTTTCGATTTTTCTCCTGTTTAATAATTAAGCTGTGCATAACAATGACTGCAGCCTCGACTATTTCTTGGTCGTCCATTATTTTCGCCAACACAACTCTGCTGTGCGCGCACAAATGGATCACTTTCACATCACTTTATTCGTCGAAAAATAAGTTTTTAATTTGAACGGAGCCGAGAGCGCGAACGAATGCCGTGCGCGCACGCTCAGTTCGTGCGTGCTCAAGTCTAAACGCACCATATACACCTCTACCACAGAATAACTACAGAACGATCAGTCAATGCAATAAAAAAGCGAACAAAATTTTTGCTGCCATCTATAGCGGGCCGAGTGCGGCTCAGGGCTTCAAGGTCAAAATAATTATTTATTAAATAAAAAAGTCGTGTCGGCGGCACGACTCGAACCGGTTACCTTCGTGTTGCTAGACGAGAGCAAGTTTCAAGTTTCAAAGCATTTATTGAGAATGTCTCCTTAAATACAATAAAAAGGTGCTATATACAATATATACAATAAATAAAATAACATGATAAGATGGTATGTTGTTCTTCTGACGAAGCACTCAACCACCTAAGCGAACCCTGTGAACAGGGGGGCCGGTGTTTGCCCTAGGTAGCTCTTTTATTGACCGGGCGAGGACTGCATGTTCCGCTTTTGCTCACACATGCATTGGGAGTATAGAGGCAATGCCGACGTGTTTTACTTTAATAAATATGTTGGTTACTTAAATCAGATCCGTAGAATCGGAGGAAAAAACTCTTAAAAAACCTTCGTAATATCTAGTAGATTTTCGGTAATTTTATTGTTTGTATGTTTAGTTGTGATGTAGTAGTCTTCAGTCTATTCTGCAACTGATGTACATATTTTATGTACACGGTTGAGAGTAGTCTGAACTTAGGAGTGATTGATGTTACGTTTTGTGTGTCTTTGTGGTCAGCGTCTATAATTATTTAATTTATGCTCTGAGTCTGAGAACATTACTCACTATATATAGGTAGCCGTGAGTATATCGGCAAATGTTTCATATTTATCACATTGTGCTGCCTTTGTTGCGTTATATTTGATGTTAGGGGCGAATTATAAATTTGCGTCTTGTAAAATTTTTGTCCTATTGTGTCGATAAATTCGTTTATTGTCTCTAATCCAGTATTTTCATGTAAATGTGCTATACGAGTATATCTGTCATATCCGGTGATTTTCCTTAGTGTCTTATTTTGTAACCGTTGTAGTCGCAGTCTTTGTTTATTTGAGATCTTAATCCATACTGGGCATGCGTATGTTAGGGTAGGCCTGAGTATAGTTTTATAAAGCAATATTTTATTATCTACCGTCATATGCGATCTAGGTGACAGTAAAGAATACAATTTCTGTAATGCTGCGTAAGTCTGTTGTATCCTATAGGTCGTATTTGATACGAATGACAGCCGCTTGTCAATTTTAATACCAAGATACTTGACACAGGATTTTGGCTGAATAGCTGTACCATCAATTTTTAATGGTTCATGGACAGTTACGTTACTAATTTTCTGTGTAAGAAGTAATTGTTCCGTTTTTGTAGAATTGATCTTTATTTTCCACTTTTCGAAATAAGGCAATAGTCTCAATAGGTGATACTTCAGTTGTTTATTGGCAATATTCACGTAGTAAGAGGAAGCATATAAAACAGTGTCATCCGCGTATTGTCCAAAGTTTGTATTTGGATATCGAGGAATGTCAGCGGTATATAAAGAGTATAGTAGTGGTGCGATTACTGTGCCCTGTGGGACACCAGCGCGTATAAGTTTTTGAGAAGACAGAGAATTGCCCACCCTCACTCGGAAGTAACGACCTTGGAGATAGGATTTTATTAGATTTACAATATGTAGGGGATAATTATGTATAAAGAGGAGCTTGTAAAGAAGACCTTCATGCCAGACAGCATCGAAGGCCTTCTCCACATCCAGAAATAAGGCTAGAGTAGACTGCTGTCGCTGGAATCCCGTCTGTGCATCGTGTATCATTCTTGCAGCAAGTAGAGTGGTGTTGTGTCCGCGTCTGAAACCGAATTGTTCACTAGGCAATGTTTTGTTATTTTCTGCGTGTTTTGTTGTTCGTGTAATATAAGTTTTTCAGATACTTTTGCCATTGTATTCAATAATGCTATAGGCCTGTAGCTTCCTGGTTTCGTTGCATCTTTTCCTACTTTATATATTGGTATTACTATTGCTTCTTTCCAGGCAATTGGAAAGTATTGGATTCGGACAATAGCATTAATCAAATACAGCAACTGCACTTGTGCTTTTCTCGGCAATTTTTTAAGAAGTAGGTAGCTAATACCATCTGGACCAGGCGCTTTATTGTTTGAAAAGCTCCTGATTGCCATTTTTAAGTTTTTATGTGATATATATGTGTCGCGTTTTGCTTGTTCATCCATTTCCGATCTAGGTAGATTAGTAATGCATTCATCAATATCTCGCTGTTCGTTAGTTGTACTTGGTCGTGGAGTGTGAACTGTTGCAAACTGCTTAGCGAACATCTCGGATTTCTGTTTGTCGTCAAAAGCTTCTATGTTATTGTCTTCCAATGTCGGAATAGTCCGAAATGTTTTAGTCAGTATTTTTGTCATTTTCCATAGAGAGTTGTCTCTTATATTTAGGCCTTGTAATTTAGTTTGCCAGATATTATTTTTGTGTTGAGCTATTTTTAGAGTAATCTGTCCGGACAATAGATTGAATTGCTCTCTATCTTGTGGTCGTCTATGTCTTTGCCATATTTTTCTTAGGTTGTTCCGCGCTTTGATTAGGTCCGTTATTTCTTCAGGTAAGACGTCTTCTCTAGGCCTGATACGCACTTTCTTACCAATGACAGCTCGAGCGTTTTGAATTAAGTCAGTAAAACGCTCCACCTCTCTATTGATGTCCTGTGCTGTGCTTATATTATTGTTTATTTGAAGATTTTGATTGATAAGATTTTTATATTGATCCCAGTTGGCATTATTGTATGTCCATGCTAGGTTGGTATAGTTTTGTGTGTTAATATTACTTGATATTGAGAAAAATACCGGAAGATGATCGGAGTTAAGTTCATTTTTTGTGGATAGTTGGATATATTGAGTAATATTTTTATTTAATACTATATCTATATACGTTGGGGTCATGCCATTGAGGGGTATATGGGTGGGAGTAGAGGTGTGTAAGAGCGCAACATTATTGTTAAGCGTATATGTATATAGGTTTAGTCCACTAGTGTTATTTACGTGATTTTTCCAGGCTATGTGTCGCGCATTTAAATCACCCATTAATAATACTCGAGGGAAAGGAGAAATAAGATTGTCTAAGTCATTGTGAGTCAGTGTGTTGGATGGAGGGTTATAGCATGCAACAATATGAGTATCATCACTTAATTTGATAATGATGTGTTCTACGGAACTTTGTAAGTTAATGTTTAATAGCTTATGTGGTATACGTGCTCTTACTAATATTGCTACACCTCCTCCGCGTCTTTGTGTCCTGTCCTGTCGGTGGACACTAAAATGTCTAATTTTTATACGGTCTATGTCAGTAAGTTTAGTCTCACTTATGCACATGATATCAACTTTGTATATTGATAAGAAGTGTATAAGCTCGGACATTTTATGTCTTAGTCCATTGGCGTTCCACAGTACAATGTTCAGTTTAGTCATTATTTGTCAGGTGTAAAATTTAGTCTTGTTGGCGTATTATGTTGTATTTAGTGACTTGGTTTTGTTCAAAGCCAAGCATAACCCTAATCACTTCCATACCCGTGTGAGCATTTTTTAGGAGTTCCTTCAGCGATGCCAAAGCTCGACTTAACTCAGTAAAATTAATCATACGATTTATTTCTTCAGCATCTCGAATGACATCGCTGTAGGAATTCATAAAATTGTCGGCGTTAAACATACCTTCCTCTCGGTCTGTTTTCGCGTAGTTTGATCTAGGTGGTTGGGTGCTACGTTGTTGTGTAACCGTTGCTGCCTCTTGTTCTTTTCTTCTGTTTCTTTCTTCCCAGGCGTTGACTGTCGGTGGTGGTGCTGAACGGTATGTCTGTTTTTGGGGCCCTGATGTTGCAGATTTTCTGTGTTCTAAGCTTTGTAGTTTTTCCTTATATACCGGACATTCCGGGTTGGCTGCTGTATGATCTCCATTGCAGTTTGCACATTTAGCTGGTTGGTCTAGGGGTTTTGTACAGTTGTAGCTATAGTGGTTTTCGGCACATTTCACACATTTTGGGGCTCTTCTACAGTTGTTGGTTGTATGTCCCCAAACTTGACATCTTCGACATTGTATGATTATTCTATCGTTTTTGCGACGTTCCCAGTATACTCTAGTGTATTCGATAACGCTTGCTTTTTCGTTTAGTACTTTTAGCAAGACGTTTTTATTTGTGGTAACCATAAATAGCGGGTAGTTTTCGTTCTTCGTTTTCATTTTATAGACTTCGTTGATTGGTATTTTTAATTCATCTTTTAAGGTTGCTTTGATATTTTCCGTGATAGTATCTTTGTGGAGTCCGCGTAGTACAAAGGCGTGTGAGGCGTTGTCTCTTGGTGTATATGTGTGAAATTCTATTCCTGAATTATCATTCTCTAAGTATTTCTTCAGATTGTCATAGTCTTGGATATTGTTGGTTTGAATGACTGTAGTATTTATATTATACTTCAATGAAAATTCTGCTTTGATGTGTTCTTTGAACTTCTGGATACATGTTTTGTGATCATTGATTGTTCCTTGGAGTACAATTGGGGGAGGTTTTCTCTTTTTCGAGGTTTTGATGTTCTCAAAATTTTTCTTAAACGTACTTTTTGATTTTCGTTTTATTTCGGTTTCGGTGTCTGTTTCCGAATCTGTCGAAGATAGATTTTCGTCATTATTTAGTCTACTAAATTTGTTTGCCGTGGCTGTTTCTGGCGTTCGTTTTCTTTTATTTATTAATGCAGACAGTGGTACTGTGATTTTTGGACTCACAAATAGATCAGAGCTTACTGAAGCAGTGTCCATTTCTCTCGTGGTAGTCTCTTCGTGTTTCCCCTTGGTTATTTGGGAGGTGGATGTTTTTGGCTCAGTATCGGAGATGCCATGCAATTTTTCTAGGTGCTGCTCGATTTATATTAACTAGGCTAACTATTTATAATAACGAGGCTAGACGAGAGCCTTATCCCCTACACCACCAGATATCTTGAGGAGAATTATATCTTTGTGGTAATAAATTATGAATTCAGCCTGCTACAACTGATATGTAAAATTTATCCCAGAGGCTGCTTGTACTTTGAAAATTCATCTCGTTGCAGTTCATCACAGTTGTATAATTCAAGAAGCACTAAGAAATATGGCTACCTTTGAATAATATAATATGAAAAAGTTGGAATACAAAAAGCACGAGAAATACATTTTGTATTAAAAACAAAATAAAGACAGCTTAAATATAGTTTGAAGCATAAATAATGGAGTATTTGAAGTACTGTGTGGACGGAAGAGGGAAATCAATCGCAAAATTCATAAAATGAATTTAAAGACCGAGCCAATCGTAACGTTTGAAGCAACCATACATACACGACGAACTGTTCTGCAACCATATATACACGACGTAAATTAGCACCATCTATAGTGGGCCGAATCGTCAATTTGTAATTAATGCTCCATAAGAGTGACTGGGCCCTGACCTCTACTTTCAACAGCGCCTTCAGATGGAGCGGACCGTACGCGCGGAGCGTCCGCGCTAATGTTTTTTTCAATATAGCTCATCCGGACGAAGCATACGCGACCCATGTGAAATCGTTCATATAAACTCATGGTATTTGCTCGAAGTGGCGGACGGTCTGTCGCGGACGCTCCGCTCCATCTGAAAATGCTGTAAATATTTAATACTATTTGCACCGTATAAAATTGTTTAAAAAAGTAATTGTAACGCCGGGTCCAGACCAAGGAGACAAAAAGTAAACACGATTTTGAGACAAAAACAAGAGATTTTGCGACAAAAATGTGGAATTTTGACAAGACAAACTGGAGACAAATTGTCCACACCCCAAGGACAAAAGTACAACAAAGTCAAAAGTTTAGTTCATGTTTAGTTGTTGCGAATGAGTTTTATTAACCATGTGTGATTTCACTGGTCTCCTACCTCCTCCTCCTACTGTTGGCAGCACACGCCCTCCACACTACGCTGACAACTTGTCATAAAATATACTATTACTATTACGTAGCGTAATAAAACACAGACACTTTGATCTTTACCGACTCGAGACGAGACACTGAAAAGTCTCCGAATTTTGAAACAAAACAAAAATGAGACAAAAATGTCGCAGAAATGTATTTCTCGCAATTTTGTCGTAAAACATGAATGTTTCTGTCTTGTCGTTGTTTTGTCTGCTTGGTCAGGACCCGGCATTACGTTTGATAAAAATAGCATGTTCTATTCGGAGTAAAATTGACTTTTTCTGTCTCGCCTGTAATGTCAACAACAGTAATGTAACAAAAAAGTATAATTTATACTATTATTACCTTATACTATCTAGAAGAAAAATTCCATCCTGTAGCTTAAGTACCATTTTCTTCCTGTACAACCACGGAAGTATCTTCCCTACAACGCAAGACATAAAATAAATTAACATTGATTACATAAACTGTTGAAATTTTAGATAGATGCTGCCGATGCCGTCGCGTCGCACAGTGGGGTATTTGACACAGATAGTTGATCGAAATTTTTTTATGTAGACCTTATATAAATTATTGCTATTTTTAATTAAAGAGGAAATAATATGAACAAAATAAAGGATAATTCGTCGATTCTAAAAAAATAAAGAAAAATCACTGTTCCAGTGTTTCCACGGTCAATGCCACTAATGCCAGTAGTAATATCGCAACTAATACTACTAATGCTACAACTGATCCGCGAGCAATGCCCATACCACTAAAGTCGCTACTAATGCCAAATTGTGCGATACTGCTAATGGCACTAATGCGATCGTTTTGTACACAACAATGCCATCGCGGTTTACACCTCGCATTAGTATATCACTGATTGGCAAATTAGAGGAAACCAAGAATGTTTTTCTCATTTTGTCAGCAAAGTCGCAAAAAGTCGCAGTATTTTATTTTACTGTATGAAAGCCCAATGTTTACTAAATAAAACGTATATAGACAATATGCTGAATTCTTCGAAATGCGCAACTAAATCTCTAAGTATAATAAAAATGTCACAAATTTAATCAAATTTTCTGAACGCCTAACTTTTAGTTGCAAAAAAAATCGTTGGTATAGAGAATATCAAAATAAATAATACGTTTTTGTAGAATACATACCTGCAGCTTGCTGAGCCATTTTCAATCAAAACAATAATATAAACGTAAAAAGAGCACAAGAACAACAACAATTTATAATTTTAAACATAAAATTTAGCCATTTACTTCTTATCTGTGAGAAGTAACAACTTTGACGTTTCGTTGAAACAAATGAATGCAACTAAATACACCCAAAGAAATACACCCATAGCAACGCCATTCATGGCAGACATGATTTAACTTATCATTTATCTTTTTTTGGGAAATCTTAAACACATTTGCTTTTTCGAATTTCGATCACCTTTTTCATGCTAATACCCCACCGTGCGTCGCATCGAAATTTTCAATAATAAATGATAGATGCTGTCCGCTGCACGCAGAAATTGTATCGCGTTGCCATGAAAATCCTGACATTCGCTGCCGACGCGAAACCTTTCGCGAAACAAATACAATGACGCGTCGCCATTATAGGTAAAAAATTCAACAAGAAATTAATCCAAATAAGATAAATAAATAAATATATCGATAAACTTACCCCTTTAATAGACGTAACAGACTCCTAGGAGTATGCTTTTATAAGAGAAAAATCATTACGCGTAAATAGTTCCACAAAAATATCAAGAAAAAAACAGAAAATATTTTTGACAGCACTCTTGCCCTGCTATATGTTCACCACTGGTAAAATTATATTATATTTTGTAGTGTGCTGCGATCAATTATTAATGATCTATGGGTAATTTATGGACGATTTTTAGTTAATAACCCAAAATTTTAATAAAATCAGAGATATTGTTACCCATGGTACAAAGAATACAAGGTATGATATTGCGCAGGTTGGTCGCTACGTCACAGGTGATAACAGGCGCTATTGGTCAGCACGATCCGCGCGCCAGTTCAAATCGTCAAGATATTGTTATAAACCTGTTTTTTTTTGTTTATATACCGTCATTGAATTATCGCTAAGCAAGTTACTGTGGAGCAGTGCGTAAGGAGTTGGGCTAGGAAGCGAGAGACCGGAGTTCGAATCTCGGCCGGGACATAACTTTTTATTTATTTTTTTAAATACTGTTGTATTCTATAGTTTATTTTTGTAGTATAAAAAAAGAACTATTTATTCTGTTATTTTTTCATCTCCGGTATTAATATAAATTGACTGTTGGTACAATACCTCATTTAATATAAAATAATATTCTACTTTTTGAAATGTATCAGGCCCTAATTGTACCTAAAAGTAATATATTTTTAATGATATACCATATTGTAAACTATTTAATATTTCAGTCACTTAAAAAGTTAATTTGCATTGAATAATTGCCTACCATTAAAGGAAATTTGAGCTATATAATCTTTGATGGGCATATTCTGGGTATGCAAATACTTCCTCTAAATTTTGGGTGTCGTTCAACGGATTTATTCTCAAAACCAGAAACATCTACATATAAAAAGAAGCACAGGTCACTAATTATAATAAACTTCACCCTTGGTATTACTTCCACTAATTATAATAAACTTCACCCTTGGAATTACTTCTATCACAATTACAATACGTTCATCTGCATTGGCATTTTCTACTTTTCGATGGGAAACAATAAACTTCCCAACATTTTTTAAATGATGTAACAATGGGCTTGTTCCACAATTTTTTTTTATTTTACCAATCGAAAGTACAACTAAAAAATAACAGATCTACCAAAAATTAGAATTTTATTCGTACGTTTAGTACCTCAAAAACACGTACAAACATCTATTGTGCGAGAAAGGGGCGTGGCCAGCTGCTACGTCATAGCACCACAGGTCGGCTGGCGACCGCGCTCGATACAATGCACAGGTCTGCTTTGCCCGATTACAGAAAGTGTGTTTTAAATTTATAGTATAACGTAGTGTAGTACCCTTGTTTATAATACAAGGGTAGTACTAAAGTCTTTCTTTTATTCAATATTAGTGTAAAAAAGACGAGGAAACGTTGTGTAGTGCCAGAATGCACAAATACGAATAAAAATTCCCCAGAAAAACTATTTATTTCTTTACCGTCCGACATAAAGTTAAGACGAGCATGGCAGCATGCAATGCGAAGACATGATTTTGTCCCTGATAGAGGCACCATCAGATTTTGTTGTGAAGATCACTTTAATGTAAGTTAATACTTACAAGTAGTGTTTCCTATTTTTTTTTAATATAGGTTGAAGAAGACAGAAAATTACATATATGTACTTAAAAACTATGAAATCGGGAAGAATAAAATTAAAATCAGGTGTTATTCCTTACATTTTTGAGTGCCAAAAAAACGATCTTCTGCTTCAAATACTGTAAAGCCTCGAGGATTGGCGAAAAAAAGAAAACAAGCAGCCATTATTAAGGAAATATTAAAAGACGCGAGGCAGGAGGCAAATGAAAACTTTCATTTCGGGGCCAATACAGTAGACAAGGATCTTAAAATGCATGATCAAGAGAAATCAAGAGGAGCGCATTTCAAACCATCAAATTTATGCAGCCACATAAGAAATGCTACCGCGTGCTTGCACGTTCGGATGCGGCACAGTCATTACACTTTGCTTCTATTACACTTTTTCTACTAGTATTTATAATAATGCTTTAATTGTTTCTTACTTCTTACACATTCAGATAATATCCATATATTTTTTTTACTTTTTCTTGGGTAAAAAAACACAGTCATCACACTAATTTATACAGACTGGTGCTAGCAAGACGACTTCAAGAATAAAGTGCCTGATAAAGCCCACTATGTTGGAGCGAAACGACGCATAAAAAAAATCTTTCGATTTATTAAAAAAACCCTCATACCCCAGAAAAAGTAAAAAAAATATATGGATATAATAATGCATTGTACATTATAATTTTTTGCATTAATTTTGTGCTCCGGTGTAATTTTTGCCACTACTTGTCATAGTAATCGCTGATGTTTTAACTTCACATATTATCCAATGGCATTATTACCGTAATTTTGTCTGCCGGATCTGTAAGAAAAAAGTACATAGCTTACGTATCAGTTTTTACCTTAAAGTAGAAATATTTTTCTATATATTTATTGTATTACGTCTTTTCGCGGACCAACCTCGAACTAGCCCTAGTCAATCACATATCTTAAAATCAATTCAGTATTTGTCATCTATATATGAAACCACTGATTTTTTCTGCTTCGAGAATTTTTGGCGAGAATATTTATAAATAATTGATCAAAATTAATATATTTTTGTTTTTTTTTAAATTAAAATTTTTAAAATTTAAAATATTTCAAAAATAATTAAAAATATTTTTCTACAAGCGTGTTAAAATG
Organism: Sitophilus oryzae; assembly: GCF_002938485.1. Classification (NCBI taxonomy): domain Eukaryota; kingdom Metazoa; phylum Arthropoda; class Insecta; order Coleoptera; family Curculionidae; genus Sitophilus; species Sitophilus oryzae. Next base: position 3,220,955 of record NW_022146168.1, read on the forward strand.
TTTTTCCCCACACTCCGATATATAATAATATTACTTTAAGGTACTAGCGCTTTAAAATTTACTTTAGTCATTAAAGGAAACAAAAAAATATATATTTGAGGAAAGTCTCTTATTTACTTGTACAATTATTATGTATTAATTCAATATTAATTATATTCATATTCTAACTTAATTATATTATTAATATAAACAATAAACAATTGTTAATTCAATAATTAGCCGAAAAGCCTCAAAATGCTAATTAATTGTATTAATGTTACAAATAGAAGAAGATTGCATAGGTTAGTTAAGAAAATGCATAGGTTGCCTTCTTTCATATAGGGTAAATAACCCTTTGTTTTTTTACCCTAGCGAGCCGCCACTGCTTTCCGATACAGATATAGGTATTTAAGCAATAGAAAATATCTTAGAAGGAAAATATAATAGAAATTAAAAGGTTTACTTAGGTACCTTTGTAACTTTATTTCCTTCATTTCTGAACTAATAAATTCCTTATTTTTATTAAAATAATTCATTATCATGAAAATGTCCACTTCTGGGAGATTGCCCGAATCAGCTTTATTGAACCCTTCTCCTACCGAATGCATCTTGTGAAAATAAACCAACGAAATAGTCTAAATCATAAAATAATAAATACAAGAAGAAGTGTCAAGTCAATGTTAAATTATGGAAACAGCGTGGCTGCCTGGGTAACTAATTTTCAGATATGGCGGCTGGGACATTTGACATGATTTGACATGACATAGACACTTCATTGACATGACAATTTCAATTTTATGAAATTTATTTCCGTTTCCCGGTTTTAATGGCGGGCTGTTCAGGAGGTTTAAATGAGGGTTAATATACTTTTACTTTTTTCTAGTAGTAAATAATACAACAAAATTACTCAAAAAATATTTATTTGGAATTTAGAACAATGTAAATATGCAAATCAACACAATTAAAGAGCTATAAACCCATAAACTACTGTATCAATATCAAAATATTTAAAGTAACAATGCACTGACTTACAGAAACTTGAAGATAAATAAATGTTTTCACAGCTTCACGGGCGTAAAACTAACTGGAAGCAAGAAAAAGACAACAGGAACCCACGCAAAACCTGGAATCAAAAAAAAATATGTAAAAAAAAACATAAATATAGGTACATAAGACTGTTGTGAATTAAATCAAACAGGACTTGAATGAAAATAAAATGAATAAAAAATATGATACATATACATCTAATACCTCATTTGTATTTTAAAAATAATCTACATACATAGCATTATTGCTATGAAAATACATAATAGTACCTATGTGACATGTAATTACGCATTTCTGTTCATCTTGTAGATAATTAATGTAAGCTAATAATAGTTCAATAATCATAATTTACCTTGTGCAACTTGCTTTCAATTGCTCAAAATCACCGATCAGTCTTTAAAGTAGAGATACGGAAAAATCCTTGGTAAAGAATATCCCACAGTTAATATATTACCTATTTTTACATATAATATGGCTCATACCTACTACACGCAGAAACGTCGATTTCATCATTTTCTTCATGTAATTAATACCATATATACTTTATTAAAGTGTTAACAAGGAACTTTTATATCAAAAAACATCTTTGTACTTATAAATTTCAGCCGAAATATCATAAAACAAACTTCCAATCAAATCTAAAACGGCAAAAAAAAAAATGGCGCCCGACCTTGCCAGAGGCCTCGGGAGTTGACACATGGCTGACACACAGACAAAAGAAGAGGACGCCGACGTGCATAAAAATGTTCCGCAACTGAAATTGGCAGAAATCATATAGAAATATTCAGATTTTTGTCTAGGACAGTCTAGAAGGCCATGCTTTCTGCCTGGGTAAGACCGCGCCAGAACTGTTTCCAATTTTCCGGTTTACTGTCACCCCCCTGGTCTAAATAACGATAAAATGACAAATCACATTAATTCAAATGAGTGTTTCCATTACGAACTGATTGACGGCCGAAGTCGGGTGTAGTGGAACTACGTCACGAGGGGGCGTGGCCTCGTCAAGCCGTTACAAACTTTAAGCTCTCATATCTCGAAAACGGTAAAAGATTTCGTTTTGAAATTTTAATAGTGCACTTATTATAATAAGTAGTATCCAAAAATGTTTAAAAAACATACAAATAGGATATGATGGAACAAGCCTATTCCTCTTGTGGTTACTTTTCCATAGATATCCTCATCTCTGTCCTCATGTGAATTCAGAAGCAATAAAAATGAAAATTATTTACCATAAACATCGCAAACTAAAAACCTAATAAACAATTTTATACCGAATATAGAAATAAATTTAGTATTTTTACCTATTATCGTCCAAATCCATGTTAATAGATAATTATTTTTAAATATATTTTTGGAACTGCTGGTTTTAGTAATTATTAAATTAAACGAACTAAAAAGTCTTAAAAATAAACAATGCTTAACCATAACCTCAAAAATGCAGATCTCCTGTCAACTTTCTTTATTTTTTATTTATTCATTATTTTCCTAGTGACGTCACAGGTGGTATGCGCGAACTGAACGAAATTGGAGATCATCCCTTGTATTCTTTGTAGAGGTGGGTTGTGAAATCGCAGTCCGCTACTTTGTCACAGCTCCACCAACGTCGCAGTATGTGACTGCTCCAGTTCCAAGAAAATCGCAGTGACATTTCGGAGCAGTTTACAAGTTTAGGACATCTGCGCTCGTGAGTAGCAATAGGAGCAATAGCAGGCAATAGTGTAAATTCTGAAAATGCTCCTAGCCCCGTCGCCCGGTCAGACTGTTCCAGTCACAGTCGTCGCAGGTCGCAGTCGACTGGAGCATAGTATATTGAGTATATTCTGTGTACTGGAGCTGTTGGGAGTTTGGGAACGGGAAACGTAGCAGCGTTCGCTTTTTCTTTCATGAATCTAAATAAGATATTTATGTATTATATATTAATCACAAACAGATGTTTTTGACAAAGGTAATTTTTAACTTGTTAGTATGTTTATTTGTTAGTTAATTTTGTATCTGTGTTTTGTTGTATATCCTAAATCTTTTATTTGATCTTATACATTCATATAAGTTTTATTATTTATATCTATTTTTAAGGTCTGATGATGGCTAAATAGCCGAAACCGGTCACTAATAAAGATTTTTTTGACAGTTTCGACTTTGAATTGAATATAACATTAAGTTTTTACCATGGGCCACCACTCTGTGAAAATGAACAGACTCTTTAAGATATTTATAGCAAAGTGCTTGGTACTTAGAAACACTCAAATTCTTCTGAATAGACTAAAAAAATATAGCAACATCTATCAAACTAAGACATCAGTATAGTACCGTACAGCCGCGATTTTAAGAGCTCTAGGGGCCCGTAGTTCGGAAAAGTTCGAATCTTGTTCGCAAGGGCCCGGGAGGCTTGGGGCCCGTCGGTGACTTACCCCGATTGCACAGACGTTAAAATCGCCACTACTGATCGAAATAAAAAACGGCGTCCAGTTGGCTTGGAAATGACAATCGATAACATTCCCCATAAATTTTACATATAAAATGCCAGCAATCTTCATTTCATAGCTATCGCTGACGCCGTTTTTTTCGATCATATGATATAAATAAATAAAAACTAGACGATGATGTTGCCTATCATAATCACACCTATAGTCCTGTACTTTTTTAGTAAATGCAACGAACGGTGCCGAACACCGAGTGCGATTTTTCGGAGCAATTAACCTATAAAACTACATTTTTAATTTATAGGTTAATTGCTCCGAAAAATCGCTGCTACTTGTCACAGTGCTTTTATTGGAGCAGTCGCAGAGCGTAGCAGCTCCACAAAAATCGCAGACTGGCCCACCTCTAATTCTTTGTACCATGATTGTTACCGTCTCTGTTACCGTTTTTACAATATACGTTTTTAAAATAGGCCTCTGAAATATAGGCTCTGGAATTATGTAATAATAAGGCTTTTTATGAATAAATTGTTAGAACTATTTGACCTCAGAATGTTATTAATAAATATTATTGTAGAAAATGATGGAAATATAGAAAATACAATTCTTAGAGAAATATTAATTGTTATGGTATTGAAAAACTTTTTCCCGAATTGTCGATATTTGTAATTTAAAATTTTGCAAAATATAAATATCATGATATATGTTTTGTAAAATTCATTTAATTCTAGACCGTGCCGTTCTGAGGGTGTAAGGAATTTATGTTAATTAATATTTGTTTATTTATTTAATACCGTATGATGGCTATGAAATGAAAAGCGCTGTCATTCTATATGTTAATTTCTTAAGGGAAATGTCATCGATGTTCATTTCATAGCCATCGCTGACGCCGTTTTTATTCGATCATATGGTATAATATGTTTGATTTGATTATATTGAAACTTTCCAGATTGTTTGAAAACCATTAAACGCCAGTCTGTGATTAGAAAACTCAATGACTTGACAAAATGGTGAATTATTTTTTTTATCATTTATAAATCATGCTTGCTGCAACTCACAATACCCTTGATCTTTTTCTTTGATGGTAATGGCGGCAACCACAAAAACGCATATTTGACATTTAACAAAATTCAAAATAGATGTGTCAAAAATTACAAAATACAAACACCAACAGTTTATTAGAAGCGTTTTTTGTGAATATTTTAAATATTTTCTTTTACTTTCGTCGTAGAAGACCATCGTAATGCATGAAAAATGTGTTACAGCTAACCAAATAAAGAAATTAGGTTGGTAAATATCGTATATAGCGGATTTATTTTCTAGATAATTTCATTTTAGGTCATAAAATTCAAGAAATACGAGACCGAGCACTCATTTCGATTATATCCAAACTAGAAAATGGATATACATTTGATAATGACTTGGCTAGGTCAAGGGAACTTCTCACAAACTTGCTTAATTGGTTTCTTTTTGAACCATGCAGTAATGAGGAGCATGTTTTAAATTTAATTGAATCCATTTTTCAAGTAAGTTATTGTATAGAATTTGTTTTTCCTATATGTAAACCTTTCAAAATCATTTTTAGTCTGACGCAGGCCAATTATTAATTACTCACTGCGGAAAGAGGTCTATTCAAGAAGACCTAAAAAAGATTCAAACGTATATCAATCCTCAATATATACCTAAGTTAAAAGAAATTCAAGATCTCTTAAAGAATAATGAAAAACAGTCTAAACCAATTGTACCACCACTTAATACTGACATACCTCTTAGTTATCGTAGTGAACCAGAAAGTTTCACTTCAATAGTTGGAACGACGGCAACAACTATAGAAGGTTTGATTCAAAAGGGTTCTTCAGTAGCTCAACAGATTGGGTAATTATGTGTATCTCTACTAAAAGCTTCTTGATTTACAATAATATTTTAAGATTTCCACCAGAGTTTTCAACTTATCGAATTGAAAATGGATCCAACAATACTCCAGTATCAGAACATACAAAAATTTATATGGATTTAACATGGCACTCACTAATTGAAACAGATAATAATGTGTTACAATCTGTAGGAAACTCTTTAAAAAATATACACGAAATAACTAAGATATATCAGTCCTGTGAATTTTTTATTAATGTTTTATTACATGATTTTCCTGCAGAAATATTTATTCAGAGGCCTGAAATTATACTTGTAATTATGTTCATATACAGAATACGTAGAATTAAGGTAGTGAACAAAATTTTATTTTAGATTTTCTATGAACTTCTTCAGCTATGTAGATCTACTCGAATAACAAATATTACTCTTCTTTGCCTATATAATGTAACTACTTCTCTACAAAGAAGAATCTACTATTACAATGACGTTTCTATTAAAAATTTAAAGACTGAAGTAAGGAATAGTGTAATTTATTAAAGAAATTAATATAAAATGGATATTATTATAGATTTTCCCGAATTTGACTCTTTCGACTAATGGCAATTCGTCAAATAGGAGTTCAGTTAAAAGTGATAAATCAACTGATAGTAGTGAAATATTTGAAGGACCTGAATACACAGCAGCTTTACAAAATAAGCAGTATTCTATTCCATATTTTTGTTTCCAAACATTAAACACTACACTGAAATGTTTAATATTGAAAAAGGAAAACTACAAGGAACCAAGATTAAATTTAAATCAAGTCAGTATTATTTTGGGAGAAAATTCTTTGTGAGTGAATATTTATTAAATTCTAGACAGGTGTCAATACGGCTCTAGCATTATTGAATAAGCTTGTAGACCTACTATGTCAAGCAGTGTATTGTGATAAATTATGGACTGACCAACCAAACCCAGAGGCCTTAGCAATTATCAAAGAGTTAAACAACACACTCTCAATTTATGGTGATGTGTTAGAATTTTTCAGGTGAGATATTTTGTTTGCCTGGTATGTGACCAGTCATAATCACTATAGAGAATGTCAAATAGTTACATGATGATTCAAGCTTCCTAGACTAATATAGGAAATTAGTTGACAGAATTCAAAAAGAATGTGTTGTTAAGGTATAGTCTGTCCACTGAGGGCAGAGAAGACTTTAACAGATGACATCCAAAAAATGACAGAAAATACGCTTCACCTGCGATTTAAAATGATAGACACAATTATCACTGTCAATGGACAGACTATTTATTTTTTGGTTTATAATTGCCATTAAAGTTTTTAAATGATTTTGAATATTGTGACAATATATTTTTTTTTGTCTTCATACATTTGTATAGCTATACCCTGCTGGTCATCCAATTTATGTGGTCTGGATTTTAATGACGCGTATTTATCAATTTTAACATTTTTGACGTCACCCCTCGTTTTCGCGCTAAGCGAATTTCCATGAATTTCAATCATTAATTTAAATACTTTCCAGATGGAAATTGTACAAACTGATTTTACATATATATGTTTTAGGTAAAAATGGGTGCGTTCAGGGACGGTCAGCGGCTGAGTAAGCGATTTCCCTAAACGGTCTCTTTTTACACACAAAATCAGTCAGCCGCTGAGCAAACTACTCAGCGGTCGGTCAGCCGCTGTTGTTTTCTGAACGCGCACAATGTATTAGAAATCATAAATATTTAAATTATACCCGACACGTGCAAGGACCTCATTGCTGAAAATTGCAATGCACTAAAAGTAAATGGATGAGTTTTTTAAAATTTGAAAAATTGGTCAAGTGCGAGTCGGACTCGCGCACGAAGGGTTCAGTACCATTCATTATCTCTACAACATTAGACACTATATTATTATAAACTTTTTTTCCTATTTAGCTGAAATTTTGAATGCTATAATAATAAGTAATTTAAAAAAATGAAGAAACACATTACTAAAAATTGTATTAAGGTACGTTCAGGCTGAGAGCGTCGAGCGTCCTGTCGCGTTTGCGTCGCGTCCGCGTGTCGAAATGGAATCAATTCACTTAACTTAAATTAGACCTTTCAGGTAGACAGCGTCGCGTTTGGCGTTGCGCTAGCGTCCGTTGAGCGTCGGGGTTCGAGTTCAGTGGGGCGGACGCGACGCAAACGCGACGCGACGCTCGACGCTCTCAGCCTGAATGTACCTTTATTCAATAATAAATATGTAAAAATTAAAAAAAAACGATTAAAAAAAGTCGCCTTGACTAGGATTCGAACCTGCCTTACTACGGCTCCAACGTCATAGCAGCGTAAAGTCCTAACGCTTTAAACCACGCGGCCACCGATAACTTGAAAGATTCTATGTAAAATTCTTACTTTAAAAGATATTGTTTAGTGAAAGCACTTTTTTATTTATAAACAATTATTTAATTCTGTTTTACTATTTGTTCTTATAGCGACAACATAGATACATTATCTGTCAAAATTTCAACTGTCTAGCTATAACGGTTCATAAGATAGACCTTTCTGACAGACGGACAGCGAAGTCTTAGTAATAGGGTTCCCGTTTTTATCCTTTGGGTACGGAACCCTAATTAAAAAAAGAAAACAAGCCTATGGATTTTTTCTTATTTAAACATTTTTTAAAAGATCCAAGCTTCATAATAAAAAAGTGTCAATATCTAAAGTAGTTCTTGGGTTATCGCGTGTTAAAAAGTTGAGTTATTAAATTAACGCGATTATTGACGTTTTCTCGTTATAAAAAAATGGACACCCTAACTATATCCTCATAATTCCATTTCAGATGCTCAGAAACATATCTAATGATTTTATCTAGTTATCTTTTCGAAAATAAAAGTCTTTTAAAAATAAGTGGTTTGCGATCGTGATTTTACTTTACTTCATAGAGAAAGGCGTACCGGGGAAATGTGGTAACGCCAATGGCCTCTAAATAAAGTAGACCCGGCATTTCATTCATAAAAAGGAAAAAATCAGAATCAGACATTCGTTTCTTGTTTTATGCGAGTGGGAACAAGACGGGCTGATCGCAGTCATGAAGGATTCCCGAGTGAATGGCAACGCTGTTCAGAGATCTTGAGAATGTGTGCCAGTGGCGTAGTTACTTTGTAATATATAATTTAATATTATATCCGCGTAAATACCGCGAAAAATAAACGGCGTCCAGTTGGCTTGGAAATGACGATCGATGACATTTCCCATATAATTTTACATATAAAATGACAGGGATCTTCATTTCATAGCCATCGTTGACACCGTTTTTATTCGATCATACGATATGATTTTTGGATATGATATATTGTTGTGCTCGATGGCTCTTCAAATTTTGAAAATGACTACGACTACGAAATTACTATAATAATTAAATATTATGAGCAAAATATTCAATAAAACCAAACGTGACGCAACTAACTTAATGTAATTCATTACTTATAACGGTACATTCCAAAACTGTGTGATTTACTAATACATATTTCCAAAGATTTTTCTCTATTTTACCTTTCGGTACCGCACTGATGTAACATAGCCTTACTCACCTTCGAAATGAAACTTCTAGGTTTAAACCGTCTCTATTTTTACAACTTAAGCAAGTTCGCACCATTGTCTTATTGTTTCTCAATAAAATCACTAAAAGCAATACCACAAAACACTAAAATATCTGGAAATCACCTCGTAAAACATTTCGAAAAACCACAACACATTGGCAACGCTGTAGAGCAATTTATGAACGAATTCGTACTGGATGTTTTGTTGGCTGCCTAAATTTAGGAGTGAAGAGAGTAAAATGCGTACGTTTTCGGCATCAGCTGGCGTTGCGACGTTGTCGATTGTTTTATGTTAAATTTCTTAAAAACTAAAAATTATAATTACAGAAGATTTAAACCTTTACTTATTACCTTTACTACAAAGTTTACTACCCTTAATTATTATCGGTTTAAAGTATTCTACAACGTAATCTGTATTTGGAATTATGGAATTCCTGGTTTATAATGTGGGTTAGCTATCCCCGTACGTATACGTAGGTAAGATTTCCTTTTAAATGCGGCCGAAGTAGAAATTTGGTATACATGCAATTTTCTAAGGCAATGATGGATTTCGCCAAAATGTAAGTCGCCGGTCTAATTTATTTCGATGTCATCGGGTAACGCTGCAACAGCACACCGTCGCATTTCTCTCACTCCGAGTTAAGGTGAAATCTTTAAAAATAAAAGACAATAAATCTTTAAATTAAAAGACAAAACTTAGGATTAACGTTAACTTAGGAATAAGTTTGTAGCTTAAATTAATTTCTATTGAGAATAATCAGTAAAAGAACAAATATTTGCATTAAAAAACATTTATTTAATAATGATTAGGCTTAAATATACATTAAAATGTACTGTTAAAAAAACGGTGTCCAGTTGGCTGGGAAATGGCGATCAATGACATTTCCCATATAAATTTGATTCATTAACACACGTGTAAATACCAACCCAAAATTACGACTTGCCAGCACGGTATACAGTTAGTGGCAACACAGGTGGCAATAACTAATAGAGGGTGGTAATGATGGTTTGTTACTCGGTTTGTTATTAGATAAATTTTTCTATGTAACATTAAAGTTTTGTTTTGTTCTAGAGTCGAATCAATATCTTTAGAAGCCAATTTTAGTTACAAAGTCATATACCTATATTTGCTATGCATATGTGCAAAGTGGTTAAAGACATTTGTACCTCTATCAAAAAGTAAAATAACTTTGCCCAAAAATTTTAAAACATCTATTACAAACAGTCTCTTAGACGTGAGCTTAGGGAGATTGTTTCCTAAAGTTCACAAGTGTCTGCTTGAATTTGTAGAGGTAACATATAACATAATTTTCAGAAATATTCGCCTAATACTTATTTAGAGTTTCAGCACGACAGAAAACCAAGGAGATTTGGAAAAATACAAAAAAGTAACTGTAATATGCAATGGATTGGCTGCTACAGTTAAATTCTTAAATAATGCAGATAACTTGCCACTATCCGAATGTATCAGCTTAGCTGAAGAAGCATTACCAAGTATACAGTTTCATAAAAGCGAGAAGTATTTAAAAAGGTTTATTGATTTTTGTTCTGAAAAACTGTATGCATATAGCAATAACTATGAACTAGTGAAGTTAGCACAAGGTAATTAATATTTTATTTTTTATTATATAAATGTCATAATAGTATATTTTAGATGTAATAGCAAAATTATTAGCTCACTGTGACTTCATTGTTCAGAAACTAGTGTACAAATTATGTTGTCAGAAGATTATTGATAATATTGGAACTAAAATAAATCTTATATCAACAGTAGAAGTTGGCGCACAAGCTTATTTTCTTTTTAGTTCAAAGATACTAACTGAAATGGCTGTTTTTGGATTGAACAATGACAATGTAAAGTTGAAATATTTTTATTAATACTAAAACATAGTCGCGCTTGCGTGACCAATGTCTTAACTGCAGTATTGCCAAATTGTGGTTACACCCACATTTTAATTATTCAAATCGTATTGATAATGGGCTCTTTCACAAAAAATAAAATACCTAATTCAAGGACAAAATCTGAAATAGAAGACTATTTTCAGTATATTTATCCAAAAAAAAATAGTTCCATGACATTGAATATTTTTTTATAGGCCCTCAAAATTGCTTTAATTTGGAATAATTTTAAAGTGCCAATTGATGATGTATGAAAAATACGCCCAATCACATTGCAGAACCGTGCTTGTGCGACAGCCAATAACTGGCAACATTGCGATTTGATTTGACGTGCATGATGAATAATAATTTTGAGGTTAAATTTTTTGTATACTCCGTTTGTGAAAGCTTGTAATAAAATTTTAAGTTTTAAATTGTTATTTTTTGATAATTTGTTCCATCATGGTCGTACCAGAACCTGGATTCGAAAAGGCGTCATCTGATAACCTTCCTAAGGTTGACGCCGAAATTGTTAAATTTTAAATGGGTCAGCATGGTGGCCCGGCGGTGTTGCCGCTTTTCAACATGCCAGGTGTGACGTATTAAAAATAAAGGGCGGGTTTTTATTCTGGGCCTTTTTGTTTTTATTTATTATCTTAAGAATGACTTCAAGTTTTTCGAAAGTGAGATAGCAGAAAATTCTAGAATAAATTGCTTTATTCAATTATGCGAATTCCAAAATATAGTGAAAGAGCCCATTGCTCAAAATGTTATACCATGCTTTGTTTTCATAAGATAAAGGACAAAATTTAAAATATTGCATTTTGGAACTTTTCTAATGATCTTATGTATTGCAGTGTAGATTATAGATATTGATGACTTTTAGTTTATAAATTTGTTAACTGTCAGTTTTTCTTATATACTGTTATTTATTTTGCTAGATAAGTGAATATGCAAAGGATATATTGCTCTACATTCTTAAATGCAAGATCATTGTGTCTGAAAATGTTTGGTATAAATGTTTGGAAGCACTAATTCCATCTTTACCGCTAATTCTGTGTTATGCAGAAACTCAATCCACGTTTGGCCAAGTCATACTTAATTTAGTAGATCCAGATACAGCCAAAAACATGTCGTTCCCTAATATTGTTATGCTTAGAAGTAATGTTCAACTACTATATGCTAAGGACGCTTATCTAAGGTATATAATATAGATTTATAGATAAAATGAATGGGATGATGAAAATTGTATTTGAAAATTGTCGAATGTTTACTTTGAGACAATGTAAAGTGTAGAAAACTGTACAGCGACAAAATATTTTTATTTATTTGTCTGTTTTACACAAAGACATTATAAAAATAGACCGAACATCTCATTCATAAATACTCCTTGGAAGTGTATCAAACATTCCAATGTGTCAGACAAGGACAGAAGAGACAGAGAAGTGTAAAATTTCCGACCCCGGCAACTAGGCGCATTTGGATTGTTCCAATGGCCAGTGGCGTATCGTTTTTTGGAAGGAATTTAATTAGTAAAGTAAAAGTAAAGTAATTAGTAAAATTTTTACTCCATATTAATATACTACATTAATACTTTTTCGTCAGATGAGTTTTGTTATAAGGTCTAATATAATAATATAATTAATATCCCATATATACTTATGTTGAAACGTTAGTAGGTAGTTCTCGAAAATCGCTCCAACGTCGATTTTCAATTTAAACTTTCAGTTACTTCTATATAAACTTTCAGTTACTTTTGAATATTTACGGGGGACTCAAGTTTCTGAAACAGTTCTATAATAGCTTTGTGGTTGGTGACTTTTCTTTCAATTTTTTTTCAGAATATGCAGGCAATGCTAAAGCACATTTTAGACATTTTTGTAAACATAGGTGGCCGGAACATATTTTCAAACGAAAGTTGTAGATTTGCCATTAAATTTCCATTCCAGAAATACCTAGGGTTGCCACCTGTCCTTTTTTGAAAAGGACAGTCCTTTTTTGAAATAACTTTTTTTGACTTAAAAAGTCATTTTTATTTACGTATTTTCCCTGAGAAAATTACCTACAGCAAACAGAAATATTCTTTTCGTCCAAATTTAATTAGAGATGTTATAAAAGTTATAAATAAATTTTTCTTCTTTAGAATAGGCAACATTATTTAGAACTTCCCATTTAATCTCAAATGATAGTTTAGGTTTTAGTTTTACCTTTTTTGATCTTAAAAAGAACTTTTCAAAATTAATTAGTAACGATTTAGTTAGTTCGCAATCGATAGCTTCCTGTGAAGTACTGTGTAATATTTCTTTAATCTTGTATTATTAATAACTTCCTATACCTAAAATAAATTTTTAATTCTAATGAGAAAATTGTGTTTTTTTGAAAATATAATACAAGATTTGACTTTCGGTCTTCTTCTTGTATTATGATAGCTCTGATACGAGGCAATTACCTTTTAGTTCTCAATAGAAGGCATTTATCATTAAAAGTATCAAATCTGTGTGCTACAGTATGGGATTTCTGTCGCATAATAATGAATATTACGTTTATTTACAAACCCATTACTTTTAAAAGTAGCTTCATCAGACAATCAAATTTTAGTTAAATGTCTCAATCTTCATGGACTGTATTAAGCATATGTATTGCGGTTTGAATCACCCTGTATGTTGACAAAAATATTTTGAAAATGTGCGTTACAATGGCCCCCATATTATGTAAAAAATTGAAATAAAAATCACAAACCAAAAACCTAATAGGTAAAAAGCTTTTTTGGAGGCCTGGGTCACTCTGTATATAGGTATGTATAAAACTAGTAGCCTAAAAATTATTTACAGTTCGTCCTATTCTAAAAAAAAAGGTAAACACATCGTACAAATAACTCTAGGAAGAGGTATTTGTACGGTGGTAAAAAATTGTCTAAACAAGGCCGAAGGGGCAGATATAATAAAGCAGTAAAATGTAAAAAATGTCGGGTAAACACCTTTGTTTATTTGTTGAGCAAAATTCCTTTAGAATATCGTATATAATGACCAAAATATGACGCAATTTTAAGAAAAAAATGTCAGTTTCTGGCTTATAATAAAGTTTCATATGCAACGTTTATATTCAAATTTGTTATGATCTACAACAGTTAGGTAGTAATTGAGACGAATTATAATTCAATTACCGGCTACTACGTTCTTGTTTTAATAGATCAAAATTCAACAAATATAATTAGAAATTATTTTAATTTAAGGGGCTCCCTTGTAAGACGCCTATGTACAATTACGGCGGAAATTTGTACCTACCTGTGAAAAGACAAATTCGGGTAATTTGAGCTTATTTTTCCACACACTTGACACTGTCGTACCATATTGAAAATTCGCAGATTTAAAAGTACGTTAAACAAAAACAAATACTACTGAAAAACACTGAAAAGTTCACTTCGGACTTGATTCCGACTTCAAACACACCGTAAGCTAAACGTAGTATGCTATAACGGACCATGGGCCGTCGCGAGGGGTGGTGGGACGGACGACTCATTTTCATTCTGGAAGACTAGCAGCGACGTTGCCAATAGTTCTAGACGTTTCAGCACATTAAACAGTAAACATGTCCTTTAATAGTAATGCATATATCCTCTGGTTAATAACATATTATTACACATGCTTCTTTAAAAATAAACTATTAATTTAATTAAGAAATTGAGATTTATTGATATCCGGTGCAGGTTTTAAAGTCACCTTTTCTGCAAATCAAACTAAGTAGATAGGCGCAAATTTGAGATGTGGCAATGTCGCCTTCTCTATCTCAGTTGGTTTTTAGAGTACGTAGTCAACCTCCGATTGTTTGATCGGGTTAAAATGCGCAATGTGATATCTGTTCTTCCTAAATCTATGGTTTTACACTATAAATTTTTAAGTGAAATATAATATAATTTAATATTTTTTTTAGAAATGAAGCATTTTCAAGATTATGTTGGTTAATAGCTTGCCAAGAAAATTCTAGAGAACTTCTTCCAAAGTTTAACACAATTTATGACAAAGGATTTGCTAATGTGTGCCAAATTAAGAAAATATTAGATATTAATAAAATTAGAAAGTCTGAACACTTCTATCAGGTATATTTTTCTATATTTTTGTTTTGCTTGTGTAAGTATTTTTTGCTGGTGCTACGTTATCATAATTATATTCAATTAACTTTTAGTTGCTCAATTAACTGTCTTAAGAAATGTATAATAGAGAACAAATACTACATATAAATGTTAAATCTGAAAAAAATGCTGAGTATTTCCCAGGAAACTGAAAACTGAAAAAGATTTTTTTTGTACAATACCACTGGATTAAAATCCGAAACCAGTTCTTCAGTGTGTGTTTGGTTAGATTTAACTATTTTAAATATAATTTTCTCCTATCATTTTTTTTCTGTCTTCTGAACGCTAACCGTTTTGTCACTCTTTCTTAGCTAAGCGTTCTGTGTTGGTTTAAAAATTATCTTTCTAGTAGAAAAGCACTGAGAGGCTGGTTTCTTGTTAGGTTCTAACCCAATAGCATTTTTCAAAAATTAATCTTTGTATTTTTTGTTTCAATGGCAAAAACTAATATTTTCTCTAGAAGCGCATTATTATCCTTAAAAATTCATGGAAAGAATACGTAAAGTAGATTTTTTATATTTTCACATCAATTTTGCTTTATTCAAATAAAAATATCGATTTACACCTTTATAAATGTGAGAAATTGTTAGAACTTTAAGGAGAGGTGAAACATAGCATTTCTTCTTTCAGCTTTTCAACTTCCCAATAGGGTGCAGAGATTTAAATTAACTTGTTTAATAACTTATAATAAATCGAAAAATATCTGTAGAACTTTCCTATAAAGGTATAAAAAATTATTCCTATAACAAATATACCCTACATCTCTCCATCAAATAAAATGTTACACTTGCTGTTGTAGCATTTAAATATTTTTAATAGAGCGATTTTTGAAGTGATTAGTTTGAATCCATTAGAATGGAACGAGGGTGGTTCATTAGCATATTTGGAAAAAGCATTTTTTTACGAATAATTTGATACCACGCTCTTTGTATTTCAAGTCAAATTCTCGTTATGAACCGCATGTTACAATTTCAAATAAACCATATGCGAAAATGTCAATAGTTGACATATGATATGTCATTCTATTCAGAGTGTCATTTTCTATCGAATAAAGTAAAAAAATATGGATGATGCCATTTAAAAACCAAAAGTTGTAGTCAGTTCCGGTGAAACCGAAAGTGACCGAAAACAATTATTGAATATGTCAATCAATCCTAATTTATATCATATACTAACATACTAAATCTCGTTGTTTTATCCGAAAAAATAAAAAAGTTATAGGGGTGAGCCACTTTTGAGACGCACCCGTTATTTTCATAAAACAACGCACGTCCATATATTATGATATGATTATGACCGAATACCGATGCCCCATTATTTCAAATCTGTTTGTCAAAATAATTATTATTATTTAACTCTAACACTCTTTTTTTAGCCTAGCAGTTTAAGTCAAGTGTTAGACCTCCTTAAATCTCCAAATGTAGAACCTGTTATAAGGAGATCAGCCTTAAATCAAGTTAGTGTCATGGTAGAAGATCACTTACTGCATGACATATTTCTGGAATTTAATGGAACTGATTTAATTATAGAGATAATGGAAAACTGCTTAAAGGAAAAGGATTTTAAAGACTATCCTGATTCTATTATACCTGTGATATCTATTCTTAAAAGCATTGCTTTATTTAATTCTAACGTGAGATATATTCTTAGTACCAACATAAATGTATTGTTTTATACCTTAAGAGGTAAACTGATTTGAAGATAGAATAATTTATGTCACATTTATTTTTCTTTCTTAATTTATAGGTGTCTTTTTATTTTTTACCGATGATAGAGTAAGACAGGATGCGTCAACATTGTTATTTATTTTAATTTTTAATGACTATATCATTGGGACTCCTTCAAGAGGCAATTTTTCCATACCTGTAATATTTGAAGAGAAGTTATTTGTGCCGTTTAACTGTAATGTACACATGAGAACGAGCCAAAACACTGAGGAAAGTTTGTATTGTAAGTAATTATTATTTTTATTTGATTCACTTGCCAACTGTTATTTTAGTTTTTCTTATACAGAGTGTGCCAAAAAAATTGCAACAAATGGAGCGTTGAAAAAAATCTGCATATTTTTTTGCAACAATTCGATTACAAAAGAATGCCATTCGTTTCGAACTTTTTAGAACATCCTGTAGCAATATGCTACAATAGAGAACAAAAGCACTGACTAATAATACGTAAACGTTTACATATGCATTAGGGTGTCCGTTATTTCCCAAGTTGATTTTTTTTTCGCTGCCGCCCTCTGAAGTTTTAGTTTTTGGTCTAAAATAAATTATCCAACATAAACAAGCTCTTAATTTTTAATTTAAACCATGCCGGAATCATGATACTTTTTCCAATTAAATAACATGAGATTTTCTGACCTTTTGCATTTTTTTTATCTCCAAAGCAAATGAACCTACAGCTTTGACAAACAACATATTCTAATACAAAATTTTACGCTCTACAAAAAAGGTCTCTTTAGTTTTTTCCATAAAAACATTCCTTTAAAAGTTATTCGCGGTCAAACTTATGCACATAGATTATAATCAAATTTCTGCTGTAAATTTGTAAATCATTCACTGCAAATTTTCATTGCGCCTTTTAATTTTGACTAAAAAAGGATCTAGAGCCATACTTTTTTCAATAAAGCAATATTTCTTTACTAACTTTAATATGGAAAACTAATATTGCGCCATCTATGATCAGTTGATCAAAACTATAATTTAAGGTTATTGTTTCATTGCCTTTCAGTGTTTGTAAATGTGTGTCAAGTGTCAATTCAAAAACGAATGAACAAATTTCGAGTGGTTTTTATCTTAAATATTACTTGTATCGAATTAATTAATTAAATTATTAATTAATTAAATTAAATTAGTAATTAATGAAATTAATTTAATTAATTCGTTACAAGTAATATTTAAGATAAAAACGACTCGAAATTTATTCATTCTTTTTTGAATTGACACTTGACACACATTTACGAACACTGAAAGGCAATGAAACAATAACGTTAAATTATAGTTTTGATCGATTGATCATAGATGGCACAATATTAGTTTTCCATATTAATTTTGGTCTTTGAATAAGAAGACTAAGGAAGGAGCATAATGCTATCCATGTATTCATGCATGGTGGGCGGAAAAGCCACCATAAAAGCTCTCTAGGGTGGGGATCCTTGACAGTTCTGTTTGACGATTCATTTGACATATTTGAAATTTTGTGGATTTGTCAGTCTTTACGGAGCTTATTTTATGTTATTTATTATTTATTCTACTACTGATAGTTGTATAAAGGTAGTAAATCTAGATGGAAATTGTGGCAGAACTTAAATTAACAGTGACACTATCGCGATTTATCGAAAAAGACTCTAAAATAGTTGGTTGTGTAGCGTGCGGTAGATCTCGGCAAAAATTGAGTGAAATAATGGAATAACTTTTCGCTAGTAAGTGACTATATAATATACATACGTGTAGTAAACCGATCATTTATGAAATTCACTTAAATTAACTAAATTATATATTTTTCTTGCATTTTTAGCTTTTATTTATTACTTGTCAAAGATTAGATGTCAAAGAATTTAGATACGTTAATTTGACTTACCTGCTTCAGTAGCGTATCGGATGTTTGTGTTAATAAATACTTATTATAACTTATCTATTTTTATTAGAATTATATATTTTATAACAATTTTAATAACTACCAACATTTATTCACAACGTAAAATAAAACAACAAATTATTAAGTCTACCCCACGTCTACCCTACATCATAGTTTTACATTTTTTAAATA
Organism: Sitophilus oryzae; assembly: GCF_002938485.1. Taxonomy (NCBI): domain Eukaryota; kingdom Metazoa; phylum Arthropoda; class Insecta; order Coleoptera; family Curculionidae; genus Sitophilus; species Sitophilus oryzae. The sequence goes on from NW_022146168.1 coordinate 3,239,617, forward strand.
AAATTAGAACGACACTGATAAACCGGAATTTAAGTCGGCCATATTTGAGGCCCATCGCGGTGTACCTAAGATTTTTGATATGCTCCTTCCTTAGTCTTCTTATTCAAAGATTTTGGTAAAGAAATATTGTTTTATTGAAAAAAGTATGGCTCTAGATCCTTTTTTAGTCAAAATCAAAAAGCGCAATTAAAATTGGCAGTGAATGATAGAAAAATTTGATTATAAACTATGTGCATAACTTTAACCGCGAATAACATTTCAAGGAATATTTTTATGGAAAAACCCAAAGAGACCTTTTTTGTAGAGCGTAAAATAATTAGAATATGTCTTTGTCGAAGCTGTAGGTTCATTTGCTTTGGAGATAAAAAAATAAATGCAAAAGGTCAGAAAATCCCATGTTATTTAAATGGGATAAGTATAATAATTCCGGCACGGTTTAAATTGAAAATTAAGACTCTAAACGTTCTCTAACCCAGTGTGAGTACATATTATCAAAGCAAAACCTTTGAAGGCGGGTAAAAAAACAATAACTCACAATCTTTAAGTTGTTTAATTTAAATTTTAATGCTTAACAAAAGCAAGGAGGGCGACATGTTTCGGGAATTTAAACTATTCCCATCATCAGGCCCAAAGCTAAAACAATTACTGAGGCCAAATTTATAAAATACAATCACAACAAGTTAAAAAGTCAAAAAATTATATCTATCACAAAAATTGTTCAATCACAGATAACAATATGGTATGCTAAATTTGAAAAATTAAAAACAACTAGACCAAAATCATAAGGTGAGGGTAGCCGTATAATCAACTATAATTAGATAAATTGAAAGAAAAAACAAGGCAATAATCAAATCATACCTCAATGCACAATTTTAAGAAATTTACTTAAGCATTAGTTAAATTTATTTTGAGAGATATATTTTTTATATATTTTTTTTGTATTAGTAATGTAAGTTGAGAATTAATTATTTCAATATGTATATGCTGATATTCAATTTTGTAGGATAAATTTTTTAGTTATGTTAGTTAAGAACAAGTTAAGAATTATGTTTATTTTTTTATTTTTTAATTAGTATATGTTGAATGTTAATTTATATTTCAAATTTATATATTGTAGAAAATTAATATTTACTTTAGTTTAATTTTTAGGAATTTAATATTTATTTTAATTTATATATGTAGAAGAATTATTTTTTATTTTAATTTAATTAAACTTGTGTTCTTTAAAATAAAAGCATACTCACACAAGTCACCTAGGAAGTACAACCACTCGGAAGAAATAAAATTAGTTAGAGCTGTTAACATTTACACAACTCATTCATTGTAATTATAAATTGTATAACTCTTCAAGTAGGAAGCCTTTCGTTGTAATACCAAATAAATGTCTATATCATAATCTCCATACCATCTTATTTCGATTTTATATTTTTAATTTTTGACGAGAATGGATGTTCGTCTTAAAAGAATGTTTCTGTGATAATGTAAAATTAAAATTAAAAAAGGGAGTACTCTGCATCCATCTCTGCATCCATATCTAAGGTGGGTCAATACTTCGAGTATTAGCCCTAACCTTACCCTTAACATTAACCCTAAGAAATTAACCTTGAGAACTTAAGGAAAGGCCGTTCATACTTCTCCTACTTGTCTCAAGAAAATCAATATTCTCGTAAGCGCTTGCGCTCATATAAAACATATGTTTTGAACTAACCTAAATTCACAATTATTTTTAAAATCTCTAATACTAGAGAAACTAATTTTTACATTAATAATTTCTAGACCAAAAAATATATAATTTATTAACATTTATAGACCGTCAAATTCAACAAGTCAGATATTATTTCGAGAATTCTTAAAAGCCAAGCTTTGAGCATGCGCGATTAAGTTTTGAATTAGCATTAGCCCTAAGAATATAAAATATCCCAACCTGTTAGGACTATGGCTAATGTTAGGACCGATACAACGAGAGCATGAACACTAGCGTTCGTTAACGTTGATTCATATTCTTGGGGTTAGGACTAATGTTAGTGTTAGGGCTAAGATCGGAAGCATGAACCCACCATTAGTTTTTTTTTGAAAAAAGAAACGCTGATAGCCCAGATAGGGAGATTATTTTCTTAACCGAAAAAATCAATTTTTTAATATTACAATATGAACAAATTACAAAATAAAACAAAACAATAAGCGCCCTCTGTGTGTGGGAACCAAAAGGCTGCATTATTAATAAGTAAGTAACTGCCTCAAACATTATCACAGAAACATTCTTTTAACACGAACGCCCATTCTCGTCAAAAATTAAAATATAAAATCGAAATAAGATGATATGGAGATTATGATATAGACATTTATTTGGTATTACAACGAAAGGCTTCCTTCTTGAAGAGTTATACAATTTATAATTACAATGAATGAGTTGTGTAAATGTTAACAGCTTTAACTAATTTTATTTCTTCCGAGTGGTTGTACTTCCTAGGTGACTTTTGTGTGAGTATGCTTTTATTTTAAAGAACATACGTTTAATTAAATTAAAATAAAAAATAATTCTTCTACATAGTATATAAATTAAGATAAATATTAAATTCCTAAAAATTAAACTAAAGTAAATATTAATTTTCTACAATATATAAATTTGAAATATAAATTAAAATTCAACATATACTAATTAAAAAATAAACATAATTCTTAACTTGTTCTTAACTAACATAACTAAAAAATTTATCCTACAAAATTGAATATCAGCATATACAGATTAAAATAATTAATTCTCAACTTACATTACTAATACAAAAAAATATATCTCTCAAAATAAATTTAACTAATGCTTAAGTAAATTTCTTTGAATTGTGCATTGAGGTATGATTTGATTGCCTTGTTTTTTCTTTCAATTTATCTAATTATAGTTGATTATACGGCTCCCCTCACCTTATGATTTTGGTCTAGTTCTTTTTAATTTTTCAAATTTAGCATACCATATTGTTATCCGTGATTGAACAATTTTTGTGAAAGATATAATTTTTTGACTTTGTAAAAAATTGTTGACTTTTTAACTTGTTGTGATTGTATTTTATAAATTTGACCTCTGTAATTGTTTTAGCTTTGGGCCTGATGATGGGAATAGTTTAAATTCCCGAAACATGTCGCCCCCCTTGCTTTTTTAAGCATTAAAATTTAAATTAAACAATTTAAACATTGTGAGTTATGGTCCTTTTACCCGCCTTCAAAGGTTTTGCTTTAAAAATTAAGAGCTTGTTTACGTTGGATATTTTTTTTAGGCCAAAAACTAAAACTTCAGAGGGCGGCAGCAAAAAAAAATCAACTTGGGAAATAACGGACACCCTAATATGCATGCGCATTTCTTATATTTTTATAACATATTTTCAAAATTTCCTTGGCTCCTCTATTTTCTGCACATATTTTATTAACCTAAGTACTGCAATTCATCCTCCATTGTAATTCAGTTTAGAAGCACGAAATTTAGAAATAAAGCAATATTAATTTGTAACCAGTAGAAGAGAACATAAATAATACTAATAATTCATAATTATTTTCGTAACAAGTTACTATTTTACAGTTTTTTTTTTCACAAAATAGGCATAGTGATTCGACGAAATTGAGTAATATGAAAATTATTTGAAATCAATGATCTAGGAGATCACAACGATCATCTTTTCAAGAAAGGCCATGGGTATTTCGCCACTTGTACTACAAGAAAATCTACAACATAAAATAGTTATTTTTTGTAATCGCTGCTGCGTTAATCCAACAGCGACCAACTTGTCAGCTGTGATTTACAAATAAACAAATTTGCCTAGCGGACGAAAAATGCTTAACGTTTCGGGAGGTATATCTCTTCTCGTCGTCGGAAGCAAAAAAACAGTTTAGTTACTACCTGATAACAATTACTTAATGAGATAAAACCAAAAAATAAAAAAAATAATAAAAAATATAAAATCTTCTATATATATATATATATATATATATATATATATATATATATATATATATATATATATATATATATATATATATATATATATATATATATATATATATATATATATATATATATATATATATATATATATATATATATATATATATATATATATATATATATATATATATATATATATATATATATATATATATATATATATATATATATATATATATATATATATATATATATATATATATATATATATATAACTTTCTGTATGATTTGGTTTGGTAGTTACTACCAAAGCTTGCTACAACCAAACCAAGTTAAACTTCAAAATTAGTAATTACTACCTTGTAACAATTACTTAATAAGGTAAAACCATAAAGCTTCAAACTTTCTGTATGATTATTTTTTAATTTGTTTTTAATTTTATTTATGTTTATAAAAATCAAAGAAGCCATAACCATACATTACTAACCTCTACAGATGACGGAGCCATACATTTATTTTTATTAGACTGTATTAAAAAGAACCTTTTTTATTTTTTGTTTAGAAGCTATCGCTTCTTTCATAATAATGTTTGCGTTGTTAAGCTGATAAATCTTAGATTTGTGAAAATCGCCCTTTCTTAAATTCTCTTTATGGTCTTTAATTCGAACCTTTAGATGTGAATGTTTCACCAATATAAAATTTATCACATTCACATGGTATTTTGTATATTACATTTCTTGTTTGTTGTCCAGTGTTCATTGGTTTAGTTGGTTAAAATGGATCTAAGTGTATTGTGTATATATATATATATATATATATATATATATATATATATATATTGTGTATGGTTATCACTGTGTGTATTCTGTGTATGATTTGAGGTCTGAATTTCGTTTAATGTTTTGTCATTAAAAGATAGTGGATAGTCGTTTTTTATTAATATATTTTTGATGTGGTTTCTCTCTTTGTTTAGCGAATTAAAAAAGTTAATCGATATTGACGAGTATACAGGGTGTCCCAAAAATAAGTGCAAGTATTTTAACTGGTAGTATAGTTCAACCCAGAGACACGCCTATGAGGATTTTCAAAAAAAATTTGAAAATTCGAAATTTTTGAAAAAAAATTTTCGGAAATTTTTTTAGTTTTTAATTAAAAAATGCTTTTTACTTATATGATATTTTCACTCTTAACAGAGTTTTTAATTTTATTTCAGCTGTTATAACTGATGACAAATGGAGCTTTACTACGATTCAGGTTCAGTGGAACGCTGAAATCAACGGAGGTTTTAAAAATTTAATTGAATTAAGTGAAAGCGATTTGTTGAATCAATTAAGTGTCACTGAAGATATTTTAAAATTAAATATTTCCGATTTGGTACAAATAAAATCATCCTTGATACAGCCATGCATTAAAAAGTATCTTGATTCCATCCAGAGTGCCACATCACACAATGATATAATAGATAGTATATCTTCCGTAATATTGTACGTAATATAAAACAAAAAAATTCATGTTGTTAATTTTAATTTACTTTTAGGTACATTAATTTTTATAATAACGTAAGCAAATTCAATAACAACAGTAATCATGATCAGATTCTTTCTCACCCATGGGAAAAGACTTTCATTAGATTTTTAGAAGTACTTCCTTCAAGCGATGAAGATATAGAACTGTTAAAAAGTGTCATTAAATTTTTGGCGCTTCTTTTACCTTTCTACAAGGATCAAAGTAACTCATGTAAACTACAATAAGAGTTTGTTCTAATTCCTTTTTTTAGGTTCATGTTGGATATCTGATATTGTTAAAAATCCTAATAATTGCTTGCTGAATTTGATAACTTATGAAAATGTGACAAACGAAGAAATTAAAATTCTCAGCCAAGATCTCCTGCATCTTATCACGTTATGTGTAGTTAGGGAACAGCACTATTTAGATCACTATAACTCAAGCAGTTGTAAGACACGAAAAAATTGCAGTAACTGGAATGGTTTGATAAAAATCATCAGCGAGAACTTACTACTCAATAATGCACAACACTTTTATAATTTAGGTATTTTACTAATTATTTTTGGCTAATTATATTGTTACTTATTTCCTTACCGTGATGTAGACAGCTTTAATGAAAAATCAAATGTATTAAAAAGAGATAAAAAATGTTACCTTGATACATTTCTTGTATGCGGTGTTGCCGGATTTTGCACCAAAATTTCAAACAGTACAAGTAGGTGTCTACGAAAAATGTTGCATCCTTCAAGCGGTGAAGATATAGAACTTTTAAAAAGTGTCATTTAGTTTTTGGCGCTTCTTTTACCTTTCTACAAGGATCAAAGTAACGGTTGGAATTTAATTTTTCACAATTACTTAGTTACTCATTTTACTACAGCTATAATAGATTCTTAAACAACTGCCTATATAACAGAAATGTGCATTATTGTATAGCTTAGATATTATATTATCTTCTTTATTATTTTATTTCTCGTACCAACCGGCAACAGTCGGCAACACTGTATACCGCTTTAAGTTTAGTATGTATATGTTACGGTTATGGAGTGTAGAGGTAAGGAGATAAATGGAGATAAAAGAAAAGTTTTTAGAACAGGAAATGATTCAAAGGACAAATATTTGACGTGAAGGCGCGGGTTTCAAAAAAATACAAATTTTATTTTCATGTTACATGAAATAATCAACTTCGCATCACACACACTTTAACCATTGCTAAATAATAAATAAAGCACAAAAAATGGATAAAAAATAATTATTTTACATTATAAAAAATAAAAACAAAGCTTTTTTTTGGGTAATGTTTGGTTGTTATTTTTATTCTCTTATCTATGGCTATGGTTACTTTTCATTTTTTATAAATATGCGTTATTAGCGCCACTGTGGTTATTTGGTGAACCCTTATCCTTCCCATTTTGTGACTAGTTTTTCAATAAAAGTCCCATAAGAGATATTTCTCCTCATCTCTACACTCCATAGTTACGGTTAAGGTTCGATATCCAGTTAATGTTGATATATATTAACAAGTTAATGTTTGGGTTTGGTTTTATTTTTGGTTGTTTTATTTTGTGGTTATTCTCGAGAGATTTATTTTATTTCGGACCTTGTACTAGAAATTTTGTATATATATACAAAAAAAAAAAGAATTTGGTTATGTTTTCTGTAAAAATTCTGTAAAAAACATCTTTTATTTTGAGAAAATTATATTAATGGATAAAATTTATTTCAGCATATTTGAATGCCCTCCTATCTTGTTTAGTACATTTAACAGCATCTTTGGGTTGGACTAGCAGCACGCCAGGTTCGACGATTAAACCACCTTTACCTCAAATGATTTCAAGCCTCTGTGAACTATTAACAGCATTTCATTGTGGCAAGGGTCCAACTGCAACAATATCAGTCATGGGCCTCAGTATATCCCGAAACGTATTACTGATACTAAATCACATTTTGTCTGAAATTCACAGTTCTAAAATCAAGGTATCAGTTAAAAATATTTTTTTTAACTTTTTTAAGTTTTTTTAACTTTAAATATTAATGCAACACTTATCATTACAGAGATGGGAAAAATGTTTTTTTGGCGATATTGTTGATATTAATTTTATCCGAAGTATTTTAGCACTGTGGAGTAGTAGAGATGTAGTCTTGAGGGCTGCAGCTGTACAGTTGTTTAGTAATTTATCAGCATCTCCTAAAGCCGCAGAGGATATATTAAATGGTGAGTTATCAACGTAATAGTCAAAATCGTCTATACTTCTGTGCTGGATTGATTTTCTTTCCTTACAGGCTGTATATAAAAACCCGTCGCGAGTGCATAACAAAATTAATTAAGAAAAACTATTTAAAATGGCTAAATGTGCTCTTCTAAAATCACTTTAGTTATTGCGCACAGACACCTCTATTAACTGTGACAATTACGACATACGGTTCACATCAAATAAACTTGTAGTTACGTCATCAATGGTGCGATGTAATGATAGTTTCCAAATAAAGTAATAAATTAGAACGCCACTGTAAAAACAGAAATTACATTAGCCTTTGCGATCTCGTTAATTTTGTTGATATATTCTTTTTATTCAGTAGATTTTATAGATGGATCTGTACTAAATAAGTAATGTTTTCTCTGTAGATTTTTTTTGTTTCTTGCTTTTGACGACGCGACGGAGAGGGACATATCTCCAAAAGCAGTAAATATTTTTTTGTTGATTTCTGTATCAGTGGCGAAATACTGACCTTGTTTTCCAGTTCAGAAATTACAATGAAAATTTGATGACTGATAATGTCCTATTTCTTGTATTGTTAATTAAAATGCCTAACTATTCTATGTAGCAAACTAAAACACTATTTCACCACGATACACCAAAACGCTTTGTTTAAACACTGGAGGCGCGTTTCGCTAATTATGTTAGTATCATCAGCAGATGATTAATACTGAGTTTTTTGAGTTCAGTGTGTTCTATTGTGTGTCCTTTCTTCAATTATAACGAGTGATAACTTATCATACAGTCTCACACAGTACGGCTTCACAGAGGCTAGTTTTTTATCTCCGATATTAGTACCAAAGTTTATGGCAGAAAAGGTTGTCGTATCTTGAGAGAGAGACAATGAGGAGGTGTTCTGGTGTTTCCCCATTTTCCCCACAGAATGTGCATTGGCAGTTGTTTCTTACCTTTAATCTACTGAGGTGTTCGTTGAGGAGACAGTGTCCTGTTAAAAACCCTGTGACAAGCCGAAGATTTTTGTTACTTAAATCAAGGAAAATCTCGGTCGTAAGTTCTGTGAAATTTCTTCGAGTGTCTTAAACCGTTGGAGGATTTCCATTCCAAGTTCTTGAGTTGCGCTTCAAGTTGGTTTCCACTAGGGAAGCATAACGGTTCTGGTCCAGTTAGTAGAGTGTTCGCTCTTTTTCTAGCTAGATCCTTTGTGAGCTGGCACCTAGAGTAGGAGGACTTCATAGTTCAGTGTTTACTGGACGCGCGACCAGTGGTTAAAAAAGTGTTTTGGTGTGTTGTGGTGAATTAGTTTTTATTTTACTTTTGTAACACCAAAGGTTCCAATCCCCAACTGTAATATTCTATGTAGTTAAATTTAAAAAACACAAAATAATTGCTTTTCCAGATTTGAAGTATGACAACGCTTACATTTGGACTTTGGCTTTTACTGTACTAATTGATCACACAGAAGCACCTGTTGTTAGAGAAAACGCTGCATTTTTGCTTACTAATTTGACAAAAAATATCTTTGAAATTTCGGATAGTAAAGCTCCTGTCCTACTAATAGTTTCTTCCAGTAATTTACAAAGGGAGGTAATAATATACATGCTCCAATATATATATATATATATATATATATATATATATATATATATATATATATATATATATAAGCGTGATTTATTTATAAACAAATTTCTTTTTTATTTTACAGAGTTCCGGTGAAGAAATATTATCATTATTTGACGAAAATGATTTTTATAGTCATCTTGAAATAATTTTGACATCTTTATTTACTTTAAATTATGATTGCGAAAAGTATCCTCAACAAATAAAGTCTTCTAGTTCTGAAAAATCAAGTTCAAGTAGTAACACAGCAGATTGTCAAATAAACATAACTACGCCAGGCTTCGTTAACGCAGTGTATATATTTCTGTACAACGCAGTAGAATTAGCACCCAAAGAGATATCGTCCAGCTTGCATGAAAAAGGATTAATCAAATTGATTTTTCGGTAACAACAAATCTCTTGGTAATATCGTCGATTGAAAGAATTGGGAAGTTACGCATTCTAATGGGCGAATTCGTGACAAAGCTGATTTGATTTCCCCGTACGTCTCAAGCGCTGTACGCTGGAGCCGCCACTCATTCTGCGGCCAACGCATAAAACACGTTTTTTCTCTAATTTGGCCAGCAAATGCATACCGAAGACGGAATGACATAAATAATAACTGAAAGCGACAGTGTTGTCATATTAAAATGTGTAATATCTGTAATACATTTGACGGAAATATCTTTGGATGAAAAATCCGCGTTTATGTATTGAAAATTTGTTCGTGTTAAACATAGAATAAACAACAAAAATCAATATTCTTTTATAGGTACTGAATATTTGGCATGATCGAAAAAAGTCGTTTAGTTAGCTTTTAAATGACAATAATTGACATTTACCATAATTTTTTACATATGAAATAACAGCGATCTTCATTTCCAAGACAACTCTGACGCCGTTCTTTGTTTAATCATATAATATTATATTAAATTGTTTAATGATAGAAAATCCGTATTATTAACGTACTCTTTGAATAAGAAGACTAAGAAAGGAGCATAATGCTATCCATGTATTCATGCATGGTGGGCGGAAAAAGCACCATAAAAGCACTCTTGGGTGGGGATCCTTGACAGTTCTGTTTGACGATTCATTTGACACATTTGAATTTGATTTGAAATTTTGTGGATTTGTCAGTCTTTACGGAGCTTATTTTATGTTATTTATTATTTATTCTACTACTGACAGTTGTATAAAGGTAGTAAATCTAGATGGAAATTGTGGCAGAACTTAAATTAACAGTGACACTATCGCGATTTATCGAAAAAGATTCTAAAATAGTTGGTTGTGTAGCGTGCGGTAGATCTCGTCAAAAATTGAGTGAAATAATGGAACAACTTTTTGCTAGTAAGTGACTATATATTATACATACGTGTAGTAAACCGATCATTTATGAAATTCACTTAAATTAACTAAATTAAATATTTTTCTTGCATTTTAGCTTTTATTTATTACATAGATGTCAAAGAATTTAGATACGTTAATTTGACTTACCTGCTTCAGTAGCATATCGGATGTTTGTGTTAATAAATACTTATTATAACTTATCTATTTTTATTAGAATTATATATTTTTATAACAATTTTAATAACTACCAACATTTATTCACAACTTAAAATAAAACAACAAATTATTGAGTCTACCCCACGTCTACCCTACATCATAGTTTTACATTTTTTAAATAAAATTAGAACGACACTGATAAACCGGAATTTAAGTCGGCCATATTTGAGGCCCATCGCGGTGTAACTAAGATTTTTGATATGCTCCTTCCTTAGTCTTTTTATTCAAAGAACGTACTGTACCCAAAATCCGTAAATCTACGGATTAATCCGCAGTTCTGGCAACACTGTCTCTACACTACAGTATTTATCCGCTGCGCTGTAAACGGCTCTCACCGCACAGCGGCGCAGAGCTAAACTAAATCTCGAACATCCTGACGTTAACGCCAGTTACATCTCGGACATCTTTTGTTCCACGAAATAGTCCGTAAGGTTGCCTATCTTCTTATTTTTTCAATCAACGGTAATATTCCTTTAAACATATTTTGGCTTTTAGCACGATATGTAATCCACTAATGACTGTCGAAACCACTAGAAAACTAGCGTTGTATTGTAATATTTTGGAAATGAACCAAAGTGTGTGTAGTCTATTACGAAAAATTTGCAGTTTAAATCCCTCGTGTATTGGGACAATTCTTTATACGAGAGATTGTCTTTTTGTAATGTTTGGCCTTTTAAATACTAACATATATCGTAAGTCCTTTAACATTCTAATGTAAAAAATGTGTATTAAAATTATGTAATTTGCAGAAACTAATCTACCAGAATTACTTTACTTAAGGAACAAACTATGGAGTGAAATTTTTAATTTATGTGTTGAACTCTTGGAGACACTTAATGAGGAAAATACTCATATTAGCTCTAAAAGTATAGAAGGATTAAATCTGATACTGGAAACTCTATCTTCTGTTGGCATTGAACAGTTCTTAGATAGCTTATGTGAATCACTAAGTTCGTTAGGATCAATTGGTAAGTTAACCGTTTTGAGTGTATATTATTATACACTTATACAAATTACATAATTTTTGTCGATCAGACGATTTTCGTCTGCAGGGTGATCCGTTCGTGTACCGGATGAATGTTAAAATACTTAGCAAAATATAGGCACCTCAAATCTCATTCTAATCGGAATCACGGTTCTTAGAATATCTTAAAAAATCTGTTATTTTTAACAATAATTTATATCTGCTGTTATTTTTTTAAATTCAATACCCTCTAACGGACAAACGAAGCACTTTTGTATATAGGTAAATTTTATCCAATGTACTTATATTGATTCCAAAAATATGTAGTAGTTTTCTGTTCACAGACTATTGGGACGCCCTGTATATGGCTGACTTAACTTTCTGTTTATCAGTGACGATCGAATGTATCGAAGGGTAAATGCGAGTATTTTTACGGGTTAGAATTTAATGATATTATGTATTTTTTTATTTTTTCAGATAAAAAAAGAGATTTGATATGTTAGCACAATATCATCGAAAAAAAAACGGCGTCAGCGACGGCTATGAAATGAAGATCGCTGTCATTTTATAACTTTAAGCATATAACTTTACAGCGAATGTTTTACAGGGGATGTCGATCGTCATTTCCACGCCGTTTTTTTTTAATTATGTTTGATTTTGATTTGGTATGTTAGTATATGACATAAACTAGGATTGATTGACGTATTCAATTGTTTTCGTTTACTTCCTGTTTCACCTCAATTGACTACCGCTTTTGATTTTTAGCCGACCATACCAATAGGTATGGCAGAAAAAAGTTTGTTTAATTTTACTTAAAATGAGTTATTTGGGTCATAAATGACCTAAATACAAAATATTTTCATGGTGTCTGTCTGTAACACGATAACTCAAAAACCGCTAAACCGATTTTAACCAAATTTGGCACAAAAATACTGTGGCACCCGAGAATCTGGCCGTTAGTTTTTGGTGGTGGTGGTGGGGGGTTGGTAAGGGGGTATGGGAGAGGGTTCAAAATTTAAAAAATTTCCAAAATTACCGTAGCTAGCGAAACGCGGTTTTCAATTTAAGGTAAAACAAAAGTTTTAAGTAGTTTGTAATAACATCAAAATCGGCCAAAGTCGCAGTTTTTGAGATAAAAAGAAAATTGAAAAAATTCCTTTACTTTGAAACTAAAAGAACTGCCTACCAACTTTTTATTAGCGCATTTTAGGTATGAGCGGCTATACGTGCCTCCCGACGCCAATTTATTTACTTCATTTGATAGAAAATGGCATTCTGAATATAATGACATTATAGGTCTATTCGTTTTCCTGTTATTATCGATTCTGAATCGTCCTAGAACTCTCCAGCGCATGCGCAAATGAAATAATGTCTTCATATTTCCTTCTGCGCATACGCATCACAATTCTAGGACGGTTCAGAATCGGTAATAACAGGAAAACGAAAAAAGCTATTATATGCATGTTTTGATATTTTCAATTAAAAAAAAAGCATTTTAAATTTTAATTTTACTCACATTTCACTCAGTTTCTCTCTCATCTAATGAGCCACCCTCGCTCTATTTTAAAAAAAACTGAGTTATGATTAAAAATACGATTTGGGCATTTTTTAACCGACCAGGACAAGACATGAAAAACACTGACGATCAAATATATTTTTCCAAGATCAATCTTGATTAAAATTAAAAAAAATAGTGTTTTTTAACACAGCCATGGCACTCTAAATTGAAATTTAAATACGACTTTTTTAAGCGAGAATGTCAAATGTGGATATATGGAATGTTACTTTAAAAAAAACCTAGAGTGCCGTTTAAAAATCAAAAGTTGTAGTCATTTCGGGTGAAACCTTTGAATAAGAAGACTAAGGAAGGAGCATATCAAAAATCTTAGGGCTCAAACACACTGACGACCAGGTCGCACCGGCCAGGCCGCACCTACCTCTAAAATCATTAAATCAAATGATATAGCGCACACTAACGTCTTGGCCGTCCGTTGGTCGTTGCGACCAGAAGACTGCACGGAAATATTATTATTTTCTGCCGCTTGTTGCCGGTTTTCTTCCAAATTAATAATTTTTCAGATGAAATCCCTCAAATTCAAGGCACAATATTTTATTTTCTATAAGATATAGTGTTTTAGTGTAGTTTTTGCACACGTGCAGAAAATCCAAAGAAATAGTATACAGACTGGATCAAAGGTAAACTTAAATCTAATCTCTTTGTTTTATCAAGGGTCGATTCTAGTAAAAACTCAAAACATTTTTATGACATACCTACTCTATTTTTGGTTGGTATGATACCTGTTATTATACCTTTGAGTATTGATGTATAAAAAATAAAAAAAATAATATTTAAAGTTTTTCTACAACCACTTGTTTTTTTTTATTAAATTAGTTTTTTTAGTTGTATTGTAGTCATGTACAAGCAGGACAACTGTATTTTAAATATTATATTTAATTTAACGTTTTTCAAACAGAGTTCATTATACTATATTTCGACTAGGTACACTATTTTGAAAAAAAAATTAAGAAAGTAACTTAAACATTCATAAAAATAGAAGTAATTACTGTTGTAGATTCTTCGTTATATTGTAAACATTGAAATAACTGGAAGCTAAACTTTCTACGAAGCTAAACTAATAACTGGAAGCTAAACTACCTTCTTATATTTAGAGCCAGTGTCTGACGATCTTTTTTTACGATGGCACTAATATGTTTACTACTAAAGTCGATAAGGACGCCATATCAGTAGAAAAAAGAAACAGAATGTCTCCCTTTTTGTCGGTCGCGCGTACACAATGCTTTTTGTTTGTTGTGAATAGCAACTTCGCTTTTTAGTTAACTCGGATATTTTAACATTTCTGAAACAATATTTTCTAATTGGTAAAACGTAAAAAATCGTTAGATCTGACAACTCTGTTGACACTGGTCGTTCATCTGGCCGCAGCTAAAAACGCAATGCATCCGGCCAGACGACGGCCTGGTCGTCAGTGAGTTTGAGCCCTTAGGTACACCGCGATGGGCCTCAAATATGGCCGACTTAAATTCCGGTTTATCAGTGTCGTTCTAATTTTATTTAAAAAATGTAAAACTATGACGTGGGGTAGACTCAATAATTTGTTGTTTTATTTTACGTTGCGAATAAATGTTGGTAGTTATTAAAATTGTTATAAAAATATATAATTCTAATAAAAATAGATAAGTTATAATAAGTATTTATTAACACAAACATCCGATACGCTACTGAAGCAGGTAAGTCAAATTAACGTATCTAAATTCTTTGACATCTAATCTTTGACAAGTAATAAATAAAAGCTAAAATGCAAGAAAAATATATAATTTAGTTAATTTAAGTGAATTTCATAAATGATCGGTTTACTACACGTATGTATATTATAGTACGTCTGTCCGTTCTGCGGCTACGGGGTATCCGTGAGAGGGGAAACGATATTCTCTCGATGTTTTTCGTAAAAAAATAGACGACGCGTCCCATCAATAAAAATTCGACAAATTTGCAAGTAGCCAATAAAATGAGTGGGCAGAGCGATTTGCGGTGACGTAGTCGTCAAGTCGACGTATAAAATATATTGCTGTTTATTTAAATATTTTTTGTCCGCATTCCTTTCACAGACACAGATCCAGCAGACGCACTTTATATAGTCACTTACTAGCGAAAAGTTGTTCCATTATTTCACTCAATTTTTGCCGAGATCTACCGCACGCTACACAACCAACTATTTTAGAGTCTTTTTCGATAAATCGTGATAGTTTCACTGTTAATTTAAGTTCTGCCACAATTTCCATCTAGATTTACTACCTTTATACAACTATCAGTAGTAGAATAAATAATAAATAACATAAAATAGACTGACAAATCCACAAAATTTCAAATCAAATTCAAATGTGTCAAATGCATCGTCAAAGAGAACTGTCAAGGATCCCCACCCTAGAGTGCTTTTTCCGCCTACCATGCATGGATAGCATTATGCTCCTTCCTATAGTATCCTTGCCTTCCTGTCTTCTTATTCAAAGGGTGAAACAGGAAGTGACCAAAAACAATTAAATACGTCAATCAATCCTGATTTATGTCATATACTAACGTACCAAATCTCGTTGATTTATCTGGAAAAATAAAAATGTTATAGGAGTGAGCCACTTTTCAGAAACAGCCGATATATCAATATTTTAATTAAAGTAAGTATTTTAATTTCAGAATTACAACATTCCGCCTTGAAGTGTCTCGCTTCTATGTTACGACTAGAAAGTTACAACTCGCATGGAAATCTCCATAAAATCACGAGGGACTATTCTTTAGAAGTGCTATTAGATACTGTAAATACCCCTAGAAGTGTTTACATGTCCTCCATTAGAGAAAACTTAGAAAATTTGGAACCTAAAGAAAAACCTGCAAGTTTAACAAAAACTGGATTGAAAAATGTCATCAAATATAAGAATAACTTATTGGAGGAGGCATATTTTGAGAAAATAATTCAAAACACAAATACAAATGTAGAAGATGTGGAAGTAAGCTTTGTAGATAATACAAGTAATACAAGCATAGCTGGATCTGAACTTTGTAAAATACTATTATACTTATATGATATAGCCAGTGTAAAAGTGGAAAGAGGTCAGCACACTATGGCCAAAAAGTCTATAATAATATCTGCTTTAACAAGCTTACTATATATTTCGAATGAAGCAAAAGCATTTGCTTTAAAAAAAGGACTAATGGAAGTTGCAGTAAAAGAATTAAGAGACCATCACATAAAACTTAGTTTAGAATCAGTAGAAAGTCTCAGAAAAATTCAGGATAAGAAAAGAATATGCCCAATACTTGATAATGTGCATGATTGGTTTGGTTTATTGACAAATTTTATGTTGAATGACCAGAAGGTCAAATTAACAGCAGTAGACTGCAATTTGGCTGACATTATTCATAAACTGTGGATATGGTTTATGATACAAAACACTTATATTGTTGATGCTCTACAATTAATTTTTGTGTACACATCTGATTGCATGGAGGGTAAGATAAAATTTAATTTTAATACTAGTTATAAATTATTAATAAAATTAAGAGAAATAACATATTTATTATTTAAGAAAAATCTAGATGTTGACAATATAGTGCAGTACGTCGATCCGTTCTGTAGCTACGGGGTATCCATAAGGGCCAAGGGGGGAAACAATATTATCCATTTCCGAGCAATTCATGGACGTGCTATAAATATTTTAACTAACCTTACTTTTTTTCAAAAACATTAAATCTAATTTATTATTTTTCAACGTAGATGAGACATAATCTTTATAAAAATTAAAAATTAAGAAGAAAAACAATAATAAAATCAGGCAACTATTTTACCGATCACTTGTTTTCGACTGTCCTCCGACCGAGTTACCCATGACTAACGTGGACTCTGCCGCGTGTATATAGGCAGCGGTCTATAAAATACACACTAACATAACACTAACACTAACTTAATATAACACTTTAAATTTGACTAAAAATTTCTCCGTTGCGTTTTTTTTGCATCTGAGTGTATATTGCTGTTTATTTAAATGTGTTCTATAGTAAATTGATCATACTCCAATATTTTGTATTCATTCTTGAAATTCCTTTCATAGACACAGATCCAGTAAACGTACCTATTATACATATACAACATATTATTATTTTATTTGTCCTGGTAATATGAATAAAAATTTTATTTTGTAGCGTGTCACTCTCTTCCACTGACTAGTGCTGTAGCTGGGTCAGGTCCAAGAAAAACTCCTAGCAATGTTTCATTGCTGCATGCTGTTATAGCAGTAGTAGTTAAAGAAATGGGACAAATTAGCAGAAGTCACAATTTGTGTTCATTGGAATTAGCTTTTGAAATTCTACAAAACTGTAGTGACTTACTTGAATGCAGAGTTCTAATTGCGAAGGTAGAATATTATATTTATATTCATAGTAAAATTCGAGAAGTTGATTCAAACAAAAATAAAAATCAACTGAAATGCACCAAGCCTATACCATGATTGAATTACACACCTATGTAAATTTTGCTATTAATATTTGCTGTTCCCAAGCCAAAGAGTTGTTTTTATTTAATTTATTTATTGTTGATCAGTTCCTAAATTAAAAAGAAAATATTTTTCTATAATATGATTATTATTCTAGAGTAATATATTTCAAGCTGCTATAAAATTACATCCATCAGTGACTAGAAGACAATATCCATGGGATAGTGTGGAGCAGTTCTGGTTAAATTTTCTTCATATTTACACGAAATATCCTGAAGGTCAAGCTGCAGTTGCGAAGGCTAATGATGTTTTAGAATTGATTATCTCTCTGACATCTGGTACTAAAATTGCCAACAGAGAAACCGCGCTGCTTGTACTTAGAAATTTAGCTTTTTATCAACCCAACAGACCTAGGTTATTATCATCAGGTACATTCACTTATTTTGCCTTTATTCTTTTTTTAAACAATATCTTTAAATTCCTTATATTTTAGGAGACTTCATAAATGTTTTACAGGTTAAGCTAACTCATGGTACTGTTGAGGAAAAGAAAACAGTAATATTAATAATGTGGTCTATGGCTGCTAACAATCAAAAAGCTAAATTAATATTTAATGCTTCAAAATTAGATGTTAAACTAGAAAATATACTAAAACATATGGAATTGTTAGAAGACTCTGATAGTTCATTGGAAGTTGAAAGCTTAAGTATGATACATACTGTCCTAGGCATTATAAGGGGTAGCGATAAGAATAGATAACAATTAATGGAGGTATTGGACTAGCTTGTAAGATCTTAAGTACAATTATATTTTAATTATTTATTTTTATACCATTTTTTAATAAACAGTTAAAAAAAGTTTTTAAAGTTTCTCTGAAATTATTGCAGTTCAATAAAAAGCTTTAGTAATTTTAAAGTGTTATATTATTTGATATTATAATGTTACTGGTTTATAAAAAGTAACGCAACATAATTATTGTATTAAAAACTACCCCCCCCCCCTTATTCGTTTTCTCAAAACAAAAACACCTACACACATTCTTATTTTCATTACAAAGCTAAAAAAGAGTTATGCATCATGTCTAGCATATACATATAATATTAAAAACCATATTGTTGACGCAATTCTAAAAAAGATATGCCTCTTTAGTCTATTCTGTTTAATAAATGTAACACTTAAAAATTACCTCTCCAGTTTTCAGGTCGACCATTGTATCCCATATCTTGCCAAAAAGCGTCATTGTTAGGATTATGTATATTACTATTATATCTATGTTCTTCGTAGTCTGAATCTTCTTCGTACTCGGAATCTTCATAATCTTCTTCGTACTCATACTCTTCTTCATTCTCATACTCTTCTTCGTACTCATACTCTTCTTCGTACTCATACTCTTCTTCGTACTCATACTCTTCTTCATACTCATACTCTTCTTCGTACTCATACCCTTCTTCGTACTCTGAAGCTTCTTCATACTCTAAACCTGTTTCATCTTCGATAAAATCATCTTATTATGATTTTATTTATATTTGATAAAATTATTTAACGCCCATATCTTAGATGAATTCAAATGTTTTTCTGTTATAAGTATGGCCACAATTGCATTAAAAGGACTTTACGGTTGGCCAAATTGTTTCGAGATTATCATAGATAAATGAAAAATTTCCTCTATCTATGAACATATCTTTAGTCTCTCTAAGGGAGAACTTCTCCCTTAGAGAGACTTATATGAACTTAGATAGACTTAGAGAAGGTATGAGGGTGATAGTTGTCTATCGACTTTATGTTTAATAATTGCAGCCCTTGACAAGATAACGACAGCTGTTGGATTTTTGGAATATTTCTCAAACAATAAAACTTAATATGGGCTCTTAAAAATCTAATGTAATGAGAATTACTTTTTTGACGTTGTTAAAACCTATGTCCCGAGTTGGTTCAGATTATAGTCTGTCCAACGACAGGATCCATATGACTGACAGCTTTGTCTGTCATTTTAATTCGCAGGCTAATTATATTTTCTGTCATTTTTTGGCTGTCGTGTGTCGAAATCTTGCCTGATTCGTCGGATAGACTATAGTAGAACTTCTTCAAAAAGACGTCGATTCCAATGTAATTTATACAATTTTAAATACGCTATTATTTTTAACATTACTAAGAAATCAGATGACTGGAAACATTTTGCTGAAAATAATTGAAAAAGCTGGAAATATCACAATTTTTATAAAAAGTTGTATACTCCTATTGATGAATAGTCTAAAAAAACTGTTTAAAAAAAATTACATGAGAAAACTCATATGCCTAAACAGTCGAGGGGTCACAATAACCACTCCTTTCTACATACCGGATGTTTCAAAAAATATGTGCCATCTCTCGTGGGGAGATTCATCACGTAAAAATAAGATTTATTTTTCATATCAACATAGGTCCGATTCTGCTTTGTTTCCCAGCTACAGGGTGTTAAAAAAAATTAAGTTGAACTCTTAATTTTTTTTTTCGATTCATTATAATTTTCTTCCAAGTACTTTTAGCGTTTCGAATGAAATTTTCAGGATAAAAGTTATTATTAATGCGACATATTTTAAGGCCAAAAAAGTGACGCCATATTCACCAGGGACGTGCATATGGAATATTTTTCTAAAAAACATGTACGCCACTGACTTTTTTCTCTTGTTAGCGAAATAGTGTAAGCACATGCCGATTAAAAGTTACCTCTTGATATTTTGTCGATTTCGGCCTCCTTGAAAAGATAAAGGCTATTTCATTAATTTGCCTTGATCCAAGTCCATAGACTTAAAATAAAATATAGACTACACTATTTACATCTCAACGCGGACAAACAACCTTTTTTGTACACATGTTTACTTCTGGGTACAGTCGACCGAGCCTTCCTCATCCAGCCTATGTTGTCACGTCTTTAATATTATCAATATTTTTTTTCTTGTTATACACATATATTGAGATATTAATACTACAGTTAATAAAGTAGGTTTTAATATTCCAGAGATGTATTAAATAGTCCTTATACTACTAAATTATAAGTCGGATACTGTTTAAAAAGGATAAGTTCTTTACAATATGACAACACCGATTAGAGGCGAGGGAGCCTATTCATTCATTTATTACCTTGTAGTACGTGTCGCACGTGTGCGGTAAAGCTTTGTTGCCGCTATCTCCCCGGCTGTATTAACGCATTTTCTTAGCTTGTAGTGCTTAAGTGTTTATTTTATTGACTTTTTCTGTTCAAGAACTATAAAATATGGTTCGCCAGTGCCAAATTTGCAAGAAATTTGACTTAAATAATCCATTTAAGTCTTGAAACGACTTTTGACCGGTAGGCAACTCTCAATTTACCCATTGGGAGTCAGTGGCGTTGTTGTAGAAAGGCGCTTATTTAGATAATATTTTAGTAAAATGTAAAATCTGAATTTTTTCTCTTACATTACATTATTTACTTACTTACATTGTAACAAAATCATAATTATAACCCTGTTAATAATTAATAATGTTTTTATTAAAAATATATTCCGGTTTATTCTAAAATTATCTTCAGAATCTAAAATAACATACAAGAATTTTAAAATGATATTACATTATGAAACAATATTTTTTAATATACCGGGTCGTCTCAAAAGTGGCTCACCCTATAACTTTTTTATTTTTCAGATAAAAACAGATTTGTATGTTAGTAGGTATATGACATAAATTAGGATTTATTGACGTATTCAATTGTTTTTGTCTCTTCCTGTTTCACCGAAATGATTACATCTTTTGATTTTTAAAGGCACCCCTCGGTATATTGCTACTTTATTCGATAAAAAATGACACTCTGAATAGAATGACATATCATATGTCAACTTTTGACATTGTCGCTTAAAACATATCCTATTTTAAATTTCAATCCAGTTTTTTTCAATCCACTAAGTTTTAATCAAGGAGCCTTGGAAAAATAGTTTTGATCGTCTAATAGGTTTCGTGTCTTGTCTAGGCCGGTTAAAAGATGTACAAATCGTATTTTTAATCATACATATGTCAATTTTTTCAAATGGAACAAGGGTGACTCATTAGCATATTTGGAAAAAAACATTTTTTTTATGAATATATTGATACCACACACTTGGTATTTCGAGTCAAATTGTCGTTATGAACCGCGTGTTACAATTATAATTAAACCATATGCGAAAATGTCAAAAGTTGACATATGGTATGTCATTCTATTCAGAGTGTCATTTTCTATCGAATAAAGTAGAAATATACCGAGGGTGCCGTTTAAAAATTAAAAGTTATAGTCATTTCCGGTGAAACAGGAAGTGACCAAAAACAATTGAATGCGTCAATCAATCCTAATTTATTTCATATACTAACATACTAAATCTTGTTTTTTATTTGAAAATATAAAAAAATTATGGGGATGAGCCACTTTTGAGACGCACCCGGTATAATAAAGACAGTACCGAGTTAAATAAATGTAGTTTTTATTTTATCCACTTCCTATCACCTTCCTTGCTTTAATGGAACAGATATTATGTTTTCTCTAATTTACATAATAAGACATCACTTGGCCAGAAAAAAAATTACAACAATCATATTTTTTTTTCTCTCCCTGTCGCCGATTCTATTATATCTGTGGAATAGATCCTGTTTTGATTAATATTAGGGGTTGTAAATGTTTGACTAAAATTAATAATTTATTATTAATTTCAAAAATTACCTAATTTCGATTATAAAATTTCTTCTATAACGTGTATTTTATTATTTTTATCCTTTTGGACTCTAAATTGTTTTTTCTAAACTTTTATTTAAAAACCTGTCCTAAATCTTAATAAAATATAAAAAGTTTAAATAAGATATATTTTTAATTTAATTATAGCTTCATTAAAATAAAAAAATTACCCGGCTATGATACGGAGAGTTCAGGTGTACTTGAGAAACGAAAGACAGTGTTGTGTTTCTCGGCAGAGTCGTCAGGGAACGACCGTTACGACAGAGACAACCTATCTATCGCTCGTGTCGCACTCGTTATAACCTAAAACAATAACACAACAATAACAAGACAGTGTCTGACCGCATGTTCCAGCTATTTATGAATGAGATGCTCAGTCTATATTTTATTTTAAGTCTATGTCCAAGTCTAATAGCAACCTTTAAAAAAAATATTAACTTGCGAAAGTTTTAAATAAGTACTCGTTGATTCCTCATAAAAAATATGAAAAAAAAAATCCTATAAACATGGGTATGGAAATGCATAGTTTTAGAGTTACAGTATGTTAAAACTTTTTAAATTTAGGTTTTTTGTAATTATCTTAAATACCATTATTTTTTTAGTTGAAATTGCTGTATGTTGGACTAATAGTAATAATATTTAATAATAAATTAGGTAAAATATATAATTTATTAATTCTATTTTTATTTTAATTGAATTAACTGTGATTAATAAAATTGCGTTTATCTCATCCAGAAAGCCGATTTCGACAAAATATCAAGAGATAACTTTTAATTGGCATTAAACGTCCTACGCAATTTTGGTATCAAAAGAGAACAAGTCAGTGGCGCACTTATTTTTTTTGAAAAATATTCCGGTGATAACCAGATGCACGTCTCTGATGAATTTATCGACACTATTTTAGAACTTTTACCCTAAAAATTTCATTTGAATTACCAAAAGCAATTGGAAAAGAATTATAATAAATCGGAAAATTATTAAGACTTAACACCCTGTAATTACGAAACAAAGCAGAATCGGACCTATGTTGATATGAAAAATAAATCTCATTTTTACGTGAGGGATCTCCCCTCAAGAGACGGCACATGTTTTTTGAAACACCCTGTATACCTAGCATAATAGAATTTTCCGAAGTTTGGTTAAGAGCTCTCATCCCTCCTAAAACGCCGACAATCTTAATTATTGTAATTCAGGGTATAGAGCTTGATTTTCATGCATCCGTTATCCGAAGATACGATGATACGATATTAATTTTATTGGTTGAATTTAAAGACTTCGATTGGTTAGAAACCAATTCCTTCGCATTGCAGCCATTCGTAATTCGCAACATATACATAAAAGCTACCCATTCGCACCGGGTGGTATGACAGATTTGAACGAATCTTTTTCTTTCGATTTCCATCGTTCGCATTCTTTCCATTTTATGCATTTATACCGATCTGTTCACACTGCAACGTTTTCAATAATTCGCGGCTCGTATTTTTCTTTCATTTATTCACTTTTACCGCCAGAAAATGGAAAGCGTTTTTTCGCGCTGACACCATTCGTCGTACATTCGCAGCGAATGCACGTTCACACCTGAGAAACATATTCTCGTGAACGCGAACGAATGAACGTTCGTCAAGTCTGTCCTCGGCTTAAAAGGGTTAATCCCATTTATACTTTTTCAAATTTTCATACCGTTTTAGAGAAAATAAAAAAAAACATGAAAATGTTGTATAATTTAAGTCGTAAAAATTAAAACGACCGACCAGATTTAGATTGGTAATAAACTATTCAGAAATAGGAGACACATTATTTTATGAAAAAGCACATTATTTCGCATTTTTTCTAATAATTACCTAATTGTTTAAGCAGTTATAGCTATTTCCAGCTTTTAAAGTATTAACTAGGACTTGATGGATTCTATTTCTTACCATTGCTATAATATCCAATTCTAAATAGTTCTAAAAATTAATCGCTATTATTATAATGTTATAAGGTAAGTAGGTATACTTAAAAAATAACCTTTCCAGTCAATTGGTCTATCTGGATAGCCTCTACTTTTCCAAAATAGCACATCACACGGATTTAACTGTCTACTCCTTATCAACTTTGCTGTAGGGCCTATAATTAATTTAAAGAATGAAAATATCTAAATTAGTGTTTGGAAGAACAAGTTGTATTTAAGTTTTTTATCATATTTATGGCACATACCTATTAACTATTGAGCATCAACATAATTTGTTTAAGTTAGTGTGTAGTTATGTCATTATTATTAAATTTATGGTAGGGGAGAGTGGTATATACAGGGACGTTTTTTTACTTTCTTTATTTAAAAAAACATTTTTCCCACTTCATGGCCAACAGTATTTTTTTCAGTTTAGAATTACATTTTCCTATCAATTTTCCCACCAATTAAGAATAGCTGTTGTATGTAACTCACAGAAAAAAATATGTCCCTGGATATACCATGTGTCCCTATATGTACCACCCTATGGTCCACAATGGGACAATTCAAAAGTTACAGAGAAACGGCATAGTTATTTGTTTTAAAATCCTAGAACGGAAAAATAAAGAGTTAAATATTTACTAAGAAACTTTATTTGAATCATTAAACTGAAAACACATCTGATCCGTTATAAATACTAAACAAAAATGATAACTAATTGAAAAAAATCGTAACACATTACTGGATATTAAATTCCGAAAAGTCAAAATTAAATTTAAGTTGTTTTGCAGCTCTTTCAGTGCCACCGACCGCAACTGGCTGGGGTAGCTTGCATACATCCATTTTATTGACAATATCTTCATTTTTTTTCAGGAAAAAGAAACGTGAGCTCTGAAGATTTTCTGAGAAAATTCACAAAGTATTCTTCAGAGTCCACTACATCTACCTGATGCTTAATACTTTTCTTTAAAGGATATTGAACCAAAACAAAATTGGAGATTTCTATTTTCGGAATTTGAATATCTTGCATGTCACTATCAATGTCATCACATGAATCATCGTCCACAATTTCATCTTCCACGTCGCTTTCACTGGATGATGACTCCACGAAAACGTTTTTCTTTATATTACGGGCTTCCAGTACATTGAAATCCTTTTATTATGTTTGATGGTGTTAAGGCTTGAGGAAAAGCCTGTATGGTATATACAGGGACAACCTTTCAGTGGTATATAGTGGGACTGTCCCTATATATACCATGTTTACTACAACAAAAATTTGAATAATAAAAATAAATAAATAATAACAAACTGATCTAACTTATATAAACTTACCTTTAGTAACGATATCACTACAGCCTGTATCAATTTTAGAATGTTTTGCAAACTAGGACCGAAATTACACAGGATTTTACCTGAATAAATAAATAACATGCAACACACCAACAAGTTTGTTTTTTGTTCCTGGAACATTCCTGGAATTTTCGTGCCTGTCTAGCGAACTAAACTTTATTATCGACAAAGAAACCTTTATTTTTGTTTGTTATACCCCGAAATATTTCTGCAATTATTTAAAAGATGGCGACTAGCGCTTCTGTCCCAGTATACACCACGTCCCACTATGTACCACTCTCCCCTACCTATGCAACTGGTAACTATTAGAATAAAACATGTTTTTAAATTAATCTTTATTAAAAAAAGTGTTTATATTAACTGAGTATATAAAATTTATAGTCATTGCATTGTTTAATAACATTTTACTTACTTAAATATTGCTGCATTGTTGTAGTAATAATTTGGTAATTATTATGGATCAATATAATAACAACCAAATACCTCTGTGTGGCGTAAAATGATCTTAGAAATTACTGATAGGTACTTAAATATAATTAGATAATGAAACTTTATATTTACTAGTTTAAAAGTCTTCTGTAGTTCGTATAATCTGTGTCTCAAACAAGAATATAATGTGCCTACTCCAGAAAATAGGTACAAATCATGATACAAAGAATACAAGGTATGATATTGCGCAGGTTGGTCATTACGTCACAGGTGATAAACGGCACCATTGGTCGGCAAGCTCCGCGCGCCAATTTCAAATTGTCAAACAGATGACACAAAAAATGTGAAAATAATTTTTCAAATGTCAAGCTCAATGATTTGACATAACTTTTGGGGTTATGTCCTAAAGCCCCGTTCTCAGAACTGCGTCGTGTCGACAGCGACACTGATTGACACTTCAAACGACCAATGGGAGCTGTACTAAATTTAAAATTGACAGCTGTTTGAATTTTGTACAAATCTGATTGGTTCTTTTGTCGTGTCGCCCGCGACACGACGTTGTTCTGAGAACGGGGCTTAATTCTTCCCTATTTTAGGTCTTTTTTTATTAGTGGCAATTGAACAATATGGATATTTTTTTGTATGGCGTATGACGTCACAGGTGGTATGCGCAAACTTAACGAAATTGGAACCGCTATCGATCATACCTTGTTTTCTTTGTACCATGGGTACAAATAACCCAGAGAAATAGCCTACTCCAAAATAAACTGTAGATTTTCAAACATACGAGTACAAGGTGCAAGGTCATAAAATTATGACTTATTCGCATTCGTTGAATAAACAAATATAGATTTCGCATTCACAAAGTGTACTTGTTTTGATACAAAATTTTGTACAACGTACAAATTTAATATCATAGATTCTTACAGAACAGCTATGGGATTCTGTAAGCAGGACGTTAAACATTATTGAATAGATTATCTATGTGAATATTTAACTAATATAATCTTTCTCACTTTCTACACTTAAATATTATGAAAAGTGCCATCTCTGGTGCCGTAATATTTTATATTCTTAAGTTCTTGAAAATTGAAATTATGTTCTCAAAATGTACTACTTTTTGTACATAATTTAAAGAGACATGATTTGAAATATTGTTTTTATTGATTGTAGTAATGAGCGCGAGTATCGGTATATTTTCAGATATCGATGTAATTCCAACAGAACTTCTTGTTTAATGTTATAGTATAGTATTTCCGAAGTCAATTGGAAGAGTTCCTTAATATTATTATGACCGACCTATTTATGAAAATTATTATATATTCCCAATCTATTCCAACTGAGTTCAAAAAAATTAAACAGGATCCTGATCGCTGCCGGATTATCATATGTCAAAAACCTAATTTTTACTTATACTTATGAATAGGGGAATACAAAATCCGTTGCGGCATATAACTTATCGGTAGCGTACTTAAAGATTGCCTAAAAATCATGGAGGATTTATATTATATTAATATACACTGGAACACTTTTAATTAGGAAATATATAGAATACTATTTTGATTAAATAACACTTGATTTCTGCAAACTGAAATTATACACAGTATGTTCCTGGATCGTCTTTACAAAAGGAAACGTTTTTTTTATTAACATTTTTAGAGAAATACATTCTTTATTAAAAAAATTCTTTAAAATGATATGGAGATTTGGAGAGGTATAAACGTCGTGATTAACCATTTTAGAGCAAGAAAAATGTTATAAAGATGACATTTTCTTGCTCACGGGGGACATACTGTATATGACTGAAATTTTTGCGTTGCAAGTTGCAACTTTTCTGCCTCATGATTTGTTTTAAATTGATATAGACTTGCCAAGAATTATACTTTTATAAATGTACAGTATGTTCCCGGATTGTCTTTACAAGAGGAAAAAAAACTTATTTTTATTCATATTTTGAGAAAAATGCATACTTCATAAAAATTTTTGCTTGTTCTAAAATAGTTAATATCCCTTTTATACTTTTCCAAATTTCCATACCGTTTTATAGAAATAAAAAAACATGAAAATAGTTTTATATTAATTTTTTCCTAGAAATCCTAAAAATAAAAATGCGTCTCTATGGAAATATAATTTCGTTTCCGTTCTTTGACAGATCTTCGACAGATTGTTATTAATAAAATTTTAATTATAGTAGTAGTAGTAGTATATTAGTTTAATGGCCACAGCTGCCAGGGCTATCCGGCCGGATGGTAGAATTAACTACCTACGGTTGAGCGTTTATATAGATGATGACACACAGACGAGGATCGCTATAAAGCGAGCCTGGGAAATCCCATACCCCGACTGTTGAGTTGAAGAAAATGTTGGCGACCTTTTCCAATTGGGTTGTTTTGTTGCGCTTTTTTGCTAGTCTGTTGTCGTCCATTCTTCTTACGTGTTTGTTCCAGTGCCTTCTCCTTTGTCTAACCCATCTTCCTATATCCTGGATTTTGCTCCACTCTCTAATATCTTCGTTTCTCGCTCTATCATGTAGTGTTTTTCCGTGTATGCTTCTCAGCACCTTCATTTCTGTTGTTCTCATCATTTGCATTGTTTTGGCCGTGTCTGGTCTTGTTTCGGCTGCGTACGTGATGACTGGTCTTATCGCGGCTTTATATATTCTAATCTTGCTCTCTGTGTTGAGATACTTGTTCCTCCAGACGATGTCATTTAAACAGCCCGAAATGCGAGACGCCTTCATAGTGTGTTCTCTAACTTCTTTCTGCAGGTTGCCATAACTTGATATTCCAACCCCTAGATACTGAAAGTGATTCACTTGTTCGATCAGTTTTGAGTCCACTTCCAGTTTGCACCTTACCGCCTCCTTGGATGTTACCAGGCATTTTGTTTTTTCGGTGTTGATTATCATGTTTAATTGTTTGGCCTTTAGATTAAACGCATGTAGTAGTCTCTGAAGATTGTCCTCTGTATCTGCAATGAGTACTGCATCATCAGCGTAGCATACAACGTGGAAGAAGGTGTTTCCCATTTTGTAACCTGCCGTTTTTGGTAGATTTTCTATTATTTGATCCATGATTAAGTTAAATATAAATGGGCTGAGGGAGTCACCTTGTCTTATTCCTGTTTGGATGAGTATCTCGTTAGTAAACAGATGTTGAACTTTTATTGCTGTTTTGCAGTTGGTGTTGATGTCATATATTAAGTTGATTAGTCTCGGGTTTAGTCCTTTTGTTTCTAGAATCTGCAATATATCTGTCAGGCGTACTCTATCGAAAGCTTTTGTCATATCTACAAAACACATATACGCTGGCTTATTAAGTTCCAGGGACTTTTCAACGATTTGTCTAACAATGAATATTGCGTCAATAGTCGAGCGGTTTTTGCGGAATCCTTGTTGTTCGTCTCTAATTTGTATAGTTTTACTGATTTCCTGTAGTATTGTCTTAGTGAATGCTTTTAAGGTGCTGTCTAATAATGTTATTCCGCGATAGTTTTCTGGGACTGTTTTTTGACCTTTTTAAATATGGGTATCGTTGTGCTGTTCTTCCATTCGGCGGGTATTTTCTGTTTACTAATTATGTTCTGAAAAATGCTAATATTTCTTTCTGCAGGTTGGGTCCGCCGTATTTGAGCATTTCGTTCGTGATTTCATTAGGACCTGGGCTCTTTCGATTTTTGAGGGATTTAAAATTATCTTCTCTCATCTCAATCGTTAGTTCTATATTGTTGTCGTCTTCCGTGTCTATTATAGGCTGCTCGATTTGTTCTGTTTCCCTATAGATTTTTAAAGTACGTTTCCCACTGATCTATAGTAATTTTGTTTGTTTGTACTGTATCTTTTATTTCTTGTTTGTTTCTCCTTAACATTCCCCAAATTCTTCTCTGGCTTCCATACATGTCCCTTTCCATTCCTTTCGTGAATCTTTCCCAATAGTCTTCTTTAATCGCTCTTATCGTCGCGTTTACTCTGTTTCGTTCATTTTTGTAGCTGTTCCAATTCTCTGGAGTTTTGTTTCGTAGATACCGTATATAAAATTCTTTCTTTTGGCTGGACAATTCCTTTATTTCTGGCGTGAACCATGGCGTGTTGTTAACCTTGTTGATGTTAATTTCTCTTTTTCCTATGGCTTCTTCGGCGGCACCAAGTATATTGTCTTTTATTGTCTTCCATTGTTCATCTATGTCATGTTCTCTGTTTGTTGGGTTTTCGTTTATTTTGTTTGTTAATCTATTTTCAAAGAGTAGTTTTGTGTTGTTGTCTTCCAGAGATTCAATGTTGAATTTATTCATTCGATGTGGTTTTGGTTTTGTGGATGCAGGTATACTCAATCTTAGCTTACATAGTAGTAATTTATGGTCGCTGCCTATGTTAGCCGCATTCAGTGTTCTTACGTCTAATATTGTCTGTGGTGTTATTGATCTATTAGTGATAATATAGTCAATCACTGATTGCTGGCCCCTTGTGTTCTGCCATGTGTACTTGTACTTCATGTCGTGTTCAAAAAAGTGTTGTTAATTCTCAGCGCGTTAACTGCACAGAATGCTTTAAGTAAGTCACCGTTATCGTTCATCACCTCTTCATTAAATCTCTGAGTAACCCCACCTAGTGGCTCATTTCCCACTCTCGCATTCAGGTCTCCCATGATCACTATTTTATCTTTGGCCTGTATTCTGTCAACAGCTTCATACTTCTTACAGCGTCATATTTCTTGCTGTTTCAAAATTTATCATTTTAGCACAAAATTTATTTAGCTCAATCCTACGGAAATAGTGATAATAATGGTTATAGGAATATCCATAGAAAGACCTAGTACTCTGTAATAATGTAATCTGTAAGTAGCAGGCTCTGTAATAATATATACCGTATTTTTCAAAAAAACGGCGTCTAGTTGGCTTCGAAATGATAATCGATGACATTTCTCATACAATTTTACATATAAAAGACAAGAGACCGCGATCTTAATTAAAAGCGATCTGTGACGCCGATTTTTTGATCATATTTCATTTAATTCTTATTAAATCATACATCACTTCTTGACAAAATGGTGAAGGAAGATTTTAAAATTCTTTTTTCATAAAGTACCGGCAAAGATACCGGTTGTCTAGAAAAACTATGAAAGATCGCTAAAATATCTTGGATCACGTCACGGATTTGTATAACGGATCCAAAAACAAACAAAAAATAACCTTAACAAATTACAATAATAGTAATTATACATGATTTTTTAATATCAAATAATAATTAATTGGATGTTTTTATATAAATATTTTAAAAATGAAAATATTAGTATTAGGGGTATTAAGATATTCTTTGGTATTAGCGTTGTATTAGCCTTTATAAAGAATGGTATTAGGTTTTACTGATACATATTTTTTGATAAATAGGTATATATAAATATAAAAAAATGTTTGAAAAGTTTTCTTATAAACAAATAAATTATGTATAAATATTTAATTGCCTTGTCTACTCTGAGATTGAAGATTGCCCCTTATTAAATGTCTAGTACATTTTTAAATATTTCGTACAATTTTTCTGCCCTCAGTACGTAGGGAAATCCAGCACCATCAATAGTTTGACATTTAATTTGACACTGACAGAATATAAACACACTAGATTTGGTTCACAGATTTGGTTGTTTGTCGTTTGTGTTTATACTTACGGTTTATGTTTAAATTTTCCTTTAATTGTTGAAAATTTATTGTGACAATCTGTGTTTTGTGTACTAGTGAAGTAACATAATGTCGGACACTGGAACTCATTTTCCTCCGCAAACTTATTCATCGATATTCAACTTGAATGCGTTGGCTGAGGTAACTGGTGCTTATTGCAGGTTATATAGCAGATTCTCATATAAATAAACAATAAAAGCTTATAAAGCACTACAGACGTCAATCAAAATTAAAAAGGGTTAATAGTTCATGAATTTATTAATATTTATTTCTTTAATTGAACTGGTTGTTGAGATGCTTCACATAGAACAGTCAATCATATAGCAAGTTTAATGTCAACTAACATTTTAGTTGCCGTTTTCTCGATTCGAATGTAATATTTATAGATAGCTTTGTCAGAGAGCCAGTTCCCTTAATTATAAGTAATTCCATTCCTATAATTAAATCTAATTGTTTAAATATTATAGGAAGAAAGCAGTGCAAGTTCTAAAGAAAATGGAGTAAAAGAAGAGGGTTCTCAAATACTTGATTGCTTTATTACTTCGGTAAGTAAGTAGATTTTATTTAGAACTGAATAGGGTTAATGAAATTTGTTTATATGTTAGAATGTACAAGTAACTTCTACTTGCTGTTGCAATTAAAGCTAACTGAAATTTAAGTTACTTAGAACTACTAACTGTAATTGGTACCTACATAATACATTGCAAAATGATGAGCCTCTAAATAGATATATTCGTTTTTCATACAATATAATTCTGTACCAAAAATAGCTTTACTTATTGTGATAAAGTAGTAAGTTATTTAGAGATGATTATATTTACCCAGTCATCTAATTTTCTGTCATATGTATCAAGATCAAGCCAGGCCTCAGTGCCAAGTTCTGATTTATGATAGGTAAGCTTTTTAATAATTTGTTGTTGGTGTAGTGTTAAATAAAAATGTAAAATATGTCACTACTGCAACTGGGCATACCAGTCTTAAACTGCAACTTTTATTATATTTACACGTATCTCATATTTTATTACCTTAAATATCACCAGTATAGTCAATATTAAATTCAGTTCATTTTAAAAATGGGATATGTTGTTCTACACATTTTAAGTTGGTCAAAATATATCCATACAATAAAATAACCTTAAACTTATCACTTCTATTAGGTCCTAGTTAATCAGTTAATATGTTAGCTTAACTATATTACAATTTTTATTTGTCATCTTAGAATTTCTTGTATTGAAAACTATTCTTAAAAAAAATCATACATTGGCGCAGAGGTCATAGTGTTATTTACAATAATGTTCTTAAGTCGTCATCATCATCATTTTCAGCTTATTCAACCATTTCCAATTGAAGAGGTAGCTGCAATAACCAGGCAGCTCAACTTTTTTTACGAAAATGAGATATTTACTGAATTGCCCTTTAAAAAATAGTCCTATCGTTCTTTGCAACAATCAGGTATCTTCATTCAACAATACATAAATGGCAACATTATTTGGAGCTGCCTTGCTTTCGGTTGTAGCAAGAACAGAGCAGCTCTTCGAACTCCCTACTTTGGCTAGTAAAATTTGTTAAAATGAAGCTGCTTGGTTATTGCAGCCACCCCTTGAATTATGGTGTAGCCTTCCTCACATATTTAGATACTCTCTTTGTAGTTGGGCCCATTGTTGTCTATTGCTGGCTATGCGAGCCCAAGTTATCCTTGCTAATTTCGAAATATCATGGTCCCACCTCACGTTCGATCTTCTTCTAGATTTCTTAATTCCTCGTGAGTACCATGTTGGAATTTTTGTGGTCCATCTGTTTTTGACGTCCTTCTTGCTAGGTGTCCCGCCCATTGCCACTTGAGGGATTTGACTCTGTGGATGACATCTATTACCTGGGTCTTTTGTCGTATCCACTCTATTCTTTTACGGTCTCTCTTGGTTATTTCCAGCATATTTCGTTTCATTGAGCGTTGTGCGACCTGCAGTTAACAATTTGAGATACTTATTCTCAATCTATTTTTAATCCTTTGTTGGCCCAGTCCAGTTGACGAAAGATTTCTTCTAGTGTTGCTGTAAACAGCTTTGGAGATATCGCGTCTCCCTGTGTCGTACTCCTTTGCCAGTTGTTAAGTATGACATTAATTTATTTTCAAATAAATAAGCTCTACTACCTACTACACTCAGAAATAATTGAAGGTATACCTACAAATTCTGTAATTCACTAGAACAGATATCTACAAGAATTATAAAACCTCGGTAAACAAAGGCATTAATAAAAATTAGCCAACTTTATGAAAAATCGAGGATAAAAGTGAGAAGATTTTGTATACACTCATGATTTTCATTTTTCCTTCGATTTTAAATTTATATACTTTTTATATAAAACATTATTTAAATAAATAATAATTTTAATAATTTTTTATATAAACACAATTACAGCAATAGGCACATATTTTTTATATAGAAGAATAAACTGGCCACACTCACCTCTTGTTATATTAAAACGGTGCGAATAAGAGAGAATACATGAGAGCGGCAGTTATTGTCTGTATTGTATTTTCTGTTATTTGTTCGATGTCGTCTGTCAAAATCTTTCTTGACTCGTCCGATTTTGGACTATAAGTGTATCTTCAATTCAAGATAATTAGGTATTGCAATAGAACGAAAATATACGAAATTCTTCAATCTGAATCAAACGATTTACGAATCGTTCTTGGTAGTGTTTATTATTCCAAAAAATGCATCGTTTGTTTTTCGTATTGTTATGTGTTCAACGTATTTAAATCAGACGATGTTTGAATGTCAATAGCAAAGAGTAACCGAGTGAATGACGCAAATGTAGTATCCTTATTCAAAATTAATTAGCATTCTGCGGACAGTTGCAAATCGAAGACCGTATTGGGTCGCCTTGTCTTCATTACAGAGAGGCCCCGATCCGAATTCGATGGCTTACGTCACTCCATAAAAAACAAACAAACATAATTCGTAATTAAATCACAGTACCCTACCAAATATAACTGAAAAAGTAATTCAGTTGGCGCGCCTCCAGCCGTTATACAATGGCCGTCAAAAAGTTTAAAACAAAATTATAGTACATTTGGGAAAAATGGAGTGGAAATTGAACTTATTGCAATTTTTGTCTCTTAATGATATAATACTTTATAAAATATCTACATTATGCGGGCACCCCATTAGCCAACACGTCACGCCACCCCACGCCATCCCACGCTATCACATGTGTGATGGGCGATTCGTCTGCCCCAGATCTCATGTGTACACTCTTTCCGTCATGTGTACACTCTTGCCGTCGCAACACGTGAGCTCACGTCTCATGTGGGATAGCGTGGCGTGTGGCCTAATGGCGTCCCGGCTTTAGTATTACATCAAAAATTAACTCTACCAATTCTGCCAATCAATAATTATTATATGTATCTACTATAAATTCAAAAATAAGATAACTGTCCTTAAAATATCAGTTTTATTAGAAAAGTCATTATTTTTTTAAATTCCATGATCAATTTTCAATTAAAATTTGCCATAAAGAATTCTTTCGAGTTGCTAGATAATTTGAAAAATATTGATGTTCCACATAATGCAACACTCGTTTCTTTCGATGTCAAAAGCCTTCTATCCCAACCCATGAATTGTCCTCTATTATTTATGAACTAATTAATAAATCTAATCTTAATTGAGTCCAGTCAAATTAGACAAATTGGTGGAAAAAAATCCCACAGTTTTGAAAATGGTTTTAATTGATTCTTCTAGACTTGGGCTGATGATATGTGTCAAAAGTCCCCGAAGATAGGCAACGAACTAGAGGAACCTCCCCCTTCCTCTTCCGTTAAATGTCACTTTTATGACTTTTTAGCTTATATCTCGGAAAATATGACACCTACAAAAATATACCTTTTATAGAAAAAAAACTCAGAAAATTGTATATATAAATCTCTACGAAATTGGTTGAATGCATTTTTTTCATAGGTCTAATCCTTTAAGAGTTACAGGGTTAACAAAATTAACACTGTTTCTCATATTGTATTTTCGGATTTAAAATAGAATTAGTCTAAATTTAACCTTTCATATTAATAATGGTAATATTAAGGGATCCTTATGTTATCTTTCAAGTCTTCATTGCATCCTGACTTTTTGTCCTCCATTTGCGAGCACTAGGGCACACACGACTTAACAATAACAGCAAGTTACGATAAAAAAAAGTACACCACCGCATTTAGCGCAGCTGGAAATATTGCAGAAAGTATAACCAAGAATCATGGTTTATGGTCCATTATTGCTCAGAGTTGAAGATTTCTATCCCCGCCTGCAGTAGATTTTTCTAATGTTCAAAAGCACGCAGCATTGAGGTCTGGTTCCCTGAGGTTGTATATTATGATTATTGATATTCTACATTGCACGATTCCCTCGTGTAGGTACAGTTGACATAAGTGTTAATATTTACGTATCTGCACTACCAATCCATTTCACCAATATAGTATCAGTCTTCCTTCGCAGAATTTGAAAAATGATGCTCGTATGAAAGTGCGATCTTTGAAACTTCTCTACCTATAACCTATCCATGTACTATTCAATTTGCAAAGTTTGAAACTTTCGTCATCATTTTCGGCGCCATATTGGTTCTCACGTATTTCTTGACTTGGTCCATGAGTTGTTTATATCTCTGGTTGTAAACTAACAATAACAAATTTAATAACAAAATATTAAACAATGACAAACTTATTGTAGCCTACCCGCAGTGTATACAATGAATAAATACGTCCTCTATTAATCATGGATCTTATAAGCAGGAATTCCAGGGGACAAACGAATATTGTGACTTGTTTTGCTGCTTTTTGTTCTTTATCTTTCACGATTCCTCTGGAACTTAATCTTTGCACAGTCGAGCATGAAGTTTCTAAAGCCTCCGATGCTCTCTATAAAACACGTGAATAGTTTCGAGTTAGTTATAAAATATTAAGTCACTCGGTAGTTATCCAATTACATCATAAACAGCCCACACAGTTAAAAGGGGGTTTTCCACCATTTTAGAGTTTCAAATACTCGATAATTTTTAATATGAGCCGTTGTTCTTTTTCACTAAAACGGGACGGCATTTTAAACACAAATTACATCACAAATAACTAAATAAACACAGAAAATCCCACAAGAATTTACGGGAAACTATCGGAGTCGTTAAAATTTAACGACAAGGTTGACAGTCGGCGATATTCTTTTGTTCGATTTTGGCGGGTAATACAATAAATATGATGTTTGCCTTTTTCTATTCATGCACATTAGACAAGGAAGTACGATTCTTTATACGTAAAGGCGCGTATTCATGTGAGCATGAACGCGAACGAGGCAAGGCGAGCATACGAATGGAGCGGCAAACTGCCTCGGTTAGATTCGAGGCTATTCGGCTGCCATCCGTAGCGAATTGGTACATCAAAGGGAACTTGAGTACCATTCGGTTCGTTGTGGACGGCGATTTTGTATTATTGCCTCGCGCTTCCGTTTAAATCTTTAATTCGTTAAATTTGTTTTGGTTCATGTGTTCTTGTCATAATAAACTCGTGCAGTATGAACTGGAGTAATGAAAAAACGTTAATTTTAATTAAATAATATTAAAAGCGACCCATTTTATGGAAAAAAGAGGATGCCTGGGGCGAAATTGCAGATGTTTTGGAAGAAAAGGTTGACATATTAAAGAAACTCTTAAATCATCACCTGCAGTGTTTCTTTATCTGCCGACAGTGCCGCACGCCGCACGGCTGTGAATCAGTGCCTCGTTCGCTATCCCGCCTGATTTCAATTTGCGGTTTTCAAAGTTCAAACGAGACATTCGTTCTGCCTCGCCTTGCCTCATTCGCGTTCGTGCTCAGATGAATACGCGCCTTAATGAAGGTGATCCGTATTTAAAACGGAAAAAATAATCGTATGATGTAAGAAATATAATGGACTTACGTTTTTGACACAAAATTTCAATTTCATGTGATAAACATGGATAAGAGAGAGAGAATGACAATATGTGACGAAAGACTCAAACTTCGCAAATTAAACAGTACATAACAATTTACTTCATCTAAGGATATGACTCTCCATACTTTAAAATTATCTATAGTATTCCATATTATCTGGATTTATGTGAACGCATCACGTCTAAAACTTATAAAATCACAGTATATACGCTATTTGAAGGAAAAACGTACAATGGAAAGAAATGTGTTTGTACGGATTTGTAATATGCCGGATTGGCATTGAAGTACCCAAATTTATGAAGGGCATAGTTCGGATTCGGAAACCATAAGTCCCGGAACAAAAATGTATAGAATCATTTTTATAGAGAATTTTGTCAGCTTTATTTTTATATATAGAGCATTTTCCCAGATATAAGCAAAAAAGACTAAAAAAACTGACATTTAACAACTCCCCACTCCTCGAGCTCATCGTCTATCTTCGGGGATATTTGACACGTATCAGCCCAAGTCTAGAGGAATCGTTTAAAACCATTTTTAAAACTGTGGGAATTTTTTCCACCGATTGGCCTTTTTTTAACTAATTTGACTGGGATAAAAATAGTAAAATCAGATTTAATAACAATAATTCAAACTTGTTTAGAACAAAATTATTTTCAGTACAACAATGAAATATTTAAACAGAAAGATGGGTTACCGATGGGTTCCCCAATTTCACCGTTATTCGTAGAAATATTTATGGCAGACTTTGAAAAGAAGCTATTTAAAAACAAGAGTAGTTTAATATCAAAAATAAATTATTGGGCAAGATATGTAGATGACATTTTCTGCATTTGGTCGGGCACCGAGAGAAATTTATACAGTTTTTTGACATTATTAAATTCAATTAACCCGAGAATTCAATTTACTATTGAAAAAAGTATTAATACCATCAATTTTCTTGACATTACAATTATAAAATAGTCATATAGATTAAAATTTGATATTTACAGAAAACCCACTACCACCAGACACTGTAATACACAGTAAATCACACCAATCCTGGCAAATTAAAATGTCACCCTTTCGTAGTTTAATTCTTAGATTAGTAATGTTTCCACTGAACCCAGAGAATTTTAAAAAACTGTTAAATATTATTAAATAAATCGCCATCAACAATGATATAAGTGTTCCCTTATTGATAATATGCTAAAGAAAAAACAAAAGAAAATATTAATGAAAAATTTTTATTCCGCTAATTCTAAAGACAATAACAATTATCGACTTTGAATCTACATTCCTAATTTAACTAACAAAATATGAAATAATCTCAATAAAATAGGATGTAAAACTATTAACGTAAGTAATAGAAATTTAGGTCAAATTGTATTAAATAATAAAGGCAAAACTAATGTCAAAAATAAGTCGGGTGTATATAGGGTGGATTGCGATGATTGTGATGCCGTGTACAGGGTGGGTCAAATTGGACGCTTTTAAAGGGAAACACCCTTTTCTATAGGAGATAGACGAAAACTAATATCGGTGGAGCTCAATTTTTATCAAAAATATGATGGTGAAAACCGCACATCGATATCTGTTACCGTTTCGGAGTTACGGGTTGTTTTTAAAAAATGTGCATTTTTAACAAATCGCTGTAACTTTTTTGCTATGGAAAATTTTGTATTTTCGGGAAAACATTTCCAAAGCACCTTTTTACGTAGAATTTAATGGTTTAAGCATAATTTTTTTTTAAATTAATAATTTAAGAGTTATCAACAGAAAAATTGATTTTTTATTTGGGATACCCTATATATTTTTAATTAAGTGAAAAGAACTTAAAATTACCTTTACAAAAATATAACACACTTGATAATTTGTTATAGTCCCCTTCGAAATACAGAATTTTTATAAGTTTTGCCACTTTTAACTAGTAGGCTTTGGACCCCTTATTGATGATCTGCCCCTAATGGAACTCAAAAACATATTTTTCCAGCAAGACGAGGCACCGCCACAGAACGCTGAAGTTATCACTAAATTTTTGCTGCCAATTTCGAGAATAATTGAATAGCTAACCAAGATTCCAGCCGTTGGCCGTCGAGGCAGCCCGACTTAGTGCCTGTTATCCTTAGTGGATTTTTATCTTTGTGAAGGAATAAAGGTTCTTATTTTTAAATTGCCCCTATAATCTAGACAAGAATTACAAGTATTTAGCCGTTATGCGAGGGTATCTTTTACCTCCACTGAGTTAATTAATTCCGCGAGAAATGTTCAAAAACGGATATGTCGAACACTTGTAGCAAAATCTCATGTCTTGGTTTGCTATTAATTTTTATTGTTATTAGATATAGTTTAGATGTGTTGATGTTGTTAAATATAGTTTAAATTGATATAAAATTCTGCATATCTCATTGCAAATATTATTTTCGTTTAATTGTTGCTCGCACAGCTACAATTTTCTGCACTACAGCCGGCGCCGTTCAAAGCCTACTTATTCAAAGTAGGCGAATTTTTAAGAACTCTATATCTCGAAGAGGAAAATATCAAGTATGCTACATTTTAGAAAAGGTAAAATTAAATTCTTTTCAATGAATTAAAAATATACCAGGTGTCCCATATAAAAAATCAAATTTTCTGTGGATAATTCTAAAATTATTAATTTTAAAAAAATACTAAAACCATGAAATTCTACATTAAAAAATGCTTTGAAAATGTTTTCACAAAAATACAAAATTTTTCATAGCAAAAAAGTTACAGCGATTTTTTAAAAATGCACATTTTTGAAAAACACCCCGTAACTCCGAAACGGTAACAGACATCGATGTACGGTTTTCACCAACATGTCTTTGATAAAAATTGAACTCCAGACACCGATATTAGTTTTCGTCTATCTCCTATAGAAAAGGATGTTTCCCTTTAAAAGCGTCTAATTTGACCCACCCTGTACATAGGCCAAACAGGAGGATTAAACAACATGTAAAGTCTATTAATAATCTCCAGCAAAGTTCTGGCCTCGCCAACTCATTGTATATTAAAGTCACAAAATTAATGAAAACTCAATTGAGTTACTACACAGAGAAACAAGACAGTCGCTTAGTTCCCTTGAACAGTTAGAATTACTAAAATCTGTTAAAAACGAAAATAATGTTAACGATCAACAACGATTTCTAAACATATTTTTTATTACCCCTATTGTAAAGTCTCTGAACCCGCCTCCATAATAAATATATAATAATAATTATTGTTACTAAATCTTATTTTACTATTATATTAAGATTAGATTTATTAATTATTAGTTCATAAATAATAGAGGACAATTCATAGGTTAGAATAGAAGTGAACAGGCTTTTGACATCGAAAGAAACGAGTGTTGCATTATGTCGAACTTAATATTTTTCAAACCAAACCCGAAAGAATTCTTTATGGCAAATTTTGATTTGTCAGTCAGTCAGTATATTGTTAACAGTGTTATGTATTGTTAAAAATCTTGTTAGTATAACTAAGTACTCCATACACACTCCATAATAAACGTTGTAATTCTTTTTTTGAAAATGGAGTATTAATAAAATTTTGAGATGATCAGTTCAGGATCAAATTCCTATTCAAATATCCCTCGTAAATTATCATTCGTATCGTGCCATTTTAACCTCTGCATTGGAATTCTTACAAAAAAATCAAATGTACAAAGAAACAAATTGTGTTAAAATGAAAACAAGCAAAAACATGGTATTTGTTTGATCTCCATGCCTGTACCTCCAAAGGCATTATAAAATTTTCTCAGATATTTGTATTTGTTTGTCTATTTATGTACAAATTGTCTGCATTATTATAACAGTGGTTTTTCAACCAATGTTAGGTAAGTATGATATTTTTAATAAGTGTACCTATATTCTATATTATGTAATATAATTACTGTTTTTTAGTTATACGGATAGAAGATACACATCCTGTGATTTTCATGGAATTATAATTTAAGAATTTTTGGAATAAGAAAAATTCATTAAATTACTAAAGGTAAGTTATTAGTTTATACAGTATGTCCCCTGATTGCCTTTTCAAGAGGAAAAACTTTTTTGTTATTAACATTTTGGTATACATGCATTTTCATAAAAGTTTTTGCTTGTTCTAAAATGGTTAATCCCGTTTATACTTTTCCAAATTTCTATACCGAATAAACTTAGTTCCTAATTGATATTTGAATACGTACATAATTATTTTTTGTTAAGTACCTAATTAACGGTTACTGATAATTTGTTCCAGTGTTGTGAGCGACCAAATACAATAATCAAAAACGAAATCGTTTAAATTTGTTGATGAAAAATCAAATTAGAGGAGGAGGGGAAGGAAAACAACAAAGGTGAGTTATTTTCTTAAAATTTTTAAGTAATGTACGCAATACATTTTATAAATACGATTTATTGAAGTCATTTTTAAGCTATCTATATTTAAAGTAATCCGTGACCAATTCATATTTAAGTTAAACATCCATTAAATTATGAATATTTCACGTATTTCCCAATATTTTCCAACAATTTTCTCATACCGATTTGATCAATAGCAAAAATAAATTCAAGATTCAAGCAGTTCGACGACAAGGGAGTAAACACTTGTGTCTAGCCCCATCAAGGCAACTATTAAGCTTGACCAATCATGTTAGAGTTTTTGACAAAAGCGGATGCAGAACAGCTGTGGCGTACTATATACATTTATTACAAACAAATAAAGAAATCAATGAATATCTAAAAAACAAATATAAATTAGTAAAAACCAACCGAACCCACCAAATAACCAACTAACCAATGAATTAACACCCTCCACATAACCACGCTAACCAAAGCTTAATAGTTGCCTTGCTGGGGCTAGACACAATTAACAAAGTGGTCGTTGCATAATTAAAAAATTAAATAGACTATACTATGAGAGGATAAAATATAATTTGCAATATTAATGGGATACTTTTTTTTAATAACCTAGATTAAATGTTTTATGAACATCTTCTGAAATTATAATTATGTACCATTAAAAAAATCGTTATAGTCAAAATAGCCCCAATTATGCCCCACTAGCAAAACCGGTAATTAAAACTATGCTCGCTACTGTAGTTGAACTAATCTAAAAAGTGTTTCAACTGAAATAATAAATTATAATACAAGTTAGACCTTCTGAAGATATCAAAATATTTACTTTTTTATTTTTATTTTTAGAATTTTTACAAATTATTTTACTTCCTAACACTTTTAGAATAATAATTAAATAATAAATTTTTCGTATACATACTCGCTTTTTAAACCTGTGTATTTGTATACAGGGTGGTCCGAATTGTATTCCAGAAACTTCGGCAGCATATTCTGCAGATAAAAATAAGTAAAAAAGTTCGTATAAATGTATGTCCTCAAATGCCTAGTTTCGGCTTTGGTTTCGGAGATACAGGGTGTAGAAGTTTCATTTTTATTTTGATTTTTTCCAAATAATTCGTGAAGTAACGTCAATATTTGGATAAAAATTGGTGTCTGGAAGTTTTTTGACATGAGAAATTCGATTTTGATATCAATATGACTCCTACTTGTAGAGGGCGCTATAGGAAATGGCTACAACTTTTGATTTTTAAATGGCATCCTCGGTATTTTTTTACTTTATTCGATAGAAAATGACACTCTGAATCGAATGACATATAATATGTCAACTTTTGATATAGTCACTCAAAAACAAATTGTATTTTAAATTTCAATCTAGAGTGCCATGACTGTGTTAAAAACACTAATTTTTAATCAAGGAGCCTTGGAAAAATAGATTTGATCGTCTAATGTTTTTAGTGTCTTGTCCAGGGCGGTTAATAGATGCCCAAATCGTATTTTTAATCATATCCAAATTTTTTCAAATGGAAGGAGGGTGGCTCATTAGCATATTTGGAAAAAGCATTTTTTTACGAATAATTTGATACCGCACACTGGGTATTTCGAGTCAAATTGTCGTTAAGAACCGCATGTTACAATTTTAAATAAACCATATGCCAAAATGTCAAAAGTTGACATATGATATGCCATTCGATTCAGAGTGTCATTTTCTATCGGATAAAGTA
The DNA here is from genome assembly GCF_002938485.1 of Sitophilus oryzae. NCBI lineage: Eukaryota > Metazoa > Arthropoda > Insecta > Coleoptera > Curculionidae > Sitophilus > Sitophilus oryzae. The sequence goes on from NW_022146168.1 coordinate 3,283,500, forward strand.
AAAAAATACCGAGGGTGCCATTTAAAAATCAAAAGTTGTAGCGATTTTCGGTGAAGCCGGAAGTAACCGGAAGCAAATGAATACGTCAATCAATCCCAATTTATGTCATATACTAACATACTCAATCTCGTTTTTTTATCTGAAAAAGTAAAAAAGTTATAGGGGTGAGCCGACTTTCGAAACGCACCCGGTATTGATATACAGGGTGGTCCGAACTGTATTCCGGAAACTTCGGCAGCGTATTCTGCAGATAAAAATAAGTAAAAAAGTTCGTATAAATGTATGTCCTAAAATGCTTAGTTTTGGGGATACAGGGTGCAGAAGTTTCATTTTTATTTCGATTTTTTCCAAATAATTTCTGAACAATCATGACAACAAAATCAAATTTCTAACGTCAATATTTGGATGAAAATTGGTATCTGGGAGTTTTTTGACATGAGAAATTTGATTTGGATGTCAATATGACTCCTACTTGTAGAGGGCGCCCCCTACATGGGTTTTAACTGTGTTGAAGTGTAATAACTTTTCGTCCGTACCTGTATAAAACTATGGAGTGAAAAAATATACATTTCTATGACTTTTTTCGTAAAAAATGTCTCTTGGTAAAAATCGCTACGAGCAACCGTTCTCAAGATATTTAGAATGAAAATAGTCAATACATGTCATTATTGACAAAAAAATAACGTTGAGTAGATAGTTACTTGACTGAAATAATAAATTTGGGAAATTTTTATGTGTTTAAATTAATCATAAACTTTTTGCGAAAAAATGATGATAAAACAGTTTCTGTTGAACTTTTGGCACAAAAACATTTCAAATGTATGATTTTAGTCTAATAACTATTTAGTCAATATGTTTAATTTATGTCAATGATGATAGGTATTGATAAGTTCGATTCCAAATATCTCAAGAACCATTACTCGTAGCGATTCTTACCAGGAGACATTTTTTACGTAAAAAACTTCGTAAATGTATATTTTTTTACTCAGTAGTTTTAAACAGGTACGGAAGAAAAGTTATTACTCTTCAAACCAGTTAAAACATATGTAGGTGGCGCCCTCTACAAGTAGGAGTCATATTGACATCGAAATAAAATTTCTCATATCAAAAAACTCCCAGGCACCAATTTTCATCTAAATATTGACGTTACTTCATAAATTAATTGGAAAAAGTCGAAATAAAAATGAAACTTCTACACCCTGTATTTCCGAAAGTAAGCATTTTAGGACATACATACACAGCAAAATAAAAACACTAAATCACCACAATACACCAAAACACTTTTACTTTTACACTGGACGCGCAGGAACTGTAAAGACAGTTTATAATCATCTGCTGATGATGCTAACATGGTTAGCGAAACGCGCGTCCAGTGTAAAAGTAAAAGGGTTTTGGTGTATTGTGGTGATTTAGTGTTTTTATTTTGCGATATACAGGGTGTTCTTTAAAGGTGGCCAACCCAACCCTTCCTGTTTCGCCGGAAATGACGACAACTTTTGATTTTTAAATGGCACCCTCGGTATTTTTTATTTATTTGATAGAAAATAACATTGTGATAATAGAATGGTTTATTATGTCAACTGTTGACATTTTCAATAAAAAAATAGCATAAATTTCAATCTAGAGTGTCCATGGCTATGTTAAGACTAGGGTTGCCAACCGTTCTCCTATCAGAGGACAGTCCTTTTTGATCTTGATATTGTTTTCTTTTCTCTGACTTATTGAAAAAGTCCTCTTTTTTACACACTAAATCCAAAATCTAAAAAATTACTGTTATATCTATCGCCACAATGCTTAATAAAATTTTTAATCTGTCCACAATGTGTCAATATTTTTGAGAAAATAAGAAATACATCATCTGCATAACGTTTACATAACTTTTCGGTAAATTCTTGACAACATTTGGGCGAGGTTTTAAAAAATGTTTCGCCTATGGAGTTTTTATACCTTGGTTAACACTATGAACAACTGACTTGTATGGAGAATTAATTATTTTTGCTGTACTGAAAAATGGTATAAAATGAAATACACTTATAAGTTATTTTTATGCTAAATTTAATATTGCATCACTGCAGTAGAGTACACAGTATATGCAAGATTCAGAAGCCAACCAATGCAAGTTAAATCAACAATCAATAAATAACATTTTTATTTATTGATAGAAAAGTAAAACTGAAAACAACATACGTAATATTAAAAAACAAATTTGTATCACTTTTGGGTAGTTTTTAAACCTCATTTTCTGAATGCAATTGTTGATTGACTGATTGGTTTTGAACCTTCCATTATATTTGTAATACAGTACTTTTTTTCTAAAAATATAGATAAAAATGACATCTTTATTTAAAACATCTGCACATTTTGTGAGACACCAAGTCTAATAATTAATACAGATACCTATTCTATTAGCCCAGTCAAATTAGACAAATCGGTGGAAAAAAATCCCACAGTTTTGAAAATGGTTTTAAATGATTTCTCTAGACTTGGGCTGATATGTGTCAAAAGTCCCCGAAGATAGGCTATGAGCTCGAGCAGAAGGGAGGGCTTAAACGTCACTTTTATGATTTTTTAGCTTATATCTCGGAAAATATGACACCTACGAAAAAATCTCTATACCGTGGTGCGTCTCAAAAGTGGCTCACCCCCTATAACTTTTTTATTTTTTTGAGATAAAAAAACTAGAATTGGTATATTAGTATACCTATAACATAAATTAGTATTGATTGACGTATTCAATTGTTTTTGGTTCACTTTCTGTTTCACCGGATTTGATTTTTAAATTGCACCCTCGATATTTTTTTACTTTATTCGATAGAAAATGACATTCTGAATAGAATGGCATATCATATGTCAACTTTTGACATTCTCGCTTAATAAAAAATCGTATTTTAAAATTCAATCTAGAGTGCCATGGCTATGTTAAAAACACTAATTCTTAATCAAGGAACTTTGGAAAAATAAATATGATCGTCTAATGTTTTTTCGTGTCTAATCCTGGCCGGTTAAAAGATGCTCAAATCGTATTTTTAATCATATCTCATTTTTTTTCAAATGGAACAAGGGTGGCTCAGTAGCATATTTGGAAAAAGCATTTTTTTTACGAATTATTTGATACCGCACACTTGGTATTTTAAGTCAAATTTTCGTTACCAACCGCAAGTTATAATTTCAAATAAACCACATACTAAAATGTCAAAAGTTGACATATTATGATATATTATTCTATTCAGAGTGTTATTTTCAATCGAATAAATTAAAAAAATACCGAGCGTGCCATTTAAAAATCAAAAGTTGAAGTCATTTCAGGTGAAACAGGAAGTGACTGAAAACAATTGAATACGTCAATCAATCCTAATTTATGTCATCTACTAATATGCCAAATCTCGTTTTTTTTAACTGAAAAAATAAAAACGTTATAGGGGTGAGCTACTTTTAAGACGCACCCGGTATAGAGAATTGAAGCCCAGAAAATTCTCTACGAAATTGGTTTGGTTATTAGTCTAGGGGAATCGTTTACAACCATTTTCAAAACTGTGGGAATTTTTTCCATCGATGTGCCTTTTTCTAACTAATTTGACTGGGGTATACAGGGTGTTACAAATTGGTATCTCGGTAACCGTAATAGATACGAAGATGGTTAAATTGGGGCAAAGTTGCGCCTTGGGATGTTCACCAAAATTCCATCAAAAAAAGTTTTAAAAATTTCAAGGATTACTGATTTTTTTGGAAAAAACGGTTAAGTTAGGTTAGGAAAAATCGGATTTTTTTGAAAATCAATTTTATTTTTTCCTGTCGTTAGTTTTTAGAAAATCAAAAAACTAATTGCACTTACTCATAGCCACTTTATTAGGGCTATCTGATAGTATTTTTAGATTTTCAAATTAGCTAATAATTTGTGAGATACAGAGGCCAACTTAATTTTTTTAAATACGGACCTGCATTTTTTATTTCAGATTTTGAAAGAACTCGGTCTCCTAAGTACAATGATATGCCACACTTTATACTTTTTTTTTGTTTTGGACATTTAAACACAAAATTTATTTAAACTAATTTCAAGTCCGGTTCTGTTTTTTAAATATTTACAACAATATTGATAAGCCTTCAAATTTAACTATGACGTGGGGTAAAACATTGAATACAAAAAATCAAATTCAATAAAAAACATAATTGCATTACTTACGTCACTTGTAAAAATGAAATCAATATTTTTCAACATTTACAATAAAGAGTACAAAATGCATTCGGAAGTATAAGAAGATATGTTGAAAAAGCTATAAATAAAATTGAAAGAATAATAAATTTGTGTAATAGGCAAGGTGGTAACCCTTTCGAACATGTAGTGCATTAGAAACAAGTTTGTAGAAGGTGATTTATTTATAATAACTACGATTAATATTATCCATATTGTTAGATCGTACACTGAGAATTTCAAATTCACAATAAAAAAAGTTAACATAATATCTTTAAATTGCTGAGCTGGATATTATTTATTCGGATCTTTCAATTGGCTCGATTTTCCTAATTCAATGTTAATTAGCGCTGATCAATATTGTTGCAATGAATATAATCAGATTAAATATTTTAAGAAACCAGGGTCGGACTTGAAAATATTTAAAAAAATCATTATAAATAGTTTTGTTGTTGTTAAGGTACTCAAAACAAAAAAAAGTATAAAGTGTGGCATATAGTTGTACTCAGGAGACCGAGTTCTTTCAAAAACTGAAATAAAAAATGCAGGTCCGTATTTAAAAAAATGAAGTCGGCCTCTGTATCTCACAAATTATCAGCTAATTTGAAAATCTAAAAATACTGTCAGATAGCCCCAATAAAGTGGCTATGAGAATATGCAATTAGTTTTTTGATTTTTTAAAAAGTAACGACAGGAAAAAATAAAATTGATTTTCAAAAAAATTCATTTCTTCCAAAAAACTTAGCAATCCTGGAAATTTTAAAAACTTTTTTGATAGCATCTTGGTGAACATTCCAAGATGCAACTTTGCCCCAATTTAACCATCTTCGTATCTCTTACGGTTTCCGAGATACCAATGCTCGTAGCTCGAATTTGTAGCACCCTGTATATATATTGTTCTATTTTGTTTCAGATGGATTTACTTCTACTCCTGTTATCTTTAATTTTAATCTGTGTAAATGCACTTAAAATGTCCAGTGAAAAAAAAGAGTGTCCTGTAGCTGATTGCAAACAAGCATGGAGAAACTTTCGAACAGATATTGAATATAAAGAAAATACCCATAGTTTTAATCCAAGTAACGCTACCTATCTAGGAAATCGCGTAAACATGAGTGGTGCTAATCTAAGTAATTTTATGTACCTTGGTCCTAGCAATCTATCCCATAAGCTCTCGTGGCTAACTGAAGACCTCCTTAAAAATGATGAAGCGGAATATATTACCGCATTAGATCTGAGCTATACGTATATCAGTACTATATATAATGATGTTTTTGCCCAATTCCCTTGTTTGACTGATTTATATTTGTACGGAAATAACCTTACTAAACTCCATGAAAAATTGTTTACCGGCTTGGACAATCTCAAAGTTTTGAATTTAAGTAGTAATAGAATTGCGTCTATCAACAATTCAGAGACATTTAGGCCTTTAAATAAATTAGAAATTTTAGATTTGTCTAAAAATAATTTGATAAAATTGAGACTTGAGATGCTCCTTTATTTAGGAAATCTAAGACAGATATTTTTAAAGAGCAACAAAATTAATGAAATAGTCCCATTCAATCCGATCCCAGATGATTCTGAGAAGTCTAGGGTCTATCATATTACTTATCAATTGAGAGATCTTAATTTAGAGTACAACCGCCTGGAAAGAATCGACATGGCAACATTTTTCAGATTTCACTTGTTAAAGCGGATTAGTTTGATTCGAAACAATATCTGTGACTTAATTTTTTACGATGGCATTACCTTTCCCCATGTAATCTATCTGAATATAACTCACAATAGTTTACCTGGTTTTGATGCAGAAGGCTTTAGAAAGACGTTTGAAAATAAAGATGTATTGGTGGATTTTAACGACAATCCGATTCTTTGTGCCTCTAGACAAATCTTGTTACCGGCTCTGAAGAGGTTAGATGTACGTATACGAGAATTTGAGGTAACTTCACGCCCGTATATGTTATGTAAAATTACATATGGGGAAAATAATACTCTTCAGTATTTGATGAATGGAACCTACCATATTCCGCGTTCGGCGCAACTTCAGTTGTTTTCTACTGATATTACTAGGAGACTAAACAGACCGTATATCTCTGTAGAAAATGGTATTTTTTTGACAGCAGTTATTTTTATTATCTTTGGTATAACATTTACATTTTATATTTTAAGTGGCCATAACATTCCAAAGTGGTGCAAGCCCAAACCTGTCGTGAAAATCCGAGGAGATTTGTTATTAGACTTATGTCCCGAAGTTTTGCGGCCTCGTAGATTAAATGACCGGTCACGTAGATTAAATGACCGATTAGGTCACGATGACGTGCCAATATAAAAAATTATATCATTACTTTTTAACTTATTACTAATCCAATTAATTAAAATAATTTTCGATTACTGATGCGTTTTCGCGCAATTCCTATGTACAGTAAGTCTCCGAATTGTCTTTATAAGAAGAAAAACTTTTTTATTATTGACAATTTCAGAAAAATACTAATTAAGGAAAACATGAAAATATTGCTGAATTTTTTCAAGTCCTAAAAGTCAAAACGCGTTTCTGTGGTAATATTTCTCCCAATTTTTATAAAAAATAATTATCTTGATTAATTAATTACTTATGCTATTCTTATTTTATTAATTTGTCAAATTTTGCCTACCCTGGCTTGATTTGCACTGCATGCCAATGCCACATTAACTGTCGTAAGACAAGTGCGTTGTTTTTCTTCTACTCAAATTTTTAATAAATTTTATAATCATATAGATAATTAATCCAAGTGTTTTAAACTCATTATTACAAATAACCTGAAGTAGCAACACGCTTAAATCCATATATTTAACATTATTTATGCTTTAAAAAGTATTTTGATTCTATTTTGGTATTGGTACAAGAAAATAATGAGCTATTATTATAGAGATTTCTTTCAATTGGGTTTTTTGTTGACGTGTTAGTGATTGTTTTTTACTTTATTTAGGGTCATAATAAAACCCTTCAGAGTTTAGATATATCCGTGAATATTGTGTACATCGATGATGTTTCCTTTAATTACCTGGTTAGTTTAAAGAGACTAGTTAGGTTATAACTATCTAACGTATATTTACCGAAACTATATTTTTCTTCATTTGTCAAAAGTTTAAATTTTTCAAGCAACTATGTATATGGTTGCATTTTGATTTGAGGTAGGCATATTCGAGTTCGCTTTTTTGGGACTACTCCTTTGAATTTTACAGGTTATGAGGATTTGATTGATTTTTTATTTACCGAAACTATATTTTTCTTTATTTGTCAAAAGTTTAAATTTTTCAAGCAACTATGTATATGGTTGCATTTTGATTTGAGGTAGGCATATTCGAGTTCGCTTTTTTGGGACTACTCCTTTGAATTTTACAGGTTATGAGGATTTGGCAGAGAGGTTTAGGGATATTAGGTGCAGGTATATGGATATGACTTGGATATGACTGAGGAGGAAGTTAGACCTCTTAATCCAACTTCACTAGAAGGTATATTATAATCGTATTACCATTATTATGACTCTATTTATTGTTGCGACTGTAATATTCACTTATATTCTAATATATTGTGATCATCTCTTCCTCATTTGAGAACCAGCACTGTCACGAGAGAATAATTAGGTTTATTATTTTCGTTGCATACAAAAAATATTCGTGAATATTTTTAGTAGTGAGAAAATCTTAAATGATATATTAGCTTTGTTCGGGTTCTTGTTATTACCGATTCTGAACCGTCCTAGAACTCTACAGCGCATGTGTAAATGAAATAATATCTTCATATTTGCTTCTGCGCATGCGTATCACAGTTCTAGGGCGGTTCAGAATCGGTGAAAAGAAAAACCCGAAGTAAGCTATTTATTTTGAAAGAATATCAGTTGACAAAATATGCACATTACGCCGAGGATTTGACAAAATATACCTTTGATTGCACCCTTAGCTTTGTTTTATTTTTTATTCAATAGATACGGAATAAACTAAATTAACGATTATAATTAATGTTAATAAATAATATTAATATAATAAACGTTCTTATTTACTAATATATTATTATGACTGTTAGCTAGAAATATATCTACAAATTAAAATAGTAAATTTGTAGACATACTGTAGCATAATTAAAATATTATATTTTATAGACTAATACGTTTTTTTGTAAATGTATTTTATTTTTATACAAATTCTTTGTCAGTTTTAATTATATGTATTTTTGCTAACTTTCAGTGTTTTATTTCTATTTTATTACTTTTTATGGTAATTGTAAGTTCGGCACAATGTAAAAGTAAAATAAAACACAAATTCACCACAATACACCAAAACGCTTTACTTTTAAACACAAGCATAGACAAATGACATAAGTTTAGGTTGGAAAGTGCCCATATAGCCCAGTCAAATTAGAAAAATCGATGGAAAAAAATCCCACAGTTTTGAAAATGGTTTTAAATGATTTCTCTAGACTTGGGCTGATATGTGTCAAAAGTCCCCGAAGATAGACGATGAGCTCGAGAAGAAGGGAGGGTTTAAATGTCACTTTTATGACTTTTTAGCTTATATCTTGAAAAATATGACACCTACGAAAAAATACTCTATATAGAAAAATGGCTCTTTATTCAAAATCTGAGCTAGATAGGTATAGGAAACCCTAAAATAGTTTGAAAGAGCATTTGAATCTGCTTCGATTTATTTAAAAAAATACAGGGTGTTTTTTTTGTAATAACGAAGTTTTTGTCTAAAACATATATTTAAAATAGACCAGCAATTTTTGAAACCGCTGTATACATTAAACAAAGCAATCAAATTTTTCACTAAATTTTATTTCTCTAGCTCAAATGGCAGCACAAGAATTCATTCTGAAAAGCAATGTACAGGGTGTTAATAATCTATTCTATTATAGCATGCATTTTTAAATATCTTTAAATATCTCAAATAATATATCGACATATGTATAGAGTGTCCCACTAAGAATAGCTCTCGGCTGTATCTCGGAAAGTATTAGCCTTAGGGCTTACGGAAAAAAATATTTATAACTAAAGGGACTATGAGAAATTGCTGGAAACTATTTTCAAGTTTGTAAAACAGCCGCTAGGGGGCGCAACTGCTATGGAAAATAAGAAAATAGAATTTTTACAGAATTTTGCCTAGATAATGGGTACTATAAATAATAGCTTCATAATCTTCATTAAATTTTGGATTTTTTTTTGTTAGAACCATTTTCCCCTATCTGCTAAAATAAAGTGGTGGGGGAAGGTTAGATCTATCTTTATTTAAATGTTAATAACTCCGGACTGCATGAATAGAATTCAACAAACGGGGCTCGTTAAAAGAGCGTTTCTTACTCTATATTATACCATAAAAATAATTCAATTCAATTCAATTCAAAATGTCTTTATTAGGTATATAAACAATAATTGTATACAAATTAAAATAATAACGATGGCGACGTTCACATTTGTGCTCTTCCATAATAATAATAAAGTTTTGAACTCTATATAGAACATAACATAGCGCGATTTTTCAAAAAAGTTAAATACGATAGTATATGTAATTTTAGCTGATAGTAAAGAGTAGTAAAAGCTTAAAAAGTCAGCGAAAACCACATCTTGATATCTTCTTTCAAACCGAAGATATTACAAAATTATAATAAATACCAAAAAATAAGCCCTCTTGATTATGTCAATTCAAACAAAAATATAAAAGAGGTTGTATATTGCGATTATATTCTACATGATTTCTTCCTGTATATACCCAGTTAACTAAGTGTAATATTTTCGTATCTGCACTACCTAACCCATTTCGCTAATATAGTATCAGTCTTCCCTCGCAGATTTTCAAAGAGTCTTAAAAGCCCATATGAAAGTGTGATTTCTGAATCTTCTCAATCTACAATAATTGAATACAATAATCATATCCACATACATAACATGAGTCCCCATACTTTAAAATTATCTATATTATATATAATAAAAAAAGTGATTTTAATTTATTATTTATAATAATGCATGTATCGCTTACTTTTTTAGTTTAGCAGTTCTTTCGAATTCTTTTTTAATTTTATACAATATCGTTTAGGTTATCAACAACTTCAAGTACTTCAAATAATAAAGGCATTTTGAAAAAGCAATTAAAAGATAAAAAAACGCTGCTAAGACTATCAAAATATTGATCTAATAACAATTTGACGTTTATACTATTACGTCAAAAACAACTTTTTTCCAAAGCCTACCATGACTTCACTGAATCATCGTTTCTTGTTCACTGTTATTAATATCTTAATTATTAGATATTAATACATCTGGTATTATGATATTCTGGTATTTCGTCGATTTTTTTTGTTTGAATGGGCATAATCAAGAGGGCTACTAATACCGTATTGTAATGATAACGTAATTAAGGCTTATTTTTTAGTATTTATTATAATTTTGCTAATATCTTCAGTTTGAAAGAAGATATCAAGATGCGGTTTTCGCTGACTTTTTAAGCTTTTACTACTCTTTACTATCAGCAAAAATTACATATACTATCATCTTTAACTTTTTTGAAAAAACGCGCTATGTTATGTTACGTTCAAAACTTTATTATTATTATGGAAGAGCACAAATGTGAACGTCGCCATCGTTATTATTTTAATTTGTATACAATTATTGTTTATATACCTAATAAGGACATTTTGAATTGAAATGAATTGAATTGAATTATTTTTATGCTATAATATAGAGTAAGAAACGCTCTTTTAAACGAGCCTCGTTTGTTAAATTCTATTCATCCAGAGAGTCCGGAGTTATTAACATTTAAATAAAGATAGATCTAACCTTCCCCCACCACTTTATTTTAGCAGATAGGGGATGGTTCTAACAAAAAAAAGCCAAAATTTACTGAAGATTATGAAGCTATTATTTATAGTACCCATTATCTAGGCAAAATTCTGTAAAAATTCTATTTTTTTATTTTCCATAGCAGTTGCGCCCCTAGCGGCCGTTTTACAAACTTGAAAATAGTTTCCAGCAATTTCGCATAGTCCCTTTAGTTATAAATATTTTTTTCCGTAAGCCCTACGGCTAATACTTTCCAAGCTACAGCCGAGAGCTATTCTTAGTGGGACACCCTATACATATGTCGATATATTATTTGAGATATTTAAAGATATTTAAAAATGCATGCTATAATAGAATAGATTATTAACACCCTGTACATTGCTTTTCAGAATTCATTCTTGTGCTTACATTTAAGCTAGAGAAATAAAATTTACTGAAAAATTTGATTGCTTTGTTTAATGTATACAGGGGTTTCAAAAATTGCTGGTCTATTTTAAATATATATTTTAGATAAAAACTTCGTTATTTCTGGTTATTTCAATCACAACACCCTGTATTTTTTTAAATAAATCGAAGCAGATTCAAATGCTCTTTCAAATTATTTTAGGGTTTCCTATACCTATCTAGCTCAGATTTTGAATAAAGGGCCATTTTTCAATAAAATGGCAACCAAGTTGGCTGGTGTCGCCATGGCAATTTTCTAGTGACAGTTTGCAAATCAAAGCAAATTCATAAACATACAGGGTGTTTATGAATTTTACTTAATTCATAAACCATGCCTTACACCCTGTAAAACTGTTTTTCACATCTTTGACAATGACGACGATATTGGACTTCCTCGCACTAATGGGCTACTCTGTATGATATGTATATTTTATTTATTAAAAAAAAATCTCATAAAAAGCAAATTCTGTTAAATCCAAAACAAGCAAAAACTATATATGTGGCTAGAAACCTTTCCCATTTACTTTATAAAGTGTATTCAATTTCTGTTGTATTATATGGTTTATCCATGTTGTAAGCACGTTTAATATTTTTCTAAATGGTATTTTAATACGCCTTACGTACGTTTTTGATGTAAGTTATATATAATAATTAAAAAGAAAATGTGTACAGGTTGTGATATTTTTTTATATTTTAGAATTATACATTGCAAATAAATACATAGGAATATTCATTATATCAAATATATAACTGTCACACTTTATTAAAAGTTAATATTTGGTAGTACTATTTTTATATCAGTTTTGAAAAGGATTCAGTTTTAAAAGGTAAGCAAAGCAATACATTTTTTGATATAATTATTAATAATTAAGCTTCGTTCAGAACCTCGCGATTACTGGAATAAATTAGTGGATTCAATAATTAGCGTAGAAGTTTGTTCCTCTAATTTAAATGTAAGCATACAGAACGTCAAAATTAGCGGTAGTAATTTGATTGATTGGTTGATTATCATCCACATACCGCAAGTTGTTGCTAGGATATTCTATTAATTTTATTTGTGTTTTTAGACAATGTAAATGATCGTAAACTAAAAAGTGTAAAGTGTAATTGAAACCACTAATTGCGACGTTCTGAGTGAAGCTTTAAAAAATATTTTTCTTTTGTCAATCTGTTGTTTTTATACGTATATACAGGGTGTCCCTGAAATAAGTGCAAGTATTTTAAGGGGTGGTAGATCTCGATAAAAGAAATATACATATTTTCTCTTTATCGTTTTTCAAATAAGTCCAAAATAATGGAGTTATTTTACTTTGAAAATGTCCAAAACAATGATTTTTTGCTCGAATTTTGAGAACTACTGGATCTTTTCTGAAATTTCTTTCTTGTAAATTTAATCTACTAAGCTCCTATGTTCCCATATTATCAAGAAATTATGTTTTTTAACTAAAAACTAAAAAAAATCCAAAAAATTTTTCAAAAAACTCCGAATTTTCAAAAAAAAAAATTCGCGAAAAAAACCGCTTTGGCGTGTTTCTGGGGTTGAACTATACCACTAGTTAAAATACTTGCACTTATTTCTGGGACACCTTGTATACAGGGTGCTACAAATTCGAGGTACGAGCCTTGGAATCTTGGAAACCGTAATAGATACGAAGATGGTTAAATTGGGGCAAAGTTGCGCCTTGGGATGTTTGCCAACATGCTATCAAAAAAGTTTATAAAATTTCAAAGATTGCCGAGTTTTTTGAGAAAAACGGATTTTTTTGAAAATCAATTTTATTTTTTCCTGGCGTTATTTTTTAGAAAATTAAAAAAGTAATGGCACATTTTCATAGTCACTTTATCAGGGCTATCTGATAGTATTTTTAGATTTTCAAATTAGCTGATAATTCGTGAGATACAGAGGCCAAGTTAATTTTTGTAAATACGGACCTCCATTTTTTTATTTCAGGCTTTGAAAGAACTCGGTCTCCTAAGTACAATGATATACCACACTTAATGTTTTTTTGTGTTTTGGACATTTAATCAAAATTTATTTAAACTAATTTCAAGTCCGGCTCTGTTTTTTTAATATTTAATCTATTCATCATTACAATATTGATAAGCTTTCCAACTTAACAATGACGTGAGGTAAAATATTGAATAAGAGAAATCAAACGCAACAAAATAATAAAAAATAAAAAATATAAATATGATATAATATAAACAATCAAGTTACTTCTCCGGAAGATGGATTTGAAATGGTAGAGCACACAGTCTAATGGCGAGGTTCCTGGATCTGTCGCCAAAGAGCAAGGAGGGGGGAATTTCTTGACTTCATTTGTAAAAGTGAAATCAATACATTTCAACATTTAAAGAGTACAAATGCATTAGGAAGTATAGAAGAAAATATGTTCAAAGAGCTATAAATAAGATTGAACAAAAAATAAATTAAGGCTTCCCTTCCCTAGACAAACTATAACACCTGCGGGGAATCCGAAGAGACGAGGTAGCTTTTAAACTAACAGAAGGCGGTGCATCGACTACTTGCACTTGCGAATCTCTCGATAAATCCAGGGTCAACGGCGCCGGCGCCCCAAATCTTGGTGGACCATATTTTATAGAAAAATTCTTTTGCTCGTAGATATTATTCAATATGTGTTAAAATTACAAATTCAATACAAAATATGAAAAAAATAACAATTATTAGTCCATAGGAAATGGTTTATACAGGGTGTTACAATATTAACCCACATAAAAAATCATATTTTCGCACATTCTTGCAAAAAAGAAAAAGTCACACCTTAACTAGTTTCCAAAAAATGTATGAGCCTAGAAGCATCATAATATGTAAAAAAAATTGTTATACAGAGTGTCTCAAAAGTCAAAAGTAATGAACTTTTTATAAAACTAGTTTTTTCTTAAAAATCGATTTTTAAGATTTTTGAGGCATATACCTATACCTGCATTTTGTTTGTAATTATTTTGAAAATGCAATATATATTTTATCAACTTACTTTGTAACTTATTGAAAAATATAAATATATTATTTATTTATTTATTAATATCTCTGAAACTATCCAAATATATTTACATCTTATCTTAGGATTATGTAAAGTGATCAGAAAGGAAGCCAAAAATGCAATAATATACAGAGTGTTCCATTTAAAAAAATCATCCCGGTCCACTCACACTTTTTTGAGCCACCCTATAGAAGTTAAAATAATATTTTCCTGAAGTACATCCTCGTACATACTTTAGATTTGTACTTAAACAAAATTTCCAAGTTTTTTATTCTAGGAGCTACAGATGCCTGACGCACTATTGCCGGACTATGTGCATCCAACAAAACAATATGCTCTACCACACAGGGTGGCAGTTTGGGGCAGATTTATTTTGCTCGACATAAAAGAATAAGGACTACCTAAGCGAATGACATGTATAAAAAATACGCTATTTCTACATTTTTTTTAAATCGTTCATAAATTTTAAAGTTTTTTTTTTGAAAAATATATTTTAACAAAAATGGCCCTAATACAAATATGGCAAAATATTATTAAAATGTTAAAGAGCAGAAAAACAGTAAAAACTTACCCCTATCATCTACATTCATCATAAAAAAAATATTTGTAAAATATACGTTTTAAAAAAATTACAAAGTTGAGACTCTTCTGCTGCGATATAATAGCATTGGTTACGACAATTCCATTATTCATTTGCTTTTGTTTTGTGATGCTCCAAAGCCTACTTGTTGAAATTATTTTCAAAGATGAAGTTTTTTTGGGAAAAAAACTAAAAAATAGCTTACGGAATTCTACATGAAATGTCTTTTGACTGAATTGGTGTATCCTAGAAAATCTAGAAATATGCCTATTAGAAATATCTCTGTTAAAAGTTAAGTAGTCTATCGTAATCGTCCATTTTTTAAAGAATATGATTATCTAATATAGTAAATGTTTATATATGCATTATTATTGCCTATATGTATCTCCATTGACTTCGTATATGTAGAACATACTTTTTAAGTAAAGATATCATCTTAGTACATCTCAGTGTTTTTTATTCTATTTTGGTGTGTTTTTTTTCAACGAATTATTTTTTGTTTGTAGAGTACTCTATGGCACTAGAGTACTATTATGGCACTTTAACTATCACCAGTATAATACATAGTAGTATAATTTTTATCACTTTTAACAATATTAATTTTTTAAACAATTTAAAAATAATAGATCAAAGTAAGAATAGGTAGTAACAATTATTATATTATCACGTAATCTCTGTATCATGTATCATGTACTATCTCTTTATTTAATGCGATATAACGATTTTATACTCTAATTTTTGCTTATTTGAAGTCGCGCCGGTCCAAGTTACTGTGGGCTTCCATTACCATGACAACTGAAGCATAGTGAAAATAATTTAATAGCATAAAATATTAATTCACAGTGGTCAAACCATCTTATTAATTATTTATTGTTTTATGTTTTGTTACATTGCATCATGATCAATACACACACAATAGATGCAACGAAAATTTTGTTTGCCGTGTGATTTGATTACAAAATAAAAATTTCAAATTATTGTGTAAGAGCCTTGTATATGAATTTTTAGTAAGAGACAAGCGTTATAAAATAATTTATCCAAATAATTCGAATACGTACCTGGTTTCCTTTGCCCGCCTTCAAAAGCGTTAGCAAAATTCACGTGGAGGCGCCACATTACGGGCAACAAAAATGATCAAAGTTGTGTTTGCAGAGGGTCGGCCGTCACAAAATTGCGACCATGTTTTTTAATATTTTGAAATAATTTTTGTTTCACTTTATTAAGGAAGGTTCCGGACATGCTCGTAATTAGTTTTAAAATCGATTTGAATACATTTAATGCTAAAAAAATTACTTATAAAATCATTTTTTTTTAGGGTGTTTTAGGGGTAAATTTGAAACAGTTTGAGTTAAGTTTGGTTAAGGAAATATAATTATAAGCACGTCTTAAGATGTATATAAACAAATAAAAAAAGATTCGTGAAGAAAGGTCATATGGTTTTTGCAGCATTTAGTGACAGCCAAACCCTTACAAATGCTAGGCTAGCGCCAGTGGGAAGGAGAGCCTTAATTTGTGCATTAGGGAGGATGGTAACCCTTGCGAACATGTAGAGCATTAGGAACTACATAGTTTGTAAAAGTTTTTTTATAATTACTACGATTAATATTATGCATATTATTAGATTAGATTATAGACATTGAGATATCAAATTCACAATAAAAATAGTTAATAAGAATATCTTTAAATTGCTAACCTAGACATTATTTATTTAAATCTTTCAAATGGATCGATTTTTCTTATTCAATGTTAATTAGCGCTGATCAATATTGTTGCGATGAATATAGTCAGATTAAATAATTTAAAAAACCAGAGTCGGACTTAAAATTATTTTAAATAATAATAAATGGTTATGAGAATGTGCAATTAGTTTTTTTGTGATTTTCTAAAAAGTAACGACAGGAAAAAATGAAATTGATTTTCAAAAAAATCAGTTTTTTCCAAAAAACTCAGCAATCCTTGAAATTTTTAAAACTTTTTTAATGACATCTTGGTGAACATCCCAAGGAGCACCTTTGCCCCAATTTAACCATCTTCGTATCTATTACGGTTTCCGAGATACCAATGCTCGTACCTCGAATTTGTAGCACCCTGTATATTACTCATAAAATTTTACAAACAATTCGCATATTATGCCTTTTATGAATGACACTGCTTGGTTGTAGAAAAATGTATCCGATTAGGGATTCATCAAGTTAAGTAACTTGATGTTTTTAGAAACTACTCAAGTAGACTACTAGATTTCAAGTCAAGTAGTGAAACCCTATATCCGATATACAGGGTCCGGCAATAGTGCGTCGGGCATCTGTAGCTCCTAGAATAAAAAACTTGAGAATTTTGTTTAAGTGCGAACCTAATGTATGTGCCAGGATGTATTTCAAGAAAATATTTTAACTTCTATAGGTTGGCTCAAAAAAGTGTGAGTGGACCTTGATGATTTTTTTTAAATGGAATACCCTGTATATTATTGCATTTTTGGCTTCCTTTCAGATCACTTTACATAACCCTAAGATATGAATAAATATATTTTGATAGTTTCAGAGATATTAAAAAATAAATAAAAAATATGTATTTTTCAGCCCTTCTTAAAAATTATTAAAATACAAAACTGTCCTGAAATCAAAACTACATTAGGTATTTACTTTAGATGGTCTGTATTTACTTTGCTATAAATATGAAAATCGTAAATTATACAGAATGTTCAAAATTCTGCGCCAAACTTTCTAAAATATAAAATAATTTTTTCTCGTTTTTTTAAAGGGAACACCCTGTATATTATTTTTTCAATAGACGGAGACTTAGAAAATGAACATTTTTTGTATTTAAAGTATTTCAAAATTTTTAACGGTTTCGTAGATATTTGCGGTTTTATATTTCATATGGCATTTTCCACAGTAAATTTTTATCAAAGCCACCCATTGATTTTTCTCTCGTATTTTACCATTGAAAGCGCCATATGAAATAATACTGCGCGTATCTGCGAAACCGTTCAAAATTTTGAAATACTCTAAATACAAAAAATGTTCATTTTTTAACTCTCCATCTAATAAAAAAATAATATACAGGGTGTTGCATTTAAAATAACAAAGAAAAACTATTTTATATTTTAGAAAGTTTGGCGTAGAATATTGAAGATCCTGTATGATATACGATTACTATATTTATAACAATGTAAGAACAGACTATCTAAAGTAAATACCTAATATAGTTTTGATTTCAGAACAGTTCTTGTATTTTTAATATTTTTTTTAAGAAGGGCTGAAAAATACATATTTTTTATTTATTTTTTAATATCTCTGAAACTATCGAAATATATTTATTCACATCTTAGGGTTATGTAAAGTGATCTGAAAGAAAGCCAAAAATGCAATTATATACAGGGTGTTCCATTTAAAAAAAATCATCCAGGTCCACTCACACTTTTTTGAGCCATCCTATAAAAGTTAAAATATTTTCCTGAAATACATCCTGGTACATACTTTAGGTTTGCACTTAAACAAAATTCTCAAGTTTTTTATTCTAGTAGCTACAGATGCCTGACGCACTATTGCCGGACCCTGTAGAATTTGCTCTTTTATTGCGAATAAATTTTGAGAAGCCTTTTGACATTATAACAAATATTATTTTCAACAAATTCAGTATAAGAATAGAAATTGTTTTGCATCATTAGATTACAAGTTTTTATTTCGTATCTCATATGGATTTTTATTGGATAACTGCAATTTGAATCACCCAGTATTTTTCTAAGGAACAGGTATCTTCTACACGGATGCAATGCCTGAATAGTACTTAAAAAACAGTTTGTCTTAAATTATTATTTATTTATTATAATATATTTATCGTGAAACAAGTCCTTAATTTGTTTTTTTTTATTTCAGATGATTTGGAGATATTTTTGTTTTCACTTATTGATATATTACCATCCTATAGGCGAAATCAAAGCTGATAAATCGCAACCAATATGTTATGAAGCAAATAAGGATATCAATCTTCCTAAATCAAATAACCGATACTTTAAAAATCTAGAAGAATATAAAGCCAATACATTCAGTTTCTCTTACGAACGTTACTGTTCCCCTTCGCAAGGTTGCAATCCGATGAACCTTTTCCCAGGAAATTTTGTAACTATCCTGAATCTAACCTCCGATGTATTAGAAACAGGAGCATTCGAAGTTAACTCATCTGATTCCATTATCAGTTTAAATCTTAGCAGTCTATTTATTAACGAAATTCACAGCCGAGCTTTCGCATCCTTAACTTGCTTGCATTACCTCAATTTAAGCGACAATAAAATTGTTGAGTTGCAGCCGGAACAGTGGTTCGGTCTAGATAATTTAAAAACGTTAGAACTCCGAAAGAACAATATTATTCATTTAAAACCTTTCACGTTTAGATATTTAAAAAAACTTCAAAGTTTAGATTTATCGCTCAATGATATTGTCTACATCGATGATTTTTCCTTTAATTACCTGATTAGTTTAAAGAGTCTCTCGCTAGCCTATAACTATCTAACGTCTATTTATCAAAACTATATTTTTGTTCATTTGACTAATTTAGAACATCTCGATTTATCTCATAACAGTCTTAGTGCGGTGTCTATGGCTAAATTTCGACCACTGGAAGCCCTCCAAAGTTTAAATTTTTCAAACAACAATATGGCAGTATTTGATTTGAGGGAGACGTTTTCGTTCTTTGAGTTTCCTTTTTTAAAACTACTCAATTTAACGGGTAACTATTTAGATTTTGAAAATTATGAGAATTTGCCTGAGCGTTTTACGTTCGATAACCTAACCATTGACATAAACGAAAACCCGGTGCATTGCTATTACATTGAAAAGATGTTAAATTTATTCCAAGATAAAGTTCGTTTAGCACCAGGTCGCTATTTCGGAGATGAAACCCGCGTTAATCGCATTAGGTGCGAGAATATGGGCATGACTGAGGAGGACGTTAATTATCTCAACAAATTTTACGATAAATTACGTATACAGCATTATGAAGTGCTAGTGGTATATACCATTCTTATAGTGTTCGCGATTGCTTATATCCTTTTTGTATATTATGATCACCTTCAGGATCATCCGTGTTTTCGAAAACTTTATGGATATTCGACCCCATTCCCTGAATAAGTCGATTTATTATTTTTCATTCATAACATAAACAAATATCCGTTAACCATTACTACTATTTTTAGCAGTAAAAAATGTTAAATGGCATTTATTTTCTGACCAGATATAACTAGAGTTTACAGAATAAAAAATATTTATGTTTTTAATTCTGTAAATTGTGTTGTAGTTATAAGGGCGATAACAAATTTTTTGCATACACAAAATTTGATACGTACACGCCGAGGATTTGACCAAGTATACTTTTACCTGTACCGTTAGCTTGTTGTTTTTAAACAATGGATATGAAATATGTATGTAAATAAACGATTATTATTACCAAAAATATTAATATAATTTGTGGGCTTTAAATATATCTACAATTTATAATAATACAATTTGTAGCATTATTAAAAATAACATATTTTATAGATAATATATTTTATAACTTTATTGGCAAATACCTATATTTTATGATTAACTTTAGAAAATGTATTTTATGATTAATTTTATAAATAATCTTTAAATCGAATTCATTGTATTATTTTAATTATATGTATGTATTTTTTGCTAACATCCGGCAATTTATTTGCCTTTTATTAGATTTTATGTAATTATTGTAAGACAACAATAAAATTTATGTGAAAGATTTTCAGAGTTTTTTTAAAAAATTTTCTTTTTAAATAACTTTCCTTTTAAATAACTTTCCTTCATCTCTCGAAAAAATCCTATCAGTATTTCGCTACTGCAAGAAAATCTACAAAATAAAATAGTAATTTTTTGTAAACACCGCTGGGCGTTATCCAATGGAGACTAATAATTGTCAGCAGTGGTTTACTAATAAACAAATTTGCCTAACTGATAAAAAAATGTTTAATGTTTCTGGAAGTATGTCTTTTCCCGTCATCGGAAGCAAAATCATACAAAGAACAAAGAAAAAAAATATTTAAAATATCTAAATGGAACTATTCGAGAACACTTTAGTTTTTTTTTAAACAGATACGTCTATAAAAACCATTGACGTTCTGTTAAAATGACATTATATTAAGTTAAACTTCAAAATTAACATTACTACCTGATAACAATTACTTAATAAGGTAAAGTTTGTGGCAAAACCAGAAAGTTTCGAACTTTCTGTGATTATTTTTTTGTTTTTGTATGATTATTATGTTTTATTTTTAAGGCTTTTCGGGTCAAATTTACGTTTATTTTTTTGTGAATGCTATTTAAATATGTCTATAATTTTGAATTCTTTAATGATTAACTCTTATTTATATTAAGCCTAGTGTTCATGCATTCTAATTTCGGACGTTTTCTATGAAAAAAGTACATAATTTTCAAGAGGCTCAAATTTAACGTTTTCATGCATCAAAATGTTATCCCATAGATAAAAGACTTATAATATAAAATAGATAGACAACTTATAATACATTGCAATTTGGTCTGTCATCACATTATGGAGTGTAGAGATGAGGAGCAATATCTCTTATGGAACTTTATTTGAAAAAATGGGAAGAATAAGACTTCACCAAATAACCACAGTGCAGTGGCGCTAAGGAGGCATAAATCTAAAAAATAAAAAGTAACCATAGATAAGAGAATAAACGTAACATAACCAAACATTACCCAAAAACGTTTTTTTTATTTTTTAGAATATAAAACAATTATTTTTATATATTAGAGGCCGAGTCTATTGCTGCAGAATAAAAATCGATAATTTATTCCAGTATGTGACATGAAAATAAAATTTGTATTTTTTGAAACCCGCGCAAATATTTATCTCTTTTGGATCATTTCCTGTTCTAAAGATTTTGGGCGCATATTTCAAATTTTAGGTTTTTGCAACAGCAGCGCCATCTTAAGTCTTCCCTTTTTTATGACCATTTTTTAATGCACGAAGATGTTTTTTCTCTTTACCTCTACACTCCATGCATCACATGGTAATATTACCTAAACAAAATATAACTAATTATAAATTATTTTTTTCTACTATCTACTACTACTACTACTACTACTGCAATTATTCGCTAACGAGTATCCGACACGCATCAGAAGATGGTTACGCAAGGCGTTTTCTTTCATGAGCTTTTCTGTGACTGAAAAGCTCGATGCGTGATGTTATATCTCTTCCGCACTCCGGACATTCAAAAATCTCACTGCTTTGTTGCCTCTTTGCTTTTTGGTTATCGCTGTTAACTGAATTTACAATTCTTCTCCATTGCGTTCTATTGTGCGCTGCTTCTTTCCACTGATTCTGCATGCTTATCCCCTTCAATTTTTCGTGGAAAATATCCTTGTACCTTTTTGTGTTGTCCCCCGGGTTCTTCTTACCATCTACAAGCTCACCGTAATGAAGGGATTGTGGTAGGCGATTTTCTTGCATCCTGCATACGTGACCAGCCAATACACGCGGCAATATACAGGTTGTTAATTTGTTTATTACTTGCGACAAGAGCTTTATGGTTTAACTATGGCAACCTCGGCCCGCTCGTCGATAGACGACGCGACGGGACGAGTCGGCAGAAAACCCTATAAGTGCATGGCGTTCTCAATAGGCAGTGTTGCCATTCTGTTCCCCTATAAGTAACTCTCCAGTTAACAACCTGTATAAGAACTATGTATGGTCGCGACAACATAGTTCACAAGGACAAGAATTTATTTCACAATCAGCGAGGCATTTACATAGCTTTATATAACTTTTTAACATTTATATAAAAATATTAAAAATGGAAGTTTTCATTTAAAATAGTCGATTTTACAGTTTTTGAGTGTAATTTTTATCATATTTAGTTAGTAGTATATACAGGGTGGCCAATTAGGGCGGGGAAGTTCAATATCGTCGTTGTTGACAAACATATGAAAAAAAGTTTTATACAGCAGTGTTGCATGCTTTATAATGCTAGACCAAATATGCCAAAAAAGTTACGATAAAGTTTTAATTTTTTTAAAAATGCACAACCTATTTTTCCGGACATAATTGGATTCAGCATAAAATTCTATATATAGCACACTATTTTTATTTGAGGAACTCTGCATGCAGTATTGCCATTATATTTCTTATTTTCTAAAATTTTGGTTAAAAACCAAAAACCTATATCCAAAAAGTGGTCAAAAAACTGGAGCAAATATTACTAATAATAATTACTTAACTAATTATTACTTTTAATTAATTTTTTTAAACACCAAAAATAAAAGAAATGATAATCCTCGATGAAAAAACTGGATATTTTTTTTGGCGTAGCCAACATTGCAATATATAAAATTATATACAGGGTGGTCCGAACTGTATTCCGGAAACTTCGGAAGCATATTCTGGAGATAAAAATAAGTAAAAAAGTTCATATAAATATATGTCCTGAAATGCTTAGTTTCGGAGATACAGGGTGTAGAAGTTTCATTTTCATTTCGATTTTTTCCAAATAATTTCTGAAGTAACGACAATATTTAAATGAAAATTGCTGTCTGGGATTTTTTTGTCATGAGAAATTTGATTTTAACGTCACTATGACTCCTACTTGTAGGTGACGCCACCTATGTATGTTTTAACTGTTTTGAAGAGTAATAACTTTTCGTCAGTACCTGTATAAAATTAACGAGTAAAAAAATATACATTTACGACGATTTTTACGTAAAAAAAGTTTCTTGGTTAAAATCGCTGCGAGTAATGGTTCACAAGATATTTAGAATCGAAATTATCAACCTGTCATCGTGGACATAAATTAAATATGTTAACTAAATAGTTAGTAGACTGAAATCATAAATTTGAAATGTTTTTGTGCTAAAAGTTCAACAGAAACTGTTTTATCATCATTTTTCCGCAGAAAAATTTATGTTTAATTTAAAAAAATAAAAATTTTCCAAATTCAATATTTTGGTCCAATAACTATCTACTCAACGAGTTTATTTTTTTGTCAATAATGACATCTATTGACTATTTCCATTCGAAATATCTAGAGAATTATTGCTCGTAGCGATTTTTACCAGGAGACATTTTTTACGTAAAAAGTCACGAAAATGTATATCTTTGGACTCCGGACGAAAAGTTATTACTCTTCAAGACAGTTAAAACACATGGCGGCGCCACCTATAAATAGGAGTCATATTGACATCAAAATCAAATTTGTCATGTCAAAAAACTCCCAGACACCAATTTTCATCCAAATATTGACGTTACTTCAGAAATTATTTGGAAAAAATCGAAATAAAAATGAAACATCTACACCCTGTATCTCCAAAAGTAAGCATTTTAAGACATACGTTTATACGAACTTTTTTACTTATTTTTATCTACAGAATATGTTGGCGAAGTTTCCGGAATACAGTTCGGACCACCCTGTATGGCTTATTTTTTTTTAAATATTGTACATATATTTTTTAGTAATATTCCACCCTTTATATTATTTTTTTTTTACACAAAACTTTTTTTTGGACATCCTTTAGGTATATAGTCTGTCCAACGACCAGATCCTTGACAGTGATAGATGTGTCTGTCATTTTAATTTCAAAGTAGTTTATTTTATTTTACAAAGAAATAAGTTGGTAGAACTGAAACGCATAGCAGCAAATAAATATATTTAAAAGTTGACTGACAAGTGATTACTTCAAAATATTGTGAAAAAACTGTATAAAACTGAAAAAATCGAGTTATTTTATTTAAGAAAAAACGGTATGTGATAATACAAAACAAACAAGAACAAGACACCACATACCAAAAAAATATAAAAAGAACTATTTCTTACTTTCAAGCTTCATGAAACTTCCCGCATTTATGATTATATTTATCAATATAACTTATGTACTTATACAAATTTGTAATATTCGACAGGAATAAATAAAACAACATAAATAAAACAAACTATTTTATTAATAATAACACTTACCAAATTTTATACCTTAAAGGTTGATTAATTAACTTTAATCTTAATTTTTAAACCAGTACCTTTTGACATTATTTTTCTGCAGTACTAAAATCCATTACTTACCTATCGTGTGATGTGGATATTTTACAGCTACTACAATTTTTAGTATGATCCTTCTACCATATACGAGATGCACTTATCTACGACGAGATGGTATACAAACTTTATCGATGGTAACTTCATTGGTGTATAAGACTTTCTGTCTGGGCAGCGAGTATTAACCATAAACTGTGCTCTGGGTCTACAGTTAATTTTCACTCGATTTTTCCTCCACTTGACTTCAAAAGACATAATACACACGTAATAATACGAATCAAAATGCATCATCTTCCAAAACGCAGGGCATTTGACAAAAGTTGACACAAAATTATAACCTATAATTTGGCAAGACTTTGACAAGCGTCAAAAATGACAAAAATCTAAAGGAGAGTTCATACGCATCGGCGTCCGTTTGTCGCTCATCGTTCCGTGAAATCAATAAAATTGAAATACGATCTGTCATTTTTTAAATAAACCAATAAAACTGGTTAAAAACAACAAGACAGGACGCATGACGGATTAAAATTTAAACCCATCCATAGTTAACTTAAAAATTATTAGAAACTTTTTTTAGTAAAATAAATAGATTGGTATGGGACGTCATCTGCTTTTTTTCTGTCATCGTCTGTCGAAATTTTACCTGAGAAAAAAAACAGAGTATACTACACTAAGGTGCCAAAAAAATGCAACGGAGAAATTTTTGGGCAAATTTAAAGTGATTTTTGTTATTTTTAGCCCTATTTTCATGATTTGTTTAGCAAACTATAAAATTATATTAACTTTAATTCTTAAACAAAAATTTTTATAAACTTTAATATTTGGCATATTATACAGGGTTAATCGAGGGGTTGTTTTTTGCCCTAACTTTAAAACACCCTGTGCAATAATTTCGTGTGTAAATCTTCCTAAAATATAATTTTACAGTCAGAACCGTGCCTACTGAGCATTTTGTTTTTTGATTCATGCCAATACATGGTTTGGTTAATTTTTAAGAGCGAAATGAACTGATCACGATCAATTTGCAATTTTTTCAATTATCATTACTTTTTGTGTATGTAATTTTTTAATATGACGAGATGGTTTTGGTGACTATTGTCGTAAATTAAAAAAAAACGTTAAGAGGCGAAGTTTATTTAATGAAGCTGGTACTACTTCGCGACGTTCAAACCTCCTGTCAAGCATTTCCCAAACATCGAAGATGATGGGAAATGCCGTTTTCAGAAAATTTCTAAGCCTTCGAGATTTCGCACAGTCAAGTTTTGAATGCATGAACAGTCAAGTTTTTGTTTTCTTATGGCCGCCATTTTGAATTTTTATTCTATTAGATAGAGCAAAAAACAATCTATACGATGGTATCTAATTTTTATTCATTATATGTAAATTCACTGAAAAAAATAGATTTTTTAAAAATTTGCTCAAAAGATCAAGTCTGCCTTGGAAATCCAATTGACACTTTATATGACAGCAAGTTATTTTTTGTTTACTCTATTAAATGTCAAATCTGGGCACAAAAATTTATAGTAGATAGTGTAGTGTATTAACAATCAACAATACGTTTACAAGTGAGGAAACACGAGATATGTATGATGTTTACTTAAAAAATAATAGAAATTCCCATATCCAAAAAAAATCCTTATGGGTTTTTCGCCACTGCACTGCAAGAAAAATCTACAAAATAAAATAGTTATTTTTTGTAAACACTTCTACGTTAAACCTAAACGGACGCTGCTTGTCAGAAGTTGTGTTTACAGTAATAAAAATTTGCCTAACAAAGAAAAAAATGCTTAACGTTTCGGAAAGTTTTCTCTTTCCGTCGTCAAAAGCAAAAAAATATAAAAAATCAAGAAAAAAACTATTTAAAATATTTAAATTGAACTATTCCAGAACACTTTACTTTTTAAAACAGATACGTCTACAAGAAATCGTTGACGTTCTGTTAAAATGACATTATATTAAGTTAAACTTCAAAATTAACAATTACTACCTGATAATTACTTAATATTACTTATTTTGGTTTTACCTTATTAAGTAATTATCAGGTAGTAATTGTTAATTTTGAAGTTTAACTTAATATAATGTCATTTTAACAGAACGTCAACGATTTCTTGTAGACGTATCTGTTTTAACAAGTAAAGTGTTCTCGAATAGTTCAATTTAAATATTTTAAAGAGTTTTTTTCTTGATTCTTTATATTTTTTTGCTTCCGACGACTGAAAGAGAAAACTTTCCGAAACGTTAAGCATTTTTTTCTTTGTTAGGCAAATTTTTATTACTGTAAACACAACTTCTGACAAGCAGCGTCCGTTTAGGTTTAACGCAGAATTGTTTACAAAAAATAACTATTTTATTTTGTAGATTTTTCTTGCAGTGCAGTGGCGAAAAACCCATAAGGATTTTTTTGGATAGATGAATCCGCCACATAGGTATAGACATTTTTTAGAAATTCCCATATGGCATGCACAAGTTATAGAACATTGTATCCTGAAAGGACACAGCCTCATCGTACTATTTTTGCACGGATTTAAGGCTTAATGATATTAATGTGTCAGCTCAGACTGAAATTAATCCGGAAACTTCTAGCCGTAAAATAAGTCGCGAGTGTTGTATAAGTGTATTATGTTGTATAAGTGTATTATGTAGGGAAAATGATCAAAAAACATAAATATCACAACTTTAAAGTTAAATCTGTACCACAAATTTACATTTTTTACATGCTGGTGATCACGAGAGAAGATTACAATTTTGCAGATGGTTTCGGTAAAGTGTTCAAGAGTTCAAAAATATTATGGACGGATGAATCTTTATTTACAAATTTTCTGTATTGACCTGTATTGCCTCTGATATACAACTTTTGTGCGTCCAGATTTGACATATAGAATAAACAAAAAATAACTTGCTGTCATATAAAGTGTCAATTGGATTTCCAAGACAGACTTGATTTTTTGAGCGAATTTTTAAAAAATCTAATTTTTTTAGCGAATTTACGTGATAATGAATAAAAATTAGATACCACCGTAGAGATTATTTTTTGCTCTATCTAATACGATGAAAATTCAAAATGGCGGCCATAAGAAAACAAAAACTTACTGTTGTTCTGCGAAATCTAGAAAGCTTAGAAATTTTCTGAAAACGGCATTTGATTGGCAAGAAATTCGATGTTTTAAATTAATTTTTATATTCAAAATATTTTGGATATCCCTGGTACAACACACATAGATATATTAATACACATATTTCATTTTTTTTATTTATTTAAAAAAATCTTTTAAAGAAGCAAATTCCGCTAAATCCAAAAAAATAAAAAAAAATGTGACTAGATACATTCTCTTCGATTTACTTTGTAAATTTTATTCAAATTTTGTTGTTGTGTATGGTTTATCATTGTAGTCCGTTCAATATTTTGTTAATTAGTGTTGTTTTTTACCCACCACTTAAGTAAGTAATAATATATTAAGTAGAAAGCGCACACTTTGTAACATACTTATTTATATTTTAGGAGTTATACACTGAAAATAAATTAGAAGAAATATTTGTCACCCACATTATCCTACTTTTTAAATCATTTTTGAAAAGGACTATTCAGTTTTCAAAGGTAAGCAACACGTTTTTTGATCAATTTAACTTATATTTGGCTTTAGAAAACTGTTGGCTCTTGTGCGATTTGGGTAGGTCGGATTTTTAAAATTGTCTATACAGAAATGAGAAAAGGGACACTTATACAGGGTGTTTTAAAAAACATGTGCCATCTCTCGAGGGGAGTTACCTCACGTAAAAATGAGATTTATTTTTCATATCAACATAGGTCCGATTGTGCTTTGTTTCCTAGCTACAGGGTGTTAAAGTATCAATATTTTTTTGATTTATTATAATTTTCTTCCAAATACTTTTCGTGATTTTAATGAAATTGTGAGGGTAAAAATTACTATAAGTGCTACATATTTTAATGCTAAAAAAGTGTCGATAAATTCATCAGGGACGTGCATAATTAATATACAGGGTTGTTCACCACATACGACACGGAGTATTGTGGCTAAACGATGATATTTTTACAAATTGTAAGTTTGGGGTTCGTTGAAGGATTATTAGAGCTACAATTTAAAAATATTTTTACCAGATACAGAGTATCCCAAATAAATAAAAAATATCAAAGTTGTATTTTTTTTAAATGGAACACCCTGTATATTATTACATTTTTAGTTTCTACGATTAAAATAAAGGTAAATTTGATTAAGGTTTATTATACTTAAACCTTACCGTTTTTGAAATATTTTCAATTTTGTGAAATTGCAGTAAAAATTTTAAAGCTTCATTTCTCCAAGGGTATCAATGTTTTTAATATTAAATATTTAAAGAAGTTTATTTATTGATCAGTTATTGTGTTGCAATAATAAAAATAATACTACCTTATACAGAGTGTCTAAAAATTTATTTTAAATAATTATTAGCTTCAAACGGCAATAACTTCTTTAATTTAAATGGAATGCCCTGTATATTTTAGGAGAATCAGATGCACAATTAAATTGTCTATCAAATTGTATTATACCATTTTTTACCTATCCCTTCAAGTTTTCGTATAAAATGCATTTTCTTATAATTTAGACCTCATTTATCAATATATCAATGGAATATTGACATTTTAGATTGTTTTTAAAGCAACAAATGTACAAAATGTACAGACTAGTAATATTATCGTTTTTAGCAAAACGATAATATTACTAGCCCATTTGTATGCAAAAAGAAAACTATTTAAATCTTTATAAAAGAGTATACCATTAATTAAATATAACACCATTATTTGCGCCCATATACTAATTAATTACATACTTAATTGTGTTCGTTATTAAATTATTATAAATAAATGTGGATTTGAGTCAGAAATCAATATAATAATAAGTTATCAAATTAAAGTCTCTGTAGTTATAAATAAGCATTTATTAAAAAATGAAATATCATTTTTAAGGTGTTACTTTTTATCACACTGTCTAATGCCCATACAAAATTCAGTTTTTTAGTATTTGGAGCAATTATTATTAATCAAAGCAAACAGTCAGTTAATGTTGTTTGAATACTGGAATCATATTAACTGATCCTCTTTAACAAATATTTAAACAGTTTTTTTATTTTTAATGAAATAAACGAATTATATCGACAATATTAGTATCTGTACTCTTTAAAAATTTGGTACATCTTTAAAAATAATCTAAAATGTCAATAGTCCATGGGTATATTGATAAATAAGTTCTAAATTACAAGAAAATGCATTTTCTACGGAAACTTAAAGAGATAGGTAAAAAATGGTATAATATAATTTGATAGACAATTAAATTGTGCATTTGATTCTCGTAAAATATAGAGGGTGTTCCATTTAAATTAAACAAGTTATTGCCGTTTGAAGCTAATAATTATTTAAAATAAATTTTTAGACACTCTGTATAAGGTAGTATTATTTTTATTATTGCAACACAATAACTGATCAGTAAATAAACTTCAGTAAATATTTAGTATTAAAAACTTTGATACCCTTGGAGAAATGAAGCCTTAAAATTTTTACTGCAATTTCACAAAATTGAAAATATTTCAAAAACGGTAAGGTTTAAGTATAATAAACCTTAATCAAATTTACCTTTATTTTAATCGTAGAAACTAAAAATGTAATAATATACAGGGTGTTCCATTTAAAAAAATACAATTTTGATATTTTTTACTTATTTGGGACACTCTGTATCTTGTAAAATTATTTTTAAATTGTACCTCTAATAGTCCTTCATCGAA
Organism: Sitophilus oryzae; assembly: GCF_002938485.1. Taxonomy (NCBI): domain Eukaryota; kingdom Metazoa; phylum Arthropoda; class Insecta; order Coleoptera; family Curculionidae; genus Sitophilus; species Sitophilus oryzae. Next base: position 3,314,356 of record NW_022146168.1, read on the forward strand.
CCCAAAACTTACAATTTGTAAAAATCTCATCGTTTAGCTACAATACTCCGTGTCGTATGTGGTGAACAACCCTGTATATTATATAAGTTGAAGAAGTTCCATCGAGTCTCTCTCTCTCTCAATCCTCTCTGATTGCCAAAGTTAACAGAATAATCTGTAAACTTTGCTGATGCCTATGAGTATTCCCATAATAGGAAATATTATTACATAATGTAAATATGTAAAATCTCAGATTTTTTTGTAAAATCACATATTTATATGACTATTACATATTATTATGTAATTTTGATAAATTATTTGTAATATTTTAATTATTTTTATTTTTACAGTGTAGTATATGACGTAAATTAGTATTGACTGACGTACTCAAAATTGTTTTCGGTCACTTTCTGTTTCACCCGAAATGATTATGACTTTTGATTTTTAAATGGCACCCTCGGTATTTTGTTACTTTATTCGATAGAAAATGACACTCTGAATAGAATGACATATGTCAACTTTTGACATTTTCGAATATGGTTTATTTGAAGTTGCGATATGGCGCTTCATAACGACATTTTGACTCGAAATAAGTGTGTGTTACCAAATTATTCGTAAAAAATGTTTTTTTTTCAAATATTATGCGAATGAGCCACTCTCGTTCCATTTGAAAAAATTGGGATATGATGAAAAATACGATTTGGGCATCTTTTAACCGGCCAGGACAAGACAGTAAATTAGACGATCAAATCTATTTTTCCATGGCTCCTTAACTAAAAATTGCTGTTTTTAACACATCCATCGCACTCTAGATTGAAATTTAAAATACAATTTTGTTTTAAGCGAAAATGTCAAAAGTTGACATATGATAGTATATCATTCTATTCAGAGTATCATTTTCTATCGAATAAAGTAAAAAAATACCGAGGGTGCCATTTGAAAATCAAAAGTTGTAGTCATTTCCGGTGAAACAGGAAGTGACCGACAAGAATGGAATACGTCAATCAATCCTGATTTATGTCATATACTAACCGAATCTCGATTTTTTATCTGAAAAAATAAAAAAGTTATAGAGGTGAGTCACTTTTGAGACTCAACAATTTAAAACCAAAAAGTTATACAGGGTGAGACAAAATTAATATTAAACATTGGTCACATTTAAAAGCAAGTACACCCAGTATATTATTCCGATATTTAATGGGGAATTAATGTCTCTTCAAAATACTATTAAGGTTGCCTGCTCCTCAAACAAAGATTTTCCTAGATATTTTCATTTTTGTGATTTAGTGACAAGACATGTAACGTTAAGTTTTTTTGTACCGATTGAAACCGGTCTTTCGGGACCGATTTAAACCGGTCTTCCGGTGCCGGTACCAAAATCGGTATTCCGGCACCGGTACCGAAACCGGTATACCGGTCTTGAAAAAGACGATACCGAAACCTGAATATTTCAAAAGTACCGGTTTTGGTACCGGAAATTCGGAAGACCGAACAGGCCTAGCTGTGATACCTATGTCTGACGTTACTTCAACATAGATAACAAATTAGTTCAACTTTAACAAATAGTTATCAATTTGTGTCAGTTAAAACAAAAAGAATTCTCAGAAATTTGCCGAAAATGGAAACATCCTATATCAGAGAAAATTGATATGATTCTATTAGTTGGGGGACTGTATGCAGTATGCATTTACCATCTAATAGAATACTTAAATGCTCTTGATTTATCTAGTATGGACTTTTTTTATCGGGATATAGAGACAGTGTTTTCAAAACTCTCCCAACTATCGTTAACAACATGAAAGAAATTATTGTGGCTGTTTTTCGAAGTAGAACTTCACATATGCCTCTTAACATGAAAATATATTTCGAAAAGAGTATCATTTTATTCAGCAAAGAGGAATGGTAGAATTTTGGGCATTTGATTACATCTAGCTAATTTTTGTTACATAATTATACGTTTATATCTATTTCAATTCTGTAATAATTAAAATATACTTTAAACTTCGGCACTAAAAAAATATTTTTATTACAGTTCAATATTTTACTCTACGTACATTAATTATTGTCAAATTAACAAAAGGTATATCAATCAAGATATTAGCAAAATCATAAAAATGAAAATATCTAGTAAAATCGTTGTTTAAAGAGTATAGGCAACCTTAATAGTATTTTGAAGATATCTGAATTCTCCATGAGTATTGGGTAAATAATAAACAGGATGTTCTATTTAAAATAAAGGAATAACTTGCTTTTAAATGTGACCAGTGCTCAATATTAATTTTGTCTCACCCTGTATAACTGTTAAGGTCAAATTTTAATTTGATTTAAAGTACAATAGTTATTTTGGCTACATAATACGTTATACCGGATAAATTATAATTTAGGTAGCATTTATTGAAATTTTCAATTTATCCTTCATTTTTAGAAATTGTTAAATATGTTAAAACCTTACATTTTAGCCATATACTTCTCTAATGAAACTCACCTTTATTTTTCTCCTAGAATCCGAAAATCAATTAATATTATGTATAAGGTGTTCCATTACAAAACACACAACTTTGATGTGTAAGTTTATTTGGGGACCCTCTGTAGAATTCTCTATATTTTTAAAAAATGCTCTAAATCAACTTACATATGCTTACAAAATTTCATTTCAATACAAGCTGTAGTTCTCCTTGCAGTCTCCGCGTCATATGAGAGGCGCCACCCTATATACACAGCTATACAGGGTTCGGCAATAGTGCATCTGTAGCTCCTAGAATAAATTGAATATAAATCGAACATATCTCCATAGCGCAGTGCGTAGAGTTTCTGCCTGTCAAGCGAGGAGCCAGAGTTCGAATCCGGATCAGTGAGAAAACTTTTTAGCCGACCATACCAATAATAGGTATGGTAGGCTATTAGGACCGGCAAAAAAAGTTTTTTTAATTTCACTCAAAATGAGTTACTTGGGTCATAAATGACCTAAATACAAAATATTTTCATGGTGTGTGTCTGTCTGTCTGTCCGTCTGTCCGTCTGTAACACGATAACTCAAAAACCGCTGAACCGATTTTAACCAAATTTGGCACAAAAATACTGTTGCACCCGAGAATCTGGCCATTAGTTTTTGGTGGGGGTGGGGGTTGGTAAGGGGGTGAGGTAAGGTAAAGGTGGGAGGGGGTTAAAAATATTAAAAATTGGTAACCCCAAAATTACAGTAGCTAGCGAAACGCGGTTTTCAAATTAAAATTAGGAATAATATTTGCAACAAAATTTGTAATAACATCAAAATCAGTCAAAGTCGCAGTTTTCGAGATATTAACATATTAATGAAATATAATATAGAAAAAATATGATTAATTTAAAAAAATAAAAATTTCCCAAATTTATTATTTCAGTGAAATAACTATCCACTCAACGTCTTTATTTTTCGTGAATAATGGTATGTATTGACTATTTTCCATTCTAAATATCTTGAGAACGGTTGCTCGTAGCGATTTTTACAAAGAGATATTTTTTACGTAAAAAATCACAGAGATGTATATTTTTTCCCTCGGTAGTTTTATACAGCTACAGACAAAAAGTTATTACGCTCCAAAACAGTTAAAACACATGTAAGTGGCGCCCTCTACCAGTAGGAGTCATATTGACATCAAAATCAAATTTCTTATGTCAAAAAACTCCCAGACACCAATTTTCATCTAAATATTGACGTTACTTCAGAAATTATTTGAAAAAAATTGAAATAAAAATGAAATTTCTACACCCTGTATCTCCGAAACTAAGCATTTTAGAACATACATTTATACTAACTTTTTTACCTATTTTTATCTGCAGAATATGCTGCTGAAGTTTCCGGAATACAATTCGGACCACCCTGTATATTAGTATGGGCGGCTATACGTGCCTCCCGGCGCCAATTTTTTATTTTATTTTCGTTTATATTCTGATAGTAAAGTAATAAATAATTCTTAAATATTATTAATTATTAATATATGATACTTTACTATCAGAATATAAACGAAAATAAAATAAAAAAGTTTATGCACTGACCCAGATTCGAACTGACTCTTCGCTTGATAGGCAGAAACTCTACGCGCTGAGCAAAGGAGACTCGGTCGGTTTATATTCAATACTAGAATTTAAAGGACTAATAAAAATATAGGATCTTCTTTCAATGCGCAGTAGGGAACGCAACGTTTACCTGCAGCCAGACGGGCCGCATGCTGTTCTAGAGAGCATTGTAAAAGATATATCAAAGAGCCAGACGTCTTAAAATACTTGTTTTCCCGACGTTGCTAGCTCTCGTACTATTAGGTTTGCACTTAAATAAAATTCTTAAGTTTTTTATTCTAGGAGCTACAGATGTCCGACGCACTATTGTCGGACCCTGTATAGTTATGTGTATGCTATGATCATATTTATTTACTATTTTACGTAGTTACTACATAGCATACATATGTTATCCGTGTCTTTTTCTTAACGAGAACCCTGAAATAGAATACTCGGATATTTCTGCAGTAATTGATCACGATACATCTCTACCTTTCAAGTCACTACATTTTGTCGAAGTTAGCATGAAAGAGAGCTGATTAATATGCTGTTCGATAGATATTTTCATTGAAAAATAAATAAATGAACGTAAATTGTTTACTTTTTATCTTTACCACCGAAAATTCTATTATCCGATTTAGTTTCGGATAATCGCGAGTCTAGTGTATTTCAGTGGTTTGTACAATCTTTTGTCTTGTTTCAGATGGATTTAATGCTATTTATACTATCGCTTCTTCTAACTTATCAAATGGCGCTCTCTTGGCTAACCTCGAAAAAGTACATAACCAGAGACAAAATTAACGACTGTTTAAGTGCCAATAGAATATTTAGAGATCCAGATATCGATAGATCATTAATTAACTGTGCCATTGATGATTGCGAAGGTACAAAATATAGAACATTTAATACGAGAGACGAGTATAAGAACAGTTCTAGTTATCATCCTGACAGTATAGGTTATTCGGGAAACTACGTAAATTTTACTACTTTCGATGTCAAAACTTTAACTAAGGATACCTTGAGTTTGGGGCCTCTCAAGCCAAAAAATGTAACTAACGATACCTTGATGATTGATGAAGATGATCTTGCCTCGGAGTCCAAAATAAAAGACGTGGAACCTTTACCGATAAAAAGAGTAGAATTTTCCAAAACTGAATTGTCAGACTTGCCTCATACATTATACATTATTGGGTTAGACATAAGCGGCAAAGGCATTAGAACTATTATGCCTGAAGCTTTCGATGAAATGTACTGTTTAAATCGACTTGATTTAAGCAAAAATATGTTAAAAGAGATCCCAACATTGGCATTTCAAGGACTTACCAATCTAAAGGTTCTGAATTTAAGCCATAACAAATTACCTGAAATACACAAAGATACTTTTATGTGTGTAGTAAATTTAGAAATTTTAGATCTGGAATCAAATTTAATAACTTATTTAGAAAGCAGTACTTTTAACTATATGGAAAAAATAAGAAATGTAAATTTAAGTAAAAACAGGATAAGTAAAATCGTATATAGATTTTCGCAATCATTTTCAAATGTACTACTGAATTTCAATGTTCTTGATCTTGAAGATAACTTTCTGACATTAGTTACTCCCGGTATGTTTGCAAATTTTCGATATTTAGAAATACTTAATCTGGCTAAAAATCGGATTCTTGAGTTTAAAATTACACCTGGATTTATGTTTCGCCATCTTATTTCTATGAATTTGTCTGGAAATCGCTTAAGTGATTTCGATGCGGTAGGATTTAGAAATACTTTTGTTAATTACAATTTACGTATTGATCTGAACGATAACGACTTTCCATGTTTAACGATACACAATTTACTGCCTAGATTGGAGGGATTAAAAATATCTTTTGTGCTACAAAAGTCTTATGATTCAGGATTTCATAAATATTTATATAGATGTAAAATGGAAGATGAGCCTGTAACGAACTATACCATAGAAGAATCTAGCCTTTTGAAACAAATCGGAAAAGAAGCTGCTCCAGTTAGTGAGTCGCCGATCGATGTTCAATCATTTGTTGAAAAATTAACAAGTGAGGTATCTGAGACGTACGGCACATTGCGTCTCCTTATGGGAGCGATTTCTGCTGTATTGATAATTATGATTCCGGTGATTTTCTACATTTTTGGTGAATGCGACCTGCGAAAAGTTTGCCGACGCAAGAGGAGAAACTCACCACAGCGACGCCCGGGAATTCAATATGGACCTTGCTATCAAATATCTAAATGTAGGTATCGAATACAAACTGTTTTGAGCTTTTTGCGTTTTTTGCGTGTCAAGCGTTTTTTGCGATTTGTGTCCATTAAAAACAAGCCAAAGAAGCGGCAGGTCTGCAGTTTCTATAAACATGTCAATTAGTAACGTCGCAAGCTCGTGGATCCCCGGCCCGTTCAACAGTCAATCCTGTGAGAAAGAGATAGGCGAGATCGGCGCGGTTAGCGTTGAAGAGAGCGGGGCATTATATTCGGCGACAAACAATCTACTTCTGGTGCCAGTGGTGTGTGTAAATATAATAATTATTATTTGCCATTTATTTTACGAATTTTAGTTTATTTGTGTATAGTTTTTTTATGTTGTATATTTTATGTATGTTATTTTATGTTGTAGTTAGAAAACTTCTTTACGCGCGCTGGGAGTTAAAATTCAAGGCCGTGACATACGAGCTAGCGAGACGGCCCTGACACACGAGGTGGTTGTAACGAAACGTGTTAACGGTTTAGAAATACGCAGTGACGCGACGTGTATTTGTGAGCAGTCGACGTGTTTATGTGTGAATCAAATTATTACGTGTAAAAAACCATTTGTTACACGTAAATAACTATTTTTATTATTGTACGTGATTAAAACTGTTACACGTAAAAAACTATTTTTTACGCATATAAAACTATTTACTAGTAGAAAACTATTTTTTACGCGCATAAAACTATTTGTTACGTATAAAAATCTATTTTGTTACAAGTAAAAACTATTTTTTTACGCGTCAAAAACTTATCGTTTCTGGTAAAAATACCTTTCTTACGTAAAAAAACTATTTGATACACGTAAAAAACTAATTTCTACGCGTCAAAAACTTATTGTTTCTGGTAAAAAACTTTTTTACCAAAAAAAAATATTTTTTACATGTAAAAAACTATTTGTTACACGTAAAAAACTATTTTTTACGCGTCAAAAACTATTTGTCCCTGTTAAAAACTTTTTTTTACGCAGAAAAAAACACTTTTTTCGCTATAAAAAACTATTTTTTACGCGTAAGAAAATATTCCTTTAATTTATTACTTTTTCAACATTTCAAACTACACTTTTTCAAACATTTCCTTCAAATTTTTGAATTTAATAGAATCTTCCTAAAACAGTAGATGTTCACTATAAAAATACATACTACCTATTTAATTTATTTCTATTGTATTATTAAATATAACGTCCGCCTATGACGGGGTCTCATCTTAGAAATCGCTAAAGACGCTACAGAAAACAAACTGATTTGTTTTCATTTGCGTTTTTTGTGAGACACGCCGAACGCTACACGCTTTTGGTGGGGCCACTCTTGTTATAATCCTGTTATTTTGTTTTAGTCGCTAAAGACGCTTCACGCTAAAAACGCAAAAAACCCTTTCTGTGTGGCCGTGGGGTTATATTGTGTGGGAATGAAAACGGTGTCCCACATACAGGCTTGAACTGAATTCACATTTTTGATCAAGATTTACTATAAGCAGAATTGGACCTATGTTAATATGATAAATAAATCTTCCTTTAAGTGAGGAATCTCCCAACGGTAGATGGCAAATGTGTTTGAAGCACCCTGTATACTCAGTTCGTTTAAGTCAGTTCCGTTTAATATCAAACTTAAATTCAAAGATTGCAGTAAATATATTTATTTTTAATTTAAATGACAGACCATAACTGTCATTGTTCTCATACATTTTTTTGTGGCTGGACAGACAATATCTAATCCTCTGTGTTGATATTGTTCGAGCATAACAGTATATTGTTTTATTAGGAGTAAAAATGACAGTCTTCGTGGCGAGGCTGTATGTTTGACAGCCACGAAGTCACTTTTACTCCGAATAGAACATACTACGAGTATTTTTTTTCAAACGTCACAAATAGTTTCAAACATTCCAAATATATAATATAAAGAGATTTAAAAGTAATGCCTTGTATGTAATTATATATCGAGAAATTATGGTTACGGCTCGTTGAATTTGCCAATTTATGTTAATTTAATAATATATTATTAACTTATTATTTGTAGTTTTGTCTTAGGCGTACAAGTGCTTTATATATGCCTAGGCGTTAAAGTGACTTTTTTATATTGCCAAACACTTCGTAAAAATTAATACTTCTATGACGTTTAAAAAAAAACTTTTGATAGTCTGACGTCAACTCTACCGGGTGTTTCAAAAAACATGTGCCATCTCTCGTAGAGAGATTCTTCAGGCAAAAATAAAATTTCTTTTTATCGACATAATTCCGATTCTGCTTTGTTTCATAACCCAGTGAGCAAAATTTTGTCACATTTAGGGAACATTAGGAAACAGTTACGTATCTGCGTTTTATTGTTTTATATAAGGCACAAGAAAGGCCTGGTAATGTAACAACGACGTCACCTAGAACACATTTCCCTTAAAGGAAATAAATGCAAATGGGCAGCGAGTTAGTCACTTCATTTTTTTTCGATTTATTATAATTGTCTTCCAAGTGCTTTTAGCGATTCGAGTGAAATTTTCAGGGTAAAAGTTACTATAAGGGCCGACATATTTTAATGCTAAAAACGTGTCGACATATATTCACCAGGGGCTTGCATTTGGATTATCACTGGAATATTTTTGTAATTTTAAAAGTTTTACTCTCAGCCCAAGAATATACAGGGTGGCGCACCTCATTCGCCTCGGTTGATTATACGAAAACGGGAAGATGTAGAAACAAAATATCTTATGGGTATATGTGGGGAGTCAATGTGCACAATTTAAAATTATTTTGAAATATACAGAGTGTAGAACTAAGATCCATACCAAAGTTATATTTTTTCTTATGGAACACCCGGTATTTTATTTCATTTTTGGATTCTTGGGCCCAAAAAAAGACATTTATTATAAGGGTTAAATATGTTTAAAATCATTGGTTTTTGAGATATTTAAAGATATTTAAATATGCATGCTACAAGAGAATTGATTATCAATACCCTGTACATTACTTTACAGAATTAATTCTTGTGCTGAGTTTAAAGGCAAAGAAATAAACTTTACTAAAAAATGTTATTGCTGCCTTAAATTTATACAGGGGTACCAAAAATTAGTTATTTATTTTAAGGATTTATTTTACATAAAAACTTTGTTATTTCAAATGCAACACCCTGTATTTTTTTTAAATAAGTTGAAGCAGCTTGAAATGCTCTTTTAAACTATATTAGGGTTTCCTATACCTATCTATCTCATATTTTGAATAAAAAGCGATTTTTAAATAAAATAGCAATAAAGATGGCTGGTATCGCCATGGCAATTTTCTAGTGACAGTTAGTAACTATTTTCGAAATTGACATTAGTTTATAGACTTTATTTAGATCTATACCAGTTTACTTTTATTTAATTGATCTACAATAGTTTAATAAATAATATTTATTATTATTAATATGTATTTATTATTCTATCAAGCAAAACGAAGAAGTAGTTCTTTGTTTTATTTTACGGTAACTTGTAGATATATGAATTTTTTATAAAAGAGCCAATTACGACAAATTCAATTTCTTCACTTCCAACGACAGGTTTCTGCCTAATATGTGCTAATAGGTTTTTTATAAACTAGACTATTACGAATTCTACGAAATAGGAAGTAGGATAAGTAATTTTTCAAAGGAACGCTTGTCAGGAAGATTTCTATTTGGATATCATTGAGCATTAGTTCTTGAGACCAAGAAATAATTTTCCTCACAAAACAAAATCACTAGTAACATATCTATTCGTTCCACCAGCAGATATGGCTTTATTTTTCTTCATAAAATAAGGAATACTTACTTATTAAACTTTTGTGGGTAAATTTTAGTAAACTGTTTAAATAATAATGTACCTACACTAATGTCGATTTTGAAAATAGTTACTAACTGTCACTAGAACATTGTCATGGGGATACCAGCCATCTTGATTGCCTTTTTATTTAAAAATTGCTTTTTATTCAAAATCTGAAATAGATAGGTATAGGAAACCCTAATATAGTTTGAAAGAGCATTTTAATCTGCTTCAATTTATTTAAAAAAATACAGGGTGTTGCATTTGAAATAACAAAGTTTTTCTGTAAAATAAATCCTTAAAATAAATAACTAATTTTTGGTACCCCTGTATAAATTTAAGGCAGCAATAACATTTTTTAGTAAAGTTTATTTCTTTGCCTTTAAACTCAGCACTGTAAAGTAATGTACAGGGTATTGATAATCAATTCTCTTGTAGCATGCATATTTAAATATCTTTAAATATCTCAAAAACCAATGATTTTAAACATATTTAACCCTTATAATAAATGTCTTTTTTTTGGGGCCAAGAATCCAAAAATGAAATAAAATACCGGGTGTTCCTAAAGAAAAAATATAACTTTGGTATGGACCTTAGTTCTGAGACACCCTGTATATTTCAAAATAATTTTAAATTATGCATATTGCCTCCACACATATACCCATAAAATATTTTCATTCTACATCTTTCCGTTTTCATATAATCAACCGAGGCGAATGAGGTGCACCACCCTGTATACATATATTTTTTTCATAATTAATCACTATACAGGGTGCTACAAATTCGAGGTACGAGCATTGGTATCTCGGAAACCGTAATAGATTCAAAGATGGTTAAATTGGGCCAAAGTTGCATCTTGGGATGTTCACCAAGATGCCATAAAAAAGTTTTAAAAATGTCAAGGATTGTTGAGACTTTTGGAAAAAACGGATTTTTTGAAAATCAATTATTTTATTTTTTCCTGTCGTTACTTTTCAGAAAACCAAAAAACAAATTGCATATTCTCATAGCCACTTTATTAGGGCTATCTGATAGTATTTTTAGATTTTCAAATTAGCTGATAATGTGTGAGATACAGAGGCCAACTTAAGTTTTTTAAATACGGACCTGCATTTTTTTTTATTGGACCTGCAGTTTTTGAAAGAACTCGATATCCTGAGTACAATGATATGTCACACTTGATACTTTTTTTTGTTTTGGGTATCTTGATAACAACAAAACTATTTAATTATTATTTAAAATAATTTCAAGTTCGACTCGAGATTTTTTAAGTTATTTAATCTGATTATATTCATCGCAACAATATTGATCAGCTCTAATTCATTGAATAAGGAAAATCGAACTAATTGAAATAAATAATATCCAGGTCAGCAATTTAAAGATATTATTTTTAACTTTTTTTAAGGTGAATTTGAAATTTCAGTGTACGATCTGTCCTGAAATCAAAACTATTAGGTATTTACTTTTGATGGTCTATACTTACTTTGCTATAAATATCGTAATCTTAAATCATACAGGATGTTCAAAATTCTACGCCGAACTTGCTAAAATATAAAATAATTTTTCTTTGTTTTTTTTAATGGAACATCCTTTATATTATTTTTTTATTAGATGGAGAGTTAAAAAATGAACATTTTTTGTATTTAAAGTATTTCGAAATTTTTAATGATTTTGCAGATATCACGCAGTATTATTTCATATGGCTCTTTTAACGGTAAAATACGTGAGAAATATCATTAGGTGGCTTTGATAAAAATTTACTGTGGAAAATGCCACACAAAAATTTTGAAATGCTCTAAATGCAAAAAAATATTTTTTTAGTTTTCCATCTATTGAAAAAATAACATACAGGATGTTCCATTAAAAAAACGAAAGAAAATTTATTTTATATTTTAGGAAGTTTGGCGTAGAATTTTGAACATCCCGTAATGTTTACGCGATTATAATATTTATATCAAAGTAAAATCAAACAGACAATCTAAAGTAAATACCTACCTAATATAGTTTTGATTTCAGGGCAGTTTCTGTATTTTTAATATTTTTTAAGAAAGGCTGAAAATATATACCTATATTTATTTATTTATTAATATTTCTGAAACTATCGAAATCTATTTAAGCATATCTTATGATGATGTAAAGTGTACTGAAAGGAAGCCAAAAATGCAGTAATATACAGAGTGTTCCGTTAGGTTAGTAAAAAACATCTCGATCTACTCACACTTTTTTGAGCCCTATAGGGTGGCTAATAATAAAATAAATAAGGTAAAATATTTTCCTGAAATACATTCTAGTACATATATGTTTACTTTAGGTTTGCACGTAAACAAGATTCTCTAGTTTTTTATTCTATAGGAGTTAGAAATGCCCGACGCACTATTGCCGGACCCGGTATAGGATATTCTATTGCAAAAATCACAACTCTGATGTGTAATTTGTTGGGGACATTTGTAGAACTCATTAAACATTTCATTTCAATAGAAACTGAAGCCTCTATGTCGTATGAGAGGCGCCACCCTGTATTGTCCTTATAAATGTGTTTATTAAAATATACCAGTATATTTTTTATATATTAGTTATTTAACAAAAAAGCAAGTAAATTTTGTTATTGTTTTAAGCGGTTATTTATAAATATCAATATGCGAATGCTAATATTGACGTGTATAATTCGGTGAGGCGACGAAATATTCGGAATCTCAAAATTCAGCGAAATTATCACACCAGTGTGTTGCTTCTCATTGTACAGGGTGTCTCATTATGGGATTTCTCGTTTATGTGTAGAGATACAAAGTAGAGATGCGGTTTTTACATCACTGTGCTACTTTGTTATGAAACTAAAGATGTAGAATGTAGAATGTTTAGGAGGGGAGTTAGTCACCGCGACCTTAAAGATCTATTGTGTGTTCCCCTTTCTTGAGCTATAACCAGTTATAACTCATCATACAGTCTCAAGGCTTTAACAAAAGCCAGTATCTGAGACGGCTCCATAGAGGCCAGCTCTCCATCCCTGACATCAGCCGTACCAAAGTTCATGGCACGAATGGTCGTCGTCTCGGCGCACTCAGTGATGAGGTGTTCTGGTGTTTCCCCATATTCCCCACAGAATCTGCATTCGCCGTTGTTTCTCAGCTTCAGCCTACTGAGGTGTTCGTTGAGGAGACAGTGTCCTGTTAGGAACCCCGTGACAATCCGAAGATTGTTTTTACTTAAATCAAGGAAAACCTTTGATTTTTCTCGGTCGTAGGTTCTGAGGAACTTTTCGAGTGTCTTAGACCGTTGGAGGACACCCATTCCAAGTTGCGGTTGGAGTCTTCCAGATTCTTCAGTTCCGCCAGTTAGTGGAGTGTTCGCTCCTTTCCTAGCTAGATCATTTGTTGAGCTTCTCTAGGCATTCTTTGACCAACTTCGTATTGATGGTTACTGAGTTGAGCGCGTTTAGTGCTGCATGACTATCGGATAGGATGACAATTTCCTGTTTTCGATAGTTCCTATCTAAGATAAATTGTACACATCTTTCGATAGCGTAAATTTCTGCCTGAAGGATACTGGGGTAGGTGCCCATTGGTTCGGAGTATTTGGTTTTCGGCCCAAATACTCCTATCCCTGTCCCTGCTTTGGTTTTGGAAGCATCAGTATACCACGTTATGGTATGGTCTTTTATATGCTGAGTAAGCGTTTCTTCCTTCCAATCCTTTTTATTACTCAATACTACAGTGAGGTGTTTCTCAAAGTTTTAAATTCTTGGTATGTCATCCACTGGGAGTTGGAGAAGTGGAATTTAGAAACTAAAGATGCGACACACATATTTGTCCTAGCCTACTTGTTTTCTGAAATACAGGGCGAATTTGTTACGAGCTTTCAAAAAATATATTATACTTTATACTTATTTTTTATATAAGTTACAAAAATGTATTATTTAACTTTTTAACATAAATCAACCTATTTTAAAAGAGTGTTATTTTGTTTAATTTAATTTAACCAGATAAATTTTGTTTTCCATATTATTATCTTAATAAACTGTACTGCAAATGAACTTGTGCAGCTTTTAGACAGATAACACGGCTGTCAATCAGAGTTATTGGTATTTTATGCACTACTTGTGCAATAGATAATTTCACTCACGGAAACTAGCGTCGAATAGCCAATAACCAAAATTTGACGTCGAATAGATTGTTTGATTGTGTTAAGTACCTAACTTAAACCGGCTGCCTGTGTTTAAAATTAGATATCAGTTTTCAGTTTTTTACCTTGTTTATAAAAATAAGTTTAGATTCAATTTTATATTTATTTAGGGTTTGTTCCAACGGGGCGAGAGAACCGTCCTAGAACGGTCATTTCCTATCAGTCAATTCATTTGTTAATCTTGACAAACGATCAAACTTTTCAAACAATAAAAAGCTCCGCGCGCACTGAATAGGTATCGGCGAGAGCGAGAGGCGCGAGCGGCACGACCGGTCGGAAAGTCGATTGTAGCCGCGCACTGGAGTCGCACGATCGACGGTCGAGAGTACGTCACCAGCAGAAATTTGAGCATAGATGAGGAGAAGTTTATTCAAATTTAGTCAAATTCATTTGGCATTTCAAAAAATTATAAAGTATTATTACTATTTATATTTTTATGCAACTTTTTATATTTTATGCTTTATGATGGAAATTGATATTATTTAGATCTTAACCAAACACACATTAATATATTTAGATCTTAACAAACCACATAAAATTAGTGAAATAGAGTGGAAGATGGGGATAAAATATACTACATGACTCTTAGCTTAACCGATTTTAACAAATTTGGTATAACTCAAAAGGGTTTAATTTGTTCTTTAAAAACAAAGCTAGATATGAAAAATAGTCAAATAAAACTTTTATTTCTAGTTTTTTAATCTAAATAAGTGTCATTACAAACATTTATATATCGCTTTTATTTTAAGTTTTTAAAATCTTTGTTTTAAGTCAGTAGTAAATAAAACGAAACTTGTGTTTACATTTTGTTTAATGATTGACGTTTCGACCAATTTTAATTCGGCCTTCTTCAGAATCTATAATATACGTATAAATAATTTTCTACGTTTGTGGTAAGAAAAAATTATATATTAAACACATTGTTAGTGATAAAATTGTATTGTATATTATAGATTCTAAAGAAGACCGAACTAAAATTAGTCGAAACGTCAATCATTAAACAAAATGTAAACACAAGTTTCGTTTTATTCACTACTGACTTAAAACCAAGATTTTAAAAACTTAAAATATAATAAAAAAGTCAAAGAAAATTGAAAAAATAAAAAATATAAATAGTTTTTATAGTACCGTATTATCGAAAAGGAACGGCATCAGCGATGACCATGAAATGAAGGTCGGTGCCATTTTATATGTAAATTTATATAGGAAATGTCATCAATCGTCATTTCCCATCCAACTGGACGCCGTTTTTTTCTAACATACGGAAGATATATGTACAAATATTTTATTCAAACATAAATATTATTTTCTCTATTTGTACCTTTTACGGAGCGATCAACATAGAAACATAGGATGACTATCAGCTGTTATTACTAACGTCAAAACAAACCAAAAATTAAATAATATGATAAGTTTTTTGACGATATTTAAATTCGATTTCCATAATGTGAGATAATCAAAACGAGATGAGAAATAAATGGGTTTAATCGGAAGGTTTTCTAATTCAGTTATTGAATAAGTGTAGTAAACAATATAGGTTACGTGCTTGTAAGAAATTTTTATCAGAAACCGCATATTAAGTATGATATGGTCTCGTACACTTTCGATTAATAATTCATCGGATATATTTAATGTAAAACCGCTCCACTAAAAACAGTCGCTCGGCGTAGACTTATTCGCCCCCTCCCATGCATTCTCTGATTACCCCTGATGGCGCGAGTACCGCCGATAGCTCGAAGCGCACCGAGCGCGCCGATCTAATGCGGTGCGCGGGCTTCTATTTATTTCAACGTAAACTGAAAATTACGTGTCGCTCGCTCTCGCCGATACCTATTCAGTGCGCGCGGAGCTTAGTGGACGACTAGAAATTACCGTCCCAGGGTCGGTTCTCGGTCCGGTTGGAACGAACCTTTAATTTTCATTCATTAAATATTCATTCAATTTTAGTATTGAAAATACTTCTGGCCGCGTTTATATGGGACCCATCTTTGAAAAAACGACATGCTAGAGGCAACATGAGTTCAATAACCTGCCTAATCAACTTGTCAACACGTAAGTCGATCGCAAGGCCGTTCGAGGGCCGAAATAAGGTCTTATTAGTGTGTGTGGGCCAACTATTTTATGGATATGGATGTTTAGTCTGGGAAAGCCGATATTATTATAAAAAAGAATATGCGTCAAGGCATGGGTTGTTAGGTACAGTTGGGCTATTTTAATCTAACTCTTTCCGTAGAGAGTCAAAAGGCAAATTATACGTGAAAGAGCGGAATAACATAAATAATAAATTTAGACTAATGCAATATTTTTTCTTGGCGCGTAGGATAATGCGCACAATCGATGCATTAAAGGGAATAATTAATTAAATCATTAAGTTCCAAAACATATAATAACTCGGGTCTCATCGGATCTGCTGATACATTTTGATAAAATCCTTGTATATTATTATAAACAAGGATAAAATTTAGGCTATTAGGACCTATATTTTTTTTTATATGATTATTATTTTTTTAATTAACAACTTAGGACAAAGAAAAAGCTTGCATGGTTTCCACCGCCAACAGGCGTAAAAACAAATGAATCCAAGGCGGTGCCAAATATTTTTTATCGGGATAAGTTTTTATCGTTTGAATATTGTTGTAAATAATTATCATTTAATTAGTGCTAACTTATCAAAGTTCACAACACGGCGAAATTTCAACAAAATCGGCCAACGGATCTTTGAGATATTAATAAAAAAGGCCTATTAGAAAACACATTGACATCTTTAAAATTATACATTTCCGGACACATGTTTATATGAACTTTTTACCTTAAAAACACTCAAAAAATCATCTCCTGAAGTTTGGCCAGATACTTAATTAACACCCTGTATTTAAAAATGGCTGGCTAGTGATTTAGTAAGCTATGTTTATTTTAATAGGAAAAAAATACATTTCATAAAAAATAAACAAACCCATAATACAAATACTATACACCAATTAATTAATTAATTTTAAATGTATCTAAATAGGCACTTTAATAATTGAAAAATGAAAAATGAACAGGAGCACTTCTTAAAATCACTTCATAGAGTATACAAAATATGCTAAAAATAATAATTCCAATAAAAAACATAAATGGCACATTAAAATCTGCATTATCTGAAATCAAACTATAGCTAAACGGGTAATACAATAATAGAGACAAGACGCCGACATCTATAACGCGATGAGCAGTTTTTAATAATTATTCCGAGTTATTATTACATACTTATTGTTTTACAATTTATTGTAATGATGGTTATGGCATTCCTTCAAATAAATTTTGATTTAAGTATTGTTAATATAGTCATATTAATGATTATAGCCCGTATGATTTTCAAAATAAATAATCAAGAGTGTTTTTATCAGAATTATTAAATGATTAAGTCAGTAGCGTAACTTCAAATGTGAGGCCCCCCCGCAAAATTTTTTTGGTGCCCTTATATTAAAATAAAAAAAACACACTAAAAACATAATATAGCTTTATGTACGTATATCAAGTCATTTAAAATATAAAAACAAAAAAAAACTTATAGACTAGAAAAAATAATAACTAGAACTAGAAAAAATAATAATAAAAGAACATAAAAAATAAAACATTAAAAAATAAATCAACACAATATTTTTGGAAATTGTAGGGGACGCTGTTCACATATATATGTATTTAGTAAACAAAATCACGAGGCCCCATTGCGGGTGCTGCGGGGCCTACGCTACGCTACTGGATTAAGTAGAAATAGTTAATATTTAGAAACTTCGTAAGTGTTATATTTTAGTATAATTATGGATTTAATAATTAAATAATTATCTTAAGTTTAAATTGTGGTAAACTTGAGTTTCAATCATTTATATTTAAAATCTTAGGAAAGGCAATATAGATTTTAGGCAGGAGAACTCAAGGGAAGGACTGTGTAATTAGTAATTAAGACTTTACAAGTTTTTTTACTTGCCATTTTTCTTGTCGTTCACGTTGCACGTTGACTCTTCGTTGTGTCACACACAATCTGAATTTCGGATATGATGCAGAGCTGATAATATTAAATAGGCTTAATGGGGGAACTGATAATATTAAATAGCAAATATATCAATTGCAAGGTATTCAAAGAAATATTTTTGTTAACTTTGCAAACATTTAAAGCATGCAATAATTAAAAAAAACTGTGAAAAATTGACGTGAGATTACTTTATAATTCTTGGAAGTCTTGGATCATAAAGATTTGAATTATTGTGGGTCTGTTTTGTTTAAGAAATAATAATTATAAAATAATAATTTCAAAAACTCAACTATCAAAATATAATGGTAGCAAATTTTCATGCATAGATATCATGCATAGGTATAATGTTCTATATTAATTGGACATACTGAAGGTAAACTAGGTATAGTTCCTGCAATCGATAATATATTTTATTGCTTTTTCATATCACACAACATTTTCATCATAACAAAAAACCGTCAATACCGCTACTCATATTATGGGCACCTATGTATATTTGTGGTTGTGACGGTTTTTTATTAGGTATGATGAAAAGAAGTTGCAAACTAAATTATCGTGGAACTATATTTTAATTTATTTTTATCTACAGTAACTATTACTTATTTTTTGTACGGCGAATTTAACCGTAAGTTCGAATATTGGTTAAACCTAGAAATACCTAGGTAATAGCCCAAAATATGCAAAAGGGGGAGTGAGTTTAGGTTAGATTAGAATTAGGTTTTAGTTGGTTTTGCATTAATAAAAAAATATAGGCCTAATCTATACTTAACCTAAACTGACATTTTTTGCATATTTCGGGCTCCTACGTGGGTAACCCTACGTTTAACCAATATTCGGGCTTTTACGGTAACATAATACTCATTCTGATTGGTTTAATCTGGCTCCATAATGAAACTGTGGGTTCCAGGTGCTATTGCAAATTAATGCCATTAATTCTATGTATATACATACCTCACATTTCTATAGTGTAGTGACCGTGATCGTGACCATTCATGAATCCGCACACGTCCATCTCCATCATTAATATTTTTTTTTAATAAATTGTTCACTTTTATAAAAAGCCATCACGATAAAAATCAAATATCAAAATTATTTAACGTTGTGAACGGTTCACTTGTTCACTATACGTATCTCGAATATACCCTACTGGCAAACAAAACCTTAGGTCGGCGTTTACATGTATAGGAGTGAATCGCTAATCTCTAAGTCGGAGAGAGCCAAAATACGAAATATTTGTAATATAATCACTTTAATCTGACGCTAGATCCATGCGCTTGGGAAAATACTTGCCTTCTGTCTTTATTCAGTACATCTTATTTTACGTTTCGTACACACGAAAATCGGCACCCAAGACCAGTAATGCCGACCCCAGTATTTGCGAATGGCAGTTAGCGATACGTTAGACTGCCAAAATGCTGACGTCACGAATGTCAAATTGCTTTCCAAACAAGGTTTAGTTCTTTCATATTTCTATTGAGCTCTTCCAAATGACGTCACAGGTTAATTAATTAATTAAATAAAATGTAAAAAACAGATGATTGCCGACCACCGCCGACTTTTGTGTCTGGTATTTTCAATACGCCTATGATGGTTGCGCATGTTGCAAAATCTGTGAATTTTTTATGTATTTTTTTATATTGTATTTTTAGAAAGGTCATAACAAGACAAGTAAAATAAAAATAATATACAGATTATCTCATTTAAAATTTAAAAAAAACATGTTTTAAAAAAAACAACAAGTTTGGATCATATTTCAAGAATGATAACTTTCTGAGAAAAACTGGTGTTAGGTTTACGTGAAAAACTCTACGGGACTTAGTTTTCGATAAGTTATAAGACAGCCGATATACGGGGGGAGTCGAAAAATGCACCAATTTCAAATTCGCCCTGTATTTAAAAGAGGCAACAGGGTTAAGACAAATCTGTGAGTGGTATCTTTAGTTTGATAAAAAGTAGTACAGAATTGCGCATCTTTACTATCTCATAAACTCGAAACCCTGTAAAACACGAAAATGGGACACCCTGTACGTAATGAACATTGGGACACCGAAAATTTCGGGGCATAAGAATTTTCCCGTCTCACGCCGAATTATTCGCGTCAGTTTGTGCTTCTCTTAAGCTTCATTCAGAACCTCCCAATTAGTGGTTTCAATTACACTTTATATTTTTAGTTTACGATCATTTACAATGTCTAAAAAACAAAATTAAAATTAATAAAATATCCTAGCAACAACTTGCGGTAGTCTGGTGTATTCACAGAGAAAGCATAATATTTAGCTTATAAAACAATAAACTTTTGATTGCTAACCAAAATTTTTCTTAACGGTTGATAATCAAACGCCAAAATGACATTCCTCGCAAATTTTGAAGTATAATTAGTGGAAAAGTCAAAAGGTTGTTAACTTTTTCCACTAATTGAAAATTACCACCACTAATTATGACGTTCTGAATACTTACATTAAAATTATAGGTGAACAAACTTCTACGACTAATTGAAACTACTAATTTATTCCACTGATTTCGAGGTTCTGAATGAAGCTTTAGTTTCAACTTTTATTTAGATATAATAATTTTGTTCATCTCTATACTTTAATTTACTTTAAATAAAAAAATCATTTATGTTACTGTTTTTTTCTTCTTTATTTCAGAATGATTTGGAAGCATCTTATTCACTTAATGATATATTTCCGTTTCATTACCGGATTGCTGGATGATGTCGGATATAGCACGTACCTAGACAATTACAAATATTTTATTGGACCTTGTTTGAAAGGCTATGACCTGAAACATGCAGATATTCGAATATTTAAAGATATAGCAGAATACCAAAAGAGTGCTTCATACAATTCGAGTCTCATTAAGAAGCGTAGAATGCACCCCTTAATAAAACACGACGTGATCATTCAAGGTCCGCTGGACTTAGTACCTAGGCATGGATTTTCTTCTGGCGAACAAACCTTCGTTATGCAGTTGAGCCTTAGTCACAGCGGCCTCCGCGAAATTAGAGGCTGGGCTTTTAGTGATCTACAATGCTTACATTTTCTCAATTTAAGGCAGAACAACATTGTCGATTTGTACCCTTCGCAGTGGTACGGCCTAGAAACCCTAGTATCATTAAATCTCATATATAATCGTATTACTCACTTGAACACTATGACCTTTAAATATTTAAAAAATCTTAGAGAATTACGTTTATCGTACAACCATATTATGGAGATCGAGGATTACTCCTTTCTTGGTCTCGCTAAGTTAGAAGCGCTGCATTTAGATCATAACAGCTTGAAAAGTATAGATCACTCTCATAGTTTCGAGGGATTATTCAATTTGTTGCATCTCGATTTTTCTTACGCCGATATTTCCAAAGTACCTTTAGTAGCCTTTATATCTACAAACTTTACTTTGGAAACTCTAAATTTATCGGGGAATGCTTTGACCACATTACCCTTTTACATGAAGGGGTCAGATAGGCCTGATAATTTTACTTTTTCTAGTTTACTTTTACTCAATCTAACGGATAATTTTTTACACGAAATAGATTATTTAAATTTCACTGTACATTTTAAAAGCAAGCAATTTACGGTGGACTTAAATCGAAATGCCTTTGATTGTACGTATTTGCAAAAGGTTTTACAGTATTTTAAAAATAAGAGCATATCGGTATCGCAAGGTCGATATCTCGGTGCTTTGCACCATCGAGAAAGCATTCGTTGCCATAATATCCAAGAGACCGGAACAAGCGACACCGACCAGGTACGTGCTATGAGACAGTTTCGAATTCCATTTGATTTTGAAAATGAGCAGTCTAGTACTACTAAGCCACCGAAGGCGTACCTCAGCTTGGACGAGAAGGTTAATTTAGTCTTGGACGAGCATACTAAAGACAATATTCGTGTTATGGTTATAATAGCAGAAGTAATTTTCTTGATTGAATGTATAATAATTTTGGACTGTGTTTGTGGATATCAAATACGTCGGTTTTGTCGAGTAATCAGTCGCGAGAGACCACCTCCTGTTTTAGACCTTGATTAATTTTTAACTCGAAAGAAACCATTGCTGCTATTTCCAGTAGACCTGCCTTGTATTGCAATCGTGATGTATTTTAATTATTTCGTATTTGTTATACTACGGAAATGCTTCTTTCTATTCTCTTTATGAACTTTTATACTTGCAAAGTAATCGTGACGAAATCATATATTATTGCATTTTTGTTTTAAATATGATGAAAAAATAGTTAAAATCTAATAATTGTAACAATGATTTTCAACGTATAAATGTTTTAAGGTAATATATCTAAAATTTGTATAAATATGTAACATACATATTATAGCATATATTATTATACGGCATATTATTTTGTATGATGAAAAATATATTGATAAATACATTTTATTTCTAAAAATGTATCTTTTGTGTATTATATATTTTTGTAAAATGCATTAACATTTTGATTTATGTAAGAATTTTAACAAAATATTTATGTCTCTTTTGAAATAAATGTATATTAATTAATTTTTGATGTTTTATTTTTATTCAGTCCTTTACAATGTTAAAATATTAAAATGTATAAAATATTAACCTCTTTTATAAAAATAAAATACTTTTTAGATTTTAAAATGAAATTGCGATATACCGGGTGCGTCTCATAAGTGGCTCACCCCTATAACTTTTTTATTTTTTTTTTAAATTAAAAAACGAGTTGAGGTATGTTAGCATATGACATAAATTAGGATTGATTGACGTATTCAATTGTTTTTGGTCACTTCCTGTTTCACCGGAAGTGACTAAAACTTTTGATTTTTAAATGGCACCTGCGGTATTTTTTTACCTTATTCGATAGAAAATTATATTCTGAATACAATGAGATATCATATGTCAACTTTTGACATTCTCGCTTAATAAAAAATCGTAATTAAAATTCAGTCTAGAGCGCCATGGCTATGTTAAAAACACTAATTCTTAATCAAGGAGCTTTGGAAAAATAGATTTGATCGTTTCATGTTTTTAGTGTCTTGTCCTGACCAGTTAGAAAATGCTCAAATCGTATTTTTAATCATATCTCAATTTTTTTAAATGGAACGAGGGTCGCTCATTAGCATATTTGGAAAAAGCATTTTTGTACGAATAATTTGATACCACACACTTGGTATTTCAAGTCAAATTTTCGTTACGAACTGCAGATTGTCATTTTCTATCGAATAAAGTAAAAAAATATGGAGGGTGCCATTTAAAAACAAAAAGTTGTAGTCATTTCTGGTGAAACAGGAAGTGACCGAAAACAACTGAATATGTCAATCAATCCTAATTTATGTTATATACTAACATACCAAAACTCGTTTTTTTAACTGAAAAAATAAAAAAGTTATAGGGGTGAGCCACTTTTGAGACGCTCCCGGTATTTACTTCTTTTTCTTTATTAGGGTGCGTTTATGTTGGAGCGGCGATAAACGATAAGAGCAGCGATAGTAGCGAAGCAAAGAATATTATTATATTAATTTATATGTAGGTGTTTATATTGGAGCAACGCGTCGAGACACGGTTGGCAGTTGAGCAATGATAAGAGCAGCGCTAATTCACTGCTTTTATCGTTTATCGCAGCTCCAACATAAACGTACCCTTACTTATCACTTGAACAAATTGGGTATATCATATTACAGTATTTCATAAAAATTTGTGTTTTTTTTGTTTCATTAGGTATTTAAAGAAGTATTATATTTCACAAAATAATTAGAAAAAAAGTCAAAAGTTCTTCAAATAATTCATTTCCTATGTGTATGTTCACCATATTTTGAAGTGACTCTGAATTAAACACACTTTAGTGAGTCATTTAAAACTACTGACTACTGACAACACACAACACTCACTCACTATGATTTGTGCTCATTTTGAATTTCAAATATAATTAATTTATTTTTTCGATTTGATTTTTTAAGTCCACTCTTTAATATACTATTATTGGGGCAGGCAAATTAGACAAGTCGGTGGAAACAATTCCCACAGTTTTGAAAATGGTTTTAACGGTTCCTCTATACTTGGGCTAGTATGTGTCAAAATACGATAACTATGGAAAAATACCATATACAGGGTTGTTCACCACATACGACACGGAGTATTGTAGCTAAACGATGAGATTTTTACAAATTGTAAGTTTTGGGTTCGATGAAGGACTATTAGAGGTACAATTTAAAAATAATTAGCATTAAATGCATTTTCTACGAAAATTTGAAGGGATAGGTAAAAAATGGTATAATACAATTTGATAGACAATTTAATTGTGCATCTGATTCTCCTAAAATATACAGGGCATTCCATTTAAATTAAAGAAGTTATTGCCGTTTGAAGCTAATAATTACTTAAAATAAATTTTTAGACACTCTGTATAAGGTAGTATTATTTTTATTATTGCAACACAATAACTGATCAATAAATAAACTTCATTAAATATTTAGTCATTGATACCCTTGGAGAAATGAAGCTTTAAAATTTTACTGCAATTTCACAAAATTGAAAATATTTCAAAAACGGTAAGGTTTAAGTATAATAAACCTTAATCAAATTTACCTTTATTTTAATCGTAGAAACTAAAAATGTAATAATATACAGGGTGTTCCATTTAAAAAAATACAACTTTGATATTTTTTATTTATTTGGGACACTCTGTATCTTGTAAAAATATTTTTAAATTGTAGCTCTAATAGTCCTTCAACGAACCCCAAACATACAATTTGTAAAAATCTCATCGTTTAGCTACAATACTCCGTGTCGTATGTGGTGAACAACCCTGTATACCGGCGGCACAAAATTCCTAGAAATTTTAATAAAATTATTAATTGGCCGACTTTCGGACATTTTAATCTCAGAACTACCTACGTATAATTAACCAAGAAATTCGTAAAAATTATGTGGATGGACCATAATGTTACATAAACACGTTTAAAAATTTATGACGTCATCTTTTTTAAGATAACGCCCGAAATTCGGATGCATGAAAACTGAACTTAAGCGTTTTGATATTTTGACGCAACTAATTTACCTCTTTTTGTTTCCTAGCCTACTACTATAATTTTTAGACCATATAATCCTAAGCGGCAGCTTAACATAATTTGTTCTCGTAATATCTAAGGTGGTATATATTAATGCAACTTTTATCCGCCACTCATTTTACAAATATCGAACGATGACATTCCTTGTTATTTTCCATCAATTTTCGTTTAAATAAAATCAACGGCTCATATTTATGTGTATTGCAATATAATATATTTAATGTCCACCACTGTCAAAAAAAATGTTTATTGGCCTAACCTAACCGTAAAAATAGATATAAACAATAAAACTTATGTAAATGTATAAAAGAAAAGAAAATATTTTTACTTTATTTTATTTTATTTTGCCTTTCATTTTTGCTTTCATCTTTCAAACAACGCTATTATACCATGCCTAGTACCGGGTGGCCAACTAAGAATGGACGCCGGCTGTATCTCAGAAACTACTTATCGTATAACTTTGGGAAAAAGATTGTAATAAGTAAATCGACCGAAGAGAAATCGCTGGAAATTATTTCCAAGTTCGAAAAATGCCCGCTAGGGGGCGTTTCTCTAATAGCCAATCAGAAAACAGGGTTTTTCTCAAAAATATGCAGGTGAACAGGTATTTTAAATATTACTATAGTAATCATCGAAAAATTTGTATTTTTTTTATACAGAGTGTTTTGCTATATCTCATAAAATAAAGTGGTGGGGGAAGGTTAAACTTGCTTTTATTAAAATAAGGATAACTCTGGTTTAGGTTAACCGATTTAAACAAACTAGGGCTCATTTAAAAGAGCTTTTCTTCCTTAATGATCTCCAGTCTAAATTTTGTTTCCATAATTTTTTTTCGTGGTAGCTAGAGGGCGCTGTTTGACATCATAATAGATATTGCACTTTTGCATAAAAAAATTAAATAGGAGGCTATATTTCTGTTTACACAGTGAAATAGAGCACGAAATTTCCAAAATATCACCGCAAACCGCAATTTTCTATCTTGTCTCTAACCGGAAAATATATATTATATATATATATATATATATATATATATATATATATATATATATATATATATATATATATATATATATATATATATATATATATATATATATATATATATATATATATATATATATATATATATATATATAAAAGAGAATAAATTATGTTAGGCTGTCACTTAGGATTATATAGTTTAAAAATTATAGTAGTAGCCTAGGAAACAAAAAGAGGTAAATTGTTTACGTTAAAATATCAAAACATATATTTTAATTCCATTTTAAAACCATTTAATTGTTATTTTTCCATGTTCGTTCTTGATTCGACCCCATAAATTAAAACACAGACATACTGAATCCGATGACCTAGCTAGCCATGGAAATATTCCGCTCCAGCGTCTCTATCTAGTAGTGGTATCCAAGAAGCCCCACACATTCATAGCAAAATATGCGACACAACTGCACCAAACTGCATTATCTACACCAACTGCATCCATGCTGATGAAATTGCAACAAATGCATTTTCATCTCATGATGGATCCCATAACAAAATTGGCAATTCATCTCTTAGAAATTATGGATAGTTCATTTCATTCAGATAATCATTCGCCATCCTAGAATTCCTGCCTAAACATAGCTGAGCTGAGCTACTTGCATCCAGGGTAGATTTGGACCAGTAGTGCATATTGTTAACATTCGCACCTTCGGGGCTATAAACTGACCCAAACGACATAAACTTTATAAAACAATAATAAATAACACAAACAACAGGTAAAACACGAAAACTAGTAAAATCAAGGACGAACTTGGATTAATAGCTAAATGACGTTACATGAAATAAACCCCTAGTTTTCGGCCATACAAAATTTGGCCCTTTTTTGTTAAAAGCAATATGGCGGCACAAAATTCCTAGAAATTTTAATAAAATTATTAATTGGCCGACTTTCGGACATTTTAATCTTAGAACTACCTACGTATAATTAACCAAGAAATTCGTAAAAATTATGTGGATGGACGATAATGTTACATAAACACGTTTAAAAATTTATGACGTCATCTTTTTTAAGATAACGCCCGAAATTCGGATGCATGAAAACTGAACTTAAGCGTTTTGATATTTTGACGCAACTAATTTACCTCTTTTTGTTTCCTAGCCTACTACTATAATTTTTAGAACATATAATCCTAAACGGCAGCTTACCATAATTTGTTCTCTTAATATCTAAGGTTAGATACAAGATAGAAAATTGCGGTTTGCGCTGATATTTTGGAAATGTTGTGCTCTATTTAACTGTGTAAAGAGAAATATAGCCTCCTATTTAATTTTTTTATGCAAAAACGCAATATCTATTATGATGTCAAACAGCGCCCTCTAGCTACCACGAAAAAAATGATGGAAACGAAATTTACACTGGAGATCATTAAGGAAGAAAAGCTCTTTTAAACGAGCCCTAGTTTGTTTAAATCGGTTGACCCAAACCAGAGTTATCCTTATTTAATAAAAGTTTAATCTTCCCCCACCACTTTATTTTATGAGATAGAGCAAAACACTCTACATCAAAAAAATTACAAATTTCTCGATGATTACAATAGTAATATTTAAAATACCTGTTCACCTGCATATTTTTGAGAAAACCCCTGTTTTCTGATTGACTATCAGAGAAACCTAGAGGCGCTCCAGCGTCTGCTGGAACGAAGTACGTCGCTGTGGAGGTCGAGCGTCGATAGCCAGTAGCCAGTTACAGCAGGCACCAGTTACTTTGTTCGCGACAGACGGAACCAGGTGGATGACACTTCTTATGGGAGAACTGGAAATGGTTGAAAACTTGACTACAAGCGATTTTCTAGGAATCTTCCTTACCGATAAATTATTGACAAGAGTGACAGATAAAACCTTGACATCACGGGGATGTCACTTGTATGGGAAAACAGGCAACAGTCAAATTTAAACGTGCCAGGACCAACGACAAAGAAAGCAACATCTGCCAGGCATTGGCTTTCTTTGTCACTCACATTGTTTAAATCATGATACCGCGGCCATTTTGCCAACAAAGAAGTTGACCGGGCTGTCCTGGCAAGTGATTTAAAACAATTTTGCTTTTTTACAATATTAAATTACCATTTGGATGTATTTAATGCTATTATTCAATTAACTGGTAAGTCAGAAATTACACACAAATACTTTATTCGTAAATACAACTAAGATGTAAACGTATTTTTGTATTTTTAGATTTCAACTTTTGCAAAGACCCGCCGATAGAACTTGCCTGGCAGCGTACCTGTTTAACTAAACGTATTATTTCCTGATAATAATATCAAAACACGTAAGTACCTCTATAATTTATGATGACAAATGATTTTGATTATGTTTTATGTTATTTAAATACTTTCTAACCTCAAATAATAGTAAGATCCTTGTTTATATCGCACAGCCCGTTCAAAACTGTATTGTCTTCAAAAAATGTTTACAAAACAAACAATTATTACAAAAACAATGTCCTTTTAATCTGATTTATACCTCAGAAGGATGCCAGTAAAATTTTATTAAATCAACATTATATTATTTGGCCATTAATATCCAAAAAGGAGCATATTGCCTTAACTTAAATTTTCTTTTACTTCTCTTGACAATGTTCTCTATATTCTCTATTTTGAGTTAGTAAACTTTTGAACGGGATGTGCGATATATAAAATACATAATATATCCAAGGGTATGATCTGATAAAAGTATTTTTTGATGCATTTTTTGGTTTTTTATGCACGTTGGCTTGGTTTATGTTTTATTCAGCTTATATTTATTTGGTTAACAGTTTTTTTACCTTTGGAATGGCATGCATTGAGGCTAGATAGTGTTTCATTAGATCATTAAAGGAATTTAAATTAGCATATATTTTTTGTGATATTAGTGTGTTATCATGATACAGGTAGTTGTATCATAGTGCCTTATGCATGTTATTTACCTATTAAATACTTATGTATTATCAGTAAATAGATGATAACATACTACTAAAATGTCTTTTTAATAGTATGTTTATCTCTCCAATTCACTAGTTATTTGCAATGTATTTTGTACTAATTTAAGTCATTAATTGATCATCTTTCTTTTGCAGGTTCCGGATATATATTCATTTTTTATATTGTATATAATATATATATATATATATATATATATATATATATATATATATATATATATATATATATATATATATATATATATATATATATATATATATATTTCAATATTATTGTAATATAAATCGCAGCTCTAAAAAATAAATGATATTGTTTACTAATGTGTAATTTATTTACTATGAATTATGAACTGAAAATAATAAGCCTTTAATAATATTGATTTGCTGTGTAAAGTTAATAAACATATTTTTTAATACATTAAATTATATTAAAGTAATAAAAAATATGTTTATTAACTTTAAACAGTAAGTCAGTGATTCTTATAAAAATATTTTTTTAAAAATTTCCCCTCTTTTAAGCCCCGCCCCTCCAATTCCCCTCAATTTCGCTAGTACTGGCAGGCGACACCAGGTGGCGTCTGTTTCCATTTTTTAACATGAAGTTAGCATTTCTTTAATGTACCTATTCTCTGCTTGACATTCTTTCAGTATAACTGTTTATCTCTTTTTCTTTCTAAAGTGTGCGTTGAAAGGAGACAAAAACAATTTTTTGTAACCCATAATTTGTTATTCGAACACCACTTTTCTCCTTGTCGGGTCGTTGACGTTGACTTGTCGCCATTTTATTTCTTTTGTTTACACGCTGCAGTTTGCTTTGTAAATTGAATACATAAATTATTTAGGCAAATATAGGTTTTTGATAAAACTCCTTGGACTAACGTGTAGGTAAGTGTTGATAAATAAGTTTTTTTTCATCTTAACATGCTCATTGTCATTCTCCTGATTTAGGTGACAGAAAAGGATCATCAAATCAAATTGAATTTTATATTTTTTCATCCCAGGACCGATAATAAAATATATATTTTATGGATACCTTCCTAAATATCAACGAGATGAGCCATCGGAAGAAAGGGACCATAGTACAAAACAGAAGGGTGATCTTTTTTCTTTCCACTTAGGATATTGAAATTATTATATACTGTAGTCGTGTTCGGCATTATGCTCTGAGAAATATAGATAAACAAAGAACAACAGATATAAAGCATCCCAGAGGAAAAGAGAGGCAATACCTGTACTCTCTCTCTGATATTTGTGAAAGTTACGGCAAAGTATTGTTGTAAATGTCATCTTTTTAATCGACCTGAAAACTTCGAGCAAAAAGATGACACTTTCAACAATACCCTGACAGATATCAGAGACGATACAGGTTCTTCCTCTCTTTTCCCCTGGAATACTTTTAATTTATTATTCTTTGTTTATCTAGATTTCTAAGAGCACTATGAACGAACTCAGCTTGTATGTTTGAAATAATCGTCCAGCTGGCTTAAAATGATGATCGATGACATTTCCTATATAATTCATAGATGGCTTCATTTCTAAGCCATCTATGACGCCATTTTTTTCAGTTTTGTTATAATTAATTTTGTCTCTTGATCTACTTGTAACATTATTCTTTTAATTTTATTAATTTATTTTGTTGAAATTAATTTCTGTTGTATATTTGATAATGATATTAAACATATTTTTAAAAAATGGTGTATTTTTTGTGTTTTTATGTATGTCATAATTAAAAATAAATGAAGAATTAAAATTTTTTATTTTTTTAAACTTCCCGCCATGCGTGACAATCTAGTCCGTAGTTCCTACAAGCGATATTGGGGGCTCTAGTAGCAGTAGACTTGTCAACAGTGTCAAATTTAAACGTCAATTTCACTTTCCAATATTTAGCAAGGCGCTCGCACTTCTCCTTGTGTATGTGTTTTGTGGACGGAACTACGGCTCGGCTCTAGGAGCGCGACGGCTGGAGTGAACACGCGCGACGCTAAGTACATACCAGTGCCAGTTACTACTGTTGGCGACCGACGAAATCGCGACGGCGGCGACGCGACGGCTAGAGCTAAACACGTCGCTATGCGGTTACTATGGTTCCAGTTAACTTCAAGAGCGATTATAAATGATTTATTTGCAAATTATAAATAATTTATAATTTAGTCGTCATTATGATCGTCGTTCTTCAGTAACAGATTCCTAATTCGTTATGGAGCGCGACACGACGTTACAAAAATATACCGCTCCAAAATCGCGTTACTCAAATACCGACACATCACTAGGCCATTATGTTATCTTACAAGTCTTCATCGCATTTTGAATTTTTGTCTTCCATTGGAAAGCATTAGTGCACACACTACTTAACACTAACCGATAAATAAAACACTAATTTACCACAATACACCAAAACACTTAATTTTTGCACTGGAGTCGCGTTTCGCTAACCAAGTTAGCATTATCAGCAGGTGATTAAAACTGTCGACGAGTTTATAACGACAAGAATATAAAGGAGCTTTAATCATCTGCTGTTGATGCTAACATGGAGAAACGCGAGTACAAAAGTAAAGTATTTTAGTGTATTGTGGTGAATTAGTGTTTTATTTTGTGTTGTAACACCAAAAGATCCAACCCTCAACTGTAATTCGCACTAACCGCAAGTTAAGGATCAATGCATGCTTGCCGTACAGTTAAAAAGTGCACCACAGCATTGCAAATATTGTAGAAAGTAAACGAAAACCATGGATCATGATTCGTGATCCATGATTGCTCAGAGCTGAAGATCACTATCTCCTTCTACAGTGGATTTTTGTAAGGCTTATGTTACTCATTTTTTATTATTTAAAATACAGACACTTCAGTCTGTTGAAATGAAGTGTCACGCATTCATCAAAGGTATGTTTCGATCACCATAACAACCGTTTACTTTGTTACTCGGCGCCGGCCTACTACTAACTATATTATAAGGATATTTTAAGAAAAATGTAAAAGGTTGAGGTTAATAGTGTAAATAAACATAGAGTGTTATATATTTTCGAGAAGCCCATGCCAAGCTGAATCAGGAAATTTAAAAATATACAAGGTGTTCTATTTATAAACACAAGTATAGTTAATATCTAAAAATATATATTTTTTTGAAAAAAGTCTGACTACGCCACTGCATTCTACACAGAAAAGTGCCTATAGAATGTATAATTCATTTTTCGTTGGTTGCTGAAATAAACAAACTATCGGACATCTTCGAAAAGTACAAAATTTGAGAATCCCCCTGTAGCTTCGATACGCTTTCAAAAAAAGAACCCGAGACTGCAGTATCAAAATTTGAATATTTCTATAGAATCAACCAAAATGGCCCACCCGGTACATTGTGCTATATTTCGATATGATATATATTCTAGATGATTCCTTCCTGTATTCCTTCCTGTAGCTACAGTTGACGTAAATTGTGTACGTATCTGCACTACCAATTCATTTTTTCAATGTAGTATCAAGTTTCCCAAATCTAGAGGAACCGCTTAATTTGACTGGGGTATACAGGGTGGCCCATTAGTTCGAGGAAGTCCAATATCGTCGGTGTTGGGGTATGGGTAAAAGATATGAAAAAAAGTTTTATATAAATATTACATGGTTTATAAAGGGGCATGTCCTAAAAATATTTTAATACAAAGTTTTTTTAAATTGCACCCCCCCCCCCCCCCTTTCTGTAGATAGAAATAAAACTTTTTTCATATGTTTGATAACACCGACGATATTGGACTTCCTCGCACAAATGGGCCACCTTGTATATTAAAGTAAATTTACTGGAAATCATATAAAATAATAAATATATATTTGGGGGGAAGGATATTAGTTGATAATTCAAAGTATACAGAACTTAAAAGTATTACACAGCAATTAGGTTATTATTACATTTTTTTTGTTATATTAGTTTCAGAAATATAAACAAATAAATAAAAAAGTTTATCTTGGAACGATTTAAAGAATACAATACACTTAATATACTAAGGATCCGAAATTAAAACTATTAGCATATTATGCTAAGTTTAGACTACAGTCTACAGTTCTGTACTTATTTTATTGTTAATATCGTAATTGTAAATTGTTAAAATTTAATGTCAATATTTTATTCGAGGTCTTATTATATGTAGGTCTTTCAACGGTATATTTTCATCAATGCCACCTAATAATTTTTAGTCTTGTATTGTACAGGGTGGGTCAAATTGGACGCTTTTAAAGGGAAACACCCTTTTCTATAGGAGATTATTTCTATAGGACGAAAACTAATAGCGGTGTCTGGAGCTCAATTTTCATCAAAAACATGATGATGAAAACCGGACATCAATATCTGTTGCCTTTTCGGAGTTACGGGGTGTTTTTCAAAAATGTGCATTTTTAACAAATCACTGTAACTTTTTTGCTGTAGAAAATTTTGTATTTTTATGAAAATATCTCCAAAGCACCTTTTTACGTAGAATTTAATGGTTTAAGTATATTTTTTTTAAATTAATAATTTAAGAGTTGTGGTTTTTTTGGGACACCCTGTATCTTTTTAATTAACTGAAAAGAACTTAAAAGTACAATTCCAAAAATATAGCACACTTGATATTTTGTTATAATCCCCTTCGAAATACAGAATTTTTAAAAGTTCGCCACTTTTAACTAGTAGGCTTTGGACCCCTTATTGATTATATGCCCCTAATGGAACTCGAAAACATATTTTTCAAACAAGACCGCCACAAGGCACCACCTAAGAACGCGAATTTATCGGAAAATGTTTGCAGCCAATTTCAAGAATAATTGAATAGTTAACCAATATCCCAGCCTTTGGCCGTCGAGGTCGCTGGACTTAGTGCCTGTGAATCTAATCCTATAGATATATTTGCGGAGGAATAAAGGTTCTTATTTTTAAATTGCCCGTATAATCTAGACAAGAATTAGAAATAATTAGCAGTTTTGAGAGGGTATCTTTAAGCCCCACTGAGTTAATGAATTCTGCGAGAAATGTTCAAAAACGGCCCCGTCTGTCTATAACAGAAGACGGTCAACATGTCGAACACCTGTAGCAAAATCTCATGTCTTGGTTTGCCATTTATTTTTATTGTTATTAGATATAGTTTCAATGTGTTGATGTTGGTTAAATATAGTTTAAATTGTTGTTGTAATTTAGTGTTGATGCTCACAGCTCACAGCTAGAACTTTTTTGCATTACAGCCGGCGCCGTTCAAAGCCTATTTATTTAAAAAAGTGGGCGAATTTTTATATAGTCTATATCTCGAAGAGGAATCGAGCAAAATATCAAGTGTGCTATATTTTTGGAAAGATAATTTTAATTTAATAATAATTTATGGTGTCCCATAAAAATCAAATTTTCTGTTGATAATTCTTAAATTATTAATTTTTAAAAAAATATAATTAAACCGTTAAATGCTACGTAAAAAGGTGCTTTGGAAATGTTTTCATAAAAATACAAAATTTTCCATAGCAAAATAGTTACAGCGATTTGTTAAAAATGCATATTTTTGAAAAACACCCCGTAACTATGAAACGGCATCAGTTATCGATATGCGGTTAGATTAGGTTGTGACATGATATGCGGTTTTCACTATCATGTTTTTGACAAAAATTGAGTTCCAGACACCGATATTAGTTTTCGTGTATGTCCTATAGAAAAGGATATTTCCCTTTA
This sequence comes from Sitophilus oryzae, assembly GCF_002938485.1. Lineage (NCBI taxonomy): Eukaryota > Metazoa > Arthropoda > Insecta > Coleoptera > Curculionidae > Sitophilus > Sitophilus oryzae. The sequence continues at coordinate 3,349,251 of NW_022146168.1, forward strand.
AAAGCTTCCAATTTGGCCCACCCTGTACTATAATACACAGATCAATTCTGCACTTAAACTAACCCTCAGAGTTGGCCAATGGACTACTACACGTTATTTTCTTTTGTTTCAGATGGAGCGAACATTTTTAATTTTCTTATATTATCTGTTCATTATTCGGGCAGAGAATAATTCAACACGAGATTGTTCATCATGCTCTAATAGTACTGTAAATAATGAAGACTGGACTTTAGAGATAAAGTTGGATCTCAGTAGAAAAAATTTGTCTAAACTGAACGATAAACAGCTTTTACCGTTTTCGTGTTTAACCGAATTAAATTTAAGTAGAAATAACTTTCAGTCGTTGAGTTCCAGTTATTTTAAAGGCTTGAGTAATTTAAAGTACCTAAAATTTAATAGAAATAAGATTGAACGCATTATCGAGTCATGTTTTGTTAATTTGGAGAGTTTAGAAATGTTAGATCTGTCGAGGAATACCATAAGCGTAATCGAGGATTCTGCATTTCGTTCACTAAATCAATTAAAAAAACTTTTATTGTCTCGTAATTCTATAGCGGAAATAAGGAACAAAACCTTTAACGACCTGTCTGATTTGCGAGAATTGGACTTAAGTTATAATAATCTTAGCTTTGTTATGACCACTATGTTAAGGAAACTGAGCTCTTTAGAGACTTTAAATCTTTCAAATAATAAAATTGTTATATTTTCTGTAAAGGACGTTATTTTTCCAAGGCTTCTTTCTTTGAACTTATCAAGTAATAGAATACCGTTTATTGATATTGACATGTTTAACATAACATTTACCAATGAGTTATTTAGTGTTGATATAAACTGTAATCAGTTTTCGTGTACTGCATTAGAATTAACTTTGAAAACTGCGGAAAAAATATATGTTAAACTTGTACCAGGTGTGGAAGTTCACAATAAGAGAAGTCGTGAAGGTATTTTTTGCATAATTGAGAGAGAATCGCACACTTTGAATATTATAATGACCTTAGTTCTTATTACTATCATTCTTGCACTTTTGTTGTGTATTGATCGCAGTATGGGGTATCGCTTCATTAACAAGTTGTTTTGCTGCTTTAAAACTTGCAGATAGAATGATATTTCCCCATTTATAAATTTTATTTTATGTATGTATGTATTTACATCAGTAGTTATATTAGTCATTTCATGCTTTTAGAATTCTTCATGTACATTCTACTGAACATGGGTCATCTCTAACTCGAGTATAGCAAAAAAACATGTTTTATTCTGTTGAGTCAAATATAAGCACCCTGTTTTCAAAACGTTATTATAGTTTTCTGCTTTTTTATTTATTGACATGTTTTACTAGCATATTCTTCTAAGGCGGACTCCGACGACTCGTGTACTGTGCAAATAATTGTGATAGGCATACAGGGTACGGTCGTAGCATACAGGGTAATACATCGTAGATCCTATAATAAATAACTTAGATATTTTGTATAGATGTATACCCCTGTATACTAATAACAAATATTTGCCAAGTACACACGAATCGTCTCATATTTAACGAAAAAAAAAAACTTCAGTGAAAATAAATGGGAAATAATTTAAGAGTTGTTCCAACACAGCAGAGAACCCGTTCGTAGTACGTTTACGCTTATGCGCAGTAGAGAAAATGCGTTCCAGCAGCGAGAAAATCGTTTAGCGAACGATAACTTTTGCGTTCCATCCAGAATTGTAATTGTTCGTGAGCCGTATTTGGAACAGTAATTTCGATACCAGCCTAAAAGCAGGAATCAAAACAACTGACCGGCGCACACACGGCAAAATGCTTGACAAAAATTGAAATTACAAATATTTTGTTTCGTATGTTTATCCACTCACTGTCATTCTTATAAAATCTGTGGACCTAATTTTAAATGTTATAAATTTTTTCGAGCAACTATACCGGTACAAGCGGTACCAAAAGTTGTACAAACGTGGAGCGCAAAAAGCCTTGTTCTCATGGAGCAGAAAATCGCGTTGCGGGAACGGAATAACGCTTATTGTCGAAGAAAGTAAAATTGGTTCACATGAAGCGGAATTCCGGATGCGCATTTTTATATAAATTTAGGGTATTTCAGATTATTTTCTAGTGATTTTTTTAATGTCAGAACTTTTATGCACTAATTCAAAAACACACTTGTCTTGTCACTACAAGGCAAGTGTGTTTTTTAAGTAAATAAACAATAAACAAAAATATTTGTAACTTGTATATTATTCTATTAATTAATTTAAATTTTATGGTGATTATGGATACTAATATTGCTAACAATTAATACAATTATAACTATTATCAATGGAGAAGGCAGTAGGTACATAGTTGGATTAATATTAATTTATGAATGGCCTAATAACAAAAAGTCTTTACAAAAACATATAATAAAAAAAGGAGAATGTGGGTCAGAGATATTTTCTTAAAAAATGTCTGAGCAAGCAATCCCAACTCCAAAATTAAAATTCAAACTACCAAAACAATCAAAACCAAAACAAACAGCAACTTCCCTCCCAATTTGAGGTTAAGTTAAAAATTAAACGAAGAAAGAACATGTTTAGACAAAGATAGACTATAAAAACTCGCTAAAAAGTTAAAAATAGTTTAACTTTTTGCGGATCCGTCAAAAGTTGAAATTTTCCCGTAGCGGGACAATTTAAAAAAAATCCGCGCTCGCAACGCGATTTTCTGTCCCATGAGAACTAGGCTAAAGAGTGTCATTTACACCCAGCACAGCCATTTGAAAAATAATTATCATTATGGACAATATAGCTACAGACATGTAGTACAATTAAATAACATCAACGTAATAAATTTGGACTGTTTTGAATGTAGATTAAATATATTTTAAACCAATGACTAAAGAATATAAGGACATGTAACGCCCCTATACGGGCTGCTGCAGAATTTGTGACCTTTTTTTTTGTTTTGGTGGCAAACAATGAGTCATCATTTGGTCACCAGCGACAATTTTAGCGATTTTTAATAGTTTGTATGTAGTAAACTTTATATAAACTTTATTATAATGGTGATTAGTTGTTCAGCTTTCAAGTGTAAAAGCAGCAGCGATAAGAAAGAGCCAGGAGTTACGTTTCATAGGTAAATAAACAGTTCACTCCAACTTTTTAGCGTTTTCTTATTGAATTCGATAATTATTCTTCAATTTCAATTAATATCTATATGTACTTGATATGTGCTATACGTCGATACTAGTTTTGTACCTTTTGTTAACATTTTAATACGTTTTTTTCGTAATTAATTAGGATGATACACCATAGGCGTAGTCAAAACAATTTTCAAAAAATATAAATATTGCTTCAAACACCTATGTTAAGAAAAATATGTGCCACGGCACTGTTTGATGGCATCGTCACAATTTGCTCTCGGATGTTATTTGTCCTTGGATTCTTTAGTCATTGTTTTAAACACACTATTTTGGGTTTATTTTTTTATCATTTTGTGTTCATAATGACTTATAGTAATGAGTTCCACGGAGTTCCGCTTTTAATTTAATAAAATTAAAATCAGTAATGTATGTAGATACAGGCATAAAAAATCAGCTTTCCCAAATCTGCCCTTTTCTTGAAATAGCCCTTTATTTGCAGGGAGTCGTACTGATTTCTATACCAGCCCTCTAATATCAAGAAAGGATTTTTTTAGTTTTAAGAAGACAGATATTCTAAATTATGAATTTCTAAGTTTATTACAAGCTTTTCATATATTATTGACACTAGAAAAACATTTAAATGGCTGTGCTGGGTGTAACGCGAACAGCATCAATTTTCGGTAACGCTTGCACTACTCTAGTTTCTAGTTCATTGGAAAAATTTATAATATTTAAAATTAGCCCTACAAATGGAATAAGAAAAACAATGTGTGGATAAACGTACGAAAAAAAAATTAATCTGGGTTTTTGTCAAGCTAAACATAGCATTTTGCCGTGTGTGCACTGATTCAAAAATATATTTAAAATCATCTAAAAACTATCGCTAATGTAAAACCTTAAGAAAGTTTTACCCGTATTAGAGAATAGTATTAGTTTCGAGGTATAAATTCTATTTGATTAATTTAATATCTCATTAAAAGTGTATTAAAGCTAGAAGGGGAATTAGGAGTTTGAATAATAATGAATATGCAAGAGTGTGGATTTACTTGAGTAAGTTCTAAGAAATAATTAATTATATATTTAATAATATAATCCATCTGATTAGTGATTAATCAAAAATGTATAATTTACTTGATTATTTTGTGCAGCATTTGCGGTAAAAATATATATTAGGTAATAAAGTATTATGTCAAAATTTTGTTTTATATGTATAAGAATTGTACATTTCCATTTATTTCAAATTACTTTTCATTTTCATTCCAAAACACTTATTTCTTAAAATTGCCCTAAGATTTTTTTTAATATATTTCTTGTTGATAATTCTGATATTTGTCAATTAAACTGTCTATTCTAAATCTTAATTGTTTTTATCAAGTCGTTTAAAATAATGACAAACAGGAGAAAACTGAGAGAGCCTACTAGATGAAAATTGTAATGTGGGGTGATGTCATATTTAAAATGTATTGTATGTATATTTATTGTATGCTTTTCATAATTATCACAACATTGTTTAATATTTAAAAGTTTTGCTGATACATTTTTTTATTATTCTGTTAGCTACTACAACTTTGTTATATACTTATACCATCATTTCATATACAGGGCGAGTCTTAAGTCTTAAATAATTGCAAATGTCTTTAGGGGTAGTATATTTTGACCCGAGAAACACGTCTATGATTTTTTTTCGCAAAAATGTTTTTTTTTGAAAATTTTGAATTTTTTGAAAAAAAAATGGAAATTGAAAAAATATTTTTATAAAATGGCAACATAGGTAGTAGATTAAATTTACAAGAAAGAAACAGAAAAAATACAGTGGTTCTCAAAATTTACTTTATACTTTTTACTTTTTTTTTATTTAGAGTTAGTATGTTTCTTTTTTACCGAGATTTACCAGCCCTAAAAATATTTGCACGTATTTGGGACACATATTTAACTTTCAACACATTTCAAATGGAAAGAACTTTAGAGTAAGCATCAGAGTTAATAGTAATATTATTTTAGTATATATATATATATTATATATTATTAATATATTAACCAAAATAAATGTTTTGATACCAAGAACTAAAACGCAGTTTTTATTTAATTTAATATTTAAGCCAGTTTTAAGGACGAATCCTACAACCCTTCAATTCGTTTACTTTTCTCCTAATTCTTTATTTTTAAGGTCAATATTCGACTGAATCATGCTAACCAGATTCCTACATAATCGACAAAATCATTAAATAAATGTAGTCGTAAAAATGCAAAAATACGAATTTAGTTCATGGACGAATAATGATAGTGAACTTGATGAAAAATAAAACATGACATTATGAGTATCTTTAATTCTGGTTATGTTCTGGTGTGTGTCATCCACTAAATATGCATTTGGATTAAGACAGTCGTCAAGTTTAAAATAACTTAAATAAAGTTGAAGTCCTGAGGAATCCATGATATTGGACACAAGTCTATTCGTCACCGTCAAAAAACGTCTTTGATCCTCGCGTAGGCATATTCGGTCTTCCGGTATACCGGTATTTTTGAAATATTCCGGTATCGGTATACCGGTTATATATCGATACACCGGTTTTGGTACCGGTATCAGAAGACCGATTTAAACCGGTACAGAAAAATAGATTTATGATAATATGAAAATCAAAAAAAACTGTATAAAACGATTTAGGTACCGATTTTTGCGCAAAGCTGGTTGTGTTCTGCTCTAGGTATGACATGGCCAAATCAGTGCCATTCCAGCACCCTTCTGCGGCGTTGCAAAAGCGAAAATGGCTACAAAAAGGGGATGGACAAGATATCTCTAGAATGCGGTGGGAAAATTCACCATTGCAAACTCAGGCGAAAAAGTTCATAGAAGAACATTTGCCAAAATTCACGGCAGACCTGATAAGCAAAGACAGAAAGACAGTCAAAGGTAACAGTGCATTGTAAGCTGAATAGGCATCTAAAGCTAAGGGATTGACAGACGAAGCCATGTACAGGTTCTGTCAATCTGAAGAAGAAACGAAAGTCTGGAAAATATGCGGTTTTTTGTAATAAGCAATCATAGGAAAAGGTCGCAGCGGATCATGCCGATACCGAGCTCGAAGAATTTAATCCAACCTTAGTCAAGGCAAAATCGATTTAAAATTAAAAAACAGAATCATGAAAAATAAACATTTTGGTGTATTGTTATTTGTGTGTATTAGTATTTTATTTTGCTGTTGTAACACTAAAGGTTCTAACCTCCAACTCTAATCAGTCATTTAAACAGAATGTTGTGGTATAGGTAAATCAAACAAGTGCTATATTTCATCCTTGGTATTGTATGACCATGTGTATTCACTACATATTTTAGAGATTTCCGGAAAATCCCGGATTTAGGTAAGTTGTCCCGGATGCCAGAAAATCATTATACTATCCCGGAAAGCGTCATTCAAATTATAAAACCAAATGTTACAAAGTTTTACAAAGTAAAAAATACACATATTATGCTTAATATTATTCCATACATTATTCCCACGATTGTATGTGGTGATGTGTATTTTTTAGAGCGTCGCCGTTTTTTGCTATCGCTTTTTTGCCCATGAATTTAGCTAATACAATCTGGCAAACCCTATCTTTATCCAGCTTGTTTGGTGTTGGTGTTCTAACAATTCTGTTTATTTCCAAAATTGACTACATCTACGGATTTGCAAGTTTCCAATGGCTTTACTCTGATACATATTTACCATAAAGTTCAAAAATAATTATTTGAGAACCTTTACTTTATACAAGAAACTTTACAAACAGAGAAAATCCGGTGACTCTCAAATTCTTTTAAAAATAAGTCAATTTTTTAAATTTCAAACTTGAATAACTCGACTTATTTTGAACTTATTTGAAAAACGGTAAAGAGAAAATCTGTTTCTTTTATCGAGATCTACCAGCCCTGAAAATGTTTGCTCTTATATAAGACTCACCCTGTATGTATTCTGTCATTATTTAAATTAGTTTAGATCTCTTTAGTACCATATACGATCGAAAAAAAACGGCATCAGGAATGGCTTGGAAATGAATACCGCTGTCTTTTTATATGTAAAATTATATCGGAAATGTCATTGATCGCGTCATTTCCAAGCCAACTTTTAACGCTTTTTTTAGATTTTATGGCAATACATATTTGGTTTATTTACATGCTGCTAGTAAGTATCTTATAACTAAAAATTGGCGCCGGGAGGTAGGTATAGCCGGCCATACTAAAATATGTTAATAAAAAGTTGGTAGGCAGTTATTTTAGTTTCAAAGTAAAAGAATTTTTCCAATTTTGGTCCGCGGTTATTTCCCCTATCCGCCACCTGGAGTCGCGTCCGATGGGAGTTTGCAGTTCTCCACACGGTTTTTTTTAAACGGACTACGGAAACACGGAATATATCTCCAGTACGACTGATATTGGAGATGGAGAGCTACCCTCTATAAAACCGTCCCAGATACTGGCTTTTGTCAGAGCCCTGGGGCTGTATGATGAGTTATAACTCAAGAGAGGGGGACACAATAGATCTGTAAGGTCGCAGTGATTAACCCCCCTCCCACTCATTCTAAATTCTAAACACAGAATATCTCAAAAACTGCGACTTTGACTGATTTTGATGTTATTACAAATTTTGGAGTTTTTTCTGTAAAGTTGGTCATTCTGTTAAAATGTAGATCTTTAATATCTTTTTAGAGTACAATGTGCGGAAGTGTGGTGCCCAATGACACCGGAATTCTACAGAGAGTATCTGATGTGTAGGACAAGCAAAAGATTATTGCTTTACGTGATGAATCCTAACAAATTTCGGGCCACCCAGTATCTAATAAAGTAACACCATAGTGTTACCTTATTAGGTAACACCATAGCTAACACCATAGTAATACCTGATTAAATACTGGGTGAAATATGACGGAATGTTATTTCAGTACTTTGAATACAAAATTGTTTTTGCTTGTCGTAAAGGGGGGAACCAAGCTCCACTCCCTCAACCGGTTTCTGGGCTTATCCTTCATCAGGAGGGCTGTCCAGAGGCTGGTTCTCACCGATACGACAAGCAAAACCTTTTCAATATCAACAGACGATGTCGTAAAGTGTCGGTGAGATATTAGTGCATCTCCCGTCAAAAGATGGTAAAGAGGGTTTTTCGGCCCGCTCAAATATATATGAAATGAACAAAATTCTTACAGCTTTAGTGCTTTAGAGTTATTAATAAATAAATAATATTTTCTTGCCTTTAGCTGTGTATTTTTTCTAATTTCGAAAAATCGAAAGTAGAGAAAAAAAATAAAAAGTAAAGAGAAAATTGTTTTTGCTTGTCGTAAAGGGGGGAACCTTTTTTTTTCTCTACTTTCGATTCTTCGAAATTAGAAAAAATACACAGCTAAAGGCAAGAAAATATTATTTATTAATATATACTAAAGCTGTAAGAATTTTGTTCATTACAGTGAGATTATAGTAAATCTTGACAAAAAAAATAATTTAATAACCAGACTCGGACTTGAAATTATTATAAATAATAATTAAATAGTTTTGTTGTTGTTATGGTACCCAAAAACAAAAAAAAGTATAAAGTGTGGCATATCATTGTACACAGAGACCGAGTTTTTTCAAAGCCTGAAATAAAAAATGCAGATCTGTATTTAAAAGAATTAAATTGGCCTCTGTATCTCATAAATTACCAGCTAATTTGAAAATCTAAAAATACTCTCAGATAGTTCTAATAAAGTGGCTATGAGAATGTGCAATTAGTTTTTTTTATTTTCTAAAAAGTAACAACAGGAAAAAATTAAATTGATTTTCAAAAAAATCAAATTTTTCCAAAAAACTCAGCAATCCTTGAAATTTTTAAAACTTTTTTGATGGTATCTTGGTAAACATCCCAAAGTGCAACTTTACTCCAGTTTAACCATGGTCGTATCTATTACGGTTACTGAGATACCAATGCTCGTACCTCGAATTTGTAGCAGCCTGTACCCCTTTGACGTGAATTCACGCTTTAACCCAACTCTAATATTGATTAATCGATATCGATAATTTTTAACCCCTTCCCATACCCCCTTCCCAACCCCCCAACCCCACCAAAAACTAATGGCCAGATTCTCGGGTGCCACAGTATTTTTGTGCCAAATTTGGTTAAAATTTGTTTAGCGGTTTTTGAGTTTTCGTGGTACAGATGGACAAACAGACAGACACCATGAAAATATTTTGTATTTAGGTCATTTATGACCCAAATAACTCATTTTGAGTGAAATTAAAAAAATAATCGTAATAAATCGGCTAATAAAGGAGTATAAATAACTAATAACGGTGTCCTAGAAACCAGTTGGGTGCAATAATAATATAATAATAATACTATTAAATTTAAAAAATATATTTTTGTTCAAACAAATTTGAGGATAAAAGGAGAAAGGAAGTGTGAGAATGTAAAAGTTACTCTGATCAAAATTTTAAATTTAAAACTTAAAACCTAAATAATTATCAACATAATCGTAACATAAAAAGAAAAAAAACATAAATATATTGATATATTACCATTATAAATAATATATTATACAGTACATTTTTTTTTTCATTCGTATACCTTGGATATATTGAAAATTCAAGCATAAAAAAGTATATTTACAAAGCTACTTCAATTTTTTGCAGATTTTATTCAGAGAACGTCATAGAAAACAAACAAAATGCAAGGAAAGCCAAGAAAAACAAAAGGTAAATTCATGTTACCATTATGCACCATTGTACATTTTTTGTCTAAAAACATTGCAATTCCGTCGTAAATTATATTCCATCGCAAATTAAAAATCAAAAATTACCAGTTGTTATGTTTAAATTAGAAATTATGAGACTACCGCCACCTATGTGCTGAGTGTGGAACTAATAATTGCATGCCTATAAAAGTTCTTCAATTTGCTGTATAGGTGGCGGATTGTTTACTAATCGTTAATTCCTTCAATTTGACCAATGATATTTTTGAGCATTGCTTGTTAATTTTTTTTATCTCCTGCTGTAGACGTATTTTTTCCATTGTTTTCCATTAGTAAAGCCTTGGCACACCACATATCGTTTAATTGAAAAGATATAAATATGCAACAATTTTAAAATTAAAAAATACATAATATTTTTAAGAGTTTATAGAGTTAGTTAACTGTTAGTGTTAATTTATTCCAAATAAAGTAATTAACTTGGGTATGTTTTACATTCCTGCAAGTAATTGTTACATTATGCATTTGAAATTTTTAAAATGATTATATAAAACTATAGTTGACTGGTAGGTATGGGCATGAGATAATTTTATAATATGAAGTCGATATTTTTTATTTTAATTTATTATTAAACTGCCTACATTGAGCGAAGCACATCGTGATTACCTTCTAATATTCAATACCATTTAAAAGGATAAAAGCAATGACATTTCTTAACAGTTTAGAACTGTTTAGGTTACTCAATATTCGGTTGGTTTGTAAAATTATCAGGCCATTAAGAATGAGAAAGCATATATCGACTTGTATGTGTCGATTTATGTGACGGTATAGAATTGAAGTTTTTAAGAAAAACGCAATTCCTCATAGAGTAAATTAGGTTTCTTTGGATTCAGGAAAAATTATTTGAAGAATACTGCATTAATAATTAGATTCACATCAATTTAAATGTAGTAATAAGAGATGGTAAGCGGCTACTTTTCACTTTTTATTCGTAAACTCGAAAAGAACACAACTGAACACAACTCGATACATAATAAAAAAAATGTCTATACCTATGTGGCGGATTCATCTGTCCAAAAAATCCTATATGGGTATTTCACCACTGCAAGAAAATCTACAAAATAAAATAGTTATTTTTTGTAAACACTTCTGCGTTAATCCCAAACGGAAACTACTTGTCAGAAGTTAGGTTTACAGTTATAGAAATTTGCCTAACGAACAAAAAAATGCTTAACGTTTCGGAAAGTTTATCTCTTCCCGTCGTCGGAAGCAAAAAAATTCAAAGAATAAAGGAAAAAATCTATTTAAAATATTTAAATTCAACTATTCGTGAACACTTTAGCTTTTTAAAACAGATAATAATAATAGCTCCCGTATATAGCGTTTAACGCCTTGGGAGTAGCAAGGTACAACTTGCCATACTAGAGCCGTTCGGTATACAAGGAAGGTAATGTGGCTAGCACTACGCTTCAACCGTCTATTATTACCTCAGGATTGTGAATCCCAAGTACTCATTTAAGGCTGAGTCGACCCTTTTAAAACAGATACGTCTACAAAAACCGTTGACGTTCTGTAAAAATGGCATTGCATCAAGTGCAACAATTACTACCTAATAACAATTACTTAATAAGGTAAAACCAAAAAGGCCCAAACTTTCTGTATGATTTTAATTTTTACGTATGTTATGTTTATTATGTTATGTTTTTTAAAATCAAAGAAGCGATTGCCATACATTACTAACATCTACAGATGCATGAGCAATACATTTATTTTTATTAGATTGTATAAAAAAAGCCTCTTTTATTTTTCTTTTGAGGCTATCGCTTCTTTCATTATAATTTTGGCGTTATTAAAATTTATTTTGTGCCCTGTGTCCCATGAATGCTGACAAATCTTTCTTAAATAATCTTTACTAATGTTCTTTAATTCGAACATTTAAGAGTCTAGATGTTTCACCAATGTAAAATTTATCGCATTCTCGTGGTATTTGGTATATTACATTTTTTGTTTGTTGTTCTGTATCCATTGGTTTAGTATGTGATAAAATGGATCTAAGTGTATTTTGTGTTTTGAAAGATGTTCGTATGTTATATTGTGTTCCTATCCTTCTTATTTTTTCCGAAACGCCTCGTATGTATGGAATTGTAAATTGTATATATTGTGTATTGTTATCATCGTGTCTGTTGTTGTCTCTTTTTCTATGAATTGATAGGTAAATAATAATAATACTAATACTATGCTTTACTAGATATAGTAGTAATACGCGTATTTGCTGTCACTCAGTGATGATATATTTTAGGCTACAACTCTACTCTAGTTAATCAGTTTTATTGGTCCTATCTCAGCAACATACGAGGTACCTAATTGCTAATAATTGCTAGTAAGTCTCATTGTGTATAGACGGGCGCCGCATTTATTCTATTTATATACAGGGTGGTGCAATATACCGTCGGTCATACGAAATCCTTTAAAATTTTTGAACTGTCCAAATATTGGCTCCCCTGTTGATTTTGCAGCGAAATCGTTATTAAATTTTATAAAGGTGTGCTTATGTTGAATACAGATGCCAAATTTGAATAATTTTGGATAAAGTCTTTTTAACTAATTTAAAAAGAACTGCATCTATTTTTAAATTAAAACTGAACTGGTAATGCATAACCAGACAAATGTCAACATACTTTAAGTTCTCAACTTATGATTTTGTCAATTTGTTGTGCTGTTTACGCTACTACGTTATGGGGTTATGGTATCTACTAGCACATGATTATACAGATTATAATCTTTGTTTTTTCTTTATTGTTTTTCGAGGTTCCAATTTTCGGAATCGGGCACTAGTTAGGTGACTAGTTTGCGCACATAGCACGCCCACTTATAGCCTCTAAAATTGTGCACAGCGCCTGACGGGCAGAGTTATTAGAGAGATATCGGAAAACCGAATAGCGTCATCCGGTATTTACGCGTACCTTATCATGGTTATTACATGTAGTTAATGTAGTTTATGTAGAGGGTGTAGTTTATGTAACTTATGTATGTAACTTTCAAATGTCAAAGGTTTGAGGTGAGGTTATAATAAGTTGAAGCTTTAGAAAATACATAATGTATTTAAGAAAACAGAAGAAATACCCCGCATACAAAGGAAAATTATTCATAATATCAATACGTAGTTTATTAACGTAGTTTTCATGTAGTTAATGAACGGGAAAAGACGTAGTTTCTGAAGAAAAACTACACATAGTTAATCAGGTAAATTACGTCTTAATTAACTACTTCCGAACCCTGGTTACGATATGCGCGAGTCAACGCCCGCTAATAACGTTACCGCCTGACGTAATTTGCGGATCAATTACACCAAGCGCTCTTTCTAAATAACCTCTGATAACGTTTAAAAATTGCTTAAATGGACATGTGCGGGTATTTGACAACCGGAGCCGGCCGGCGACATCTTTTATTTAAGGTTATGTTTGAATTGTTTTGAATTATTGCTTTGGTTTTATTAGGTAATTTGATATTTAAGTAGCTGGGATTAGTTTTAATTAAATAAATATGGCCCAAAATATGGATTCCACCTCTTCCAATACTAAAGAACCTATAAAGAGTCTTAGGTTTACAGCAGATGACGACTTAGCCCTTCTAAGAGAATTTGTTGCTTGTTTTCCTAAACCCATTGGCAGACGTTGAACAATAAAGCACTGGAAATAAGCACTTTAGCCCTTTAGTTTTAAAATACCTAGTAAACAAAACAATTTCAAAGTTTTAAATTCAAAGTTAGGTTAAGTTTAAATAGCGGACGCGACGCGATCAGAATTCTTTCCGATCCGATAACTATAAATGAAGAGAGTTAATACCACCTCACGTAAAGGAAATAACACCTGGCCTTATTAACGTCCATGCACGCTATTTGGTTTAGCGATATCTCTCTATTACGCTGTTTATTGTTATTTTAGGCGAGTTTATTTTTGCGCACAGGAAATTTGACTTGTTTGCACATCGTCATAAAAAACAATTTTCATACCACGAATTAGGGACAAGATTTTTATCTGTATACTTATAGGATACCTAATCTGTGCTACTAGTGTGCCCGAAATGCATTTTCGTAATTTAAAACTTTTTACAAAGAGGCAAAAGTCTAATAGGACGAGAGCTAGCAATGTTAGCTAGCTGTTTGATATATCTTTTACTATGCTCTCTAGAATAGCATGCGGCCCGTCTGTCTGCCGGTAAACGTTGCGTTCCCTACTGCGCATTGAAAAAGATCCTATATTTTTATTAGTCCTTTAAATTCTAGTATTGAATATAAATGGAACATTTCTCCATAGCGCAGTGCGTAGAGTTTCCGACCACGAACCGATGATTCAGAGTTCGAATCCGGGTCAGGGCAAAGACTTTTTTATTTTATTTTCGTTTATATTCTGATCGTAAAGTATTTAATATTTTTTTTTTTTTGAATTACCAGAATTATTTAATACTTTACTATCAGAATATAAACGAAAATAAAATAAAAAAGTCTTTGCTCTGACCCGGATTCGGTTTGTGGTCGGAAACTCTACGCAATGCGCTATGGAGACATGTCCGATTTATATTCAATACTAGAATTTAAAGGAATAAATTAATAAAAAATATAGGATCTTCTTCCGATGCGCATTGCTTAACGCAACGGGTATCGGCAGCCAGACGGGCCGCGTGCTGTTCCAGAGAGAGTAAAAGATATATCAAAGAACCAGACGTCATAAAATACTTTCTCGAAAACGTTGCTAGCTTTTAGACTATAACGTTTATAAAATAAAATTTGACATTTACAAAATCATAGCTTGAAAACTTAAGGTACAACTTAACAAGTATAGCTAGAGACGTGAGAAATATAAAATAAGAGATGCCCCTCGATGCGCAGTGGACAGCACACAAATTTGCTTTAATCAGATTTGTCGTAGCGTAACTGCATCTCTCTTCCGCCGAATGCGTTCTCTCTCTATCGTGTGCGCGACCGGTGCTATCCCCAAGTCTCTTCCTATATTTGTCAAACTGTATGTTGGCATTTGCCTGGTTTTGCATTGTTACCTGTTCAGTTTTAATTAATTTTTAACTAAACCTAAACAAAAAAAAAATATTAAAAAATAGGGGCAGTTATTCTTGAATTACTTAAAATTGGCTTGTACAAAATTTCTCAAAGTTGGCATGTATATTCAGCATACGCAGACCTTTAAAAAACCTATTTACGATTTCGCTCTAAAATTAATAGGGGAGCCAATATTTGGACCTCTCTAAATTTTGGACCGTTTAATGGAAAATTTCTTTGGACCGTTCTAAAATTTTCGTTTAATCTTTATATAAGTTTTATATCAAATTTTAGTAAATGATATCTAGAGATTGACCTCACCAAAACTATCATCGACTGTCATTCCCCAGCCGTCTTTGACGTGTTATTTTTTTGATCATACGGTATTTTCTATATTATTTCAATGTCTTTCTAGATTTGAATATGCTATTTTCCCATTATTTTCAATTGAATTTCTATTTTATAATGTGTGTGTCATTGATTTGCAGTGGACATCAATTATTACAAATAAGCTACGAGTATAAGCATTTGCAACGTGAGCTGTCAGTTATTTAATGTGGAATATGCCTAGATCATAATATATGTATACTTGGATCTTGGATATAGACGTGGATAAGTAAATCAATATGGAAACTGTCGCAAACATATCAACGACATCACACGCGGTGCTTGTACTCTATCTATCCTTGTCGAGGACATATCGTCCGCGCGCCAAATTGGAACATTAATTTTAAAAATTTAATTTGTAAAATGCTTATATTTGAACAATAAATTGAATGTTTACTGTCACAAAAATTAAATGATATAAAAAATATATTTAGCCACTCCGTACGAATATCAATATTCTTAGGAAATCTATGTATATCTTAGAAAAGTATATGCATGTGATGTGGCTTAATATAAATAATAGAACAACTGAATACTTTACTTGCCTATAAAAGATAATTCGGGGACCTTTATATTAGAACTTTCACACACTAAACACTTTCTAGTCATTTTTACGAGTATTTAGAAAGTCCAACGAAAAAAAAATAGAAATATAGTTGCACAAACTTAAAATTAATTTCTCAATGAACACACTTGCATCCTTGGCTATATAAAAGCGATCGATAAAAGAGTAATTAATACAATTTTTAAAATAAAAAACGCAAAAAACAAGCGTCGTTACACAATGGAAATATGATTATGACAATATGATGACAATGAAAAGTTTATTTCCATAACAATGTATAGGTAATTTGTACTTTCTAAACCGTATAAAATTGTGATTATTTCGGAAATACGTGCAAATTTTAATGCGCATGCGCAAAGTAAGGTCCTCGAGAAAGACAAACTTATTGAGCATTTCATAAGTGCAATAAAGAAGGTTTGAAAATGGCATGTCGTGATGTTGGATACATATTTTTTAATGCTAAACTTGGGCGTTGATTTATCCACGTAAGTATATAAGATCTAGGATCTAGGGGAATATGGCAGGAGTTCCAAACCTAATTTATTTACTAATGAATTTTGTGTATATTTTTTTTCCGTAATTTTTTCCGATATAATTATTATTATTATATTATATTTTATACACACCCTGGTAAGTCCAACCATATTCATATAAAGGGTATTATATACCCTTTATAAAGGATAATAAAGGGATCAATACCGAATATTGCCTCATTGTTTTTTGAACCAATCAAATAAATACATATGATATAAAAGGGGAGCATGGTACAAAGAAAACAAGGTATGATCGATAGCGGCCCTAATTTCGTTCAGTTTGCGCATACCACCTGTGACGTCATACGCCATACAAAAAATATCCATATTGTTCAATTGCCACTAATAAAAAAGACATAAAATAGGGAAGAATTAGGACATAACCCCAAAAGTTATGCCAGATCATCGAGCTTGACATTTGAAAAGTTATGATACATTTATTATGTGTCATGTGTTTGACAATTTGAAATTGGCGCGCAGAGCTTACCGACCAATAGTGCCGTTTATCACCTGTGACGTAGTGACCAACCTGCGCAATATCATACCTTGTTTTCTTTGTATCATGAAAGGGGAGTAATATTATTAAAATGCTGATTCAATACAGGGTGAGTCTTAAATAAGTGCGAGAAAATTTTTTCGAAATATACTACCCTTAGAAATATTTGAGCTTTTTTTAAGACTGACCCTGTATAGACTAGCCATTCTGCTCTTCGGGGCGGAGACGAATCTTACAAAACAGATAATCTGTTCGGGCGTTCTTGAGTTATTTAACTAAATAATGGTAAATGTCTTAAAATGAATGGTATAACAGGGTATATAACTAACACGACTTTGTTTTTTTTTAAATTTCAGTATTATCTTAAATTAGTAGTTAAATTAACTACAAATTTTAACTACTTTTTTATATTTTATTTGTTACTGATTATATTGATGGCTAACCAACATTTTGTATTATAGGACGCGGTCATTACTTCTTTGTCTAATTGAATTTGAAAATTTTATTTATATATATAGATTTTTTTGGATACACTCCTTTACTGAGTTTAAATGAAATTATCAGAAAAAATTGTAAAATCGAAACGATCATCTTAATTTTTGCAAATTTTAATATTATCTTGAAAAAAAGAAGCTTTAAAAATGTCTAAAAAGTGTTAAATTAACAGAAGAACTAATTATTATAAACCAAATGAACTTAATCTAGTACTTTTACCATACGGTTTTCTACTATCGAACTGTAACAATTGAAAATATTTATCGATACATTCACCCCTCCAGCCAATTGCTAAGAATTATCCGGAGGTCACCATTGACGTCAATGCTGCGGTCACGTGGTACTGTAGGCTCTTCGGTACTATTACACCAACCGCAAAATAAATGCCATCAAGTGGGCATGAAAACAATTTATAGGGTGGCACAAATTACATAAACCAGATATAAATTAATATTTTAAATGTTTATGAAATGTTCAGCATTCCCGGGAAGTTTTTCCTTTAATATATGAATATTTCTGATTGTATTTAATGGTTTGTTTTGTTGTTTTATAAAAAAATTTGTCGGTAGATAGGCGTTAAAATATTTTTTTGCGTATTGTGAATATTTTTAATTTTTTAATTAATTTACCTTGTTATTGTTTTTATAATTAGGTATTGTTTTAAATTTATAAATCAACTAGACATGGATTATACAGGGTGGCGCACCTCATTCGCCTCGGTTGATTATACGAAAACAGAAAGATGTAGAAACAAAATATTTTATGTGGGGAGGCAATGTGCACAATTTAAAATTATTTTGAAATGTACAGGGTGTTTCAGAACTAAGATCCATACCAAAGTTATATTTTTTCTTATGGAACACCTGGTATTTTATTTCATTTTTGGTTTCTTGGGTCCAAAAAAAGGCATTTATTACAAGGGTTACATATATTTAAAATCTTTGGTTTTTGAGATATTTAAAGAAATTTAAATTTGCATGCTACAATAGAATAGATTATTAACACTCTGTACATTACTTTTCAGAATTAAGTGTTGTGTTGAGTTTAAAGGTAAAGAAATAAACTTTATTGAAAAATAGTACTGCTTTCTTAAATTTATACAGGGGTATCAACAATTGCTGATTTATTTTAAGGATTTATTCTATATAAAAACTTAGTTATTTCAAATGCAACATCCTGTATTTTTTAAAATAAACCGAAGCAGGTTCAAATGCTCTTTCAAACTATATTAGAGTTTCCTATACCTATCTAGCTCAGATTTTGATTAAAAAGGGATTTTTAGATAAAATTGCAATCAAGATGGCTAATGTCGCCATGGCAATTTTTTACTGACAGTTAGTAACTATTTTCAAAGTCGACATTAGTTTATGAACGATATTATTTATGATTTATAACAGTTTACTTAGATTTACCTACTCTAGTTTAATAAGTAAGTATTCATTATTTTATCAAGAAAAATAAAGCAGTATCCGCTGGTGGAACGAATGGATATGTTACTAGTGATTTTATTTTGTGAGGAAAATTGCTTCTTGGCCTCAAGAGCTTATGCTCAAAGATATCCAAATAGGAATCTTTCTGATAAGCGTTTTTTTGAAAAACTACTTATCCTATTTCGCAGAGCTGGTACTGTGGTTTATAAAAAAAAACTATTAGGCAGAAACCTGTCGTTGGAAGTGAAGAAAATGAATTTGCCGCAATTAATCCATATATCTACAAGTCATCGTAAAATAAATCAAAGAACTACTTCTTCGTTTTTCTTGATAGAATAATAAAAACATATTTAATAAATATTATTTATTAAACTATTGTAGGGGTAAATTAAATAAAAGTAAATTGGTATAAATTTAAATAAGTCCATAAACTAATTTCGATTTTGAAAATAGCTACTAACTGTCACTAGAAACTTGCCATGATGACACAACCCTCTTGGTTGCCATTTTATTGAAAAAATGCTCTTTATTCAAAATCTGTGCTAGATAGGTATAGGAAACCCTAATATAGTTCGAACAAGCATTTGATTTTGCTTCGATTTATTATAAAAAATACAAGGTGTTGTATTTGAAATATCGAAGTTTTTATGTGAAATAAATCCTTAAAATAAATCAGCAATTTTTGATACCCCTGTATAAATTTAAGGAAGCAATACCATTTTTTAATAAAATTTATTTCTTTACCTTTAAACTCAGCACAAGAATTAATTCTGAAAAGTATTGTACAGGGTGTTAATAATAATAATATACCTACTCTATTATAGCATGCAAATTTAAATTTCTTTAAATATCTCAAAAACCAAAGATTTTAAGCATATGTAACCCTTAATAAATGCCTTTTTTTGGGCCCAGGAATTCAAAAATGAGACAAAATACCGGGTGTTCCATAAGAAAAAATATAACTTTGGTATGGATCTTAGTTCTGAAACACCCTGTATATTTCAAAATAATTTTAAATTGTGCACATTGCCTCACATATACCCATAACATATTTTGTTTCTACATCTTTCCGTTTTCGTATAATCAACCGAGGCGAATGAGGTGCGCCACCCTGTATAAAATCGATTTTTTATTTCTACAGTATGTCCCCGAATTGTCTTTACAAGTGGAAAAACTTTTTTATTATTTACATTTTAGGAAAAATGAATTTGTTCATAAGAATTTTTGCTTGTTTTAAAATGGTTAATACCGTTTATAGTTTTCCAAATTTTCATACGAGAGAATTAAAAAAAAACATGAAAATATAGTTGAATTTCTTTCCAAGTAAAAATCAAAACGCATGGTAATTTCGTTTTCATTCTTTAATAGATTGTTATTGATAGAATCTTATTTAACGTCACATTTTTTGCTGTTTTAAAATTTAAAGAAGCCCAAAATTCACTTTCAATGCTACAGAAAGGATGATAATAGTTATCGGAAAATGTTATACTTTAACATTAAAAAAAATATGACGTTAATAAAAATTAATAATAACCATCTATAAACGAAGGAAATCCAAATTATATTACCATAAAAACGAAACCATATTTTTATGCTTTTTTTAATTTTCAACGGTATGGAAATTTGGAAAAGTAGAAATAGGATTAACAATTTCAGAACAAGCCAAAATTCTTATGAAGAATGCATTTTTCCCAAAATGTCAGTAATAAAAAAAACCTCTTTTAGTGATAATCCGGGGACATACTGTGTGTTGTTATTTTATCGATTTTTGAGAAACTTATACATTAGGGTGCACCAAAAAGAAATTACTGTGAAAATATCGTTCACGACGATGAAAGAAAAATTCTGGTAAAGTTTGAGATCTTAATATTAATATTGTATACCTATGTATGATTTTTCATTTAATCTGCTCGTTTGAAAGTTATTGAGAATATTTAATACACTGTGTAGATTAAGTGACTGTGTTTTTTTTCTTGCCTGGCGAACAATGCTTTTAGTTTTAGTGTAATTTGGTCCACTGCAGTGAAATACAAACGAACCCATGATTGCTCATGTTGATGAAAAGCTAGACTAGATAAAAAAAAACAATGTTTTACCGTGTTATTTAAATGGAAAATAGAAAATTAAGCTGAGACATCTCTTAATATTAGAGCTCAAACTTTACCAGAATTTTTTTTCCTTATCGTGAACAATATACAGGGTGTTTCAAAACAAATGCGAAAAACTTCAAGGGGCGATTCCTTGTTCAAAATAAAGGGTAGTTTGCTTCATAAACGTTGGGTCAAAAGTCAACCATTCGGGAGATATCGCGGTACAAAGATGGCGGAAAAATAATGTTTTTATTTTTTATCTTGAAAACGAAAAGAGATAGACTAATGAAATTTTACGGAAGCATTACTGTTATGAAAACACACTTTCTGGTAATTTGTTCACTTTTTTAGAATGAGTGGAAGGGGTTGAAATAAACTACCCCTATCATTCTTGTTAATGAAATTTAAAAAAAAATCTTATCAAACACATGCAAAAAAATTAATTGTGATAGTTTAGTTTATTTAGAATCTTTTTTGTGTTTTTTTGATAAAACTCACCGATTTGAAATTAAAAAATAAAATGTAAAGCATTACATGTCAGGACAAAAAACATTTTTAGATAAAGAATCTAGTGGACAGCTGTAATTTTTTAGGAAAAAATCCAGGAAGGAACACTCCACTAACTGGACCAGAACCGTTTTGTTTTCCAAACGGGTATCAACTGAAAGCGGAACTGAAGAATCTGAAAACTCCATCCGTAACTTGGAATGGGTGTCCTCCAACGGTCTATAAGACACTCGGAAAAGTTCGTCAGAACTTACGACCGAGAGAAATCAAAGGTTTTCCTTGAGTTAAGTAAAAACAATCTTCGGATTGTCACGGGCTTTCTAACAGGACACTGTCTCCTCGATGAACACCTCAGCAGGCTGAAGCTGAGAAACAATGGCGAATGCAGACTCTGTGGGGAAAATGGGGAATCACCAGAACACCTTATCACTGAGTGCGCCGAGACGACGACCATTCGTGCCATGAACGTTGGTACGGCTGATGTCTAGAACGGAGAGCTGGCCTCTGTGGAGCCGTCTCAGATATTGGCTCTTGTTCAAGCCCTGAGACTGAGGGGAATACACAATAGTTCTCTAAGGTCGCGGTGATTAACTCCCCTCCTAAACATTCTACATTCTACATCGTCGTTTTGAACTGTGCTGTTCAGAAAACCGAAACGGCCCGTTACAAGATCGTTCGGAATATTTTGATTTATATGCATTCGAAATTATATGACACGGACAAACGGATCGGCATGTAAATGGACGCCGATTGACGTCAATGAAAGTCAAGTCAGTCACAGACCCGCGTTCCCGCGGCGGCACTAAACAAGTTTTTAGACTTTCTATTTTTGTTACGGCCGCCCAAGTAAGTCCGTTTGAACGAATCCGCTAATAGAATACGTTATTTGATTTGTTTATTAAGTGATGGCGCGCTGGTAATATTGCGAGAATCGGTGCCATAATTCGCGGGAATTTCGAAATTTCGCGCTAGTGTTGACGCTTTGGTGGGGGCAATATGCCTGGCGAGTGGTATTTTAGCGAGACAATTTTTCAGGTAAGCGGAAATAGTTTTACTAGATACTATGTATACAGGGTGGCGACACTCATACGACGCGAAGGCTCCAGTGAGAACGGGAGTTTAATATTGAAATTAAATTTTGGGAACATTATGTAGGTTAATTGAAAGCATTTTACAAAAATATATAGTTTTTTTTGGAGACACCCTCTCCAAAAAAAGTTACTCATCAAAGTTGTTTTTTTTTGTAACGCTACATCCTATATATTAATTGATTTTTGGATTCTAGGAAAAAAATAAAGGTGAGTTTCATTAAAGAAGTATATGCCTGAATTGTAAGGATTTTGACATATTTCACATTTTGTGAAAATGTAGAAATAATTTTAAATTTCAATAACAGCTACTTAAATTCAAATTCACCCTGTATAGCCTGATATTTAATTACAATAACCATTTATGTTAAACCAAATTAAAATTTGTCCTGAAAAGTTCTACAGGGTGAAACAAAATTATTTTTAACATTTGCCACTTTAAAAAGGAAGTTACTCCTTTATTTTAAATGGAATACCCAGTATATTATACTGGTATTTAATGGAGACTACATATATCTTTAAAATATTATTGTTGTTAATATTGTTGCGGGCCGGTGTGGACTCGACCTAACCTCACAATATGGCCCGCCCTCGGATGACCTTAACATCGCATAGACACCGCAATGATTCATTCGTTCGAGAAGAATCGAGTCCCACTGGAATGGACTAGTACATATGAGAACATTCGAAAACCTTCTCTACGCACCTAACGATCTATGGACTATTCTAGAGTTCTTTACCTGTCGGTATAAAAGCCGGCGGCGGTGGCCTACAGGGGGCAGTTATAAATATACCAGTGCAGTTGACGCGCTAAAATTCAAAATAAATTCTTAGTTATAAATCGTTTGTAAATAGTTCTATAAGTCTTTTATCGTTATTGTTTTTTGTTAATTAGTGTTAAATAAATAGTGTTTAAATAAATTGTGACTTTCTATCCACACGGAACCGACGAAAAACGTAACAATTGGTGTCAAGTGTGGTGTGTGATAGACAAGAAAAATAAAAGACTGACCATGGCTCTGAAAAATTGTTGAGAGACTTGAAAGTGTCCGAACTGAAATGTATATTGGAAGAGAGAGAGTGCGAGACAGATGGAAAGAAAAAGCATTTTGCAAGCTAGACTGAGAGACGTTTTTGGTGGAGGAAGGTGAGGATCCTGACACACATTTTGCTTTGAGTTGGAAGGTGACCTTGACTCGTGCCTACACAAATTAGACGACAACTTGAACAATTTGAATAGTAAAATGATTAACTTGGAAGAGAGTTGGAATGATAAAATGACAGAGAATTCCTCAAAATTAGACGACAACTTGAACAATTTGAATAGTAAAATAATTGACTTGGAAGTTAATTTAGAAGAGAAAAATCAGTGATAAAATTATGGAAAGATTCCCAGGATTTAAATCAATACATTAGAATCATACAGATCATCGAAAATTCTAAAGATACTACAGGCCAGCTTTAATAATAAAATACTTAATTTAGAAGAAAAGATAACAGAAATCCAGGAATCTTCCAGGGAATTAGAAGAAAAGATTATAGATAATTCTACAGAACTACAAGACAAAATAACACAATTGAGGACGATGTAAATAAAAAAATCGAAATTTTAAAACAAGAAATAGCAAAGGCAAATTCACCAAAATGTCAAGAAACATCGGAGGCACCGAAACTAGTCGAAAATAAGTATATCTCAAAGTCAGTTATTAAGCCTCCACAGTTTGACGGAAAGACCGCTTGGGCCAATTATTTTTGCCAGTTTGAGGCCGTTGCGAGAGCGAACGGATGGACAATCGCTGAAAAGGCTACCGCTTTGACTGTCGCACTGCGAGGAGATGCGACTGATATTCTGCAGACATTGTCACCATCGGAACAGGGAGATTATCAGCAATTGGTACGACATTTAGAAATGAGGTACGGCCAAGCTCATTTGGAACATGTCATTCCCAGCTAAAAAATCGCATTCAAAAGTCAAATGAGTCTCTGCAGGAGTTTGAAGCCGACGTAGCCCGCCTCGTTCGCCTTGCGTACCCTGCTACGCCAGAGAATGTTATGGAGCGGTTGGCAGTACAGGCATTCTCCGACGACTTACGTGACAACGAGACAAGACAAGCACTTCTCCTAGCCCACCCAACGCACTTGGTGGATGCTTTAGCACGTGCCCTAGAATTTGAGGCCGCGAAACAAAGTTCTCGGTCTTTAGGAAGAGTACGGGCCATCGACGAATGTTCTGACGAATCCGTGGAAGGGATTATTCGGAAGATAATGGACCAGTACATGGGCAAGAAGGGACCGATTCATTGCTGGAACTGCGGACAGGTAGGACACGTGCGAAGCCGTTGTAAGGAGAAGAACGAAGAACCGGCTTCGTCGAGGTCGGAAAACTACTAAGGGTCGAAATGAAGGGGCACACGTCGACCTGTACCCAACATGCCCCAACGAAAACTGCTCGAGTCGCCTCGCTACAACACAAATTCAACAGCATGTTTGTGGATGGTTTTGTTGATGGAGAGTTCCGGACTATGCTGTTGGATACAGGAGCGACGAAAACTATTATCAGACCGGACATTCTTAAAACATCGAAGAAGGTTAAAACAACACAATGGCGACTACGTACTGCTACGGGGGGCTCTGCTGCTGTCCATGGAGAAGTAAACCTTAATTTTGTTATTGGGAGCACCAGTTTTGAACATCCAGTGGTAGTAGCAGATATCGAAGATGAACTTATTCTCGGAATGGACATCATGGCCACTAGAGGTTTTGAACTAAACTTCAAACAGGGAATTTTGAAAATAAATGAAGAAGAAGTGGTTCTACATCGAAAATGTGAGGAGACGCTTCGCGTGGTGGTAGCAGAAGATGTTTCGATCCCTGAGCGCTGTGAGATATTTTTGGATGGTTGCCTGGAAGATAAAATGAATAATGGGAGTATTATTCTGTTGGAGCCAAGGAACCATGACAGCGAAATAGGACGGGGGATCGCTGTTGGAAAAGCCCTGCTACGAGCGAAGAAAACTGTACCGGTGAGAGTAATGAACACGAATTATTATTCTGTATCCTTGAAGAAGGGAACCCTCTTAGGGTACTGTTGTTCGGTCTCCTCAGTCGTTCGAAGCGTGGAAGCCTCCAAAGTTTCGACTTCAAAAATTCCGGACAAAATGGTGAAGGAGTTAGTAAACGTTAAAGGATTATCTCCCGAAAATAGAAGAAAATTGAGAAACCTGATAATCAAGTATCAAGATGTGTTTGATAAAGGAGAAGCAGGACAGAGAGGTCGTACCAATTTAGTACAACACAAAATTGATACCGGAGATGCACGACCAATCAAACAAAATCCGAGAAGACTTCCGCTCGCCAAACGTGAAGAAGCTGATAAAATCCTTCGAGAAATGAAAGAAGAGGGTGTCATCGAACCATCTAACAGCCCGTGGACATCGCCGGTAGTACTAGTAAAGAAGAAAGACGGTACCACCAGGTTCTGTGTTGATTATCGGCAGCTCAATAATGTTACCAAGAAGGATAGTTATCCCCTGCCGAGGATAGACGATACTCTAGACACGCTGGCGGGGTCAACGATATTCTCTACGTTAGATCTGAAGAGTGGATATTGGCAAGTCACATGGCGCCGAAAGACAGAGAGAAGACAGCGTTCTCGGTGGGCACCGGACTGTGGCAATTTACCGTCATGCCTTTTGGATTGTGCAACGCGCCAGCTACCTTTGAGAGACTAATGGAGTCTGTGTTAAAGGGTCTATCCTGGACTACCTGTTTAGTGTACCTGGATGACATCATAGTGGTTGGGAAATCCTTTGACGATCATCTGAAGAATTTGGAAGAAGTTTTCAAGCGACTAGGGAGCTCTGGTTTGAAACTTGGGACATGTAGTCTCCTCCCAAGGAGTTGCGGTAGATCTACAGAAGACCAAGACAGTGGAAGAGTGGCCAATACCTAAAGATAAACATGAACTACGAAGCTTTTTGGGACTATGCACATATTATCGCCGCTATGTACAGGGTTTCGCCACCATCGCAAAACCATTGACCAGACTTACCGAAGGCGAGAGGCGTTTCTCTTGGGACTCAGATCTGACGAGGCATTCCGAACATTGAAGAAGGCCCTGACTAGTGCGCCCATACTTAGCTACCCCCTTGGCAACGGAAACTTTATATTGGATACCGACGCTGGCAATGTTGGATTAGGCGCTGTTCTGTCTCAAATCCAGGATGGTCAAGAAAAAGTAATTGGTTATTTTAGTAAGACCTTGTCAAAACTGGAAAGGAACTACTGCGTGACCAGACGAGAATTACTAGCCGTAGTTAAAGCAGTGGAACACTTCTACAAGTATCTCTATGGAAGAAAGTTCTTGTTAAGAACAGACCATGCTGCTTTGAAATGGCTGTTGCAGTTTAAGAATCCTGAAGGGCAGGTAGCTAGATGGATCGAACGATTACAAGAATTTGACTTCGACACAGAACATCGAGCTGGGGCAATCCATCGAAATGCCGGCGCACTTTCCAGAAGACCTTGCGATAAGGACTGTAAGCATTGTTCCCGAGCAGAAGAGAAAGAAGCGAAACTCGTAAGAACAACTGTGGTTAATGATACTTGGCAACCCGAAGATCTTGCAAATGACCAAACCAGTGACCCAGAATTAGGTTTAGTAATTAACTAGAAAAATGCAGACCTAAGACCAACGTGGGAAGAAGTTTGCAGATATTCGCCGAACGTAAAGTCGTACTGGGCTCAGTGGAATTCCTTGGTAATAGATAACGGACTACTTCGCCGTGTGATCGAGAGACCGGAGGGACAAGAAGAGAGAAGGCAGATCGTCATTCCAAAGAAGAGGATCCCGGAAGTCTTGGAGGAAGTTCACAATGGAACCAGCGGTGGACATCTCGGTGTTACCAAGACACTTGCAAGCTGCGGGAACGGTTCTATTGGGTGAACTGCAAAGGAGATGTGAGGAAATGGTGCAAGAAATGTGACGTTTGCGCCGCCATCAATGGACCACAAAAGCGCGGTAAAGCCCCAATGCGCCAGTACAATGTAGGCAGTCCCTTCGAACGAATAGCGATCGACGTGGTTGGTCCTTTCCCAGAGTCGAACGATGTCAACAAATATATTGTGGTAGTAATGGATTACTCCGCAAATGGGTCGAGGCCTACGCGTTGCCAAATCAAGAAGCGTCCACGATTGCTGATGCCCTTGTTAAAGAATGGATCTGCAGGTTTGGTGTTCCCATGGAGCTTCATTCAGATCAGGGAAGAAACTTTGAGTCCAATCTGTTCCAAGGCTTTTAGATGTATCAAAAAACTTTTAATAAGAGTAACTTTAACTCTACATATATGTTTCGGCTTGTTAGGCCTTTTTCAAGAGTTTTTTAAGAACTAATCGTCTAACTACACTGTAACTATATACATTTCTTAATGAAAACTCAATTAAGTTACTACCCAGAGAAACAAAAGGTAGACGCTTAAATTACATTGAACAGTTAGAAATACTAAAATCTGTTAAAAACGAAAATAATGTTAACGACCAACAAGGATTTCTAAACACATTTTTTATTACCCCTATTGTAAACTCTCTGAACCCACCCCCATATAGCAAATATATATATATATATATATATATATATATATATATATATATATATATATATATATATATATATATATATATATATATATTATATATATATATATATATTATTACTGCCTATATATATATATATATATATATATATATATATATATATATATATATATATATATATATATATATATATATATATATAGTTACAGTGTAGTTAGACGATTAGTTCTTAAAAAAACTCTTGAAAAAGGCCTAACAAGCCGAAACATATATGTAGAGTTAAAGTTACTCTTATTAAAAGTTTTTTGATACGTCTAAAAGCGTGCTTTATTAAAATACTAATACAAAAAATAATTTTCTTTTGAAATTTTCAAAGTAAAATAACTCGGTTATTTTAGACTTATTGAACGGCAAAGAGAAAATAAGTTTCTTTTATCGAGATCTACCAGCCCTGAAAATATTTGCACTTATTTAAACTCACCCTGTATAACACTTTATTAAAAGTCGAACAATACAGGATACTGATAACTGTACATATTAAGAATTTCAATATCTACGAACTTTTTATGGTACTATAGTCAGTAACAATTCTTCCCATATATAGCTTTAGATAATATATATTTATACACTGTCATCTGAATATGCAAATTATGAACTTCTGTAATCCAAATATACTAATTAGTTTACCCTATTAACTCAGATGATTGAATTCACGCCACTCCTGACTAAAACGTTTTATTAACAAGTTAATTTAAACGCGAAAGTAGATGCTTTTATGTGCCGTATGTTACCGCTCAAAATTATGCGTCTTATACGTAGAATGTGTAACGTTAATTGATAAAGTATAAGGAAGACCAAAAAAAACTTCTGACGTAAACGTTTTTTTTAACGGATTATTATCAAAATATCATTACAAGTTTCTCTTGTTATGAGAAGGTTGTTTCTAATTACTAACTTATTTTTTTTATATTTACTGCATCTAATTACTCTAATTATCGATTTTTGCCTAAAAAGAATATCAATTATCTAAGAAATGTTTGTTTTTTGGTTCTTATCCATTTCTAGTGAAGCGGTTTTGCTATGTAAATTAGTTTAATAACTTAATTGGCAACTAAGTTACTGCTCTTTTTCAAATTGACAGTAAATCAACATAACATTTAATTCAGTTAGGTATACGTACTGTGTTTTTTATTTTACTTAAAAAAAAGGGAAATATTTTTGAGGCATTAGGACTGAAAGAATGTTGAGGTATATTTGGAACACCAAGTTTGTTGACACTATCAATATGCACATATTATGAAGGTTTACTGAGATTTGATTACGTCTTGGAGTCTTGACAATTAAATTGAAGAATTAATTGCTTTGGTGAGAAATTTCAAGACATTTTTTTGAACAGTAGTTGCTTTTACCTATAAATAGAAAAAAAAATTGTATGTGCACTATGTGCGCATATTTGAAGTAAAAGTAAAGTAAAGATTTCAGTTAACGTCTCCTTTTTGCTGCCAGGGCTAATCTGGACGGGGCCTACTTTGTTTACGCGGAATCCAAACCGCGGTCCACGGCCATATCATGGTCAATGGCCTACCTACTTGGCAATTGTCTAAATCAACTCTTACTCACGAGATATCCGATCTCATCCGGTCTCGAACCGGCGTGAATGAGCAGTGTGTGTCAATAGATTTTACACTTTTGCCTTTATTGGACAACAGCATGATACACAGTTTCGAACCGGTCACCCGTCCATCCTCTAGTATCGTCTTACGTCGCTTAACTTCGGTGTTCTAATGGGAACTGGTGGTGTTTCGACGTAGCTAGGCCGTTGCCCTGCATATTTGAAATGAAACTTCTTACTAACAGCTATTAAATTGAAGGATTTGAAGAATATATTATATTTTTTATGAATGCTTTTTATAAACTTCAAAAAAATTAGAGTAATATAAAACCGTATACTATTCTAGCTCTATAATTTTACAATGTTTTTTTTAATTTTTATTAAAAAACGATAATTCTATTACCCAGCCGGATAGCTGTGGCCATTAAACCAAAATACTACTACATCTATATCTCTGACTACTACTAACTGTTACTAACCAACAATTTGTTTTGTATAGTCTGTGGTCTGTTTTTGTTTAAATGTTTTGTTTATTATTCAAGTTAGGGATTTATTTTTAAATTAATTTTAATCGTTAGGCAACCAGTATTTCTTTTGCATAAATAAAATTATTGTCACTCTGAACTTTACATAACCAAATTGTCACTCTAACTTGCTGTCTTTTTTAGACAGATGTCACTTGTCTTCAATTCATTATTCGAATTCTCAGAATGTTGTTAAGAAAAGTTTCATTTTAAAATAAAATTTTAATCAATCACAATTGTTTATCTCCATCATTTGCCGGATTAATAATATAGAAATTACAGCTCAATCACAAACAGTTCATTATTTATAGCAAAGAATATCTTAATACCCATAGTGATTTACAGTAATTTTATTAAATGTGTGTCACAGCCTTGAATTTTTACTAACAACGCGCGTAAAGAAGTTTCACTTCAAAAAAAAGAATTGTTAAGTTGACTAGATTTTTATTTTAGAAGTAAATTCAGTGTATTTATTAAAAATTGTTGTCCAGTGAGTTGATTTTTATATTTGAACACATTTTTTTTGACTGATATATTAGAAACATATTACACTTGAATACCAGTGAACTGGGAAACACTGAAGAAAGTATGAACATATAGATAGCAATTCAACATGCTCAATAACACAAAAAAACAAAAGTTTTATGAAATATGCGAAAATAACTATTTTTGTGGTAATTTATACAGGGTGGCACCTCTCATACGCCGCGGAGGCTCCAAGGAAAACGACAGTTTGTATTGAAATGAAATTTTGTGAGCGTATGTAGGTTAATTCAGGGCACTTTTTAAAAATATAGAGAGTTATACAGGATGTCCCCAAGAAAAGTTGCATATCAAAGTTGTGTTTTTTGTAATGGAACACCCTATATATTAAATGATTTTCGGATTTTGGGAGAAAAATAAAGGTGAGTTTTATAAGAGAAGTATATGACTAAAATGTAAGGGTTTTGACATATAACACATTTTCTAGAAATAAAGAACAATTTTTAAATTACAATAAAAGCTACCTAAATTGGAATTTACCCGGTATAGCCTAATGATCCAAAAAGTTATACAGGGTGAGACAAAATTAATATTGAACATTGTTCACCTTTAAAGGCATGCTACTCTCTTATTTTAAAAGGAACACCCAGTATATTATTCCGATATTCAATGGAGAATTTATGTCTCTTCAAAATACTATTAAGGTTGCCTATACCTCAAACAAAGATTTTCCTAGATATTTTCATGTACATGATTTGATCTGAGTAGATCTTTATAATTTGATAAAATATAGGTGGCTGTGATATGGGTCTGACGTTACTTCATCATAGCTGTCTAATTAATTCAACTTTAACAACTAGTTATCGTTTTGTGTCAGTTAAAACAAAAAAAAATTCTCAGAAATTTGCCGAAAATGCGAACTTTCCTACATCAGAGAACATTGATATGATTCTATTAGTTGGTGAATGCAGTATACATTCAATTAATAGAATACTTATATAGATTTTATCTAGTCTGGTTTTTTTATGAGGATATGTTAAAGACAGTGTTTACAAAACTCGACCAACTAGTGTCGACAACATGAGTGAAATTATTGTAGCTGCTTTTCGAGGTAGAACTCCACATAATGCCTTTTAAAATGAAAAGATCCTTTTGAAAAGACAATCATTTTATGCAGTTAACAGGAAAAGAAGCATTTTGAGCATTTGATTTCATCTAGCTAATGTTTGTCACATAATTATAGGTTTATATCTAGTTTTAATTCTGTAATAATTAAAAAATGTTTTAAACGTGTATCTTTTTATCACCCTTGAGTATTTTACTCTACAATCTTTATTTTTTGTGAAATTAACAAAAGGTACATCACACACAGCCACCTAGATTTTTTCAAATAATAATGGTTTACTGACGCAAAATCATAAAAATTAAAATATCTGGGAAAATCTTTGTCCAAGGGGTAGGCAACCTTAATAATATTTTGAAGATATATAAATTCCTCATTGAACACCGGAAAAATATACTAGGTGTTCCATTTAAAATAAAGGAGTAACTTGCTTTTAAAAGTGACTAATGTTCCACATTAATTTTGTCTCACCCTGTATAACTTTTCTGGTCAAATTTCAATTTGGTTTAACATACAATGGTTACTGTAATTAAATATCAAGCTATACAAGGTCAACTAAAATTTAGGTAGCTGTTATCGAAATTTAAAATTTACTCTTCATTTTCACAAAATGTGAAATATGTCAAACTCCTTAGATTTTAGGTATATGCTTCTTTAATAAAACTCACCTTTATTTTTTTCCTACAATCCGAAAATCAAAAATAAATTAATTCTAAATATATAAACAGTTATTATTGACATCAACAAAACTTACTCCTTAACAATACTTAAGGGACATAAAGTCTCACAATTATCAAATGCAAGGTCTGCTAGTAAAAATGTTTAAGCTTATAAACAAAAAACTCTTAATACAAAACTAAAATGTCAAAACGAATAACAATGTCAGGAAATAAATAAAACATGTGGCAACTTAATTTTTTTACAGTAGAGCTACCACCGAATCCCCATCGGGAAATTTAAATTCCAGTTAGTCAGCGCGGCACCGAATATGTCCATGATTGGCAATAATGAATTTAAAAATCGCGCCCTCGATTGCGTAACTAAAAGTTTAATTGGTATCGAATATATTTTCTCTTTATCATTTTTCAAATAAGTCCAAAATAACAGAGTTATTTTACTTTGAAAATTAAAAAAAATATATTTTTTGATTAAATTTTTTCGAAACACTGGATCTTTTCTGGGTTTTCTTTCTTGTTAATTTAATCTACTACCTATGGTGCTATATTATCAACAGATTATGTTTTTTAGTTAAAACCTAATAAAAGATCAAAACTATTTTTCAAAAAATTCCAAATTTTCATAAATAAAGACGTGTTTTGAGTCGAAATAAACTACCCTTAAAATTATTTGCACTTATTTAAGATTCACCCTGTATAATTCATAAACATTTTTACCCTATTAAAAAAAACTTTTGATGCCAACTTTTTGGCACACACTGTATTCTAATACACGCCAAAGATAATCTAGTTTAATGAATGTTATTTTTAAAAAGTTAATTACAATATCAATTAATTGAGAATTTTTCGGATATGTCCTTCACAATAGCGTTTGCATTTAATCATTTTGTAAACAAGTAAAAGTGCATTTATTTATTTTAGATTTATTTTAATAAATAACGATGCCATTATTCCATACCATATGGAATAATTATAGTATTCTTGAATTGAATATGGAGACAAAAATATCCTTGAACTGGCAGCTGGGAATAGTTAGAAAAAATCTACATAAAGCTGTCGATTGTATTGTAATATGCAAAAATGATCTTATGAAACTGCGTGGAAAAGTTTTATTTCTAGTTTCAGGTCGTTAGCATGTCTGTAATTAAATAAAAATAATCAACGGAAATTTAAAGATTAAATTAGATATATTCATATGTTTATATGGCCTTTATTGTGCCTATTGATAACACAGTGGAACACATACTCTTTATAGAAATATGAGGTGATTTATTTTATAAAAGTTTAAAGCACTTAATTTATACATTTTCTGATAACTGATGTGAAATAGCATCATTATTTAACACCAGTTACCAGAAAATGATGTATATTTCTTGCATTCATTTGATGTTGAATATAACTTTACTTGTCCTATTTTTTCCCACATCTCTATTTTTGTCCCTTTTTGATAATAATAATTATTTTATGGATATGAATTTAATTTGAAGAGGTGGAAAAAATTAATTTAGCTGTAACTAATAATTAATTAAACGATCTTTACCTATATTTGGTGCTTCCTTGCCATTTATACTTACTTATATTTATACAACTTGGTATACTGTATATGTACTGATGCTTCCAAACCCAATGCAGGAACAGGGATCGTAGTATTTGGGCCGAGAACTAAATATTTCAAACCAATGGGCAGCCACTAGCCTCTTATAGGCAGAAATCTACGCTAGCGAAAGATGCGTACAACTTATCTAAGATAAAAACTATGGGAAATAAAAAATAGCCATTTTATCTGATAGTCAAGCAGCGTTATAATAGCTATCAACTTAGTACCAATCAATTCGATGTTGGTCAAAGAATGCATAGAAAAGCTGACCAAATTAGATAAAGAAAACAAAGTCTTCCTACTCTGGATGCCAGCTCACCAAAGGTTAGAAGGTAATGAGAAAGCAAATGATCTAGCTAGAAAAGGAGCGAACACTCCACTAACTGGACTAGAACCGTTCTGCTTCCCCACTTTAGGAGATTCCCAAACTTGGAAGACTCCATCCGTAACCCGGAATGGGAATCCTGCAACGGTCTAAGACACTCGAAGAAGTTTTTAAAGACTTACGACCAAGAAAAATCAAAGATTTTCCTTAATAAGTAAGAAGAATCTTCTGATTGTCACGGGGTTTTTAACAGGACACTCTCTCCTGAATAAACACCTCAGTAGATTGAAGCTAAGAAAAAACTGCGAATGCAAATTTTGTGGAGAAAATGGGGCAACACCAGAACATCTCATCACGGAGTCGACAACCACTCGTGCCATAAACTTTGGTATGACTGATATTGGAGATGAAGAACCTACCTTCTGTTAAACCGTCCCAGATACCGGCTTTTGTCAAAGCCTTGGGACTGTATGATAAGTTATAACTCAAGAAAGGGGGACACAATAGATTTGTAAGGTCTCGGTGATTAACCCTCATCCCACTCATTCTACATTTTACATTGCCATTTATATCTTGAGATATAGCTATCGTCCCAAAAACCACTAGCTCTACGCCAACATACTTTCATTCCACTTCCCTGAAAGTCTCTTCTCCAGCTTAGCAATGTCTTGATGGAGCTGTTTCTTGTGAGGTACATTCAGGCTGAGAGCGTCGAGCGTCGCGTCGCGTTTGCGTCGCGTCCGCCCCATTGAACTCGATCCCCGACGCTGAGCGGACGCTAGCGCAACACCAAACGCGACGCTGTCTGCATGAACGGTCTAATTTAAGTTAAGTGAATTGATTACATTTCGACACGCGGACGCGAAGTAAACGCGACGCAACGCTCGACGTTGTCAGCCTGAATGTACCTTAAAAGTAACTTGTAACCACATAATTATCAATTTTGTGGTTACCCAAAAAGTTGTTGCATGATTCAGGTGTTAATAAACCTCAATATATGTCGAATCTTGGAAAAACTGTCTGGGGACCCACAAGAACTCTTTTCTGGGTTTTAGCCTCACTAAGGCGAGGAAATTTAGTATTTAAAAATTGCGTCACCTGTCTTGTCCATTGCTTTCACAAACTATTTGATCTACCCTAGTTTGATGTGCAAGGGCGAGAAGTAAATATTTTATTTCGGGATCAAAGTATGATTCTTTTCAGACCGGGAATAGAACATTCTCGCAAAATTTATTGTAGTTTCTATATATTTTTATATAGCAATATATTGCTTTATATGTTGCTATACATATAACTTTATTACCTACTAGGGATGGAAGGTGAAATATGCAAAAAAGAAGTAAAAAATGCGATAAAATAAAACGGGAAAATCGATTACGTTTATTGAATTTATTACAATTTGAGCGGGAATCCCCTCCCCCTTAAAAAAGCTTTCCGCTTTACTACAAAAGCTAGATATTTTACTAACACTTAATATCTTTAGTACCCCAAAATAACAATGTAGAGGCCAAAATATTCCTTTTTATCCCATCAAACTATCGAAAAGCAGTAAAAATAGGTAGGGAGCTCTGCCCAAAAAAGGGGGGATGGGGGAAAATCTTCGGAGAGCCAGATGCCCAAGTACTTAAATTTATCTACCCTTTTTATGGGCCTTGTATTAATGGAGTTTTGTTATAATGTAGTTTTTAAACACATCTGGATTTCTGGATATTATCATAAATTTGGTTTTCTTGATGTTCATGTTTAAACCCATTGCTTTGCTCCGTTCTCCTATATTGTTGACCATTTGTAGGTCGTGTATATTATCTGCAATCAAGCGGATTTTATTAATCCACACTCCGCTAACTTTGACTCCCATTTCCACGTCCTCTAGAGCCTCTTGGAAAATACCTTCTGAGTATAAAGTGAATAGGAGTGGACACAGCACGCAACCCTGTCGCACCCCCTTCTAACTTTTCTGGGATTGGACATGGTATGTGTTTTCAGTACTCACACAATGTTTTCAGTACTCTGGTTTTTCCAGTAAAATAAAATATTTCAGTTATTTTGCACAATGTTTATAATTTAGATAAAAATGCACAAACAAAAAACTACACAAACAAAGCACTTAATTATAAGTATCTTACTTTTATGGTTTAACCGCCAAAATCGTTATGAATAACGATGAAACAATAGTAATTATTGTGTTGTGGGTTGTGTGATTTTGTGAACTCATTATTCTTGGGAGTATCATTTAATATCAATTATACTATTTAAAACCGCACATTGGTATCCTTTCCCCGACACCCACTATTTAGCTCCGCCTCTGCATTGACGTCAATCCCTTATCTTGATATTGGTCGCTATAATACTACAGCTGCCGGGCATAGGCGTATCATATACTTCCTAATTAGTAAAATTGAACTTGAATTATTTCGCTGTTAATTCTATTTATAGAATCGAATGATTTAATAATATTTGAATAATGTTCAGACTTAAGAGAGGTTGTAAGTGTTTATTTTGGTCTATTTTGTTTATTTGGAAATTGAGACTGTCAAAAAAAGAAAATGTATGTGAAATAGGAATGGAAACTTATAATCTCCAAATGACCTAAAGATTTATACTGATACAAAAAAAACAAATGGTTATAAACAGAAGCGGTATTGTGTAGTAAAGTGTAAATTATCGATACATTTAATACTTGTTTACTAATTCTTAATACAAAATTAGCACGCCTATGTATTACCACAACAAAGTTTGGTGTGTGTTGTTTCTACTGTATCTGCGGTTATTGTGCGATCGAACGATAGGCAAATTCTTTTTAAACATGGTTACATATATTTGAATTATGTGTAGTTATCGTTTCATTAACGACGAAGAAAGTTTTAAGCATTACTCTTTGAAGGTATCCAAGGCAACGGCCTAGTTACGTTGAAACACCGGTTCCCATTAGAACACCGAAGTTAAGCGACGTAAGGCGGTACTGGTGGATGGACGGGTGACCGGTTCGAAACTCTGTATCGTGCTGTTGTCCAAGGGAAAACTGTAAAATCTATTGATACATACTGCTCATTCACGCCGGTTCGAGGCCGGATGAGATCGGATATCTCGTGAGTAAGAGTTGATTTAGACACTTCCTAAGTCGGTAGGCCATTGACCATGATATGGCCGAGGACCGCAGTTCGGATTCGGCGTAAACAAAGTAGGCCCCGTCCAGATTAGCCCTGGCAGCAAACAGGAGACGTTAACTGAAATCTTTACTTTCTTTGAAGTTATCCGGTCAGATTCCTTTTAATTATATACATATAATAGTATTACCTATATAATAATATAACCTAACCTAAGCATTGACAATATTTTGGAAAACAATGTAAAATATAATCTTCCATAGGTGGAACTCTGTAACGAATTAGAGATCGGTAGCCATGTAGAATACTGACCTTGGCCATACAAACTAAACGGCAAGCGACAGTATTCTTCATCGCTACCGATCGCTATTTAGTTACAGACTTACACCCCAGAAAGTTTAGACATTACTAATACGACTATTACGAATAATAAATCTGTTTCAGTAAATGTGTCAGAGGTCTCTCTAGCAACAACTAGTTTGAAACTGAAAATTTCTATTTATAATTCCACAAACTGTTTGTAAATAAATGCTGTTATAACAAAACCATGTTTCTACTTTTGACACCTGCTGAAAATGAATACGTACATATTTCCTAAATACCTTCATGCACGTGTGTATTTCCTATCACGTTGAAAATAAATCATGTTTTATTTAGCGCGCATATTATTTTGTTATTTAAAGTGCATAAAAACAATTCGTCGGGTTAATAATGAAACTGAATAATTAAACTTATTTTCGTATATTTTTTCAAATATTTTTTTAATTAGCAGTTTTTATAATAACAACGCACTATTATTATGCAAATAGATCTAATAAGTCAAATTAAAAAAAATATTATAAACAATTTTTTCTAATAGCATTTATAAATTTATATTTTAATATTCAGGTAATTTTTATGCAATTTATTTCGTCTTCATAAATGGTAATTAGAATACTATTAACAATTTTGTCAGTAGAAGGTTATGGTCCTGATGTAAGAATAATTTCTCTTTAAAATAGTAAGTATATTATAAATGGTTGCGGCTTTTGTAAGTAAATTTATTGAAATAAATAAATCTGATGCATAAGCTATACCTATCTGCTTATATTCTAATTATTGAAATTTTAATTTAAATCGAATTATACAGGGTGGCACGTCATATACAACGCGGTTTTTGCAAGGAGAACAAAAGTTTGTATTGAAGTGAAATTTTGTGAGCTTATGTAAGTCAATTTAAAGCATTTTCTAAAATTGTATGTAAAGTTCTACAGGGTGTCCCCAAAAAAAGTTACACATCAAAGTTATGTTTTTTGTAATGGAACACCCTATATATATTAATTGATTTTTGGATTCTAGTAAAAAATAAAGGTTTGTTTCTTTAGAAAAGTATATAAAACCGCACGAACCGGCACGAAAAATGGGCACCTTAAAACTTTGATGTATATTAAAGGTTAATATATTTTGTTATAATGGGCCGATTTTGATGATTTTTAAGCAGTATGTAGCCAAATTATTTGACTTTTTAGTATCTTTATCTAAATTAAAAATGAAACGCCCAATCTGTTAATTATACGAGGAAAAACAAAATGTTGATATTTTGGTGAAAGTTTGAAACACCCTGTGGAATATGTTAAAACAGCAAGAAATTTAAAAATCACTTTATCATCTAGATACATCCTTTCTCGATGGTTTGTTTTTTGGTTCATCTCATTAGCTTTATTTTTGTTCGAAATATTCGCTTTTGGAGAAGACACTAACATTTTTTCGTAATTTTTACATTAAGACCATGCCTTTGCTTTTGGATCTAGTCAACACATTTAGTAAGTTCTGGTCCCGAAGCAGGCCTTCTTGACATAAGATTTGCTTCATTTAATCTTCTTCTTATAGTCCGTTAGTTAATATGTACATCCCTGAAGTGCAATTCATTATCAATTTGAAAAGCTGGCAAACGGCGCGAAAAATAAACTTACAATAAGTCGATCGTCTCGATTAGAAGTTCTCATACGAAGGTTCCTGGACGTCTAGATTGACATCCTCATGGCCGTGGTCATAATTCAAAAACTACTTAGTATTTCTATATGGTATTAGAGTATTTTTGGAACCGGAATTTTAAAGCAAATTCACTGATATAAACAAATATAGATATATATTTGACTTACTCTCTATATCTATAAAAATATTTTTGAAATGTGAACTACTATTAAACACATATTTTGTAAAAGGTTTGGAGTGAAAATCTCAAATAGGATTCCTGATACAGAGCTTTTCCGGAATGCGGAGCCATATTGTATGTATGCATTTGTATATGTGTGTTTATTTAAATACTAATACAATGCAAAAAGTTTTATAAAATTCGTTCACAGTAAATGAATTCCAAAGTTTTTATCCTATAAGGGCTTAAAGTACTCCACTAATATTGGATTGATAACGCATGTCCGAACATTAAGAAAATACTTGAATCGAAATATAAACAAAAATATAGAGATCACATGGCAACGACTGTCAAATCGATTTCGATCGAGAGCATTCGGTTTGGCAGTTGTCAGTTATCAATTTTACAATTAAGCTATAAGCTTGCAAAATGTGAGTTGTCAATTGCGGAAGATGATGGAGTCATAGAAAATAATTTTCTATGTAATTTTTTTCCGATATGTTAATAGTTATTCTATTCGGGGCGAAGACGAATCCAACAAATCAAAGATCATTAAAATCGGTCCAACCGTTTTTGAATTATAATTGGTCTAACTAACGCGACTCTTAAATTATTTTGATATATACAATATATTTGATATTGGCAGTAAGGTAAATTGATTTATATCCTTTATTTCTGAAATTTTTAGCATTGCAAAATCAAGTTGAATTCCGTACCTATGGTGAATACTAATCAGCGTGGAAATATACTATTCGTTTTTTTTTTATAATAATATATACTATAAGTAAAATTCCACTGATTGTAATTAGTTAAACGGAGACGTCGAAGACCATACGCTACGAATGTGACAATGAGGAGCTATTTAAATATTGCATGCAAAATTCTAGTGTGTGTTATTTAAAACATATTTATGTATAGTTAGAGATTGGCCAATTTTTCAACTTCGATATGCTAAATTGATTTAAACCGGATTTTTCTCAAGTGTTTAATACGATTTAAACCCGATTTTTCTAAAGTATTTAATATAACAACCTAATATATAACCCTAACATTTTGCGCTGGATGTATATCTATACATGATAGTAAGAAGCATGATTACCTATGGAGCATTAAAACCAAACTTAAAAATACATTGATTTACATTTTACATACAGGTCTAACAGACAGGGAGTATTTTGGCCGAAAACTAAATACTCCCAACCAATAGACACCTATCCCAGCATCCTTTAGGCAGAAATCTACGATAGGAACAGATAGGAACTACCGAAAACCGGAAATAGCCATCTTATCCGATAGTCAAGCAGTACTAAAAGCTATCAACTCAGTAACCATCAACTCTAAGTTGGTGAAAGAATGCCTAGAGAAGCTGAACAAATTAGGCAAAGAAAATAAAGTCTTCCTACTCTGGGTGCCCGCTTACCAAGCGATAGAAGGCAATTATAAGCAAACGATCTAGCTAGAAAAGGAGCGACCGCTCCACTAACTGGACCACAACATTTCTACTTTCCAAATGGTAACCAATTTAAAGCGGAACTCAAGAACCTGGAAAACTCCATCCGTAACCTGGAATGGGAATCCTTCAATGGTCTGACACTCGATTTTTTTTTCAGAACTTACGACCGAGAAAAATCAAAGATTTTCGTTGATTAAGGTCAGAGCAATCTTCGTATTGTCACGAGGTTTCTAACAGGACACTGTCTCCTCAACGAACACCACAGTAGATTGAAGCTGAGAAATAACGGTGAATGCAGATTCTGTGGGGGAAATGGGGAAACACTAGAACGTCTTATCACTGAGTGCGCCAAAACGAAAACCGTTCGTGCCATAAACTTTGATACGGCTGATGTGGGAGATAGAGAGCTAGCCTCTGTGGAGTCATCTCAAATACTGGCTTTTGTTACAGCTCTGACACTCTATGATGAGTATGAGTAATCCAAGGAAGGGAAACACATAATGGATCTGTAAGGTTGCGGTGATTAATCCCCCTCCTAAACAAATTCTACATTCTACAAAGTATTTAATTCGGCAAATGACATTATGTAATGTATATTAAAATGTTTCTGGTTGTTTTACATCTTATTTGGGAAACGCCAGTGGCGGATACGGGGGGAGGGGGGGCATAGGGCCAAGGCGCACCCTAAGATCTATAAACTGGGTTAAATATTAGGCTTTTGGGTTAAAAATGGCGCTCTAAAAAGCATATTCTACATTACCTATTATTTGGGCCCCCAATTTTCTGTATCCGCCTCTGGGAAACGCTATTAGAACGCTATTTAATTGACATTAAAGCATGAATATAAACCTATATGTATATTATTTTGTATTAATATATGTGTATAATACATTAGATGAGATACACTTTACACAATTCACCCTAAAAAATGTCTATACCTATGTGGCGGATTCATCTCTTCAAAAAATCTTATACGGGTATTTCGCCACTGCCGGAAAATCTACAAAATAAAATAGTTATTTTATGTAAACACTTCTGCGATAATCCCAAACGGAAACTACTTGTCAGAAGTTAGGTTTAAATATATACAAATTTGCCTAACGAACAAAAAAATGTTCAATCTCTTTCCGTCGTCGGAAGCAAAAAAATACAAAGAATAATGAAAAAAAAACTATTTAAAATATTTAAATTCAACTATTCGAGAACACTTTAGTTTTTTTAAAACAGATACGCCTACAAAAACTGTTGACGTTCTCTTAAAATGATATTAAATCAAGTTAAACTTCAAAATTAACAATTACTACCTGATAACAATTCTTCTTCTTAAGGTGCCGTGCAGATTCCTGCGTAGGCGTTCATCTTTTTCTTCCTCATCAGATGGTTCTGTTAACTGCCGCGACTTGGAGTGCTTGGAAGTCCTGTATGCCTGTCCAATGACGAATATTTCTCAGCCAGGATAGCTTCCTTCGTCCTATCCCCCTTTTGCTCCCCTCTATTTTACCCTGGAGAATCAGACGCTGAAAGTGATAGCGTTCTCCACGTAGTATGTGTCCCAAATAGGCTATTTTCCTCTTCTTGATGATTTCGAAGAGTTTACGTTGTTCCAGACCAGCTCTTCTGAGAATGTCTTCATTCCTAACACGGTCGGTAGGGCACTCTTAGCATTCGTCGTAGGGTCCACATTTCGAAGGCTTCAATTCGGTTTATTGTTGCTACCTTCAGTGTCCATGCCCATAAATATTCATCTATATATCCACCTACATATTCATGGTTGATAACAATTACCTACTTAATAAGGTAAAACCAAAAACCCCAAACTTTCTGTATGATTATTTTTAATTTTTACGTATGTTATGTTTATTTATGTTATGTTCTTTAAAGTCAAAAAAGCGATTGCCATATATTACTAACGTCTACAGATGCATGAGCAATGCATTTATTTTTATTAGATTGTATTAAAAAAGCCTCTTTTATTTTTCCTTTAGAGGCTATCGCTTCTTTCATTATAATTTTGGCGTTTTAAAATTTATCCTGTGCCCTGTGTCCCATGAATGCTGACAAATCTTAGATTTGTGAAAATCTCCCTTTCTTAAATAATTCATAAATAATATTATTATTAATAATATTATTCTTTCTTAAACAATTCACTATATTGCGACAAATTTGTAACAGAATCATAATAAAATTGAAGTAAACAACTTTTTTCGTTAGTACATGATTGAGTTGCTTCACAATTTGACAATGAGCTATGAAACGAACGAATCTTAAAAAGAATAATAAGAATTGAATTGGATCACCACTCACAATGCGGCTCGTTCGTTCCTATAGTTCGTTCGTTCAAAGAATCGTGAGAATTAATTCATAACTTACAATACGTTTCGTTTAAATTAATATTAGAATTAAATACTGGTGTTTCTATTGAAGAAAATGAAATTTGAAAGAAGGTATTAAATTCATTCTTTAAATATATCGCTGCTATATTCTAATATCGATTTCTAAAACATCGATTTTCGTTATTAAGCTCTATTCATAATATTTTTGTTTAAAATATTCAATAGAACAGTGTGTAAGGTTCTGCATTAATGAAAATACCACTTGTGAATGTTAAACGAAATAAACAAATTCCAGTTTCCTATTGTTTTTCGTCCTTTCTGAATCATGAAATTTTCATTCTGTATTTTTGCCAATCGAATGGTTTGTTATTCAATGCGATGACTGGCCAACAGTTAAGGAATATAAT
This sequence comes from Sitophilus oryzae, assembly GCF_002938485.1. NCBI lineage: Eukaryota > Metazoa > Arthropoda > Insecta > Coleoptera > Curculionidae > Sitophilus > Sitophilus oryzae. The sequence continues at coordinate 3,393,059 of NW_022146168.1, forward strand.
ATAAGAGGATTTTTTTGAAATATTTTTTATTAATATAAGTTAGTTAGGCGATATGCCTAACCAGAATAATAATATAATAAATCCAGGGTTGTCGCGACTATCCATCCCCACGCCTAAGCTCCATCTGTTACGATCCAGACATCTTCCTCTTCCAAATTACAGTCCACCGTTGCCCACCTAATGGCCTCATTCCATGATCTTCTAGGACGCTTCCTTTTTCCAGGAGGTGATCAGCTGTAGATACGAAAGGGCCACCTTTGATGTTCCATGCGCAGCAGATGTCCAACTTCATCATCATATGCCTAACTAACTTACATTAATAAAAACGGTTTGTTTCAACTGTTAATATAATAAAATTTTATATCGATTTATGTGTCACAATATAAATCGAGGATAAAAGTTTTGTCAATAATTTTGCTTTGAAGATAACTACGAAAAATAATAATATTATATGTAAGAGTATAGAGTCCTGGGTACCAGAGCACGAGGATCACAAGGGCAACGAAAAAGCAGATGAAATGGCCAAACAAGACTTATCAATGCCATTAATAGGCCCAGGACCCTTCTGCGGAGCTGCAAAAGCAGTCACAAGGATCTGATCTATCTATGTTCTAATCTAATCTAAGAGTATACAGTGTGTGTCAATATTTTTTGGTTTCTTCACAATTAATATTCTAGACCTTCTAGACATATTTCGTGTAAAGTATTCTATCTATTCTATACCATCTTCCAGTGTTTTAAAAATATTCAGTGGCTTTAGCAATTTGTTCGTTGCGTCAGAGCAATCTTCGGATTTTCACGGGGTTTCTAACAGGACACTGTATCCTCAACGAACACCACAGTAGATTGAAGGCTAATAACACTAGAACACCTCATCACTGAGTGCGCCGAGACGACAACCGTTCGTGCCATAAATTTTGATACGGCTGATGTCGGAGATAGAGAGCTAGCCTCTGTGGATTCATCTCAAATACTGGCTTTTGTTAAAGCTCTGAAACTATGATGACTATGAGTAATTCAAGAAAGGGAAACACATAATGGATCTGTAAGTAATATGACAGTGACAGTTTTCTTTGTCATTTGAATCCACAAGTAAAATACACATTCTGTCAATTTTTGGATTTCGTCAGCCGAAATCTTCCGTGCTAAGTTCAACGGACTTTTTATAATTTAGTTAGTAAAGTTAGCATATTAAAGCTCTAACTAATAAAAACGGCACCTACGTATTCATGGTTTACAAATTTTAAAACATATTGTTTACTATTTCCAATAACGTATGTTTTCCGCTAAATAACTTCTTTGAATAGTACACAAACACAAACAATCGTCTTTTACGTTGAGTTGTTCAAATAAACCTGCATGACCGATAACAAGAAAAATCAACAGTCTGACGCAGATTTTGACGTTAAATCGTCTGTTTTAACGACTAATATTGTCCACTATAATCTAAAAATAGCTCTCAAGACAGCTATAAATAGATTTCAATCGAAAATTATGTTTTCTAAATTTGGCATAATGTTTTTTATGTATTACATTAATCGATATTTATTACCTAATTAAACGCTACATATTTTTCCAAATGATGGCTTCGTTAGGAAATTACACGTTACTCATAATTGGATAGATAAATAGGTTGAATATTAATGTCTATTAATAAATGTTTAGAGTTTGTTTTTATTTTACTTTTACCTATAGTTTAGTTTTGATTTTGAATATTTATATGTTTATCTACGTTAGTGCGTTAAGAAGCTCTTAACTCACTTTGAGTGAGTTAAAAGCTTCTTAACTCACGTATTTTCATTACCACACTCCTTGTTTCGATGACTACCAAAGAGAAAAAAATATTTTGTAAAACATTTATTTTGCACTAAATACAAATAAACTGTTCTATTATATTATATTATATTCCTTAATCGTAAGTAGCGGATAAATTGGAAAAATATGTTATGAGTACCTTTTCATTTCAATAGCTTTTTTTTCGGTGCACCATTTTTCATACTTGGAGTATGTATATTCATACTTCTGTTTCGATCTTGCTGGAAGCAATCCAGAAATGGCTCTGAATGCCTCTTCTTCAATGTCAGAGGGAATACTTTCCGAATCGCTTATTTTTAAACTATAGTGACATCAATATTATTTACTGTCATATTGACATTGCCATGCATGGTGTTATTTGAACAAATGTATTAAGGTTATTGATTTTTAGGATAGGTATATAGTTAGGTACAATAATTTTTTAAAATTCATTGTGTGTTTTTATAGTTAGACGTAGATAAAATATTGTACAATACACCCGAGTTAACTTCATTACGATACTTGTGTGGTTACACAACTCGTGCTACGCACTCGTACAACTTTCACACGCATATCTTAATGATGCTGTTAACTCACTTGTATCGTAAATATCTATTATCTCATTTTTATGCGTGCTTTATGTTAGGCTCAGGTAATGAACGAAAATTGTCAATTTCTTTTCTGTACATTTGCGAATGCCTGAGTATTGCGTGTGCGAATATTATGACGCAGCTTCATAATATGCGAATATCGTGGATGTTTACGCGTGCTAAGCTATGCTTACGCACTACACACTGTTCGATATTTGATACAAAAACATGGTTTGTGCTTGTACTGCTCTGCGTGGGTTGCTTAGCATGTATCTAATTTGCGCCAGGCTTTAACATGCGCACGCATACTGCTCGGTACATGATAATATGTAATACAAAAAGATTGCTTGCCCTGCCCTGCGTGGGTTACATCGCATGTATCTCAATGTGCGCTAAGACTTATCGAGCAGCCTGTTCCACGGGGAAATATATGACAGTAACAGGATAGGTGTATCATTTTAATTCAAGAGGTTATATTTTCTGTCAATTTTTGGATGTCGTTTTTCCAAACTATTGTTCTTTCTCTTGCTAGAAACTAGTTATAATATGTGTATAAGGATATCTTGAAAGGGAGTCAATTGCATAAAACTTGTTTTTGTCATAAATCACACAATTTATGAGAATTGTATCGAAATATAAAATCCATACTACTTTAATATAATGATTAATAATAAATATGTTATTTTTAGGTAGTTTATAATACAAATATTCTTAAAAAAATAGAAAATGATTTATGAAACATGTATGACATGTTTGATAAAATCGGTAAAAGCATTACATTTAGTTCAAAGCCGGTTCATTGAGTAAGTATTAAAGTTTTAATAGTTTTTAACCATTTTAGGTTGTTTGTATAATTTTAATAACGATACTGCTCTAATAATAATTTTAGGCATTTGTCTTTTTGTGTTCATGTCTACGTAAAATCTTAAGAATTTAGAGACAGTATACTTTAATTTGATAAAGTGTAGGGAATTACAAAAATTAGAAGGAAATAATATATGGGTATTTCTCAAAAGTTGCTCACCCCCTGTAACTTTTTTATTTTTTCAGATAAGAAAACAAAGTTTGGTATATTTGTAGATGACATAAATAAGGATTGATTGGGCGTATTGAATTGTTTTCGGTCACTTCCTGTTTCACCGGAAATGACTACCACTTTTGATTTTGGAATGATACTGTCGGTATTTGTTTACTTCATTTCATAGAAATGACATTCTGAATAGAACGACATCCCATATGTCAACTTTTGACATTCTCAATTTAAAAAAAAATTAATTTAGAGTACCATGGCCATAAATGTAACGAAAATTTGACTCGAAATACCAAGTGTTTTATATCAAATGTAGGTACCCGCGACTTCGTCCGCGTCGAATTAATCATTTGTAATGGTGATGATAAAGCAAAGCAAGAATTTCCTTTAACATGCAAACTGGACAAAATTTTCTCACATTTATGTCAGCATGAGAAAAAACAATATGGCGATATTATTATATAACTTGGTAATATTTGAGGGGTAGTTTCATCTTGTTGGAATTTGTCTTCCGAAAAATCCGTTTGCCAAAAATAAGCTTTTTACGTCAAGCAGTTTAAGCAGAATCGTGGTTAATCTATACCCAACTTTTTGGAATACCCTGTATGATTTTTTAAAAAATTTCAAAATATGTTAAAAAACAAAATAAATTATGCGTGTCCAAGCGTTTGCCCGAAAGACTAACCGTTTTTTAAATAAGATTTTTCAGATTTTAATAGGCCAGATATAATAAAGCTTTAGTATAATCTAGCCAACAATAGGATTCTGACAGTAATAGCTATCTGTCCTTTTAGTTCACAGGTAAATTGTTTTCTGTGTCAAATTTTATTCTTTTATACTTAGAAAAGTCCGATCATGTGGAGGTTTGTTGGCCGTAACGCAAATATATCAAAGAGTTAAATCTTATTGAGGCTGCGTCCAGTTGGCTTGGAAATAACGATCGATGACATTCCCTCTGTAATTTCCCATATCAAACGACAGCGATCTTCATTTCCAATCCATCTCTGGCGCCGGTTTTTTTTTCGATCATATTGTATTTTCGACTTTCTAGTTACTAAACCTCTAGATCTAAAGAAAATAAAATTATATAAATTTTATTTAAAAATGTGTGACTATGCCTGAAAAATTAGTATGGTTGGTGAAAAATACTGATTTCACAATCGCCATTGTTAAAGAATTTAGGTGATTATGCACAAAAATATACCTTTAATCTCAGTTTTTTTTGGATCATATCTATCAACACATTTATTTTCCAGTTGTCTTATTAACCCAAAGTGCAAATTTTGAATCAATCTATCATATCTGTGGTTCACGTAGAAACTGTGGTTCAGTTCGATAATTTATTTTACCAATTTAATGAAAATGAATGGAAAGTGTGTTCTCAATATTCCAATTTTAAAAACCTTATGCAATTATAAGTGTTACCAGGCTCGAAATGGGCCAGGGGGGCTCGGATGGCATTGTCAGGAGGGGCCCAGGTGGATTTTTTGGCGTATTTTTTCGCCTTAAGTTTTAGACAAATTTTCCCTATTAATTTGTTGCTAGTTCAAATCAGGAAACTACCAATTAATGCAAACTAAAATGGACTACGAATGAAAATAATTGTTAACCCAAAAATTTTTTCGGGGTAACCTCAGAAAATTACCGTCATTTTTTTTGTTTCATTTCTATTTAAAAATAAATAATGAACTATTTTACATGTAGATCTTAAAACAGGGGGCCTAGAAAGGCTGTGGCAAGTGTGTCAATCGCCACCCTGACTATATGGCCAGTCCGACCCTGAGTGTTGCTTTAGATTTATGACCAATTCATTATTTTAATTATTGATAACAATATTTTTAAACTGTAATTATTTAATTATTTCCGGTACTTGATCGATAGACAGAAACTGGGCAAGATAAAAATGCGAATCAGGGTTGGAAAAAATCATGATTTTTAAAAAAAAATCAGATTTTTTTAATTTAAATTTGGAAAAGGATTTTTTTAAACATCTCAAAAATATTAACTTTTGTCATTTTAACGCCTAGGCATAAAAGTAAAACACTGTTACACCTAAGCACAACGTTCTATTCGGAGAAAAAATGTACTTTTTGTGCCTCCCTGTAACGTCGGAATAGCTTTACGATGGTCCTTCAAAGGTACAGACAGCATCGTCAAAAATGCGAACATTACCATTAATCAGGGTTGGAAAAAATCATGATTTTTAAAAAAATTCAATTTTTTTTTTAAATTTGGAAAAGGATTTTTTTAAACATCTCAAAAATATTAACTTTTGTTATTTTAACGCCTAGGCATAAAAGTAAAATACTGTTATACCTAAGCACAATGTTCTATTCGGAGAAAAAATGTACTTTTTGTGCCTCCCTGTAACGTCGGAATAGCTTTACGATGGTCCTTCAAAGGTACAGACAGCATCGTCAAAAAAAGTATAATTTTTACTCCTAATAAAACAATACACTAATGTTCGGAAATAATCGTAAGTCGAGAATGAAATTAGTATTCATTATCTAATGTCAAAGTATAAAGTACTTTACTGCAGATCAAAATGTCGGTAGGAATTTGGAAACATACAACCGTTTCAAAAAAAATATATAAAACAATACACTTTCTGACAACGATTATAGATTCTCGGGAATGAAGATATAGTCTCTATATCAGAAGAACCTACGAACCTAGTTCTGCACTAGACTTTGCGAATGAGATGTATTCGAACAGCGAATTTATGTCACGTATACATAAATTTAAAATAAATCCCTGCATTTAGCTGTCTAATGGATTCACCCGAAATTACTTCAAAAATCGGTCCAACATTTAAATTGATGAATAGATATTTTTATATAATTTTATAACATTTACAATTTTTTTTCGATTTATTATTTGTTATATCTGTTATAGAAATATTTTTCTAGTTTTCTAGGGCATATTTTTATAACTTTTACAGTTATTTTTGATATATTATAAAGTTTTAATAAAATTATTTCTTTGATTTAAATCACATTATTAAAATTAAAAAAATCACTTGATTTAAATCATGCCGACCCTGCCATTAATAAACATTTTTATTGTAAAATCTCAATATATGGCTAAATTGTGAATCTGAAAATGTTGGGTTTAGGTTATGCCTTATCGCTTCTCATTTCGAGCTATAATTCAAATTCCATTTTTAAAAAATATTATTGGTAATATGCCTCTATGCTTTCAATCTTTATAATTTTCTTATAATACAAATGTCAAGTAGCAGCTAATATGCGATGTTTCACTTACTAGATTTTTCTCTGTACTACAATTAATAATAAAAATTCTAGTGCGTAATCTTTTAATTTATCATTAACATAATCATAGAAACGCAATTATAGGAACTTTAAATTCAATAGTTTGACGCAATACTTAACCTAGCCTCATTGTTTTTGGGCAACGATCTAAAAATAACGCCCAAGAACTATATAAATAAATCCAATTTGACAAGCGCGTCATCTAAGATGGACTTAATGCTTTTTATCTCTCTGAATATATTACTCGCTATTGTATATTGTCTAATTAAAGGCCATGGAAATGCTTAGTTAGTACCGAACGCTGCGGGTGGTGGCTCCTGGCGTGAATGGTAACACCTTAATTTGCAACGAGACATAATTTTTTTATTGAATCTTAATAGGTACAGGTGCGTTCTTCATTCTTTAATCGAAAAGGAATATAAGTATTTTTTAATATCGTTTTATTATAGAATGGGTATTGTTCCACAAAGCCTTTTATAGCTATAATATTTTTTAATCTATATATTTATATATAGCCAATGTTATATTCTGAAAATGGAGAATACTCCTGTGATTAAATAAAATTAAATATTCTTGATGGTATTTTATAAAAAAAAATATATTATCTTTTGATTTCTTATAAAAGTGTTTATAATACCTTGAATAAGAATTTGTCAAACAAAATCAAATAAGTTATTTAGTGAATAAAGAAACACTAGAAACGGAGTAGTATGATACTCATCAAGTAAAATTTTCAGAATTCGATTTTACATCTGTGTAAAAATGTTCAAATATACAAAGGGCTTTCTGTTTTTATTTAGCAACTTATTAGCCCCCTATACAGAAGATTTGGCCTGCGGATTTGGTCTGTAGACGTAACTTTGTGTTTGTGTGACGGACCAAGTCTTAAAACTAAAAGAGTTTCGGACTTCCATTGTCTTTGTTTGTTTTGCTTACACAACATTTCGGTCAGAAGTATCACTGACCGTTATCAAGTGTGAACCTAAATCCTAAAACTACCGAGCTTATATCCTAGGGCCGAACATTCACCCGTGAATTTGTTGGGTGCAGTCAAACATGAGGTTTTCCACCAAGAACACCTGCATTGCATTGGAGCGTTTTATGAGTGGTTGCCATATTGTTGAAATTCCTATACTTGGATTGCTAAAGATTTTATTATTGTTAGAAATGAATACGGCTTCTTTAAATTTGCGTTTTTTCCAATGGGGTTTTTGTGGACAAACCGGGCTTCCGGCCATTTTTGTTATGGTGCTTGGACAACACATTGTTTCACCTCTTTGCATAGGTTTTTTATGTTCGTCAAGTCGTACATGTAGAGGACGTTTTGTCTTTCCAATATACGACCCACCGCACTCGCAAGGTACCTGGTAGATGCACTCTTTCTCTGGGTTTGATGATTCAGGTTTTATTTTTGTTATGATACTTCTTAGAGTAGTCCCAGACTTAAAAACAGTTTTAATTTTATATTGCTTAGCTGTTCGCCTGATCTCCACCGATGTTCCTTTCACATATGGAATCGTCAAGAGCCACCACATTCAAAGTAACGTTGGACCAAGTTTATGGGAGGCCAAATCCGCAGACTTGATCTGTCAGATTAGATTGGCCTAAAAGTCAGCCGACATGTAACCCTCTTTCTTTCTTGGCAGTTTTTATTCCAATAAACATATTTCTATATAAAAACTGCTATAAAACGTCGAATTTTGTCCCAAACGAGAATGTTTAATCGGGCAAAGATCTAATCGGTAGACTAAATCCGCAGGCTAAATCTTCTGGTATATGGGGGGCTATTGTTTATATCCACATTTTGCAGTTTTCACAAGGAACGAATATCACAAGCTAGAAGAACAATTGGCTGTCTGAATGGAGTATTTTGGAGTAATGAAATAGGGAAGAAACGGAAGATCAATATATACGAGACCCTGGTAAAGAGCAGTCTACTTTATGGTGCAGAGACTTGGCGAATAACGGAAGCCAACCGAAAAAAACTGGAAGCGGTAGAAATGGATGCCTATAGAAGAACCTTAAGAATTTCCCGAAGAGATAGAGTCCGAAACGAAGAAATCTAACAGAGGATAGGAATAGAGGGATCTTTGGCAACCGACATCGAACGCCAACAACTTATGTGGTACGGACATGTCCAGAGGATGGATGACACACGACTTCCAAAACACGTTATCCAATGGATACCCCAACATCGCAGAAAACGTGGAAGACCTAAGAAGACTTGGAAGGAGGGTGTCACAAGAGCAATGAGTGCCAGAAATCTAAGCGAGGGACAATGGAACGATCGGAAGACGTGGAAGTTAGGCATCGGACAACGTCGCACGACGTTCTAAAATATATATATATATATATATATATATATATATATATATATATATATATATATATATATATATATATATATATATATATATATATATATATATATATATATATATATATATATATATATAAAACAACATATGAAAGAGAAAGAAATAGTAAGGGAAATGTATAAAAAAGAAGAGAAAAGATTAAACGGCTCAGCCCTCAACAACTCGTAACCGTACACACCAGTGTACACCAGTGCAGACACGCACACTCACACAACCACACCTACACTAGTGCACACTGATGTAACTGCCTTCAGGCTTCATCAGTACGGTAAGGATTCAGGAAGCGAAGAAAGCGATCCCAAATCACAAAAAAAAAACAGGAAGCAAACGATGCAACGAGGCACCGTGTGCAACCCAGGAGATGGAAAAAAAAAATTGATGAAGAAACGAAAATAAATGATGGAAAAAAAAGGAGCAAACGGGAGCCTAAAGCCCCAATTTGCAGCCAAGAATCAGAGTCGCCCAGGATTGTGGGCTTCGTCCAGAACAGCCGCGGAGGTAGCCAACAGCAACCCGCCGCAATACCCTTAGCCGTGGTACCAATATGAAAGAGAAAGAAATAGTGAGGGAAATGTATAAAAAAGAAGAAAAAAGATTAAACGGCTCAGCCCTCAACAACTCGTAACCGTATACACCAGTGTACACCAGTTTACTAGTACTAACTAGTTTCCTAGTTTACTTTTAGTACACTAAAAGAACATATATATAAAAGAAGAGAATTCAAGAACGTATCTCATTCAATAATTATAGATACAGATCGCACACAAGATTCAAGGTAATAAAATGAGCCAATTTAACTGAGGCGCTTCGCGTGAGGTCTTACTATTGACTCGATTTAATATTTTATACACACAGCAGTTCAAATATTCGGATTTAAAAATAAATTGTATTTGCGTTCAAAACAAAATTCCAACCGACTGTTATTCGTGAAATGCCTATGCGTATTTTGTACGAATATATTGTAGTGTTTATATGGATAGTAATTTAATGTGGGAGGGAAGCTCCAAAAATGAACTGTTCTTTTCGCATTTCCAATATATGTGGTTACAACGAATGTTATAGAGCAAATGTTTGGGCGAGTCTGCATCAGGAATTTTTAGAAAATTCCCTAATATCTAGGTGGCAGCTATTTTACATATTGTTGTCTCAAGATAATAAAGGGTATAGCCGGATTAATATGGGAAATCTGCCCCCGCGGCTTTTTTAACTCGCACTCAGGGGATCGATTTGGTGTCGAATCAAAATAATTCACGTAAATTTTTAGCTCTTTAACTTAAACCGTTTTCGAGATTTTCGAAAAAACCTGTTTTTTCAATTTTATTTTTATTTTTATAGTAAAATTCAAAATTAATTAATGATGATTTTTTTTCTAATTCTTTAACTAATGTCTAAAACATGAAAAAATAATATGATCATGATTGTCAAATGAAAAGCCGATTTTTAGCGAAGTCATTTTTTTCTAAAATCTTTTTTTTCTAAAATCTCGGGATCATTTTTTAAATCATCTTTATGTTTATGACTGGCAAATATGTATTTTTAATGAAAAAATATTTTCTACGCACTTTTTTAAACTAAACAAAAATATAAATTAGTTAAAACAGAAAATTTTAGAAAAAAAAATTGTTTTTAATTTTTTTCATATTGTTCCACCACTTCAAAAAATGCCATAGTGTAAAGGAGTATAAAAGACATTTTCTGACAATTTTTAGTGAGTGACATATTTCACAAAGGTTAAAAAAATGAAAATTTTAATTTTCCTCCGCGCGTTTTAGAATCATGATCATATTATTTTTTCATGTATTAAGCTTGATTTTCATGCATCCGTTATACGTTGATACAATGGTCCGACGGTGCTCTGATTGGTCGTAGCGTTTTCGCCCCACTTTTCATCCGTAAATATTCTACTTCAGCCCGTCAACGGACCCGTTCATACTATAACGGACGTTTTGACACTTGTTTGACAAATTTAATCTAAGCTTAATAAAAATATAAGTAAAATAGTAAAATCGTTATGGAAACGAAAATATAAAATAACACCAACGTATGTCCGATAAACGGAGGCATAAAACCTTCATTATTTGAAGTAGTTGAAGTTGTTGGCATTTTGAAAAAGCAATCAAAAGATAAAAAACGCTGCTAAGACTATCAAAATGTTGATCTAATAACAATTTGACGTTTATACTATTACTTGAAAAGCAACTTTTTTCCAAAGCCTCCCATGAATTCACTGAATCATCGTTTCTTCTTCACTGTTATTAATATCTTAATTATTAGATATTAATACCTCTGGTATTATGGTATTTCGTCGATTTTAAAATAAACTAACTGTTTCTATCTTATTTTTTTGTTGGAATGGGCATAATCAAGAGGGCTACTAATACCGTGTTGTAAAAATAAGGTAATTAAGGGCTTATTTTTTGGTATTTATTATAATTTTGCTAATATCTTCGGTTTGAAAGAAGATATCGAGATGCGGTTTTCGCTGACTTTTTAAGTTTTTACTACTCTTTACTCTCAGTTAGAATTACATGTACTATTGCATTTAATTTTTTTGAAAAAACTCGCAATGTTTGTTAAATTGTAAAACAACGCCCCCTAGCGTCTACGCTCAAAAGCTTATTATTATTGTTTATATGATACAATATAGATTAAGAAACGCTCTTTTAAACGAGCCCTCGCTTGTTGGATTCCGATCATCCAGTCCAGAGTTATTAATATTTAAATAAAAACAGATCTAACCTTCCCCCACCACTTTATTTTGGTAGATAGGGGAAAATGGCTCTAACAAAAAATATTCAAAATTTACTGAAGATTATGAAGCTATTACTTATAGTACACCTTATCTAGGCAAAATGGTGTAAAAACTCCATTTTCTTATTTTTTGTTGCAGGTGCGCCCTCTAGCGGATAAGGTGTTCTGGTGTTTCCCCATTTTTCTAACAGAATGTGCATTCCCGTTGTTTCTTAGTTTCAATCTACTGAGGTGTTCGTTGAGGATGCAGCTTACAATGTTATTTGAGTAGCACAGCTATGGTGTTTTTTACTTGTAGACAGCCTGTTAATATTTGTTAATGTAATTACTTTATAATATGTCCAATTATTCCTTAAAAGAGTGGATTTTATAAATGCTAATATTAACTAACAATGTCCTTCGATATATAATTTGCTATTTTCTCTGTATACAAAATGTAAACGGTTCTTCGAAAACTGAGTAAGTTAAACAAACAGTCAGTCATTTGAATCAATTTTCTGTTAAATTAAATCGGTTTCAATGTCAGTGACAAGTTGTTAAACCACGCAAAATGCGCTTGTTCACATCCGCACATCTGTACACCGTTGCGCCACCCACATCCAAGAAAACGGATTTGAAAACCAAAACAGCCCGCAACTAATTCGTTGGCTTTGTATACATCGTAAATATTGCTTCCATTGACATTTAACTAATTGATTATTATGTATTGGAAAAAGCTATCAATATAAAGTAAACATTTACTTAATAGATTTGAAATAGTCATAAGCAATTAGGGAAATTATGACTACGGGGAAAATTAATTTATAGTAAACTTGTATATACGCATAAAATTGAGTTTATTTTTTTTTTCTTGAGATATAATGCCATTAAAACTGTGTAAAAATGTTTGGCATTGGTTTATAATAATAACATTAATTGAATATTTATTGGCACATATTTCTTGCTTTTACTTTTTACTATTTCTTTAAAATACAATAATTATTTTTTTAATTATAAGGCAATTACTACAAATCTTCTCAGAATATTGTTACTAATCAGTTTAAAATATTTGTTTTATTTATTCATAGTGATTAGCTTCCAAATCTAGTGAGATTTTTTTTACTTCTAGTGGCTTTTGATGTGAATACAAATCTACTTAACCAACAAAAAAAAATTAATGTTTGAAGGGGTTGGTAGGGATATCCAATAGATCACCAGAAGCAAGAAAGAAAAACTTATACTAAGTATAAGTTTAATTTTTTAACATTGAAAATGTTTCTGTTATCCTATATAAGGGAGCCCAAATCGAATTAAAATGCTACATTTGCCACACCATGACGTCATATATACAAGGGTATAGGAAATCTCGGCGCAGCGGCGGCAGTCGGCCAGCGCGCGCAAAAACCATTACATCGCTAATTGTTTATTGATATATCTTTATTAGTTTAAAAGCAAAAAATATGGGGTTTGCTTTGATACCTTGTCAAGACATGAGCGAAACTTTTAAATTGTTTCTTTTTTTCATTTAGGCCTTCGTTTTTCGTTAAATGAAAGTTATATTAAAAAAAAATCTCTATTTTTAAACCAAATTTTCGCATGATTGAAATGATTATTCATGTTTAAAGTTTTTTTTTGGTCATAAGCGCTAATGGAAATGTTTTTTTGTAAATAATTATAAAAAATTACTCCCTACGAAGACTTTATTCTGTACTGGATCAAAAAATAAGTATTTGTTTTCTCTATACGGTGGTATTAATATATCGATTTTTGATGATAGTGCCTTTTTACCCTGTTTAATTTTGTACTACTTTCGGAATAAGGGTCCCCATATCATGTACTGTGATGTACTGTACTTCCATCCCTGAAAAATTCAGCTTGTGACACCGAAGTGAGAGGTAACGTCAAAATAAGCTTTAATCTACCTACATCATCATAGGTAGGTGTAGGTACTCTAGGTAAATTCTACCTAGACAGTAGCTGAACTAGCTGACAGTAGTAATTAATTTGTTATCCGATAAGTAGTTGTCATTATATAAGTTTAATCGTCTTATACCTCCTATAACGGTAGGTTTTGGATTTTTCCTGATTGGTTTGTTAAACAAAAATATACTGGGCATATAAATGTCTGTTACAGGTTAATTCGTTAAAGAAATATGTTACACACATATTATTTTAATAATAATAGTATAATAGTAATGGCTATATTATGTTATAACACATTATTGAATTAACAATTGAAAACAGTATTGAATGTACTTATTTTAACCAATGCATTGTTTTGTTTTTTTAATCTCACAAATAAGAAATATTTTATAGTTTTTATTATAAAAAACAGTGATTATACAATTTATTTACACCCCTTACACTGTTTTCTGTAAGGGGTGTAACCAGGAGTATATTTCGTAACCTTTTACGATATAAGAGGGCACAAAGTGTTTTATTACTTAATGCTTAAAATTTAATAATATATTTGTACATAAAATAAAATAGACTAGAAAGTCAATTAATTAATATTGACGTAATTACTAAATAAGTACAAGATTTTTTTTCTAATTATTTTAGTGTATTTTTAGTCACCGAATTATAAAGGAGAGATATCCAACCATTGCATTATTTTACTCACAAATAAATGTTTTATGGTTTTTATTATAAAACAACGATTAATTTATTATACACCCCTTAACCCAAACACTCCAAGGAGGATATTTCGTGACCCCGTATTTAAAGTGGACAAGGTTTATTAGTCAATGTTTTAATTACCCAGCGTCTTTAATAAAAATCTAATGTAATTTTTCATAGAAATGATCTGACATGAAAAGCAAATTTTATCAAAAAACTTTTTGATTATCTACAAGGAGTAAACCGCTGACAAATGTCTGTATACTAATGCCAAAGTAATGCCAAAAATACAAATTAAATACCAAAATTTCTCATATAATGCCCCACTAATGCCAAGCTGATTCCAATATAATACCACTAATACCACGAATAATATGTAACACATTTGTTTCACGAATTAACCTGTAACAATACTGGTAGGTACGTGCACAGATTTTTTCCTAGGTAACTTAAAAGTCGTTAAAAAGTCTAATTATATTTAAAGAAGATATAATTCCAACAAATTACATTATAAGGCCAATAATGCACAAGTAATACCATTAAAATTTTAGCGTTTTTAACTTGTGTAACATATTTCTTTAACGAATTAACCTGTAACAATAGTGGTAGGTACGCGCACAGATTTTTTCGCTAGGTAACTTATTAAGTCGTTAAACAGGCCTATAAAAGCTATAACAACATAGGTAACTAATATTTATAATTTAATTCGAGTTTTAATCTCAAATAATAAATGTTTTTACTGGTGTATTTCTGAAGTGTTCATTATTAAAAGTAGATATTCTTCAAGTTATGCGAAGTAATAAGTAATGTTTCCGGTGAGACCGCGTATATGTCACCGGATTCTGGTTAGTATAAAGACTTTTTCTATAGAAAGAGTTTTTTCTATATTTTCCTTTCAAAATAAGACTAATTTCTTCTTATTCTTTTAAATATTACAGTGTTTCTTTTTCCTAAAATGTTATACTTAATTTTCGCTTAAAATTAAAAAATCACAAATGGAGGAAAATATACGTTATTGAATAAAGTTTATACAAATCACTTTACCATAACAAAAAAGTAAAAACATGTCATGGCGGAAGATATTCAGGTGGCATTTCACACATTTATCTATTAAAATCGAGATTAAAATAATAAACTTGCGTAACATGTTATACACGAGATAGAAAGTTTCAGAATCGATTAATACGCAATACGCTACGCAGTCAACTTATTCCTATGCGCGGATGAGCGTCTTCAAGACTCTTCCTTCGGCCAGGGTCACGACGCCGCCGAAGAGGAATCGGCCTACGTTTGGCTAAACAGGCTGGACACGGTGGAGTACGATATTGGCGAGTCTGAATATTATAAAAATTTGCAAAGTAAAATATGTTGGAAAAATAATTAGTCCATACATATATAAAAGCTCAAAGGGTTTTTTTGTTGCATCCATCCCGCCGAAAGCGCTTTACCAATCTTGATGATTCTTTTTTTAAATGAAAGGTATATATGTGTAGATTTGTTATGAAGTATTTTTATAGTGCTTAATGGCTATTTCTTTGTGTAAAACGACTAAATACTAAAACATACCTGAAAACACCTACACACAATACCTCCAGAAATAAATTAGTTGTCATTGTCAGTGGTGTGTCAGTTAGATTATATATTACGTTTTTAGATATTTTAGAGTGAGTTGATGCCGCCAGCTTTAGATACATAAATATTAGCACAAAGGTTCGTTTAAACGACATTAGTGAATTAGCTACACAAAGCGATTTTAGGAAATTCATCCTCTTAGAGAGTAAAATTATCTCGGAACAGTTTGTTGTATGAAAATTCCTTACTATTTCGTCTAGAAGAATGAAATCCTACAAAAAGAATTAGAAGAAATTTTTGAAATTCATCAACCAAATGGGTAAAGTTAGTAAAAATTTATATAAAACTTGGTGACGTCTGGATTATACACATAAAAATTGGCACAAAGGTAAAGCGAATTTATGAAATTTATACCCTTAGGGAGTAAAATAGGGAATGAAAGTTTGCTGTACGAAAATGCAATACTATAACATTATAAACCAGACAGTATAAAATTTTATACAAGGGTTTATTTAGTGACATCATAAGGAAATATATCTTCCTCAATTATCCTTCAAAGAATAAAAAATAACCTATAAAGAGAGTATTAGTGCTCTTAATAAATAAAAAAAAGATGAAAAATAAAAAACATCTATATGTTCACTAGCTCTCTATAAAGAAGTAAAAAATCATTTAAATCAATGCATAAACGATTCGAGGTGTAACGCGAACGTAGTTGCGAGAAAAAGCTAGTAATTTATTAAATTATTTTATTTAACTCATTAATTTTCATTGAAAAGGAATTTTTGTAATTCGCCACTATATTAGTTAAAAACTAAGAAACTCATATCAAATTTCAGTTTTGCGATTTCGACTTATACTTTTTACAAAATCTGAACACATTTTAAAAGAAAAAACGTTTTTGATAATATTTGTGTAGATTGACTACAAGTTGTATAACATAAATTTCTACGAACGGTCTACCTAGTGGTCTGCAGCATCGCCTTGTGGTGCAAACGTGGGCCTGTTAATCTGTGACGTGACGCATAACAGCCAAGAAAAACAGAAGCGTGGCTAAGAATTTGGTAATTTAAAAAAAGTCTTTTAGATACAGTAGTAGGTATTAAAAAGTTTTGTGTTTAAATGGGGTTTGCCTTTAACAGGTAAAAAGTTATATCGTAAACTGTAACTTTCCGTAAGAATTCTTTATCTGTCATTGATCATGATCTGTCATCATGTTAACCTGATGTTATGTATGTTATTTTGTTTTTTCGAGGTTTTTGCTTGCTTGTTTTACGGATAGGTGCGATCGCATAATTATTATTGATAATGTTATATTTAATGTTAACATTACTACTTTTTCAGTGAATCTTTAAATCTGTTGTTTTTTGTTAAGTTCGTTATTTAAACATATGTATGTAATACACTCATATTAACACTAATCATATTTTTACGTTTTTATTCATCATTTTCAATGCCCCCCCGGTTGCATCTTTGTAAAGGACTGTGAATTTTTTAGTTTTATTTTTTAGTTCATAAGACTTATGAACTTCGTTATTATTGATAAACTGCCAAATGGCTTAAAAGTATGAAATAATTGAAAACCGCACTACAAAGGTACAAAAAAGTAATTTCTATATACAGTCAAGAAAGTTAAGAATTGGCTATAACTCAGTAATTTTGTGAAAAAAACATATTATACCTATATCGCTGAAAATCCAAAAAATGGCGCTTTTTATGAAGTCATGGCCAACTATGCTTTCCATTTAAAAAAACATGTTTGTGTCATATGTCAACAATGTCAGGCTTTAGAAAAAATCGGAGAAGACAAACTCATTAGGGATGTGATTATCTACAACTTTTATCTGAAAACTTTTTGTCTAAAATAGATTATAATGGAATTAGGGACAATTTTTAATTTTTTTTTCGAAATATCTAGTAAGCCATGAGCTTTTTGAAAAATCTGAAAGGCGCATATTTATGACCCCACAAAACTGCAATTATTTCCCCATTTAACCGACTCTCTATCTCCAGTAGTTTCCGAGATACCCATAGAGAACATCGTAGGGAACTCACCCTGTATGAACAGTACCTGTATGAACAGTACCGGCCAAAAGTGGAGAAACTTTTAATATTTTTACTATGTCAAAATACAGTTTACTCTCTGCAGAATAGGATATCAAGAAAATATTTCGCATAATCTGCTTTGTATAGCCATATAAAAACTGCTTATTTTGTGAATAAATTTGCAGGCGAAAAAATATTCACAAATTCCAGCGGACATAAGTGGAGAAACCTTATCTTCTTCTTAACATTCTGTGAGATATTTTCTTGTTAAAGCGTCTAGAGCGTGGTATTAGGTTCACAGTGCGTTAAAAATATGCCGCGCGGGATAAATTTGTCAGATCAAATAAAAAAAGTCATAATTGAGAAGTATCATTCGGGAATTAAACAAATTGATATTGCTAGACACTTAAATTTACATAAAAGTGTTGTGTGCAAACAGATTAATTTGTATAGAAATCGTGGGGCAACTGCCAGTATACCCAAGCCCGGAAGACCCAAAAAAACAACTTTGGCGACAGATAAAATAATAAGAAGATATTCACTTAGAAATCCATTTTGCACTGCGGAGCATATAAGGAACGAATATCCCTTTATTTCAATATCTGTTAGGTCCATTAGACTGTGTCTGAAACAGGTACAACTAAATGCCAGAACACCTGCCCGAAAGCCGTTTATTTCTAAGAAAAATAGGCAGGCCCGACTACAATTTGCACTGGAACATGCAAATTGGACCTAAAGGAAGTGGAAAAATGTACTCGGTTCGGATGGTATTAGGTGGGTGAGACGTCCTGCCAATGAGAGATTCAATCCCAAGTACACCATACCCAAATACATTTTAATAAAATATACGGAGAGTACCGCTTAAATTCCTGTCCCGATGTTGAAGGATGGCTATAGAATGTCAATGCATTTCCTACATAAGTCTATCCTTGTTCGGGAGGAGGTTTTCTGCGCTTGCTCGATCTGTAAGCACTTTGATTGGACAGTTCCAAATCATATGATATGTTTTGTTTTGGTTTTATTTATTTTAAGTTGAGGTTAAAGACGTTCTAATAATTGAATTAAATCTTTCGAAAAATTGGAAGTTTTTTGTTAAATATTCTGAAATCAAATAAGTTTGATAATGTAACATTATGCGCATATTTATCAATTGAGATATTTTAATCGTATCCAACATGTTATGGCAAAACACTTTTTCAACCAAAAGTTTTCAGATATCTTCGATTTAGTTATTTTCGAATGTTTATTTTGTTTATATCTATTACAAACTCAAGGAGCAACAGTTTTTTACAAGTAGTGTTAATTTTGATGCTGGTGCAATACTTCTACTCGTTAAAATAAGTTTATTATAAATATTACAGACATTTAAAAAAATAGGCTATGGAATAGGTATATAAAAATTATTTTATATCTGTCTCACAATGGGGGGCTCCTAGTAGCGTAATAGGTATCTGCAGTGCGATTCTGTAAACATTTCCCTGTCTAGTGACTCATCAATCGTATACAAATAGCATAGGCTCGATAGGAAATTTCTTGCTACAGAGCTTACAGAATCCCATTGCTGATTTCTAAAATTCTTTTTCTAGATAGGCTTCCCGCATCGAAAAACTCCTATTTTATGGTATGTAATTAGTATTCTGAAGGTATTAAAATATTTTAATATCAATATAGTTTTTTCACTGAAACTCGAGTTAAATCTTAATATACATTATTCATATTGTCGTTTTAGAGATTGTGCTTTTATACTTACTATTATGAAAATTTACTGAATAAAATATATAGTTGCAATCCTTTTACTGAACTCCTTAATTTCTTGTTTTATGAGGGGATAATTTTTGCTTATTTAGGTACTAATTTTAATCAGACCATTTTTTAATGAACTCATTTATATTTATATCATATCGTTCTAAGTAGACTTTGTTGTGTTAGACAATTATTATTAAATAAAACGAATGAAAAAAAGTGACAGGTACGATATTTTTTTTTTAAATTCAAAAAATAATTTAGTAAAACCACAATTATTAAGAAATTGTCTTAAAAACTTCGTAGTACAAATTGCATATCTATTTCACTTTTTTTAAAATTCAAAAAATAATTTAGTAAAACCTCAATTAAGGAACTGTCTTAAGAACTTAGTATTACAAATTGCATATCTATTTCACTCGACTTAAAAATTGCAGCAAAACAAAGTATAACAGTACATTTTTTACTGTCTATTGTTTCTTTTACTGCCCATGTATTTATGATCAATAATCAACATCAGTCCTGGTTTAAAATGAAACAAAAGTAATTCTTTATTATTAACATATTTTTTATTAAACAAATATAACTAAAAGTATGTACATATTAAGTTTATACATAAATCAAGCTAGATACAAAAAATATAATTATTTACATTGTTGCATTGTAAATACTCTTTTATATTATGAAAAATAAACAATAATAATTTACAATAAGACAGTTTGTGTGTAACTGTGTAAGCATTAGAATTAGCCTTATGTAGTCTCTATTTTTAGTCTTTACATTATAATGTCTTTTTTATTTTAAAATAGTAAGACTAAATATAATGCTTTTAACAATTATTGATTTTTGAATTAAATTAGTTTCGTATATTTTTGTCTTATATTAACATCCCTTTCATTTCTGATTTTGCTTTCATGATACAAACGAACATCGAGAAAAATTTCTATTATTAATTTGGTTAGTTGGCTTCTACCACACAAGAAGCAGTAGCCCATTCCCATTGTTCTATTAATTAAACTACAGCAAAAGTCTTTAAAACTAAATCACAAAATTGTCAATAAACGCACAAAGATAAAATACAAACGAAAACACAGTACACGTGGAAAACAGAAAGTTAGAGAAAACTCTAATGGCGACTGCCCAAGTCCAAACTGAAAACAAAATCCACGCCGACGACGCGTCCAAAAATAAATCGATAACCCATCTCGACACCATTCGGCCAATAGAAAAGTAGCATTTCGGCGCATGTGCATTACATCCATCTACTGAACAAGGATGGACTTATGTCAAACTCGATCTTCTGTCCTTCAATCCTGGGACATAAATTCTCTCATTGCTCTTATGGGGAGGCCGCAGTATATTTTAATTAAAATGTATTTGACCATACCCACCATAAAACACGGAGGTGGGAACGTTCTAGACGAGGGTTGTTTTTCTGGGCATGGGGTCGGGCCCCTTGTTCAAATAAATGGAATTATGGATCGTTATATGTATTTAAATATTTTGCAAGAAACAATGGTACCTTATGCTGAATCCTCTCTCCCATTAACCTGGAAATTTATGCACCATAATGATCCGAAACACACTGCCAAACTTATTAAGGAATTTTTAACCGAGGAACAAGTTGAAGTGATCAAATGGCCAGCTCAAAACCCCGATCTGAACCCTATAGAGAACCTATGGGATCAACTAGAAATCGATGTTAGGCGTAAAAACAGGGACAAATTTAAAAATAAAGATGTTTTGTTCGCTGCCCTATTACAAGCCTGGAATGAAATATCCGGGGACGTAATAAAGAACTTGATTGAGTCTATGCCCAAAAGGTGCCAAGCAGTCATCAAAAGTAAAGGCTATGCAACCAAATACTGGGACTAGCGACTACAAATGTATAAAAAATACCAGTTTCTCCATTTTTGTCCTCATAGAAAGTAGTTTAATTTTTGAAAATTTTATAGAGGCTTTTTCCAAAAAAATCTTGTGTGTATTTTTATGAGACAGTTATTATATTATATTATATTATCCTATGTATAAATATATATATGCTTTATAAACATTTTCGTTCTTGTAAAACGGCAGCAAATAAATTTAAAAAGTTTCTCCACTTTTGGCCGGTACTGTATATTTACCTATAACTATTATAACCTATCTAATTAATGGTACTACAAATGCCACACAAAATTCAAAATTTCTTTAACAGCAAATTGATGTAATTATTTTAATTCTTGTGGTGAATGGTATAGTAGGTATGTAGGTGTTATTGTTCTGGTAAGATAATTGAGACACGTAAGAGAATAATTAAGACGCACAACTACTTAACTATATATTTTTTCTTCAAGTCCAAAAGCCTCTGAGTTGTTTTGCGCCATTTAACTCTTTTAATGTTTTTTATTAAATACAAATTCTTCCAGTAAAAGATTATCTTTGGACTTTTTAATTATAAGTTTTTCCTCTTGTAAAGGCAATACGGGGACATACTGTATAACGATTAAAAGTTTTATTTAGAGAGTAATAGATGCGTTTAAGCCTTAAAGCCAAATAAGAAATTGGCCATATTTTATGTGGATATAGTAAAATGTTAACTTTTATTTCCAAATTTCAATCGTTTTTGGAATAAATAGAATTAATGGAAGAATGATAAAAATGAAATTCATTCTTTTCTCAAGAAGATTCATATTAAACTTGGGAGTTGTCATGTACATAAACTTATTGAGAAACCGCCGCTGTATCAAGAGATATAAAATTATTGATTTAAAGAAAAATAAGCGACCATGAAGTACAGTTTTCATATTTACCGTTTGTGTCCACACTGCAGACAGCACCAATTCTATTTTATAGTTTCTTTAACGTTTTTCTTTATTTCTTACGGTTCTAGGTACGATGTGCACATAGTCACATGTGTATTAACAGTGAATTGATTAAGTCCAATAAAAAAGACCTAATACTATTCCAAGGTTTGTCATAACCTCGGGCCGTCATCGTGGCACGCACCGCGCTCTGTAAAATGCAATAAGGTTGATTTGCCGGACCAGACTTCATGTCTACCTTGCCACACTATCTTTGGCGAATACGCACATGTAAATATACCATTTTCGATTTATGGACTATCGAAGAAAGGAAATTAGATAATGATTACACACCTTGCTCCAGTGGTAAAATTTTGTTTTCCTTTTTGACTAATTATAGTGCGAAAAAATTGGAAATTGAGACTGACTATTTAAGAATCAGTAAACCATTAAGTATCGGTTGATTCTAATTTGCATATTTAGAGGTAAGATATGTTTAGCTAATAAAAGTACTAACCTTATTTATATAATATTGACTAAGTCTATGTGAATGTGAATATCCTCTAGGTATATTATTTTAAAAATATTCTTTTGACTCATTTTATTTTAATTAATTTGTTTGACAATTTAATTTTGTCTAATTAGTCTGTCTAGCACCGATAGTGTTTGTCACAAGCTATTTTTGATAATTATTTTAAGTGGTATTCATTTTATATTTTTGGATATTATAGTAAATTGGAATTACTTCTTTAGTATTTAATTTTTGTAAGTACACTGAAAAAGTGTATTTGTGAATTTAATAACAATATTGAGGGATATTTCTCCCTACAAATTATTGTAGTAAACTTACCATCCGCTCTTTAGTTTTACAACTCGTTTGTAAAATCGCTGTAACATTGTAACATTAAAATATATAATTATATTCACCAATAAATTTTGTGAATTTATTAAAAAAATCTGTATAAATCCCATTGTAAATTTCATTGTAAATTTATTTTTTCATTGTAAATTTATTTTTTAAGATCGCCAACTTCTTGTTCTTTTATACAGGGTGCTACAAATTCGAGGTACGAGCATTGGTATCTCGGAAACCGATAAGACAAGAGATACGAAGATGGTTAAATTGGGGCAAAGTTGCCCGTCTTGGGATGTTCACTAAGATGCCATCAAAAAAGTTTTGAAAATTTTGGATTGCTGAATTTTTTGGGAAAAACGGATTTTTTTGAAAATCAATTTTATTTTTTCCTGTCGTTACTTTTTAGAAAATCAAAAAACTAATTGCACATTCTCATGGCCACTTTATTAGTGCTAACTTATAGCATTTTTAGATTATTAAATTATCTGATAATTTGTGGGATACAGAGGCCAACTTGATTTTTTTAAATACGGACCTGCATTTTTTATTTCAGATTTTGAAAGAACTTGGTCTCCTGAGTACAATGATATGCCACACATATTTTTTTTGTTTCGGACATTTGAACACAATTTAATTAAACTAATTTCAAGTCCGGCTCTGGTTTTTTAAATATTTAATTTATTCATCGTTACAATATTGATAAGCTTTCAAACTTAACAATGACGTGGGGTAAAACATTGAATACGGAAAATGATATGCAATAAAATAATATAAAATTATTGGGCATTACTTGACGTCGAACATTTACAATAAAAAGCACAGAATGCATTCGGAAGTATAAGAACATATGTTTAAAGAGCTATAAATAAGATTGAACGAAAAATACATTTGTGCATTAGGGACGGTGATAACCAGGGTTGGCATGATTTAAATCAAATGATTTAAAGTAAGTAATTTTTTTAATTTTAATCATGTGATTTAAATCAAAAAAAATAACTTTATTGAAACTTTATAATAAAGTCAAAAAATAACTGTAAAAGTTATAAAAATTTGTCCTAGAAAACTATAAAAAATATTTCTATAACAGATATAACAGATAAAAAATCGACAAAAATTTTAAATGTTATATATAACTATATAAAAATATCTATTCATCAATTTAATTGTTGGACCGATTTTTGAACTAATTTTGTGTGCATCCATTAGACCGCTAAACGCAGGGATTTATTTTAAAATTTATATATAAGTGACAAAAAATCGCTGTTCGAATACATATCATTCGCAAAGTCTAGTGCAGAACTAGGTTCTTCTAATACATATAGAGACTATATCTTCATTCCCGAGAATCTATATTCGTTGTCTTAATAAATTGTAATAAATAAATAATAAATTCTTGAAAATATGTTGTTTTATATTTTTTTTTGAAACGGTTGTGTGTTTCCAAATTCCTACCGACATTTTGATCTGCAGTAAGTACTTTACACTTTGACATTAGATAATACATATTAATTTCATTGACTTAAGACTATTTTCGAACAATAGTGTATTGTTTTATTAGGAATAAAAATTATACTTTTTTGACGATGCTGTACCTTTGAAGGACCATCATAAAGTTATTCCGACGTTAGAGAGAGGCACAAAAGTAAATTTTTACTCCGAATAGAACATACTATTTTTTTTAAAACATTACAAATAATTTTTTAATTAATTTCAAACATTGCAAATAATATAAACAGTAATCGAGCAACAATTTGTACACTCGTTGAATTTGACACTTAATATCAGTTTAATAATATATTTTTGTGCTTTTGTGCTTTACTTTTATGTCTAGGCGTTAAAATGACATAAGTTAATTCTTTTGAGACGTTTGAAAAAAAATCTTTTTGATCTGAAGCGAACGACTTTTTTGCGGAATATATTGGTGACCGATGTGGAAAAATCACAACGCCCGCGCCCCGTAGAATTGTTTATGTTATCGGTATCGGGGTATAGATTTAGCCATTTAGGATAGGACTTTTGGAAATAAGTCCTAGTCATTTGGAAATCCGATTTAAATATTGTTTTGAATTAAAATCAAAAAAATCTGATTTAAATCAAAAAAATCTGATTTTTTTGATTTTTTTAAGAAAATCATGATTTTTTCCAACCCTGGTGATAACCCTTTCGAAAATGTAGAGCATTGGAAAGTAGTTTGTAGAAGTTGATTTATTTATAATAACTACGATTAATATTATGCATATTATTAAATCGTACAGGGAGATTTCAAATTCACAATAAAAAAAATTAAAAATAATATTTTCAAATTGCTGACCTGGATATTATTTATTTGAATCTTTCAATTGGCTTGATTTTCCTTATTCAATGTTAATTAGCGCTGATCCATATTTTTGAGATGAATATAATCAGATTAAATAATTTAAAAAACCAGAGTCGGACTTGAAATTATTTTAAATAATAATTAAATAGTTTTGTTATTCTTAAGGTACCTAAAACAAAAAGAGTATCAAGTGTGGCATATCATGGTACTCAGGAGACCGAGTTCTTTCAAAACTTAATTAAACATAAAAATTGCAGATCCGTATTTAAAAAAATTAAGTTGGCCTCTGTATCTCACAAATTATCAGCTAATTTGAAAATATAAAAATACTATCAGATAGCCCTAATAAAGGGGCCATGAGAATGTGCAATTAGTTTTTTGATTTTCTAAAAAGTAAAGCCAGGAAAAAATTAAATTGATTTTCAAAAAAATCCGTTTTTTCCAAAAAAACTCAGCAATCCTTGAAATAGTTAAAACTTTTTTGGTGGCATCTTGGTGAACATCCTAAAGCGCAACTTTGTCCCAATTTAACCATCTTCGTATCTCTTACGGTTTCCGAGATATCAAAGCTCGTACCTCGAATTTGTAGCACCCTGTATAGTAACAACAATTAAAAACATTTTATTATAGTAAATTTACAAACTATTTGTAAGAGTCTATTACAATTAGTTTTGTAAATTCACAAATCGTTAATAAGTATTAATAAATTTAATAAAACACGATAACAAGATACTTTTGCATCTCTTCTTGCCTAGGAGAACCTTACTGGAATTCGTCTAACCAAAACAGGAAAAATTGCCATTAGATACAAAATAAAAAACATGCGAGCAAAAGGTATCTAATCAAAACGTCAGTCAATTTACCAATTTATTGACTATGGATGTATAGAGTCCTTTCTTTCTTTTAATAAATTTGTGCTCAGAAACACCTCAATCTGAAAGAATAAATAATAAAATAATACTTACATTCTTTGATAGTTTGTTATTGATAGAATATTAAATAACGTCATATTTTTTATTATTTTATAACGTTAAAGAAGCACAAAATTTATTTAGTTCAATGCTACGGAAAGGGTGATAATAGTTATCGGAAAAAGTGATATTTTAACAACAGCAACAAAATATGACGTTAATCAAAACTAATAATAACCATCTATCAAAGAATGAATTCGAAATTATATTATCATAGAGACAACTTATGATTTTTAGGAAAAAATAATTCAACCATACCGGGTGCCTCACAAAAGTGGCTCACCCCTATAACTTTTTATTTTTTCAGATAAAAATACGAGATTTGGTATGTTGGTATATGACATAAATTATGATTAATTGACATATTCAATCCTTTTCTGCCACTTCTTACTTCACCTGAAATTACTACAACTTTTGATTTTTAAATAGCACCATTATTAATAGCACCTTATTCGATAGAAAATGAAAAGTCTGAATAGAATGCCATATCACACGTCAACTTTTGACATTTTTGCTTTCATAATTGTATTTTAAATTTCGATCTAGGGAGCTATGGCTATGTTAAAAACACTAATTTTTAATCAAAGAGCCTTGGAAAAATAGATTAGATCGTCTAATGTTTTTAGTGTCTTGTCCTGGCGGGTTAACGGATGCCCAAATCGTATTTTTAATTATATCTCAATTTTTTCAAACGGAACGATGGTGGCTCATTAGCATATTTGGAAAAGGCATCTTTTAACGAATAATTTGGTAGCACGCACTTGGTATTTCGAGTCAAATTGTCGTTATGAATCGCATGTTGCAATTTCCAATAAACCATATTCGAAAATGTCAAAACTTGACATATGATATGTCATTCTAATCAGAGTTTCATTTTCAATCGAATAAAGTAACAAAATACCGAGGATGCTATTTAAAAATCAAAAGTTGTAGTCATTTCCAGTGAAACACGAAGTGACTGAAAACAAATGAATACGTCAATCAATCCTAATTTATGTCATATACTAAACCAAATCTCGATTTGTTATTTGAAAAAATAAAAAAGTTATAGGGGTGAACCACTTTTGAGACGCACCCGGTATTTTCACGTTTTTTTGGATTCCTTAAAAATGGTGTGGAAATTTGGTAAAGTATAAACGTTATTATCCATTTTAGAATAAGAATTTTTTTATGAAGAATGGATTTTTCTGAAAATATCAATAATAAAAAACTGTTTCGAAGATATACTGTAGTACTATAAAAATACTACTAAAGCAAAAAGACTAAATAAAATACTACTAAAAAAAGACTCTGTCCAACAATAGGATCTATTATGACAGTGGAAGTTCTGTCTGTCATTTTATTTTACAGTTAAATTTTATTTTCTGTTATTTTTTGAATGTAGTCTGTCCAACTGTTCCCTGACTCGTTGACTCAGAATATAATATTAAAACTTCTCTATGTATATTTGCGACCTGAAAAATACTGCTAGGCATAGCATTTTATTTTTTTGTAAAAAATATAATTATTGTTAAATCAAAAGAATTATAATAGCAAATGTTTTGGTATGGTTAAAACAAATGTCGTATAATAAGAAACTATTCATTTACCCCCTTTTAGTGATATATTACTATATTAATCTTACTAATAAACATTACGGTCTAAATAACAATGATTAGTGTGTGTAACTTTACAAGTATACCTTGAATTTATTATAATCACACCATATACTTCATTTTTATTAATTCGTGTAGTTTTAATAACAAGAGAGAATTGTTAAGCGTTAATTAATCATTAAACATTAATTGTCGTATTTAGAATTATAAGTTTATAAGTAGGTATTTGTAACAGCTTGATTTCTTTCTCATGTAAAAACTAAAACCGGGTTTTTTTAACCAATTTTATACATAAATACTCAATACCAATATCTATTATTAATCGAATGATAAATGAATATTTATGGGAAATGGTACTGTGTGTATGTATACGTGTGAGTATATTTGACCACTGGAATGTCAGTAAAAACAAGATATTTTTTAACGTAATTTAAAGAATATGGCAAATAAAAGAATTGCAATTAACGGAAGAATATTGACCACAGCTATATATATATATTGCTTTAACTAATGCTTCATGAAGATGCAGAAGTGTACGGTATTGACTGTGTATGCAATCTAAAGATTTTATTAGAAAATTAACTTTCGCAATTTGCAAAATTGCAAGTTTGAAATTTTTTGCCTACAGAGCTTTAAACGGCTGTACTATTTTTAATAATTTAATTTAGTATTTTTATAACTAATTCTTTCGCCAATAATACTGTCAGCGAGTCTTAAATAATGGTTTTAGGGATTAGGATGTCAAGTTTCTTTTATTGGTTTTGGAACTCTGGACTGTTAGCGATTGAGTTAATATCATCAGAGATTCCCAGTTATTTGCCATATATCTGTATACTATACCTTTGTTACTTCAATCTAATTTGTTGAAGATGTTCTCCAAAATTGCTGTGAACGGCTCTGAAGAAATTGGGGCTTCCTGTCTGACCACTTTGTTTGTGAAAAAAATCTGGGAATCCAGCGTTTATTTTCAGTTTGGCTGTCTTCTTTGAATATGCCATGTTGGTCAAAATAATATAAAATTATCATAAACAATATTAATTTCTAATATAAAAAAAGAAAGGAATTAGGCAAACACATTCTCATTGGTTTGTTATAGTATGTTGCACACTAAAACTTCATTTAGAACGTCGAAATTAGTGGTTTCAATTAACTAAGTTTGTTCCTCTAATTTCAATATCAGCCTTCAGAACGTCAAAATTAGTGGCAGCAATTTTCAGTTAGTAGTAAAAGTTAACAAACCTTTGATTATCATCAAGAGAAATTGTGATTATCAATTGTGATTATCAATAATAAAAAGTTTATCGTTTTATAAGCTAATTATTAGGCTTTCTCTATGGATGTAACTGATAGGATAAGCTGTTGCTAGGATATTCTATTTATTTTAATTGAATTTTTTAGACTTTGTGAATGAATGTAAACTATAAAGTATAAATGAAACCACTATTCCACTAATTTCGAGGTTTTGAATGAAGCTTAACATATTCGCGCACTTTTAAAGAATATTCTTGAAAATTGATAGGTATCTGCATTTGCCCTACAAAAAGGCACAACATACAAAACAGAAAAAAACACAGCTATTTATTATAAATGAAGCTTTGTGTATTAAATAATCTAAGAATGTACAGGAGGTTTTAGTCCTCATTTATTACGTCGAGACAGCAATCTGTTAAGTGTAACTGGTATTATATTAATCAGATTCTGCTTATGTTAAACACTGGAATTTATAACAGTCACAGAGCTCTGTAAAATTTTATATGACGCAAATTCTTTTTCTTTAATATTTGTACTGTATGATCGAAAAAATGGTGTCAATTTGACTTAAAAATATATAATTTCATATAAAATGATCACTTCATTCCCGAATCATATCTATATTTTTTCTCGATGTGGTACACATTATGTGTCTACAAACTTGTATTTTAGTGACATTGGTTAAGGTAAATGTTTGATAAATTTGAAAAGTTATCAGTTGTATAACCGATTTTGTTTAGCAATTCATTAGATAGTACTGCCCATGATTTAAGAAGGTGATCAAATATTTTCATTTTTGGTGTAGTTATCATTATTCTAAATATATGCAACTCGTAAAAAATGGTTATGAAATAACTGTATTATATAAACTGCTATTAAAAATTATTGAATTTGAGCTTCATAAACATTTGTATCTTTGTTTTATCGACTTCTTTGCTCTGATAGTAATAATAATAACAATTTAAGTATAGTTATTATTAAGAAACCAGGTTTGGATTTATTTCGTTTCATAATTCATTATTCTATAATAAAATATAACTCGGGTTCAAGATTTCTAGTGTATCGAGATAACTAAGTAGTGAACTAAAAGTTTACACTATTTAATGTACTTTTCTTTCTTTAAAGTTTTATTTGATTCATCATCATCATTTTCAGGTTATTGAACCATTTCCAACTATGGTGTAGCCTCCCTCACATACTCTCTTTGTAGTTGGACCCATTGTTGTCTATTGTTGGCTATGCGGGCCCAAGTTATTTCTGTTATTTTCCTAATACCATGATCCCATCTCACAACCATTTGCTACAATGCTGTAATTTTTGTGGTCCATCTGTTATCCGTTCTTTTTGCCGGGTGTCCTGCCCATTGCCGTTTGAGGGATTTGACTGTGTGAATAGCCCCGGATCTAAGGGGGGGGGGGCAAACCGGGGCACCTGCCCCGGGCGCCAATGTCAGGGGGCGCCAAAATCATAATATAATATGGTTGAAAATCAAAAAAATTACTCCACAAAGCGCCTAGTATGCACCTTACGTTCTTCTATCAAGTATTCATTTTATTTTAAAACGCCCAGTTAGTTTTTGAACACATTCTAAAGTTTCATTCAGAACCTCGCAATTAGTGGAATAAATTAGCGGTTTCAATTAATTACACTTTTTAGTTTACGATCATTCACAATGCTTAAAAAACACAATTAAAATTAATAAAATATCCTAGCAACAGCTTGTGGTAGTCAGTTGTATTCATAAAGAAAGCCAAATATCTATACTATATATAAAATCCTTAAGTGACTGACATACTGATTAATCACGATCCTGCTCAAACCACTCAACGTAAGAAGCTCAATTTTGGCATACAGGTTGATTGTAGGGTGTAGAGGTTCGATAAGAAGGGATTTTTCGAAATTCCAGTTCCAAGAGGGTGAAACCATCCCTCAAATATTACAATATTTTTTATTTAAAAAACGGTCAAGTTTCCGAAAAAACGCTTAAACACGTATATTTTATTTTGTTTTTTTTACATATTTTAAGATTTTTTTAAAAATGTATACAGGGTGTTTCGAAAAATCTGGTCATTGATTAATCACGATCCTGCTTAAAGCGCTTGACGTAAAAAGCTGATTTTTGGAAAACAGATTGACTTTAGAGTGTAGAGCTTCGATAAGAAGGGATTTTTCGAAACTCGAATTCTAAGGGGGTGAAACTATTCCTCAAATATTAAAATATTTTTTATTTAAAAACCGGTGAGTTTTCCGGAAAAACTCTTATACAGGGTGTTTCATAAAATATGACCATTGAGTAATCACGATTCTGCTTAAACTGCTTGACGTTTAAAGCTGATTTTTGGCAAACGGATTGACTGTGGCGTGTAGAGGATTGATAAGGAGGCGTTTCTCGAACCTCAAATTCCAAGAGGGTGAAAACGCCCCTCAAATAATACAATATTTGTTATTTATAAAACGGTTAGTCTTTCGGGAAAACGCTTGGACAAGCATAATCTATTTGGTTTTTTTACATATTTTGAAATTTTTAAAAAAAATCATACACGGTGTTCCAAAAAGTTGGGTAATTTCTTAACCACGATTCTGCTTAAACTGCTTGACGTAAAAAGCTTATTTTTGGCAAACGGATTTTTCGAAAGTCAAATTCCAACGAGATGAAACTACCCCTCAAATATTACCAAGTTATATAATAATATCGCCATATTGTTTTTTCTCATGCTGACATAAATGTAAGAAAATTTTATCCAGTTTGTATGTTAATGGAAATTCTTGCTTTGCTTTATCATCACCTTTTTCATCACCAATACAAATGATTAATTGGACGCGAACGAAGTCGCTGGTACACGCTAGTTTAGCTTATAAAACAATAAACTTTTGATTTCTAACCACGATTTCTCTTGATGGATGCTAATCAATGGACAAAATGACATTTTCCGCAAAATTTGAAGTATAATTAGTGGAAAAGTCAAAAGTTTGTTTACTTTTTCTACTAATTGACAAGGACTACCACTAATTTAGACGTACTGAATGCTTACAATGAAATTAAAGGAACGAACTTCTACGCTAATTGAAACCATTAATTTATTCCACTAATTCGGAGGCTCTGAATGAATCTTAAGGGCTCATTCGGTCCCGTTTACGAAAAATGCCTACCTATATCTAGATATTTGTAAGTTTTTTAAATTAATTTATTGCAAACGCTGGACAGAGGGTCCGCTACTATCGATTTTTTACCCCGGTTCAAAAAAATTGTAGATCCAGGGCTGTGTGTGAATGGCATATATTACCTGAGCCTTTTGTCGCATCCACTCTATTTTTCACGATCTCTCTTGGTTATTCTCAGCATATTTCGTTCCATTGAACGTTGTACGCCCTGTAGTTTCCTTATGATGTCCGTTTTAAGTGTCCAGGTTTCGCATGCATAGGTCATGACTGGTAGTACACATTGGTCGGATGTTTTCTTGTTTAGATAGAGTGGCATTCTAGATTTGAATATGATTGATCCATAAGTACTCCATGCTAAATTAATTCCTCTGTTGACTTCTGGTAGTAGAGATCCCGAGCTGTGTATCAGTTGTCTCAAATATATAGGATGTTCTTCTATTATTTCAAGTGTTGTGTTATTTATTAGAATGTCTTTACTTTCCACTAGTTCATTGTACATTACTTTAGTTTTTGATAAATTAATTTTGAGTCCCACTTTATTGCTGGCTGTATTTAGCTCATTTTGGCTAATTTTTGCTTGCAGTTCTTCAGGACTATGGTCAATTAGGCCTATGTCATCAGCGAATCTTAGATGGTTAAGACATTCTCCATCTATTTTTAATCCTTTATTGGTCCAGTCCAGTTGACTGAAGATCTCTTCTAATGTTGCTGTAAACAGCTTTGGTGATATCGCGTCTCCCTGTCGTACTTCTTTGCCAGTGGGTAACTCTGGGGTTGTTTTATATATCGTTACTCTTGCTTTGGCTTCTTTGTATATGTTGGCGAGAGTTTCTATTTAAGGCCATGGCTAGTGGAAGTTATTGAGTGGCTTTATTTGATTACTTGATAATATATTTATTAAAAAAAAAGATTTAGAAAATGTCTCTATAAAAAAACAAGATTTGCAAGAGTCTTGTAAAAAGACTATGACCAAGGCTATAGCAGTCTAATAAGTATACTTCTTAGACTGCAAGACCAAGTCTTGCATTTACTCATCACTACCACTTATAAACCAAACACAAGTTTAAATATACCGTATGATAAAAAATCGGCGTCAAAGTCGGCTGGCGAATGACAATGAAAATGGCAACGATAATTTTGGCGAGATCAGTCTCTAGACGTCATTTACTAAAAATTGACATAAAGCTTGACAACAATAACACTAATTATAGAAAGATTCAAATAGTATAGATCGTTTCTCCAGATACAAATATATTTCCAAAAATTATTGTTTCTCTAATTTTAAACTATGTGGTGTATACCACTTAAAAATGATTTTTACTCAATATAAAAATAAATTACAAACTTCTTATGACCAACTGGCAGTAAGCCCCATTAAAAAAGTTGGTTTAATATTTATAATTAAACAAATTTTTTTTTGTTTTACATTGGAGTAAATTATAAAAAGTAAATTCTAGTTGACACTTTTAGCAATAAAGATATTTATCTTCTTTCCTTATCTAGTGTGTTTATTATTTTACTCATAAAATCCTATATAAAAATATATAATATACAAATACAAAAACTAGCTGTTAAAATTGTTATATTGTTGTAAAATAAAAATGCAAAATTTATGAGTGTTTCAGTGCGTAACGTTGTTAAATGTAAATATAAACATAACTGATTTAGACCAGTTTGAAAGAAAATAACTTAATCATAAAACCAGATAGCGAGTTATCTGTTTGGTAACAATAATCATTGTTTAATATTTTTATTGGTACAGATTTAAATTTTATTGACGCATTTCTTGCACTGGAGTCGATATTTATTAAATTAACCTACTATTTTTCTTAAATATATATTTAACTTTTAATTATAATTAACATACGATACTGTGTTTGTCACAACAATTTTTAACTCTGCTACGTCATATAAAATTTGTAGAGGGTATCTTTTATACAGCGTGAGTCTTAGTCTTAAATAAGTGCAAAGATTTTTAGGGGTAGTATAATTCGACCCCAGAAACACGACTATGAAGTTTTTTTCGCGATTTTTTTTATATACAATATGGCAACATACAGTATTGGCCATAAGTGGATGAACTTTGTTAAAATTATGGGATTTTCCTAATATGCTTAAAATTAAAATTTGAGCTATATTTAATTCAAGTCTAGTGTCAGTGCTATAAAAATAAATAGTATTGTTTTTTTTAAATTTGCTTTAATAAGGTGGCAAAAAATTTAAATTGAAAAAACCATTGGACAAAAGTGGATGAACAAAATATATATTTAATAAAAAAAAATCTTATGTTAACAAAAACTGAAAAATTAACTTATAATTTACTAGTACTTAGCGTAATAACCCTTATTCTTAATTACTTTCAGACATCGTTTAGGCATAGATTCCAGAATATTTTCAATTATTGAAAAATCGATATTTTTCCAAGACTCTTCCAAAGCTGCAACTAATTCTTGCTTATTTTTGTAGAATTTGGTTCTAATATGTTGATCCAAAATTTCCCATAAATTTTCTATTGGATTCAGGTCTGGGGATTGCAATGGCCATTTGAGAACAGTCACCATTTCATCTTCCAAAAACCTTTTAATCAATTGTGAGGCATGCTTCGGGTCGTTATCATGATAAAAGGTTTCGTAAAATGTCTCTGTAGCCAAACCGATCCATTATGCCCTCAATTTTATGGAGAGGCCCCATCCCATACCCAGAAAAACAGCCCCATACCATGATTGAGCCCCCACCATGTTTTACAGTGGGTCGCGTGTATTTTGGTAGCAATCGTGTGTTGGGAGGTCTTCTCACATGTTGAATTCCATTTGATGACACCAAATTAAACTTTGATTCATCACTAAAACAAACCTTTTTCCATTGTGCCACAGTCCAGTTTTGGTGTTCTTTGGCAAATACTAATCGGGCCTTCAATTTTTTTTTTGATAGCAGTGGTTTCTTGGCGGGTCTTCGAAAAAACAACTTCTGGTCAACTAATTTACATCGGATCGTCCTTGTACTCACTGGTGGATAGCCCATTTCTTCAAGTTTTGCTTTTATCTTCGTTGACGGCAAAAATGGATCTTGTGAAGAAATTCGTTTTATGGCTTTTATTACATTGGGACCAACTTTTTTAGGTCGTCCTGGTTTTCTTTTTATAGAGACATCTCCTCTCTCATTATATCTCTTTAAAATATAATGTACCGCTGATTTTCCAAGGCGTAATTCGTAGCGATTTCCGATTGCTTCAAACCATCCTTAAAAGCATTCACTACTCGCAACTTAAGATCTGCAGACAAGTTAATTCCACGTGGCATGATATATCACAAGAGCTCAAATGTTTTTAAATCACAATTGTTCATAAAAGCAGAACAAATGAAACTAACGATTTTTAAAAATATTTGGTTCATCTACTTTTGTCCAAGACAAAAAAGCATCATTTGCCAATTCTTATCTATAACTGATAAGACTAACAGAAGAATTTATATTTGTTTGTAGTATTTTGGTTAGAATGTATTAACCTTTTAATATACAAAGGTACATAAAATAATTTTGATATTTAACACCTCAAATTTTCTTCGCAATTATTGGTATTGGTTCATCCACTTTTGGCCAATACTGTAGGTAGTAAATTAAATCTACAAAAAAGAAGAAGAATGCTAAGAAAGGATCTAGTTCTCAAAATTTAAGATTTTTTTTTAATTTTCAAAATAAAATAAGTTGGTTATTTTAGACTTATTTGAAATAATGTAAAGAGAAAATATGTTTCTTTTATCGAGATCTACCAGCCCTGAAAATATTTGCACATATTTAAGACTACAGGGTCTACTACAACAGGATTACTATGTATTATTATTATTATTTATAAAATGCATTAAATTATTTAATTTTTTGTACTCTTTTACTATAATATTGCATCAAATACCAAAGCTTTGGAAATACTTTCAGCAAATTTGACTCTGTTGTTATAAATGCAAAATAAAACGCTTTGACCACGACACACTAAAATACTTTACATTTAACACTGCATGCGCGTTTCGCTAACCCTTTTAGCATTATCAGCAGATGAAATGTAAGTTTTAGATATAATAAACTATACCTACCTACTTAGTTTTAATCATCTGCTGATGATGCTAACATGGTTAGCGAATCGCGCGTACAGTGTTAAGAGTAAAATGTGTTTGCCACAACGCTAAAAATGCCAACAACAATCGCCTTCTCTCTTGAGCGCTTCAGCCAATCATGGATGTGTCAGTGCAAGAGAGTCAAATGATGCCTAGGTGATAACTCTCGTGACCTGTTCTTAGCTGATTCGTACTCAAACATGGACACAGCATTAGATTTGATTATACTGCTTTTTCGATTTAATTATCCTGTCGAAAGTTACCATTTGAACAAGGTTTTATTTTTTGGTTTACACCAAAATAATTTTTATTGGTAAATGGTAGATGGTGGATGGTGAAACGCCGCGCCGGTTGCAGTACTTGGACCTTCTACTTTAAAAAAACAGCACTTGTGCTGTAAAGGTAGCCCAATGAATGAATGAGACATTGTCACGTGAGTAAGTTACAGCGGTTCTTCATCACGTGACATAAAACATAAATCAACATTGGTCCGCTAGAAATGGACCACCCAAGTTTACAAAATCAAAAATAAAATCTGTAAACTTTTACTACATCGTCGACCAATATTAGTCGAGCAATGAATAGAACATACGAATATCGATGGCCTCGTTAAAGTTTACGTATTATACTTTGGTCACGTGCGGTCTAAATCTTTCGCTGAGAGTTACCTCTATGCCATGAACAACCTGAAATTTTAAATAATAACTGATATTAGAGTTTGCTCTCACATAATATTGTAAGATACATTTTAGGCAGACTTAACAGCGAACACTTTCTCTAGGAGATACGAGACCTTGCCGTTGATGGAGAAGCTCCTAGTTAGGGGGAATCCCCTTGGCTGGGTCTAGGGAGCATCTCACTGTCTTCTCCCTGGCTGTAGCGTAGTGTCCAGGGAATTGCACCAAGACGTATAACGATGCTGGAGCTACCCTGTCGGTCATAGCAGGCACTCTCTACTATCTGTGGTCATGTATCACGGGCAGAAGTGTGGAGGGTCTTGGCTTAACCGCCCGGACCAAGAGGAGAGAACCTCACCAAAAATCTAAATCCTACGATGGCGAGACCAGGTCAAAGGTATACGTGGCTAGATAAAAGACTATATAGCCTCTATACCTCTCTCTCTCTCTACTGGTCTCAACCTTGGGGCACAAGGGGACAACCCATTGTATTCTCGTCTCCCTTACTTCTATATGCTGAGCTCTGTAGAAGTGGATCGAGTCGCCCTTGTGTGTAACCAGCTTTGCCAGAACTCCAATGAAGGACATCAAGTTGGCCAGTCACCAACTCAAGGTAGGAGGGCCATGGCCAGGTCTTCACAATAGGAATTGGTAGGGTGGGGGGTGTTTGAACACCGATATCAGGTCTGAGGGGAAACCAAGTTAAAGAGGTGGAGAAAATAAAGACTGATCCTCCAGCGTCCTTCTCAGCCGAAGACAAGCTCCCCGACTGTAAAAGGCACGGAAGAGGGTACCCTCGTAGGAGGTAGTTGTTCACTCATCGGAGGATGAACAGCTTTTGTCACAGTAGGATGAGAAATACCCTGTCTCGCCTACAACAGGAAGATCCCCATGTATGATGATAGAAACTCAAGAAAAGGGGAACAATAGATATTTAAGGTCGCGATGATTAACTCCCCCCTTCCCCATCCACTCATTCTACATTCTAAGAGCGATCAACTCGGTAACCTTCAATTCGAAGTTCGTCAAAGAATGCCTGTAGAACCTGAATAAATTACAAACTACAAACGGAGCAAACGCTCCACTAACTGGACCAGAACCGTTCTGCTGTCAAGTGGAAACCAACTTAAAGCGGAACTCACGAACCTGGAAGACTCCATCCGCAACCTGGAATGGGAATCCTTCAACGGTCTAAGACACTCGAAGAAATTTCTCAGGGTCTACGACTGAGAAAGATTTTCCTTGATTTAGGTAGGAACAATCTTCGGGTAGTCACCGGGTTTTTAACAGGACACTGTCTCCTCAATGAACACCTCAGTAAATCGAAGGTAAGAAACAACGGCAAATGCAGATTCTGTGGGGTAAATGGGGAAACACTAGAAGACCTCATCACTGAGTGTACCGAGACGACAACCCTTGGGGCTATAAACCTTGGTACGACTGATATCGGAGATGGACAAAAATGTCTGTAAAACCGTCTCAGATAAATGGATTTTATCAAAGCCGTAAAACTATACATATATAATTTTCGAATAATTCATTCATATATTAACTTTCGAACAATTCCATCCTTGACAATATGATGACACCATACTTCTATAGGTCTCCCTTTCCATACAATTTGAAGATACAGTTTTCTATGACAGTTTATACTTGAATATGGAAATAATGCTTTGCTAAATAATTCTAGATTTTATGCAATGTAAAACAAAGGACCCTATTGTAACAAAGCAGAAAGAAAGTGTTAAAATTGAATATTAATATAATCCGTCACTTCTTTTAAAATATTCAAATTTTATGCTGCTTCCTTATGAGGGGCCTTCAATAATAGTTCGTAAAAAATTCACATAGTTCTGATGACGTTACTGATTAACGAGTCAGTGCGTGTCATTAGTCATGGAGTAATTGCAATTATACAAATATTGTTTTAATAATGTCAGTTGGAATTAAAAGTCAGCGGAGTTATTGGAGCTTGCTTACGTTGTTCGAGTTCTTGACCGAGTCTGAAAACCTATTGAAAATTCTATTCGTACGTTCCTATTTTAGAATTTATCTATAGTACCTTTTTTATGATGTTTTAATCGTCGTGACCTCATGAACTGGCAATATTTTACGAAATTTATTAGCGATAAACCTATATTTAGTTTGTGTATCTCTATTTCCATTGTCAGATTGATAAATTGTGCGAATTATGTTAAATTAATAACTAACAAATCAATTCCTGAATTCTATGTTTATTTTTAGATATTCTTTTAATTACATACATTTTTAATTTTTAATTTGTTAACATTCCCCGCTTTTTCAATAATTTCTTGTTGTTTATTGTTGAGATCTTATTATTCAGTATAATGAAGTTAAGAATTAGTAAAACAGATAACGCAAGCCCTCCTAAACGTGTCATTATGAGAAACATTCAATCAGTTCAAATTTAACTAGACTAATAAAACGCCTATTAAAAATATTGGCTAAATAAGTTTAAATATTTTAGTTGCAACCTCATGTGTTTCGGAATGTTTTTTTTGTTTTACTATCAAGTTCCTAAATAATAAAAACATAATAATCAGTAACCATGGTAACCAATATGACCGCTATCATTATTGGTATCACATATTTTCAGACCTCACTACAATACAACAAATTTTATTTCACATACTTCGTATATTTGTTAGAAATATAATTGTCAATTATGTTTTATTAAGTACATTCCTAAATCAATTAGTCTTTGGCAATGAAACTTTGGTTAAAGTCAGTTAACAGTCATATAAAAGTAACATAAAAGTAAAAGTTGGTTACATACAAACAAAATAAAATAAAAAAAGTTTCTTATTTTTATTTTTTTTAAGACAGACTTTGATATCAATTTTTTATTAGATTTAATTATTTATTTGATATAAACAACATCCTCAGTGTAAATAATAAAATAAGCAATCATTATATTCAATATGTATACAATTTCAGCGTATTGGGCATGTGCAAATGCACACTCATTTTATGCAAAAAAAACAACGAAATTTTTTTTTATCCAATTTAAAAAATTATATATATTTTTTTTTTATTTTTATCTCTATTTTTGTGATTTTTTTAGGAAATTGTATATAAATATATCAGATTTAATTTGTAAACTTAGTTTTTTATAAGCTTTAGTATTTTGTTTGATATACAGGGTTAATTGAAAGGTTGCTTTTTACTCTAGTTTGAAAACATCCTGTGCAATAATTTCGTAAGTAAATTTTCCTAAAACATTATTTTTCGGTCAGAACCATGTCTTCTGCGCATTTTGTTTTTTGACTTGACTGAGCGAAATAAACATGCCACCGACAATGTTCAGATTTTTTAATTATCATTATTTCACAGTTATTGCTGAAAAATTCATTCGTAATGTTCCTATTTTAGAATTTATCTATAGTACCTTTTTTATGATGTTTTAATCGTCGTGACCTCATGAACTGGCAATATTTTACGAAATTTATTAGCGATAAACCTATATTTAGTTTGTGTATCTCTGTTTCCATTGTCAGATTGATAAATTGTGCGAATTATGTTAAATTAATAACTAACAAATCAGTTTCCTGAATTCTATGTTTATTTTTAGATATTCTTTTAATAACATACATTTCTAATTTTTAATTTGTTAACATTCCCCGCTTTTTCAATAATTTCTTGTTGTTTATTGTTGATATTTTATTATTCAGTATAATGAAGTTAAGAATTAGTAAAACAGATAATGCAAGCCCTCCTAAACATGTCATTATGAGAAACACTAAATCAGTTCATATTTAACTAGACTAATAAAATGCCTATTAAAAATATTGGCTAAATAAGTTTCATGTGTTTCGGAATGTTTTACTATCAAGTTCCTAAATAATAAAAACATAATAATCAGTAACCATGGTAACCAATATGACCGCTATCATTATTGGTATCACATATTATCAGACCTCACTACAATACAACAAATTTTATTTCACGTACTTCGTATATTTGTTAGAAATATAATTGTCAATTATGTTTTATTAAGTACATTCCTAAATCAATTAGTCTTTGGCAATGAAACTTTGGTTAAAGTCAGTTAACAGTCATATAAAAGTAACATAAAAGTAAAAGTTGGTTACATACAAACAAAATAAAATAAAAAAGTTTCTTATTTTTTATTTTTTTTAAGACAGACTTTGGTATCAATTTTTTATTAGATTTAATTAGAGGTTAAACGACTTACCTATAAGTAAGTTCAATCCTCAATTATACGAGATAGCCCCGTCCGAAGAGATCACATGCACACTCATTTTATGCAAAAGAATACAACGAAATTTTTTTTTGTCCAATTTAAAGAATTATATATATATTTTTTTTTTATTTTTATTCCTATTTTTGTGATTTTTTTGGGAAATTGTATATAAATATATCACATTTAACTTGTAAACTTAGTTTTTTATAAGCTTTAGTATTTTGTTTAATATACAGGGTTAATTGAAAGGTTGCTTTTTACTCTAGTTTGAAAACATCCTGTGCAATAATTTCGTAAGTAAATTTTCCTAAAACATTATTTTTCGGTCAGAACCATGTCTTCTGCGCATTTTGTTTTTTGACTTGACTGAGCGAAATAAACATGCCACCGACAAGGTTCAGATTTTTTAATTAACATTACTTTTTGATGCTATTTTTAGCCGACCATACCACTAAAAATGGGTTATTTGGGTCATAAGTGACCTAAATACAAAATATTTTCATGGTGTCTGTCTGTCTGTCCGTCTGTCTGTAACACGATAACTCAAAAACCGCTAAACCGATTTTAACCAAATTTGAGACACAAAAATATTGTGGCACCCGAGAATCTAGCCATTAGTTTTTGGTGGGGATGGGGGTGGGTTGTTGGTAAGGGGGTATGGGAGGGGGTTAAAAATTTAAAAAAATCGTAACTCCAAAATTACAGTAGCTAGCGAAACGCGGTTTTCAATTTACGATTAGGAATAATATTGCAACAAAATTTGTAATAATAACATTAACCAAACCAAAATCAGTCAAAGTCGCAGTTTTTGAGATAAAAAAAATTGGAAAAATTCGTTTACTTTGAAACTAAAAGAACTGCCTACCAACTTTTTATTAACATATTTTAGTATGGGCGGCTATACATGCCTCCCGGCGCCATTTTTTTTAAATATTTTAACGATTAAACGGTATGGGTTTTAACACCTTTAAAAAAATTCTAATTTCATTTTCCATAGAATCTTCTCATCATACAAAACACATTGCATCAGATCATTTTAGGATCTCCTGCAATTTAGAAGCCTTCAGCTAAAAGGAGTATAGATAGGATTCCTTTATATGAAATGAACAAAATTCTTACAGCTTTAGTGTATATTAATAAATAATATTTTCTTGCCTTTAGCTGTGTATTTTTTCTAATTTCGAAAAATCGAAAGTAGAGAAAAAAAAAGTAAAGAGAAAAAGGATTCCTTTATTTGATATGAACTATTAATAGCATCAATATTGGAAATAGTAAGGTAGTTTTGCCATTGGCAACCATGCCATTAAATTAGTCAAAAATTTGATATTAGTAATCAAAGTCAAATGTTAAATCATTCCTAGTGAAATAAAAACACGTAGTGAACTTTTATTAATTATTACAATATTTACCTTTAAAATGTAAATGTTCTGTAAATTAAGTATAAGATTATGAATATTTTTCGATAAGAAAAATATTTTACGGAAATATTATAAATGCACGACGGTATCTTCAACCTTGCGTGATGTGAGCGCACATAAATTATTTATTTTTGTTCAAAAAGTATGTATTATTGTTATTTACATATTGTAAAAGTGAAGATTATTTTAGACTTTTATTGCCTTAATTATTAATCGTTTTTATCTATTATTTTTGATAAATATTATCACATTTTTTTTCAAAAACGTACTGGCTGTTAAAGGAAGCATAACGTAGTATACTGATGCTTCCAAAATCAAACCAGGAATAGGCACAGAAGTATTTCGGTCGATAACTAAATATTCCGAACCAATGGACAGTCACTAGCATCTTACAGGCAGAAATCTACACTATCGAAAGATGTTGACACCTTATCTTAGATAGTATAACTATCAGAAATAAGAAATCTTATCTTATAGTCAAGCAGCATTCAAAGCGATCAACTCAACAGTCACCATCGATTTGAAGTTGGTCAAGAAATACATAGAGAAGCCGAACAAATTAGGGCGAAAATAATAAAGTCTTCCTACTCTGGATGCCGGCCCACCAAAAGATAGAAGGCAATGAAAAACCAAACGATCTAGCTAGAAAAGGAGTGACACTTTGCTGACTGTACCAGAACCGTCCTGCTTCCCGAGTGGACACCAACTTAAAGCGGAACTCAAGAACCTGGAAGACTCCATTCGTAATCTGGAATGGGAATCCTCCCACGGTCTAAGACACTCGAAGAAATTTCGAGGACTTACGACCGAGAAAAAAGATTTTTCTTGATTTAAGTAAGAACAATCTTGTCACAGGGTTTTTAACAGGACACTGTCTCCTCAATGCACACCTCAGTAGATTGAAGGTAAGAAACAACTGCGAATGTAGATTCTGTGGGAAAATTGGAAAACACCAGAACACCCCTGAGAACACCTCATCACTGAGTGCAACGAGACGACAACCATCCGTGCCATGGACTTTGGTATGACTGATATCGGAGATGGAGAACTAACCTCTGAAAACCCGTCTCAGATACAGGCTTTTGCCAGCACTGAGACGGTATGAACTCAAGAAAGGCAGGCAGAATAGATCTGTAATGTCGCAGTGACTAACTCCCGTTCACAGACCGCCATTTTTTTATTTTTATAAAAAAAACACATTAAATTGTTTGTTGGCAGGATATCTGAAAAAATTGTCGCATTCAGAAATGCATGTTACGTCGTCTATTCAGAAATTCTATAAAATACTACCGAATTGCTGGCGTAATACTGTAAATTTATGACTTACTTCGAATGTATTTCTAATGTTGTTATTTTAATTAAACACCAAACCGTTTAGGCTGTCCGGACGTTGAAAGATGTTACATTTACACATGTAGCGGATAAAAAAACATCCAATAAAAGACACACTAAAATGTAATTAACTGTTCTAAAGTGCCCTTTTTACTTAAACTGTTTTGTAAACAACGTCGTACTGAGTTCGACTCGTTTCATTATTCTTATCTTTATTGGCCAATTTACTGTAATTTGCTCAATTTAAATTATTCTGTAGCTTTTTTCGACTAACAAAGTGATACACTTAAATCA
This sequence comes from Sitophilus oryzae, assembly GCF_002938485.1. NCBI lineage: Eukaryota > Metazoa > Arthropoda > Insecta > Coleoptera > Curculionidae > Sitophilus > Sitophilus oryzae. The sequence continues at coordinate 3,437,820 of NW_022146168.1, forward strand.
TTTTTTTTCAGATTTCCACTTTGTGTTTTTAGACAAGATAATGGATTATTGAATTTTTATTATAGTAGACATTTAATAAAGAAACTAAGGGTTGGGTTGGCTTAGTTTAAGTTTAAGCGTTGATTGAAAGAATTATTGGGAAGATACATAACCTAATGGGCAAATTCGTGACAAGGCTGATTTGATTTCCCCTTACGCCTTAAAGTGCTGTACGGTGGAGCCTAGTGGTTCTACGGTCAACGCATAAAACGCTCATTTTCTCTAATTCGGCCAGCGAAAGAATATCGAAGACGCTGTGGAACTGAAAGCGACAGTGTTGCCGTATTATAATCTGGAAAATCTGTATACGAAAATACCTTAGGACGAAAAATCCGCGTTTATGTATTGAAAATTTATTCGTGTTGAACATAATAAAAACAAAAATAAAAAAATCTTTTATAGGTACTGAATATTTCGTATGATCGGAAAAAATCGTTTAGTTGGCTTGAAAATGACGATTATTGACATTGACTATCAAATACAAAACAGAAATATAATTTCTCCACAAAATATTAATAAAATTAAAATAATAATGTTACAAGTACAGATCAAGAGACAAAATAATTTATATAACAAAATTGAAAAAAACGGCGTCATAGATGGCTTAGAAATGAAGATATAATCATAATTTTGTAAGTAAAATTACATGGGAAATGTCATCGATCATCATTTTTAAGTAAATTGGACGATTATTTCAATCATACAGTATATAATTTCAATATCCTAAGTGGAAAGAAAAACGATAACCTTTCTGTTTTGTACTATGGCCCGTTTCTTCCAAGCCTACTGCTACTAGCGCCTCCAATATCGCTTGTGTAGGAACTACGGACTAGATTTGGCGGGAAGCTTAAAAAATTTAAAATTTTAATTCTTTAGTTATTTTCAATTATGACATACATAAAAACACAAAAAATACACATTTTTTAAAGATATGTTTAATATTAATATCAAATACAAAACAGAAATATAATTTCTCCACAAAATATTAATAAAATTAAAATAATAATGTTACAAGTACAGATCAAGAGACAAAATAATTTATATAACAAAATTGAAAAAAACGGCGTCATAGATGGCTTAGAAATGAAGATATAATCATAATTTTGTAAGTAAAATTACATGGGAAATGTCATCGATCATCATTTTTAAGTCAATTGGACGATTATTTCAAACATACAGTATATAATTTCAATATCCTAAGTGGAAAGAAAAACGATAACCTTTCTGTTTTGTACTATGGCCCGTTTCTTCCGATGACTCATCTCGTTGATATTTAGGAAAGGTATCCATAAAATATATATATTACTATCGGTCCTGGGATGAAAAAACATAAAATTCAGTTTGATTCAATGACCCTTGTCTGTTACCTAAATCAAGAGAATGACAATGAGCATTTTAAGATGAAAAAAAAAATAGTACACATTATTTATCAGCACTTATGTACCTACACGTTAGTCCGAGGAGTTTGATCAAAAACCTATATTTGCCTAAATTATTACTGTATTAAATTTGCAAAGCAATGTGCAGCGTGTAAACAAAAAAATATAATGGCGACAATTCAACCACCCGACAAGGAGAAAAGTGGTGTTCGAATGACAAATTGTCGGTCACCAAAAATTGATTGTCTCTTTTCAACGCACGCTTTAGAACGAAAAACAGATTAACTCAATTACTGAAAGATCGTCAAGGTTTTATCTGTCACTCTTGTCAATAATTTATCGGTAAGGAAGATTCCTAGAAAATCGCTTTAGCCAAGTTTTGAACCATTGCCAGTCCTCCCATAAGAAGTGTCATCCCCCTACTATCGACTGAAAGCAGAACTACGGTACAGTGTTCTTTATCCGCTGCGCTGTAAACGACTATTAGCGCGCAGTGGCGCAGAGCTAAACTAAATCTCGGACAGCCTGACGGTAACGCCAGCTACATCTCGGACAGGTTTTGTACCGTGAAATTGCCATAAGGTTGCGCATCTACCTATTTCTTCAATCAACGGTTTAAGTTTTTTATTTCTTCTTACAGGTAAACCTGCAGGTTCACACTAAATATTTTTCTGACTTTTTTTCAATTTAAATTAGAAAACTTAATGGCAAATATATTATTCATTAGAATAAAAATTCCTAGAATATGATTTGTAACTTTTTTCAACAGGATCAAAACAATCTATAGAAATTAATTTATTTTTTGTTTGTTGCAGGTAAGCTTACTTGGAAACACCTTCACAGGAAGACTTAAGAAATGTTTTCCCAGCACATCAATATTTACGCAAAGTAAAAAGGTAAAATATTTGTTATGGAGACGAAGGTATGCGCAAATAGTACTTTGTGTTTATGTGTTTTGATATGTTCTATTAGCATATAGTACGGTTCGAGTAAATACCACTAGTTTATCACAGGAAAACAGTACGTCATTTAAAATTCTGAATGGACATTTTACGTAACAACACTGATTTCTAGGTTAACAACATCCAAATAAATTTTCTCTATGGAATATTATGCACGATAAAATCGTTTTAGGCCTTGGTCTGGCTTTATAATAATAAGACAAATAAATTATAAATTGGATTAAACATATTATTACCTGTATCATTTTTTCGACTTTGTCGGGGATCATCTTTCCAACGGGCTATTTCAGTATGAGTGTATTCCGGTATATTGAGGGTTTTCAGTAGCGGTATAAATGTTTTTGGTATTATTCCCGTTATGGACATGATAAGTGGTATGATAACAACTTTTTCTTGTTTCCAGATTCTTTCAATCTCTTCAGCCAGTCGTGTGTACTTATCGATTTTTTCTCTATACTTTTGCTCTATGTTGTTATTATTGGGTATGGATACATCAATGAGATATACTGTTCTTTTTGTTTTGTTTATAAATACTATGTCTGGTCGGTTGGCATTAATTGTCTTATCCGTGTGAATGGGGAGATCGTAATAAACTTTATAGAATGCATTTTCAGTTATTGATTGTGGATGGTATTGGTAGTACGGGGTCGTGGTTTGTATTTTGTGTACATTAATCAGTTCCTTGTAAATTATTTTTGCAACGTTATTGTGTCTGTCTGTATATTCTCTTGCTGCCAGAAGACTACATCCTGCTGTAATAGGCTCGATGATTTCCGGTGCAAGGTGGCATTTTCGGCACGCGTCTGATGTTACTGTTCCATCTTTTAATATATATTTTCTATAGTTCAGAGTATTTACGACATGATCCTTCTATTTGTTTCTCACATAGCTCTCTGATGTTGACAATTCTCTTCCTCCATTCAATCGTGTTATATTAATCCTTTCTATGCTGGCATTTGGATGATTTATACAATATTTAGTCAGTGATGTTCGAATTAGTCTATTCGTAGCCTCTAGTTCTGTTTGGGACCATTTTATTATCCCGAAAGAGTAAGTTAGTGTAGGGATTACATATGTGTACATTGCTTTTGTTAGATTACGCGAGTTTAATTTTGTTTTCAATATGTTTGGTAGGTGTTTAATATTATTATTACTATTATTCTCATTACGTATCTAATAAGAATCCCTGTGACTAATACCTGTCAAGTTTTAACCCTACAATGCAAGTTTGTAGGGAACCTTTCATGTCTTAACCTATTATTAACCTACTTCATTTGCATTATTTTACCATATTTTTTATCCTCTTTGCTAATTTTGAAATAAACGAGATCTAGTGTATTAATAATAATTTAAATTGGTATTAATTCTAATTTACTTCATTCTTTTCCAAAAACGGTTCGCGATAGTAAATTTGTTGTATTGATAGGCGTATAAGTTGCAGACATAATAAGATTGCAGACATAATAAGTGGCAGGCACCCAATGTGTTTTTTTTTACAAATTTAATGTTTTGTTGTAATAGTAATGGTATTGCCAATATTGAATTTTACGTGTTTCCTCGTTAACAGCTCTATGCAGAGCAGCAGAGTAAACTTTATGTTGCATTCATCGACCTAACAAAATCTTTCGACTTTGTAAGTGTATTCTGAACATAAAAAGACTCAGGGCAAAAACACGTAGAAAATTCATCACAGAACTGCAATACGCTGATGACTGCGCTCTAGTTGCAAAAACGTTACAGCAATTTCAAGAAATGCTGAACACGTACCTGAGCATACATAAAATCTTGTGGTCGGAAAATCGTCCAAAAGAGACACTTTAGACAATTGTTGAGAATCAAATCCACCATGTCTCAAACACAAAAGAAAATTAATAAATTAAATATACGATGCCTATAGGATATCCACTAAATCCACTGATCAACACAGTCATTCGCTACTGCTAAATTTTACAGTACAGCTCTTCATTACTGCCACAAATCTTTTATCTATAGCTACGTGACTAATTATTTAACATCTATAGTGTAATTGTACATGTTTTACGTTAATATTCTGTTAGAATAAATAAGTTCAATGACAATTAGTATTTCATTGACGTAAATTTCAATTTTGAGCTTCAAAACAAAATTGTATAGATTATGATGCTACATGTGTTATCCGTAATGTTTTGAATTGAATAAATATAGCGTATGTATCTAATGTACACAAGTATACGCGTAGGGAAACCTTTGTTTACTTTTTAACACTAGAAATTAAACATATTAGTGTATTTTATCAAAAATTATCAAGTAGAAAATTTTTGACGTAATGAAAAAACTAAAACAAAATTCTAGAAGAAATGCTCATTCAATATAATATATTGAAGAATATAAATTTTCATCAGACAAATATTCTAACAATTTCTTTCTTAAAAGTTTTGTATTAAATTATGAAATACACTATTTATATAAAGAATTTCTATGCAGAAAGTGCCTTTAGTTAAAATCTATTAACAAGCAAGAGTCTTGCAGCAAGATCGAGACCAATACTACACCCTGCAAGATTAAGACTACTTATTAACTACTAAACCAAAACCAAGGCAGTTTGGCCTTGGTCTAGCATTTGCTCATCACTAGCTTGGAAATCGCCAACTGCTGCATGTACGACTCAGGCATAATAATAATTCGTTAATAAAAAATTAGCATGTAATAAAAAAACTGAAATTAAAAAACCACAATCTTGAGCTAAAAAACAAAAATGGATAAAAACTGGTTCATTGCAAAAAAGAACAAGAATGAAAAAAAAAACTAGTCAAGTGGCTAAAAAATATATTCTGTTGTTGAAATTCATATAAATATTAATGTATAGTTACAATAACATGAATCTAATTAATACACAATTACACAGGTTTCAGCCAACTGGATTTTTATTAGTTTTTTTAAGCGATATACGGGGGCGGAGCACGTATAATACCAGATAACTGATAAATAATTGAATTTCTTATATTGATTTTCGGCCAAATGAGCAAAATCAGAATAGTCATCTAGTTCAATCATTTTGGATCGATTCGTTATCTTTTTGTTTTCCACAACAAGGGGCCGTCCTCTGCCGGAAACACTGCGACCTGTGAGACCTATTGTGTTTGTCCCCTTTCTATATCTGCACCCATTCTCGTAATGGAATAGGATGGGAGCATAGTTCCTCGCAGTGACGTATTATGTGCTCCGCTGTTTGAGGATCTTTATCGCAGAGTCTACAGCAAAAATTTCCTTGATAGAGGTTGAGCTTGTTCAGGTAACACTTGACAGCCATGTGTCCTGACAAAAGGCCTGTAGTAATCCGCACTTTATTCCGTTTCGTTATCTTTCTTCATAATAGAAAGTCAAAAAGATTAGTTTCATATACGAGATCGTTGATGATTCTTTTTTTGTATAACTATAGTAAACTCTATTAGTCATTAGCTCGCTCATTAGTTTTTAAGTCCTCCTTGATAGTAGAAATCATGGTAGTATTTCTCGTTTGGATATTTGATATCATATATTATATGCTTTTAACGTGTTGCACATAAATGAACCTGGATTTTATCTATCATCTTTTTAAATATAGTTAGCTGGACATCACATCTGATGGACCTCGCCTATTCTGAATAGGTGATAATTATAAACACAGGTCATCAACCAAAGACGCAGATTAAAAATTAACATCAATAAGACCACATAATTTAAACAAGTCATCCCATTTCACTATGAGGAACGTCGATATTGAAAATGTCAACGAATTCGTATATCTAAGATGCATCATGTTTATATACAGTCTCGAATTCAAACTCGAAATTCTAGTTCTACCAAATGAACTAAAACTGCGTCTTTTGTTTTGAAAATATTTCTTTCAATTAGATGAACAATTTTCATTATGCCTTCTCCTCTTAGCAATTTATTTATTACGGTATGTTGATTTTTGACACTCCAAATTAATTGAATAAAAAAAAGCAAACGGGGAAGAGACCAAGTATTGGAAAGGATTTATTTTTAAACCGATACGACGCGACGATTAGATTATGGAACTGATATATAAAATCATGACCGTTTAGATCAGCGATGGCAGACCTATGACACGCGTGTCAATGCTGATACGCGAGCTCATTTTTGGTGACACGTATCTTCAAACATAGAAAATTACATAATTCAAATATTTGTCTCTCATATCGACCAGAGCATGAGAGGAAGAAATAGCACGCTGGCATGCACACTTCACTGAAGTTGTTGGTATTACAAATGATGAATTTATGATTAATAATCCTACAACAGCGTCACCTCTAGCCACAAACGATAACCCATATGGAATAAATACGGCTACTTCCACAAAATCGGAGCTAAAAGAAGCCATTAAAAAAAGGTAAGGAGTCTGGCCTCGACAACTTACCTTCAGAAGTAATCCAAGAAGAAGTATAGTAATAGAATAATAGAAGCATAAGTAATTGATATCAGCCTACTCACTGACTGGATCTCTGAGTATATCATTACCGACTGGAAGGAAGGCATCATAATAAAATTAAGATCCCAAAAAAAGGTAGCCTCTCGGAATGTTAGAATTGGAGAGGCATTACATTATTGAACACTATAAATAAAATCCTTGCTAAATGCTAGTATCATCCTTGAAAGGTTATCGAAACATATAGAACATCATTTTCGTCCAGAACAAGCAGGATTTAGGCCTCAGCGATCGTGTGTGGATCACATAAATACACTCCGTATGGTCATGGAACAATCATTGGAATGGCATTAGCGTTTATACCTGATATTTGTTGAGCCTAAAGCACCAATCTTTTTGGCCAGCTCTTAGCCGAGTTGGTATTCCTAACAAAATTGTAAAAATCATAAAGGCTATTGTGAGGCTCAATAAGCAGTTTTGCACAAATAAGAGTCAACGGAGTTAATCCATCAACATTCGGAATGGGGTGAGGCAGGGTTGCGTCCTGTCGCCGTTTCTTTGTAATATCCTCTTAGATGATATTCTAAATACAACAGTTTCCAGGAGCCATCGTGGAATATGGTGGACTCCCTTTAGCATGTTAGAAGATTTCAGTTATGCAGATGACAATCTCTCTCCTTTCTCATAGTCACGCGGTTATGGTATCAAAACTACTTGACTTGACAAAGGATGCTCGAATTGCAGGTCTTAAGATCAATATTAAAAAAACTAAATCGATGTGAGCTTGTACCAAGAACGTCGATCTTTTTATCATTGGAACACCTATAGAGGAGGTAAACAATTTTACTTATACTTAGGTTGTAGGTATAATCTCAACCAACACGGCACAGAGCAAGCTATCATAAATATAATAAACAAGGCCAGAATAACATTTGGAATGCTCAACAATATTTGGAGATCTAGACAGTAAAGTAAAGTAAAGATTTCAGTTAAGGTCTCCTTTTTGCTGTCAGGGCTAATCTGGACGGGGCCTACTTTGTTTACGCGGAATCCGAACCGCGGTCCTTGGCCATATCATGGTCAATGGCCTACCGACTTGGCAAGTGTCTAAATCTACTCACGAGATATCCGATCTCATCCGGCCTCGAACCGGCGTGAATGAGCAGTGTGTGTCAATAGATTTTATACTTTTGCCTTTATTGGACAACAGCACGATACAGAGTTTCGAATCGGTCACCCATCCATCCACTAGTATCGCCTTACGTCGCTTAACTTCGGTGTTCTAATGGGAACCGATGTTTCGACGTAGCTGGGCCGTTGCCCTAGATCTAGACAGTACTCTCAATTTAATGAACTTAAAATTTTCAATTCGAATGTCAAGTCAGTATTGCTGTATGGTGCAGAGACCTGGAAAATTACATCGCCATTAATTAACAAACTTCGAGTTTTCATAAACCGCTGTCTGCGAAAAATTGTAGGAATATTCTGACCAAATACTATCAGAAATGATGATTTATGGAGCTTGACCAACCAGAAGCAGGTATATAACGAGATCAAACTTAGGAAATGGAGGTGGATTGGTCATACTATTAAAATGTCTCCGAGAAACCCTTTGATATTGAACCCTCTGATCTAGTGCCGAGGTAATTCGTTGATGACGAAAACAGTCGAAATCTCCAAAATGTTACTCATTTTTAAACACCAGCTAATTTGCTGAAAACGCCAGAATCTCTGTTTTGTCTGTTTGATGGAAATATTATTATTATTAATTAAATATTATATTAATTATAACATCTTTAGTCTAAATAGCGGCGAGCACAAGAAATCATAGCGGGTATTTAATCAGTTAAATTCTTTGACAAAATATTTTTAAAATCTACGCAGCTATTAATGCCCTGATGTATAAAAAGGATTGAATTGATAATTTTCAGTTAAAAACCATATAGAGGGAATAAATCTCCTTTCATAACGATAATTTTTCCAACGAACGGCTTCATATATGAACTCATACTATGTTCTGATATTTATAGATATAGTCAATGAAACTAATAGACTGTAATTGACAGCCTGAAAACAAAACTTAATTTAGGTCGTTTATATTATGTTTCTATTTTAGGCTGATCGTTGCGTTGGTCTAAATACGGTCAATAACTTTTTGTAATAAGATATTAGCATCTTGTAAGTATGGTAACTATTAGGCAATCTAAAAGTAGTTTTCAGTTTTCATTGGGCTATAATTATGTTTTTAACGATGGCTTAATTAGTAGAGGCTTTTCGATGTCCTTGTCTTTTTTTGTGTTAAACGTTCATCGAATAACCATTAATTATTTATGAAAATAGTCAGTAACCTGTTAGTTCGGCGCTGATATTCTAATAATATCCAGTTTGCGGTAAACAAATAATACTTTTTATGGTATTTTTTTGGCACTTGTAAAAACGTCCTTTCATTGACGTTATATTGCAAACTTATTTTTCCAAAATTTATGTAAATTTATACATCTCTATTATTTTGAAATAAGCTTCGAAGATCGGGACCTCTACTCACGAAATTGCAAAAATTTGTTATATGGATATACTTTTTTTTGAATTTGATACCCAGCGAAATTTCCGCCTTTCTTCTTTTCATCAATGCAAGAATATTTAATTTTTTAAAGTGTTTAATTTTCCTGCAGTCTTTTAAATGCAGTTAAAAGACGGATGTAAAGGCCGCCTCAGACACGCATGCTTTTCGTCCGTTTTGCTTGCACAGTCTTAAGTTGCTATGCAAGACGGTGTGTGTGAAGCATCAAGTCGTCCGTTTTGTTTATCGTGTACCGTCAATTGACTGGCTTGAACGCAATCAGCCGCGGGTTGATTTTTCGTTCGCGTTCCAACTTGCTTGCGAAGAAAACGTTGAGCCGATTGGTCTTCAGTCTTGCATTACGTCTTATTTAAAAAAAAAATTTAGAGTAAGTATTTGCATACCCAGAATATGCCCATCAAGGATTATATAGCTCAAATTCCCTTTAATGGTAGGCAATTATTCAATGCAAATTAACTTTTTAAGTGAAATATTAAATAGTTTACAATATGGTATATCACTAAAAATATATTACTTTTAGGTACAATTAGGGTCCGATACATTTCAAAAAGTAGAATATTATTTTATATTAAATGATGTATTGTACCAACAATCAATTTATATTAATAACGGAGATTAAAAAATAACAGAATAAATAGTTCTTTTTTTTATACTACAAAAATAAACTATAGAATACAACAGTAGTTAAAAAAATAAATAAAAAGTTATGTCCCGGCCGAGATTCGAACAATTTTTAGTAGTTCGGAGTAGGTTGCTTCATCCATACGTAAATAATTAAACCAATCTTCCGGCTCTAACTTCAATTCATTCAACAAATTAATATGTGTAAATTTTTCTCTCAAAAGCAACCATTTTTTTGACCATATTTTTCGGGGTCTCTCCTTTTTTTTCTTTTTTATGATCAAGACTGCTGCTGCACAAACAGCTAATTTTTGACGGTCCATGTTTATTCTGAAAGCTGAAGACTGACGACTGAAGAGAAAACTGCACGTTAAGACGGAGTGTAAGACGGAGTGTATGAAGGATTGGCAGCGTTCAGTGTTGCATTGCAACTTATGACTGTGCAAGCAAAACGGACGAAAAGCATGCGTGTCTGAGGCGGCCTTAATACAACGTTTTATCCACAAATACATGTATACCGGGTGCGTCTCAAAAGTGGCTCACCCCTATAAAAAATTATAACACCTAGTATTATTTTTAGAAATCGAATTAAAGATATCTTTTTTATGTTATTGTAACTATATTGTTTAGTATAGATACAAACAAAAGCTTGAGAAAAGTAAAATTTGAAGATCGTATCATAAGTATCTGCAAAGCTTTTTGAAATAAACACTGAAAAATTCGGGATGATATACCATTTGCTTTGATATGCCGTCGTGCTTTGCTGACTATGCGGAAGCTCAAGAAGCAACTACCCACTAAATTAAAAAATTAAAAATTTTACAGTCTATGTTCAGTTTTCCATTGATGGAATATTTTTAACGTCACAAAAGTATTAATTTTTGCGACGTTATTGAAGGTTTGTTACCTTCTTTGCTACCTTGTTATACAAGGTATGACTTTTAAATCTTTTTTATACTATTTGGAACGTTTGAATCTTTACTGCTAATAAAACAATATACGTGATATTAACGTATATTATCGCGTATATATACGCGTATTAAGTGATATAAGTATCAATATTAAAGTGGATAAAAGTGTTGGATTGTGGATTCATTAATTTTTTCCATAGCAACTGTTAAATTTGCCCTATATCTATAAAAAATAGTAGATAAAATAGTACTTTAACCGCAAGGTTAAAGTTAACCGATAGGTTAAAAACTTTTTTTCTTCTCGCACGTTTTTTAATTGCTTCCATCTTTGAAATTTTTTGTATTCCTTTTCATAAGTTATTCGGGATTTAAATGGAAGTAGTTTGGATATGGCTTTTGTCGCCTCAGCCTGAATATCTGTTGGTAATTTACTTATTTCATTTTGAGCCATTTCTGGCTCCAATTCAGTTAGCAATCGACACGAAAGAGAATTAAAAAATATTAACTCAAAACTGACAACTAAAGAGACAACTTTATTTATTTGTCAAATTACATAGAAACCAACGCCAACCCAGCACAATATTTTTTCTACTCGTAATAAATTCCTTCAAATAATAATTTCTGAATATTTTTTAAAACGTAACTCGCTATGGAAAAAGATATTGTTTTATACACGACGATAAAATTGCATTATCGTCTCCCGAAATTAATTCACTCGCGATTTCATCGCTCGTGAATTAATCTTTTCGGTCGACGATAAAATACCATTTTATCGTCTTGTATATAAAATAACTATTAAAATTAATGCTTATAGTAACTTTTCTTTTAACCACTCCTGATTTAACATTTCTATTGAGTTGAATAAACACGTGCTTTTACACCTTGAATTCTCTCACTATTTTTCCCTTTACCCCTGTGCCGGCATAAACTATGGTAGTGGAGCAGTGGGGGGTGGCGACACGATGGCAAAACGATGTTGACATGCAATTGACTGAGTGTATATTGACAAATAGGTATATCGTTCTTGTATATTCTTAGTCATGAATGATAAAGATTATATTCAAAAGGTATGATTCTACACTTTTTTCTAATTTTTGACTTGTTTTAGTAATTGTCGTTAATTGAAATATAAAAAAAGTTTTAAAAAAATAATGATTGTGAATTAGTCCTATGCATATTAATTACTATAATTTCTACTACTATTACTCTAATTTCTGTTCTGTTTGAAATCTTTTGATAATACAGTAATAAACAATTATTAAGGATGTAGTATATAGTTAAAGGTTTATTTAAAGACAATTATTTCAAAAATAATTATTTAGAGCTATATAATTGCATATTATTTAATTTTTATACCCTTTAGAAAAAAAAATATTAGTTCCACCTATTACTACAGCAACTATTTTTAGGTTTCAAGTTAATTCATTATTTATTTAAAAATATGTATTAACAAACTGATCTCATCAGGTATGTGATTAATAATAATCACTCTAATGAACACACTGGTATACAGCAAATATAAAAATATTTTTATCGGCCCGTTAGGATTAAAATGAAATAATCTCGATTCTCGATTATGGTATTTATTTACCATATTATGTACCAAACATTCGAAAATCAACCAATATAAAAAATGTACCCTTTTGGGCACATTTTTATGACAAATAGTAACGTATGGCTTAATTCTTTATATCTCCACTATATGTCGTTAACATTGTATGTCAGTCGTTCTTAGGACTTATGACCGCAAAAAATTCAAAGAATATCCTTGATTCAGGAAGAACAATCTCCTACATCAATTCCATGAAATAATCAAGATTATTTAGATTGTATAGAGGAATCAATCGTATATTTTTTATTGTTAGAAATCAGAAAGCCAATAGATGAATTTTTGACATTAAATATTATTATTAGAAATTATGTAAGAAACATGTGTAATAATTTAATTAGTATGCATTTTAAATAATTAAGTACTTACTTTAAAGTGTACTATTATATTTTAAATTAGCATTATTAATTTTAAATATTCCATTTTTTTTTATTATAGCAATTAAATTGACGTTTTAAAAAGTTGCAAAAATAATCAATGTATCATTGTGTTTCTGTAATCTTCTATTCTTACTTTGTTTAGAAGAAACGTATATTCACGTACGACTCTTGTACCCCAAATGATAATAATTGACAAGACTTCCGCACAGGTCTAAAGTTTTATAAAATAAATATAATAAAGGTCTAAATATTTAATAAACTTAAAATAGCAAAATGTAACGCATTTTGCAGATTTTTTTATTTAACTATCATGATGTTGGGTTAAACTGGCATAAGATAAACAATTTTTAAATTATTTATCAATTATGTACTACCTAATGACAATAATCTACCTATAATTACAATTTTAATTGGAACTTTTATACCAAAATATTACCAACATATTATGTGTTAAATATCTACTGGATAACCTGATCTGATACATAAATTAACTAACAATCTGTGTATTTTATATATTTTAATGGTAGGTACTCTCTATTCTGAATAAATGTTTATTTAACTGGAAAATTTCAGTAACACTAATTTGCTCTTAAAATCTAGTACGACTGACGTAAAGTGAGTAAAAATGATAATCAAGTTTATTATAATTACTAATAAATTGTTCTCTTTCTACAATTTACCACAAAGTCTAAAGGATCATAATAAATCAGATGACTAGTCTTCGTCGAAACTGGTTTTGGGACGGCAGTTCTTACATTGTATACATGTATTTAAAGACACCCTAATGAATTATCATTTACACTGGTCATGGATCTGTCGTCACAAGAAGCTTAATTTTAATCCTGATCTCATTCAAAGCGAGGCCATGATTTTTTGGCGGTTTTCTTTGATTACTAAACTGGGCATATAAGTTATTTTAACATTTATTTCTCGTAGTTACAGTATTATTTTTCTTGTTTAAAAAACTTTTAAAATGCGAATAATTTTGAGGTCTGTTATCTTGATTTTAACAAATTTAGGTTATAATATATATTAGTGTGGAATATGCAAATTTTATTATGTTGACTAGCCAGAAACAGCAGATTTGTGTAATTATACGAAGTTATTTTTCATTTTATTGAAATTTTTAGCTTGTTTAATTTGAGCGTCATATATTTTAGTATTAAATATACCAAAAACATACTAAGTAACATTGAAAATGCAACAATCACACTGATCACGTATTCTGATCAATACTTGTAAACACCATTGGCTATCCAGTGGTTTGATGTTGTAGGACTCATCAATGAGGACCTAGGCATGTTCGGTCTTCCCGAGGGTCTTCCGATATACCGGTACCACGACTGGTACTTTTGAAATATTCCGGTACCGGTATCGATCTTTTCAAGGCTGGTATACCGGTTTAGGTACCTGTACCGGAAGACTGGATTGGTACTGGAAGACCGGTTTAAGTCGGTCCCAAAAGACCAGTTTCAATCGATACCGGAAGACCGATTTCAATTCCAAGCCAACTGGAGGCCTTTTTATCGATCATTCGGTATAATACGGCCAGGAACATACAATAATGTAATTTATTTTGATGTATGTTTAAGACATGTGCTAGTCTAGTTTGGTCTAGTAATCTAGTTTTCTGTTTTTAGTACATCTAAAATTCAAGTAAAACTTTAACTCAAGTAAATCTTAAACTCAGGCCTATATTCAATGGCGTCTACTCTATTATTTAAAATATGTAAAATAGCATTTTATTTCCGCACCATTTATATGTACAAAAACAGCAGCTTCCAGTAGTTTTTCATTTTTCATAAGTAACGAGAATGTTGGACGTTAGAAGAATATGTCTGCAATGTGAACATAAACAATGAAAATCTAAAGTTATGGCGCATTCTCACGACTCGTGTACTTACCTGTTCATCCGGTATTCCGGTCCCAACCAGTCTTCCGGTACCAACCGGTCTTCCGGTCCAACCGGTATACCGGTTTAGGACCTGTTCTTAGTCGACGGCAACGATTGGAGGGAAAGACAAGAATGAATATGGAATCAAACTCAGTTGTGGTCGGCGATAAAGTCAAATTCGATGTAAAATAAAACATTAAATCACCACTATACACCAAAACACTTTTACTTTTACACTGGACGCCCGTTTCGCTAACCATGTTAGCATCATCAGCAGATGATTAAGACGAGTGATTAAGTTGAGACTTAATCATCTGCTGATGATGCTAACATGGTTAGCGAAACGCTCGTCCAGTGTAAAAGTAAAAGTGTTTTGGTGTATTGTGGTGCTTTAGTGTTTTATTTTGCTGTGTAACACCAAGGGTTCCAACCCCAAGTGTAATCAAATTCGATGTGCAGGTATTATGAAGATGTATAATGGCATAGGGAGCCGTCGGTTTTGCATTGAATTTTGTTATTTTGCTTACAGCAGCAGGTCACATTTAATATTCATTCAAGATGGGATGATCGCCTAGCGATACATCAGCGACGTTATACAGCTTTAAAATTTGTTTTTTTTATCATACACTCACAAATCCAGTTTTTCAACTGGATAACGCACGAGCATAAACGACTCGCTTAATTTTAGACTGTCTTTAAGCTTCTGGTATAAATGTTCTTCAGTGGAGCCGTCGATTTCCAGACTTTTCTCCAATAGAATATATGGTGGGAAGGCTACATAATTTACTGCAGTCCCAACAAACACTGGATGTTCTACGCAACAAAGTTCAGGTAGCCTAGGATACTATACCCTAAGATGAGGTAAACCATTTTAACAAATTGATACTGCAATACTTCACAAGTGTGTAAAAACAGAGGAGGATCAAGCATACAACAGCACATAATATATCAACATTACTGTAGAATATATCTTCGTTTCGGGTTAAAATCAAACTATGGTGAAAATTAAAGCACGCGTAGATGTTGCATTTTCAATGTCGCTTAGTATATTTAAGTAAGCGATGGCGAGTTAATTAAGTTAATTAACTTAGTATGTTTAACTCTGCGATAAAGATCTTGAAACAGCGGAGCACATAATATGTCACTGCGAGGCTCTGGATCGCAAGTGACACTTTTTATTTGGGAGAGCTAGGCTAGAACCGGAAGTACTATCTTCCCATCCTATCAAGGACCTGCATAGGTTAGTGGAGGGCACAGAGATAGGAGACTGGGTGCAGATATAAAAAGGGCACAAGCACAATAGGCCTTACAGGTCGCAGTGTTTCCGGCAGAGGACGGCCCCTTGTTATTCGAAAAAAACAATATTTAAGTAACCCGAAAAAAGACAACAATAAAAAAGTTACTTTGTTGTAAAATTCTACCTACTTTATTTATTAATTAGGCTAATATATGATATTGATTAAGAATTGACCTAAAAATTTGAGAAAAATTAATGAAAAAATAATAAAAAGTTCTCAAATACAATTTTTTTAAATATTTTTTACTGAATAGATTTTACGTTTCATCTGGGATTTCCTTTTTTTCTATTTCAATATTAATATTGTCAAGGGCTATGTAAAAAATATTAAGGATTTTTTTCGAATAAATGCTAGGTCCGGCTGCACATACATCATTCTAGGTCCGGCTGCTATTCCTCTCATCATATTTTTAATCAAAACCTAATTTTTACGTATATTTTTGAATAGAAGAGGAATACACTTTTAATAGTGTTCCAATCAAAAAGTTGCCGCACATATGTTTAATTATTATTTTCATATTCATAAATATACGTAAAAATTAGGTTTTGATTAAAAATATAATGAGCGTAATACATACACACATACACACAGCCGCTACTCGCTGACGAGTATTCGACACACATAAAGAAGATGGTCACGCAAGACGTTTTCTTTCATAAGCTTTTCTGTGACTGAAAAGCCCGACACGTGATGTTATCTACCTACCGCACTCCGGACATTCAAAAATCTCATTGCTGTGTTGCCTCTTTACTTTTTGGTTGTCGCTGTTAACTGAGTTTACAACTCTTCTCCATTGAATTCTATTGTGAGCTGCTTTTTCCCACTCATTCTGCATGTTAAGCCCCTTTAAGTTTTCGTAAAAAATGTCCTTGTACCTTTTTAGTTGTCCACCTGGCCTCCTCTTACCGTCTACAAGCTCACCGTAAAGCAGAGATTTTGGTATGCAGTTTTCTTGCATTCTGCATACGTGACCAGCCCATCTTAAGCGGGATTTTGTAACCATGACTTCAATACTCTCACAGTTAGCTTTTTCAAGGACCGATACGTTTGAGACATGGTGGAACCACCGGATTCTTAAGAGTTGTCTAAGGTGTCTCTGAGCGTAATAACCCTGCAGCCGGACCCTGTGCTGTTGGTTTCGGGTCCTCATATGCTTAATAAAAAATGCAGGATCGTATTTAAAAAAGAAATGTGACGATGGCAGCTTGAAGACGAATCGTCTGTCTGAAAATATAATAACACTATCTATTATCTTGTAGAATTAATATATTCAAATAGAGTAATAAAAAATTGGTCAAGTGCGAGTCGGACTCGCGCACCAAGGGTTCCGTACCATTCATTATCTATACAACATTAGACACTATTTATTATAAACTTGTTTTCCGATTTAACTGAAGTTTTGAATGCGCGTATAAGTAATTTAAAAAAAATGAAGAAACACATTACTAAAAATTGTATTAATCAATAATAAATATGTAAAAATTAAAAAAAAACGATTAAAAAAGAAGTCGCCTTGACTTTGCCTTGACTAGGATTCGAACCTGCCTTACTACGGCTCCAACGTCATAGCAGCGTAAAGTCCAAAGGCTTTAACCACGCGGCCACCGAGGACTTGAAAGATTCTATGTAAAATTCTTACTTAAAAGATAATGTTTAGTGAAAGGACTTTTTTATTTATAAACATTTATTTAATTCTGTTTTTAGTATTCGTTCTTATAGCGGCAACAAAGATACATTATCTGTAAAAATTTCAACTGTCTAGCTATAACGGTTTATAACATAGACCTTTGTCACAGACGGACGGACGGACGGACAGCGAAGTCTTAGTAATAGGGTTCCCGATTTTACCCTTTAGGTACGGAACCCTAAAAAATAAAAATGAAATCACGAATATTCTGTTTTCTCCACAATTCTTCGGAAATATTTGAAATGTTTAAACTTTAAAGTGACATTTTGATTATCATCAAATTACACATTCTTAGAACCTCGTATTTCTTCTAGTTTTGGAGTCCTCAATAAAGACTCGAATTTGGGGCACCATCAACACAATATACCAAATAATGAAAAATGTACAATATATCAAATAATGAAAAATGTGTCTGTATTCTGTATTATATTAAATGTTAATAACCACAAAACTTTACATTAAAAGAAAATGTATTCTTTATATTAAATATATGTACAACTTTGTATAATATCTTATCAAAACAATAGAATGTATAAAAGAAAAACAAAGTAATTTCCCAGCCCACTTCTAGCAAAGATCATTTGCAATAATTCGAGTGTTCCGGAAAAATATATTCATAATAGTATTATTAATGGTGAAACGAGTAAACAGGTTATATGACGTCTTTAGATTCAAACCCGATGAAGAATCCGTTCTCTAGAAAATGTTAATCACCATTATGTTGGAAGAGAAAATAATGTACATTATTATTAAACAGGACTCACAGGAAATACTCACGGATCGCATCAGGGGTTAGACGTCACATATTATTTGAAATGTATGATTCACAAAATGAAATATGTTTTTTTAAGAAATCAAATCATGTCAGGCAAAATCGCAAACGTTTTTATTACGTTTTAATTATAATTTTATCGTTTGGGATATCAACTTCAATTAGATTTGCTAAAACGAACAAATGAATCTACAGGGAGAATGTTTATAGTTACAGTAGAACTTCGATAGTTCGGACATATCGGAACAGCTACTGCCGAATTAATGAAATATCCGGATTACTAGAGGAATATTTTTATAATGTTACATAGTTTCACACTTTTATTGTTTCCAAACTAAACTAAAATTTTTTATACACAGTTTTATTTAAACCAAAAAGCTTTATAAAATACATTCAAACTTCTTTTTGTTCTTATAAATACATGTACCGGGTGGCCAACTAAGAATGGACGCCGGCTGCATCTCAGAAACTACTTATCGTATAACCCTTGTATAACTTTGGGAAAAAATTCTAATAAGTAAATCGATCAAGAGAAATCGCTGGAAATTATTTTCAAGTTCGAAAAATGTCCTAAGGGGGTGTTTTCTCAAAAATATGCAGGTGGCCAGGTATATTAAATATTGCTATTGTAATCATCGAGAAATTTGTAATTTTTTTGTAATCTCATAAAATAAAGTGGTGGGTAAAGGTTAAACTTGCTTTTATCAAAATAAGGATAACTCTGGTTTTGGTTAGCCGATTTAAACAAACTAGGGCTCGTTTAAAAGAGATGTTCTTCCTTAATGATCTCCAGTATAAATTTTGTTTCCATAATTTTTTTCGTGGTAGCTAGAGGGCGCTGTTTGACATCATAACAGATATTGCGCTTTTGCATAAATAAATAAATAAGAGGCTATATTTCTCTTTGCACGGTTAAATAGAGCACAAAATTTACAAAATATTAGCGGAAACCGCAACT
The DNA here is from genome assembly GCF_002938485.1 of Sitophilus oryzae. Taxonomy (NCBI): domain Eukaryota; kingdom Metazoa; phylum Arthropoda; class Insecta; order Coleoptera; family Curculionidae; genus Sitophilus; species Sitophilus oryzae. The sequence goes on from NW_022146168.1 coordinate 3,457,319, forward strand.
TTCTATCTCCTCTCTAACGGGATATATTAAGAAAATAAATCATATTCATTATTGTCGCCTAGGATTATAAGGTCTAAAAATTATAGTAGTAGGCTAGGAAACTAATTGGTTATGTCAAAAGATATAATTTCATTTCATTTTAATACCATTTAATTGTTATTTATCCATATCGTTCTTGATTCGACCCCATAAATTAAAACCCCGGCATATTGAATTCGATGACCTACCTGGCCATGGAAAATGCCGCTCCAGCGTCTCTATCTACTAAAGTAACAGGTATCCAAGAAGTCCCACATATTCATAGCAAAATAAGCGGCACTACTGCACCAACTGCGTTCATGCTGATGAAATTGCATTTGTTAAAAGTTAATTAAAAAAGTCCAATCGTTCGCCATCCTAAAATTCCTGCCTAAGCTTTTACCGACCAACGGTCTTGGTGCTGAACTATTTGCATCAAGGGGAGATTTTGACCAGTAGTGCATATTGTTAAGATTCCCACCTTCGGTGCTACATTATTTATTCGTTTAGTGTTAATTTTTAGTGTTATTTATTGCAGTGCAGTAGCGAAATACCCATAAAGGATTTTTGTCTGATTTTTTTATACCTGAAATATTAAATTTCGAAACAGCAAAAAATGGAATGTTACGTATGGAACGGAAGAGAATGGTTACGTATCCTTCCTTCCTTGTCAATGCAATCTAATCTTGCATTTCTTCAGCAGGGGTCGTTAGATAGTTTCACTTACCTATATTAAGAGTCCATTTCACTATTCCGAAAAAGTAGCAAAATAAGCGTTCGGCATTTAACGTTTTATGAAAAACTGGCTAGGTATTTTTACACAAATGAAGAAGGAAATTAAACATAAAGGATTATACTATTTCCGTATTGTAACACATTTTTAGACAACTTCTTTATTTTTAAGATTTTGATAGTCAAATATCAACAAAATATTACTTGTTTGGACTAAATTTTCTCGAAAATAAAGACATAATTTAAAATTCCGTTGCAATACGAAAATATATTGAAGTTTTGTGATTACAGTGATATATAATTTATATGATTTTGTAACAAATTGTTCGCTATTTTGTTGCAAATGCTGAAGATCTGCAAATTTTAATCAAAGCAAACGTGTGTTTGGAATTTTAGGTTTGACTTAACACGACAGGATCGAGCTAAGTCTTAGGCAGATTTCTGAAATATAATATATATTTCCTTCGGCCACACACCCGTTTTACCCGACCCCTGAGAGCTCCCCGAAAATACAGCATAATAGACTCTTAAGGACATTTTTTTAATTTATCATTTATGCCCAGTTAAAAGTACCTTTAAGTCAAGACTGAAAGTGCATAATCAATCTTTTTTTCCACAGATTTGCATTGGGGCATAATAAGTACATTTTCATATATCAATAGTCAAATCGGATCCGATTAAGGAGAAACTTGAACACATTTCCACTAAACATAGTTCGTATACTAATTAAATTTAATACTTGAATAAATTAAATCTCTAATAGAATTGTGTTTCAAAGTCGGTAATTTATTGATAATTCATAAATACATACAGTGCAATTAGCATAACCGTATTTTCATTGAATTTTTCTGTGATTCATCGAATTGTTCATTAATAATTTATATTACAGTTAGTAAAGTGTTGATGTCTCTTTATTGACGATATTTCTTAGACATTAGTAATTGATACGATGTGTAATGTAGAGTGTAATAATTAGTATGGGCTAGACTCATTGATATTTTAAGAATAGATAAAAAATGTGATTTACTATTTTAGGAACATAAAAATATAAAATTTTTTTTTTCTAACGTCACAAAAGTACTTATTAGTTTTTGCGGCATGATTGTCAATATAAAAAAGTCATTTTAACGCGAAGGTATAAAAGTAGCTTTTACGCCTAAGCACAAGAGTACGAAAATATACCGGGTCCGTCTCAAAAGTGGCTCACCCATGTAACTTTTTTATTTTTTTAGATAAAACAACGAGATTGGGTATGTTAGTATATGACATAAATTGGGATTGATTGACGTATTCAACTGTTTTCGGTCACTTCCGGTTTCACCGGAAATTACTACAACTTTTGATTTTTAAATGGCACCCTCGGTATTTTTTTACTTTATTCGATAGAAAATGACACTCTGAATAGAATGACATATCATATGTCAATTTTTGACAGAGTCACTCAAAAACAAATTCTATTTTAAATTTCAATCTACAGTGCCACTAATAATTAATAATTAAAAACTCTAATTTTTAATCAAGGAGCCTTGGAAAAATAGATTTGATCGTCTAATGTTTTTAGTGTCTTGTCCTGGACGATTAAAAGATGCCCAAATCGTATTTTTAATCATATCTCAATTTTTTCAAATAGAACGAGGGTGGCTCATTAGCATATTTGGAAAAAGCATTTTTTGCGAATAATTTGATACCACACACTTGGTATTTTGAGTCAAATTGTCGTTATGAACCTCATGTTACAATTTCAAATAAACCATATGCCAAAATGTCAAAAGTTGACATATGATATGTGATTCGATTCAGAGTGTCATTTTCTATCAAATAAAGTAAAAAAATACCGAGGATGCCATTCAAAAATCAAAAGTTGTAGGTATTTCCGGTGAAACCGGAAGTGACCGAAAACAATTGAATACGTCAATAAATCCCAATTTATGTCATATACTAACATACCAAATATCGTTGTTTTATCTCAAAGAATAAAAAAGTTATAGGGGTGAGCCACTTTTGAGACGCCCCCGGTTTTATTAAACTGACATAAAGTGTCAAATTCAACGAGCAGTAACCATAGTCTCTCGATATAGAGGGTTTCCTACGATGTTTTCTATGGGTATCTCGGAAAGTACTGGAGATAGAGAGTCGGTTAAATGGGGAAAGAATTGCAGTTTTGTGGGGTCATAGATATGCGCCTTTCAGATTTTTAAAAAAGTTCACGACTTACTAGATATTTAAAAAAAAATTTAACTATTTTAAAAATTGTCCCTAATTCCATTATAATCTATTTTAGACAAGAAGTTTTCAGATAAAAGTTGTAATCACATCCCTAATGAGTTTGTTTTCTCCAATTTTTTCTAAAGTCTGTCATTTTTGACTTATGACACGAACATATATTTTTTAAATAAAAACCATAGTTGGCCATGGCTTCATAAAAAGCGCCATTTTTTAAGGTTTTCAGAGATATAAGCTATAATTCGTTTTTTTTCGAAAAATTACTGAGTTATAGCCAATTATTATAATTTTTAAACAATTTCATTTAGTTAGCCATGGAAACAGGATCAATCGTCGTGAAATGTGAAACTGTCACTTCCAAACACTGTAAATTAAAATAAACAAAAATTGTAAATATGAATTTTTGAAATGAAGAAAAGCGTGGAGAATTATTGGTTCAACTTTTCTTGGCCATACATTTTCGGGGATACGTTGACATATGGACGGGTGGCCGGTTCGAACCTCTGTATCGTGCTGTTGTCCAAAGGAAAAGTGTAAAATCTATTGATACACACTGCTCATTCACGCCGGATCGAGGCCGGATGAGATCGGATATCTCGTGAGTAAGAGTTAATTTAGACACTTCCTAAGTCGGTAGGCCACTGACCATGATATGGCCGAGGACCGCGGTTCGGATTCCGCGTAAACAAAGTAGGCCCCGTCCAGATTAGCCCTGGTAGCAAAAAGGAGGGGTTAACTGAAATCTTTACTTTACTTTTCCCCATTTAACCGACTCTCTATCTCCAGTAGTTTCCGAGATACCCATAGAGAACATCGTAGGAAACTCACCCTGTATTACACACAAGGTATGAATTTTAAATATTTTTATATTATTTGGAACGTTTAAAATTGTTTAATTAATAATTTCTAAAAGTGAAGATGTTTAAAAAAATAGCGTGTTCTAAAAATGACTTTTTATGAAAAGTATCATTTTTACTCCATAATATAACAATGTACAGCATACAATGTAAGCATTGCGACTTTAAATATGTATAGATAAAAAAGAAATACATATTATGTATTTCTTTTTTATAATGCACTTCTGTCAAAGACTGTCAAAGAAAATTAATGAAGCTCTACCCCTCCACAGGGCATTGAAAAAATCGGCAAGCTAATGTATGTCTACTGGATGTGTATCTACGAAAGAATTTCAAGACAATTGCAGGCACAATATTGGAGTATGATCAATTTACTACAAAACATATTTAAATAAATCAGAATATATTTATAGATCGCTACTTATATACCCGCGGCAGAGAGTCCACGTGGACTTGACGAGTACGTCACCACAAAACAGACTCCGCCTTTTCATTAGGTACATTGGCCACTTGCAAATTTGTCGAATTTTTATTGACGGGATGCAACTCCTAATTTTTGTACGAGAACGGTAGTAGACCGAGCTTGGAGAACAATGCAATCATCGGTAAAAAAGTTGCGTGATTTTACTAATTTAATTGTTTTTCTTCTTAATTTTTATCAAGGTTATGTCTCATTTACGTGGAAAATCGTTGAATAAAATGAAACTGATTTGGTAAAGTTGCCCATGAATTGCTCGGTAATAGAGAATATTGTTTCCCCCCTTACGAATGCCCCATAGCTACAGAACGGATTGACGTACTGTATATACAGTAGCAGCTTTAAAATGTATAAAATAATGACGTAAGCGACATAGAAAAATCGATTGTGATATAGGTAGGTTTTGTTTTTTGATAGGAAATTAGTGTAATTAATCAATCTCTATTCAAGCGAGTTCTTAATTTAGGTAATTTATTCAAATTAACGAACCATAGAAGCAAAGTTTGTTAAATAATAAGTATTTGTTAGGTAAGTTGGTAATAAATTGGTGTGATACAATTAGTGACGTAGGTAAATTCGAGATTATTTACGGCAGCCGAATTGATAATTACTGTTTTTGTTGAAATTTTATACTCTCCTTTTTTTATACTTCTAGACCGAAAATATTTTTTCTTGTTCTTTTTCTAAATGTAACGAAAATCGTATTTTTTAATAGTCTTGATTGCTTCCTTCGGGTGTCTGTAATTACTAATTCTGAACTGTTCTAGAACAGCGCTTACGCAGAAGAAAAAAGTTTTGTATATTTTCTTTTGCGTATCACAGTTCTAGGACGGTTCAGAATAATTGGTAATAAGAAAAACCTAAAGTAAGCTAATGTGCCTTAAGTTACACATTTAAAAGTCTATGATTGACAAAATTTTCACAAAATCATGGCTAACAAATTCTATACAGGGTGAGTCTTAAATATGTACAAATATTTTTCGGGGTAGTATATTTCGAACCTAGAAACACGCCTATGAGTTTTTTTCGCGAAAAAAAAATTGAAAATTTGGATTTTTTTTAAATTTTTAGTTAAAAAACATAATATCTTCATAATATGGCAACATATGTAGTAGATTTAATTTACAAGAAAGAACCAAACCAAACCAAACGGTAAAGAGAAAATATGTTTTGTTATATTGCCCCAATAATTGTCAATGACATTTTCTATTTAGGAAATTAAATCAAGGGGTAATTTTCTTTGTTTAAAATATCGAATAATTATTATTTTTAATATATTTTGAGACTGAATTTATTTATTTTAGCTTTTAAGTTATTTTTCAATGGTTTCATTATTTATTTTTACTGAATAAACATTTTAAATTACAACCAATGCACAGCATAACTTGTATTCTAGCTTCATTACTGATGATGAGCAGTGAAGTCTTTAGTACCGTATGAAAAAAACGGCGTCCAGTTGGCTTGGAAATGACGATCGATGACATTTCCCATATAATTTTACATATAAAATGACAGCGATCTTCATTTCATAGCCATCGTTGACGCCGTTTTTATTCGATCATACGGTATAACGGGGGCCACGGGCCTGAGACAGCGAAGGGGCCCCTCGGATCTTGGAGGACTTACAAAATCGCGATATTTTGTCGCGGTATTTCCCTGGAAGCATTTTTAAGAAAAAAATATTTAAAATTTTTGGACGAAAAAAACTACACTACCTGTCAAAAAAAATTGTACAGCTTAAAAGTCAAAATTAGTGATTATCACAGCCTAGGTGACATAAAGAAAAGACATGTGGCTATCGATTTCAAAAATTAAATTGTTCAAATGTCATATAATAATGGCGGTAGCTGTCATGGAATTGAGCGATTAAAAAATTATCATAAATATTTTTTTTTCAAATGGAAACACACTTTTTTTAGTTCACTAGTGAAAAGGTTTTCCAATTCGTTACGTTTTAACTAGACATATTCCTATACCTAAAATAAATCGTTTTTAAGTTATTTAAGATTTAGTTTGTTCTTCTTCTTAAGGTGCCGTGCAGATTCCTGCGTAGGCGTTCATCTTTTTCTTCCTCATCAGATGGTTCTTTTAACTGCCGCGACTTGGAGTGCTTGGAAGTCCTGTATGCCTGTCCAATGACGAATATTTCTCAGCCATGATAGCTTCCTTCGTCCTATCCCCCTTTTGCCCCCTCTATTTTACCCTGGAGAATCAGACGCTGAAAGTGATAGCGTTCTTCACGTAGAATGTGTCCCAAATAGGCTATTTTCCTCTTCTTGATGATTTCGAAGAGTTCACGTTGTTCCAGACCAGCTCTTCTGAGAATGTCTTCATTCCTATATTTAGTTTGTAAACGTATATTTTTCTTGATTTTATCTAGCTTCCTTTGACATTAAGTGTCAAACAGTCAGACAATTTATTTCCATCTGCCAGAAAATGAATTATTTGAATTTCCTATATTATAACTACTGCTGATTAAATGTTTAAAAAGAGTATTTATATAAATATATTTTTGTATTTTATTGATATCTTATAGTTGATATTTTAATAATATTCCGTACGGTCGAAAAAAAAACAGCGCAAAGGTATCTTGGAAATGATGATCGATAATATTATACTGTCATAGGCTACTGGTTACAATCAAGAAAAATATACGCTAAATATTAAATAACTTAAAAACGATTTATTTTAGGTACAGGAACATGTATAGTCAAAAAGTAACAAATTTTAAAAACTAAAGTAACGAAAGCGAGTTTTCACGAATGAAATAAAAGTGGATTTCTATTTGAAAAAAAAATGATTTGATAATTTTTTTATCGCTCAGTTCCATGACAGCTGCGGCCATTATTATATGACATTCGGACAATTTAATTTTTGACATAGATAACCACATGTCTTCTCTTATACGGTCAGCAATGAGGTAGATCAAATATATTTATAAGTGGGTTTAATTTAGGGTTGCCAACTTTGAAAATAAAAAATAGAGGACGAGAGGGCAAAAAAGAAGCAAATGTCGAGAATTGACTAAAAAAAGTTTATCAACGGATGGTCTTTCTTACTTTCTTGGAAATATTTATACTCAAAACTTGTTAAAATGAAACAAACCACTTTTAACCAAACTTTTTTTTCAAAACATAAGCTAACAGTAAGTAAACATAAAATAGTTAAATATGTTTATCGCTTCCACAATAATTTCTTGTATGTTGGAGGCAGATGCCGAATTCGGCCTATGTCCGAAATAATTAGACATATGGCGATTTGTCCATACTAAACTTTCCAGATGCGTGCAATTTCGTGGTTATAAATAGTCTTTATATAACTTCTTTGCGGAGGGGGTTAATATTTTTTTGGTATAATATAACAACAAAAGATTAACACCCTCCGCATAGCAGTTGAAACGAATGCAATCAAAACTCTTCCGCGTAACTTTGTGGATATAGGTAGGTATATTTAATTATAATCGCCATATGTCTATTTATTTCGGACATAGGTCGAATTCGGCATCTGCCTTCAACATACATATATAAATATGTCTTTATGTTTATTTTCGTCTTTGTGGCAAACCAGGGGATTTGCGAAAGACACAGATTATCAATTTTTTAAAGCATTGTGACGATAGACAAATATTTTTTAGATTTTGAGTTTGGTATGTAAAAAAGAGGACTTTTTCAATACGTGAAAGAAAAGAGGACAGTGAGATCAAAAAGAGGACTCTCTCTGGGACTCCTCTGGAGTAGAGGATGTTTGGCAACCCTAATTTAATTGATATGTGTGTAGATAATCAAATTGTAGTTTTAGTAAAGATGATTTTTGAAAATATATAATTAATACTCAAAACACTACTAACAAATAAACAACAATTTATGTCAAGAAAGTCAATTAAGAATTAGTTTATTGTCCAGGCTTATGTAGACGTAAGCAAACTACATGTATCGTTTTGTAATTAATTTAAAATATATATCACGCAACATAGTTTAAATAGGTAGGTAAAATATAATTTGATCAACATATCATTCCATCATCCATTTCTAATGTGTTTTTATTCTAAATTCAACGTCATTAGCTTTTAATTTATTTTTTTGTTAGCATTACTAATATATATTTTTTAAATCAAAACGTTACTTGTGAAATGTTAATAATAATTATTAGCGAAGTAAAAACATAAGTGTAAACATGTTATTTTTTATAGACTCTGCTTTTTCTCTATTTTGGCGATGATAGAAAGAATATTGCCAAAGTTTTCCTTTTTTATTAGATGTTAATATTGTAATTATATCACTGAAAATATTAGAATATATATAGAACAACTAATACACAGCTTGGGATCTCTAATACGAGAAATTAACAGGAGAATTAAGTTAGCATGGAGTACTTATGGATATCAATCATATTTAAGTCTAGAACGCCACTCTATCTAAAGAAAAAAACATTCGACCAATGTGTACTATCAGTCACGACCTATGCATGCGAAACCTGGACACTTAAAATTGACATTATAAGGAAACTGCAGGGCGCACAACGCTCAATGGGACGTAGACGAATAGAGCGAATACGACAAAAGACTCAAGTAATAGATGTCATCCACAGAGTCAAATCCTTCAAATGACAATGGGCAGGACACCTGACAAGGAGAATGGACAACAGATGGACCACAAAAATTGCAGCATAGTATCCACGAGGTATTAAGAGACTTAGAAGAAGACCGAACCTGAGATGGGATCATGATATTAGGAAATTAGCAGGGATAACTTTAGCCAGCATAGTCAACAGTAGACAACAATGGGTCCAACTACAAAGAGAGTACAAAGAGAGTATCCAAATATTTGAAGGAGGCTACACCATAATTGGAAATGGTCGAATAAGCTGAAAATGATGATGATGATGAATGTTTTTGTAAAATACTCCAAACATTAGAATGGAAAAAGGGTCAAGAAAAATAAAGTATATTCAATTAAAGCGTAATGTCAATGTCATGGCTTAGAAAGTTTTTATAATATATGCCCACTAGATATGACTGGGAAACGTACTTCTAGCAGTAATTTTTGCTAATTCCTGAAGAAACGGCTGTTATTGGTTAAAAATGACGACAAAATAGTTTTATCTATACAGGGTAAGCCTTAAATAAGTGCAAATATTTTCAGGGCTGGCAGATCTCGATAAAAGAAACATACTTTCTCTTTACTGTTTTTCAAAAAAATCCAAAATAACCGGGTAATTTCACTTTAGAAATTTCCAAAAAAAATATTTTTTGCTAAAATTTTGAGAACCATTGGAGCTTTTCTGGATTTTCTTTCTTGTAAATTCAATCTACTACTTATGTAGAGATAATACGTAAGTATGTTTATTAACTTAAATCTCTGGGATCGATATACCGGGTGCGTCTCAAAAGTGGCTCACCTATATATTTTTTTTATTTTTCCAGATAAAAAAATGAGATTTGGTATGTTAGTATATGACATAAATTAAGATTGATTGACGTATTCAATGGTTTTTGGTCACTTTCTCTTTCACCAGAAGTTTTGGATTTTGAAACGACACCCTCAGTATTTTTTTACTTTATTTGATAGAAAATGGCACTCTGAATAGAATGTCATTTCATATGTCAACTTTTGACATTTTCGCATATGGTTTATTTTTAGTTTATTTGAAACTGTAACATGTGGTTCATAACGACAATTTGACTCGGAATACCAAGTGTGTTGTACCAAATTATTTGTAATTGAGATATGATTTAAAATAGGATTTAGGCATCTTTTAACCGGCCAGGACAAAACACGTAAAACATTAAACGATCAAATCTATTTTTCCAAGGCTGCTTGATGAAAATTAGTATTTTTAGCACAGCCATGGCACTCTAGATTGAAATTTAAAATACGATTTGTTTCTAAACGAAAATGTCAAAAGTTGACATGATATGTCAAAAATGTCTATACCTATGTGGCGGATTCATCTCTCCAAAAAAATCCTTTATGGATATTTCGCCACTGCACTGCAAGAAAAATCTACAAAATAAAATAGTTATTTTTTGTAAACGCTTCTGCGTTAAACCTAAACGGACACTGCTTGTCAGAAGTTATGTTTACAGTAATACACGTTTCGGAAAGTTTATCTCTTTCCGTCGTCGAAAGCAAAAAAAACTACAAAGAATATTCTTTATATAAAGAATAAAGAAAAAAACTATTTAAAATATTTAAATTCAACTATTCGAGAACACTTTACTTTTTTTAAAACAGATACGTCTACAAGAAACCGTTTTTTTTTCTTTATTCTTTGTATTTTTTTTGCTTCCGACGACGGAAAGAGATAAACTTTCCGAAACGTTAAGCATTTTTTTTCTTTGTTAGGCAAATTTGTATTACTGTAAACATAACTTCTGACAAGCTGTGTCGGTTTAGGTTTAACGCAGAAGTGTTTACAAAAAATAACTATTTTATTTTGTAGATTTTTCTTGCAGTGCAGTGGCGAAATACCCATAAAAGATTTTTTTGAAGATATGATATGTCATTCTATTCACAGTGTCAATTTCTCTCGAATAAAGTAAAAATATACCGAGGGTGCCATTTAAAAATCAAAAGTTGTAGTCATTTCCGGTGGAACAGGAAGTGATCAAAAACAATTAAATACGTCAATCAATCCTAATCTATGTCATATACGAATATAAAACTCTCGTTTTTTTGTCTGAAAAAATAATAAAAAGTTATAGGAGTGAGCCACTTTTGAGACGCACCCGGTATACTACCCCTAAAAATATTTGCACTTATTTAAGACTCACCCTGTATAGCTGACAGTTGGAATATGTAATGTGTATGTAAAATTAAAAAAAAAATTTATGATATAGAAAAAATGTTTTTTTTTGTTATTACATATTTATAATCCGATAAATTTTATTAAATCAGTGAGCCTAAATTTTTACAATTTTAAATGACTCTATTGCAATTTTTATATTTAACTGTAATGAAATTTGTATTGACATTGAGTGTTTCTTTAATGTTCAATAAAAATGATTTAGTTTAAAATTGCAGATTCTGACGATGCCTTAAATACTACATTATATTTTTTACTTATAATTACTTATATTTACTTGTTAATAAGCAGCATTATAACAAGAAGAAAATCAAAAACAGACATGTAAGTACGTCATGACCATATAAGTTATAGATGTTATTACATTGCAATAAAAATTAAGAATATTAAAATAAAATATCACATCGCTCATAATATCAAATAACAAATATTACATACGTACTAGTGTCGTCACTCTTCAAAACGTTTAGTGAGAATGCCGGAAATGCAACAAAAATTACGAATAATTATAGACATTAAAATAAAAAAGCAATTATAATTTTGTATAAACAAAATAAATCAAATATTAGGTTATGTGTTAGCATCGCAATTAAAAAAAGTCGTGTGTAAACTAGATTTGCCCAGTAAAACGTTCAACTTACTGCATGAATGAGTTGTACCTGCATTTTAATATTTTAATTTTCTTAGAGTGCTCCACAATCACAATTTAAAAATTGAATTAAATTAAATTTTTGTATGTTAAACTTAAATTATTTATTACGCCAGTCAGTTTTTTTTGTAAAAAAATAAATAAATTCTAATTTATCAAAGCAAAACCTTTGAAGGCGGGTAAAAGGACAATAACTGACAATCTTTAAGTTGTTTAATTTAAATTTTAATACTTAAAAAAGCAAGGGGGGCGACATGTTTCGGGAATTTAAACTATTCCCATCATCAGGCCCAAAGCTAAAACAATTACAGAGGTCAAATTTATAAAATACAATCACAACAAGTTAAAAAGTCAAAATTTTTTTTACAAAGTCAAAAAATTATACCTATCACAAAAATTGTTCGATCACAGATAACAATATGGTATGCTAAATTTGAAAAATTAAAAACAACTAGACTAAAATCATAAGGCGAGGGGAGCCGTATAATCAACTATAATTAGATAAATTGAAAGAAAAAACAAGGCAATAATCAAATCATACCTCAATGCACAATTCAAAGAAATTTCCTTAAGCATTAGTTAAATTTATTTTGAGAGATATATTTTTTTATATATTTTTTATTTTTGTATTAGTAAAGTAAGTTGAGAATTAATGATTTCAATCTGTATATGCTGATATTCAATTTTGTAGGATAAATTTTTTGGTTATGTTAGTTAAGAACAAGTTAAGAATTATGTTTATTTTTTTTATTTTTTAATTAATATATGTTGAATTTTAATTTATATTTCAAATTTATATTGTAGAAAATGAATATTTACTTTAGTCTAATTTTTAGAAATTTAATATTTATTTTAATTTATATATGTACAAGAATTATTTTTTATTTTAATTTAATTAAACTTGTGTTCTTTAAAATAAAAGCATACTCACACAAAAGTCACCTAGAAATTACAACCACTCAGAAGAAATAAAACTAGTTAGAGCTGTTAACATTTACACAACTCATTCATTATTCATTGTAATTATAAATTGTATAACTCTTCAAGAAGGAAGCCTTTTGTTGTAATATCAAATAAATGTCTATATCATAATCTCCATACCATCATTTGGAAAAAATAATTTATGATAATTTTTTTATCTCTCAATTCCATGACTTATACGGCCAATATTATATGACATTCAAACAATATAATTTTTGAAATAGTTAGCCACATATGTCTTCTCTTTCTGTCGCAGTGGCTGTGTCACTAAATTTGAAGTTTAGGCTATACAATTTTTTTTGACAGGCAGTTTTTTCTCCCAAAAATTTTAAATACTTTTTTTCTCAAAAACGGTTAATGTTAGGTATAGAGTGTTAGGTTATCAAAATTCATAAAATTTTATAGAGTATTTAAATACGTATTATAAAATGGGTGTGTCTATTTAAAATAATAAGGTTGCTTTCAACTTTCGGTATATTGCCGCGATATTGAAAATATTTTCAATTGATAGATCTCATTGTGAAAAATCTCCGATCTAGATCTTGTAGTACTCTAGAAACTTCTAATGCAGGCTCAGCCTGGGACATCCTGTATATGTCTACCAATTTAAGTAAGAAGATACCGTATAATCGGAAAAAATTGAATGACAATCAGTAATAATCTGTCAAGCGTTGTAGAATGACGAAGATTTACCTCTGGAATACGGTTGATTATTTACCCAAAGGAAAGGATAAGCTTGCTCTTATAATCAAATTATTATTTTTTATTCACCTCGAATGGTTTATGGTGGTGCTAAAGAGGGGTAATTTGGTCCGATCTCATTTGAAGAAGTGTCTTGTTTTTGTCTTATTTTCCAGACAAAACGACCTTTGTTGTCGATAGAGTCCATTATTGCCTCCTCCTGTATCAGCATGTGAAGAGGCGGAAGATCCAATGCTGATTTAATAGACTAATTAAATATTGAATATTAAACATTTTAATCAGACAAATATTCCTTTCTTTAAACTTTCATTTACATTAAGTTATTTAAACTGCTATTTATTAATTTGAAGATTTTCTATGTAGAAAGTGCCTTTAGTAAAAATATAATATAAAAGCCCAAGACGGTCTTGCAGCAAGACCACGACCAAGGGACCAAGAAAACATATTAGACTGCAAACCCAAGGCCAAGGGAGTCTTGTTCTTGTATTTACTCATCACTACTTACAGAACAACTTACAGCTAAAAACTTATCACATTAGTTAGTAATTTTATAATAATTCCTTCACATTGAGTGTTGGTTGGAAAAAAAACTTCCCGTGTAATAAAATAATAACCAATTATCGTAAGCACCTTAATACTTTATATTATAAAAAACGATCAATCTTTCAAATTGATTATATTCTTAATTAAAGTAATATTACAAATTCAATTTAAATATATTAAACTACTGTAACGTTGGAAAAATATATAATTGTATTGACGTTATACCTTATTATCGCACAATTAAATTAGTTGAAGTAATAACTGAAATGTATGTCTAAAAAACATAACCTATGTAAAATACTATGACATTACGATCAATTATTAATAAAATTTAAAAGGGGTTATTAATTGAATAAAAGTATTTAATGTAATTGCAAACGTAAAATACGTCTAATTTTACTTAATATAACCAAATTAATAAAAAAATTCCTATATTAATACATATAACATAACATTATTGTGGATCTACCATACGATCGCAAACAACGGCGCGTCAAAGACGGACGGCTTGGGGAATGAAAATCGTGGATAATTTTGGCGAGGCCAAGCCCTAGACGTCATTTACTTGGCCCGTACTCTTCTTTTGTTTTTAATGGAGGTTGTAGTTTATTTTTATATTGCGTTAAAATAATTTTTAAATGCTGTAGTTTAAAATTCGAGAAAAAAATGATTTTTTGGAAATAGATTTGTGTGTCTGGAAAATATCTATCCTTTTTTATTCTTCTATAATTAGCGTTAATTTTTGACAAGTTTTATGCCAATCTTTAGTAAATGATGTCGAACAGCAGAACATATTATTCAGGTAAGCTCATCAATATATGCTCAGATAGTCAGGCAGCTCATGAGACTCTTACAAATCTAAAGATATCGCCCAGAAATGTTTGGGAATACCTGGGTGAACTGGGAGCTCTCAGTGTCAACAGCGACAACCAAAACGTAAAAGGGCAACAAAGTAATGAGGCTTTTGAATATTCAGAGTGTAGAAGAGAGATAACATCAGGTATCGGGCTTTTCAGTCGCAGAAAAGCTCATGAAAGAAAACGTCTTGCGTAACCATCTTCTGATACGTGTCAAATACTCGTCAGCGAGTAATGACAATAAGTAAGTAGGCACTGTTTTAGCCCCTTTATAACTGTCTCTTTAATTCTGCTAAGATTTGTAAGCATGGGCGCCGGAAGAATAAAATTTAGGGGGGGGGCAAGGTAAAAATGAATAAAAAATTGAAACACATTTTTGGTAATTATTGGGAAAACTGGAAATCGTCCGATTTTTACCAAAATTGGTATACACCCTATTTTGAAGTCGTAGATTACGAATCTGAACTTTTTTCTTGGCGGTCTCTTACCGTTTTTCAGAAAAACGGAAAATAATTTCAATATCGAATTTTTCTTAATTTCTCACATTTTTAAGGTTTTCTAGCACATGTTTTGTTAGGTATTCAATAATCAATGATGTTTTTGCTATTTTCTGTTACTTTTTTAACCAATTCTATGCATAATAGAGGAAAATTTGCTAAAATAAATTTGTAAACAATCTGAAAATGTTAGGTTATAGCTTTGTTCGGGTTCTTGTTATTACCGATTCTAAACCGTCCTAGAACTCTGCAGCGCACAAGCAAATGAAATAATGTCTTCATATTTCCTACTGCGCATACGCATCACAGTTCTAGGACGGTTCAGAATCGGTAATAAGAGAAACCCGAAGTAAGCTTATATGTTTCTAGCATTTAAAGCAACGTTGCCAATGCTAAACCTAAATTTAGCGTGTTTTGTTCGCTCATTCTGGAATTACGAAAGGCGGTCGCCAGAAGAACGGCTCCTTCCCATAATTGCTATTTTACCAACGAGATCTGACTATACCACGAAGTTGCACGAAAGAGTTTCGATTGCATTGGTTACAACTTCCATGCGGAGAGTGTTAATCTTTTGTTGTTATATTATATCAAAAAAAGATTAACCTCTTCCGCAAAGAAGTTAAAACCAATGCAATCAAAACTCTTTCGCGTAACTTTGTGGGTATAGGTGTATATTTAATTATTGTCGATCTCATAATAGGTAATTTATTTAAAATCCCTAATCACCCGAAAAATAGAAGATATGGCAACGTTGTAAATTTTCAAATTTCTAGGTCTAGAATATATTTGTCTGTCTCAATGCATAGGTGAGAGAAAGAAGGATATATCAAATGTCAAACTTCCATCTGGTCTCAATTTTCTTTGTTATTTTGTTAAGAAAATTGTTTTTCAGTAAAATGTTGGACATTTTTGTATCCCCAATCAAGTGTGTCTTTTAGATAAACTATAATATAATAAAAATATAGTGAAATTATTACTTTATAGGGCCGAAATAAAGGAAAATTCAATGTTGAAATAATTTTCCGTTTTTCGGTAAAAAAAACAGTAAGAGACCACCAAGAAAAAAGTAGATTCGTAATCTACGACCTCAAAATAGTGTGTGTACCAATTTTGGTGAAAATCGGACGATTTCCAGTTTTCCCAATAATTACCACATTTTTTATTATTTTACAGGTAACACCTAAAAATTTCATAATAATGATTGTTTTTTTACGGATGGATGTAAGAAGATAGCTTTTATTTTTACTGTTTTAGTGATCCAGGGGGGGGGCAAATGCCCCCTCTTGCCCCCCCTGTCCGGCGCCCATGTTTGTAAGGTAGTGTCTTTGATTTTATCTGTCATCGCTGCAATATGCATTAAGAAGAAGGGGGGCTGTAGTCATCTTTATATCCAAATTCAGCATAATTTAAATTGAATAAAATAAAAACAAATTGAATAAACATTCTACAGAAATTAATAATCACATAACATAGTTTCTTGGTTTAAATGGATCAGTTAACAATACTTTCAGATTACGTGGAGACATTTTATTTATTATCAAGACTTATGTTATAATGATATCGCAGGTTAAAGAAAGATAATGTAAATATATACGTAAGTGACTAAACGTCTCCTGTTTTGTTAAAAAAATAAACTCAATATTTTTCTCATATAAACATATAAAGTGACTGACGAAAAGTGAAGTAACAAACACGGATCACGTATCATCCAGAAGGTTTTTAAACCGTTCATTCCGAAAAATCTAGGATCTAAATATTTATATCAAATCTGTATTATTATGATGCGTTTCGTTTTACTGGAACATCTGTGATGCAAAACCTGTAAATAATTTGATCATAACGATATAATATTTTTGCTGCCTTTCTCAACTTTGTTCTACGATTCAAGACTAAGTTGCGAGGATTTTCGATAATGCAAATTACTTGTTAACAGACATTTAACGCAATAAATTTAGGAATTAGGATGCCCTCACTGAAAAAAAGGATCTTTCAGTCGAAATGAATATGACTTTGACCCAAAAGATTGGCGCTTTTCAATAGGGCCAAGAACGACGTATCTTTGCCCAAAGAGCATTAACTATCTTTTCATAAGCTTTAAAAAATTACTTTAGAGGATAGAAGAATCTATCTGTCCAAAGTATTTCACTCTTGACCCAAAATTAATATGCAAAGAAGTTCTTGCTACATGAACAATAGTTTCTTTGATTCATGCAAAAATTCTTGATTGAAAAGGGACATTTCTTGATTAAACAGACACTTTTCTTAAAACAATAGCGAATACTATTGACCCAACTAAAATTTATTTTGATCTAAGAGAAGCCTATACATCATATTATACAGGTATATACAGGCATATTACGAGGTATATTATTTTTTGATAAATTTAGGTTTTCCTGGTCTGTAGTAAGTAAAGGTGATATTATTTTCCTCGATAGTAGTTATCTCTGCTTCTTCACTCCTTGGTATTTTTTGGGGTGGTTCATCACTCTACAAATTACAAAAAAAATGTTACATCACGATTAATCAATTAGAATTTAGAATGAGTGGGAGGGGGGTTAATCACTTCGACCTTACAGATCCATTGTGTCCCCCTTTCTTGAATCATAACTCATCATACAGTCCCAGGGCTTTGACAAAAGCCAGTATCTGGGACGGTTTTATAGAGGGTAATTCTCCATCTCCAATATCAGTCGTACCAAAGTTCATGGCACGAATGGTTGTCGTCTCGGCGCACTCAGTGATGAGGTGTACTGGTGTTTCACCATCTTCCCCACAGAATCTGCATTCGCCGTTTCTTCTTAATTTCAATCTACTGAGGTGTTCATTGAGGAGACAGTGTCCTGTTAAAAACCCCGTGACAATCCGAAGATTGTTCTTACTCAGACCCAGGAAGATCTGTGATTTTTCTTGATCATAAGCCCTCAAAAACTTCTTCGAGTGTCTTAGACCATTGCAAGATTTCCATTCCAGGTTGCGGATGGAATCTTCCAAGTTCTTGAGTTCCGCCTTGAGTTGGTTACCACTTGGAAAGCAGTGACAACGATTAATCAAAATAAAGCAAATAAATTATCAAAATTATAAACTTTGGTCACATTTTGAATTTTTTAATACGACGACTTGAAATTCTAAAATTTTTGTAAGTATTTGCATAAAAAAATCGATACCTATATTCTTATTCTATCTATAGTCACGCATGCATATTACCTTCAAATATAGCAAATAAATGCTCTAATTTCCATTTTTTCAGAAACTCCTTTAAACAATCCATATATCCTAAAATTTGTCCATAAAAAATGACAAATGCATGTTAATAACGATAACTAATTTGTTATACGATATGCGTTTAAAAAGCAAATTATGCAAAATTCCAAGCAACAAAACCCGTGCGTACTATGATGTGCGACCTATGAAATGCGACGTACGACTGATCGGACTGCCATGCCATGCCGACTGATTGTATATACCGTCCTTCGTCATCGTCTTTGCATGTCGTTATTATTTTTCATCAAAAGAGTATTTAGCTATTGGAAAAATGGCCATGTTTCTTGAATGGAGTACTTCCTAGCGTATTTTTCTTATTATCTTGAAACAAAGTAACTTGCACTTGGTTGAATGAAAATAGATTCAAGAGAAATTTTCGAATTTTTCAAGAGAACCAGTTTTCTTGAGTTAAGAGAGATTTTCTTCAGGCAAAATATTTTCTTTTACGCTAAAATAAATTCTCTCAAGAACGATGACGACTTTAGTTCAAATCTATCTTTTTATCAGTGCTGTGGCGTAGAAGAACAGTTCTCCTATAGAGCAATCTGAAGGTTGTGGCTTCGAATTCTGCAGCCAATAATTGATCAGCATCAGCCGAAGGAAAGTAGTTGGGTCAGAAAAAAATACTGTGAATTTATTAATATTTATGACCAATATGAGTGTATATGCAGACATAAATCTAAATCCCTCCAAAAAATGATATATGGTTTTTCGCCACTGCAAGAAAATCTACAAAATAAAATAGTTATTTTATGTTAGCACTTCTGCGTTAATCCCAAACGGAAACTACTTGTCAGTAGTTAGGTTTAAAGATATACAAATTTGCCTAACAAACAAAAAATGTTTAACGTTTCGGAAAGTTTGTGTTTTTCCGTCGTCGAAGACAGTCAGGACAACTCTTGGGACTATTACAAGCCCATGCAAAGGTATCGCCCAGAAATATTTGGGAATGCCTGATATATGCCTGACTGTCTGTTATATTTCATACATGTCTGTTACATTCCATATATACGAGGCGTTTCGGAAAAAATAAGAAAGATAGGAAAACAATATAACATACGAATATCTTTCAAAACACAAAATACACTTAGATCCATTTTATCACATATTAAACCAATGAATACAGAATAACAATCAAAAAATGTAATATACCAAATACCATGTGAATGCGATAAATTTTACATTGGTGAAACATCTAGACCCTTAAATGTTGGAATTAAAGAACATAAAGATTATTTAAGAAAGGGAGATTTTCACAAATCTAAGATTTGTCAGCATTCATGGGACGCAGGGCACAGAATAGATTTTAATAACGCCAAAATTATAATGAAAGAAGCGATAGCCTTTAAAAGAAAAATAAAAGAGGCTTTTTTAATTCAATCTAATAAAAATAAATGTATTGCTCATGCATCTGTAGATGTTAGTAATGTATGGCAATCGCTTTTTTGATTTTATAGAACATAACATAAATAAATATAACATACGTAAAAAAATTAAAAATCGTACTTCAGACTGCCATAATTTTGGCAGTCTGAAGTATGACCTTAGGCACTGTAGCCCTTTTTGAATCAATTTCCAGAAACTTTTTCATATGAAATATGTAAACTCGGAGTATGCTTTCATGTCAGTTGAGTTCATGTGACTTGATCAATTCACTTGACTTGTGAAACGCCCCTTAACATATTTTTACGATAATTATAAAACCAGTTTGTACAAATTCCATCTGGAAAGTATTTATATTAAGGATTGAAGTTTCTTGTCGCTTTCTATAACTAACAAGAAGATAGAAAATGAATCATATGATTTTAATTTTTAATTTCATATCGCCTTATTGGCCAGTACTGCATTATAGATACAGGTAATGATATTAAGCAAACATCATTGCTGTCCTTCGCCAAGCTAAAAATAAAGGCCTTTTAATATTATTATTATTATGATTGAAAGAATTGGGAAGATACGCCACCTAATGATCAAATTCGTGACAAATTTGATTTGATTTCCTCTTACGTCTCAAATGCTGTACAGTGGAGCCTTGAATCGTTTTGCGCATAAAACACTCGTTTTCTCTAATTCGGCTAGCGAAGGCATATCGAAGACGGTGTGGGACTGAAAATGACAGTGTGCCATATTAAAATGTGTAATATCTGTAATACGTTTGACGAAAATATATTTTGATGTAAAATCCGCGTTTATGTATTGAAAATTTATTCGTGTTAAACATAGAAATAAATAAACATAATAATAAACAACAAAAATATTTTTATTTTATAAGTACTGAATATTTCGTATGATCGAAAAATGTCGTTTAATTGGCTTGGAAATGACGACTATTAACATTTACCATAATATTTTACATATGAAATAGCAGCAATCTTCATTTCCAAGGCAATTCTGACACCGTTCTTTGTTTAATCATATAATATTATACTGTTTAATGATAGAAAATCTGTATTATTAATGTACTATACCCAAAATCCGTAAATCTACGGATTGATCCGTAGTTCTGGCAACACTGTCTCCGGCAAACGCCCACTCTGTCGTCTGAAAGCAGAACTACGGTACTGTATTTTTTATCCGCTGCGCCGTAAACGACAATCAGTCAGCGCGCAGCGGCGCGGCGCCGATCTAATAACAAAGTAACGGACAGGTTGCCTAGCGGCAACGGTATCGCCAGCTACATCTAGGACAGTTTTGTGCCGCGAAATCATCCATAAGGTCGCGCATCTTCATATTTCTTCGATCACAACTTCAACCTATTAATATAAGGTTTTAAGCTATACTAATACAAATTTTAGAATATTCTATAACAATAAAAAAATTAAAAATAAAATAGTATTCTGTAATATAATAATTTATAGTACTTGAATGATTCGTATATTAAAAAAAAAAATACTTAATATTTGTCCTCAGCATTTTCCATATTTTTCATAATATTTTATACTCTTCCTGTCTCATTATATCTAACTAATGGCGCATTTTTCTGCAGTTTTTGTAAATATCGTTGTAGGAATAACAGGAACTAGACTGTTTAAAAGTAATTTACCCATTTATTATATATTAAATTCATTAATGTTTCGTTAATAATTATAACATATGGCTAATTTATGGCTTCTAATTAAGGCATTCCGACATTTTTTTAAATTTTAATGCTATTCCAAATTACATACAGAGATATATTATAAGGTATTTTTATAAACCATGAGATCGTTCAGTGGCGGTTATATATTTAGTTTAAAAGTGGAGGCTATAGGATCGAAAAAAAAACAGAATCAGAGATGGGTCGTGGAAATGAAGATTGCTGTTATTTTATGTGAAAAATTGTATGGAAAATGTTGTCGATTATCATTTTTAAGGCAACTTTACGCTGTTTTTTTTCTATCATACCGTATTTAAGTGCGGTATTTATTTGTCACAAGCAGTAAATTTCAAAATAGGATTTTTGGACAAAAGTCAATTTTAAAATACTGCTGTTTTTTGAAACGCGTGGATACAAAAAGCATAAAGCGAAGAAGTATTCTCTCCTCGCCGAATGTTAAATTAAGTTGCAGTAAGTCTTCTGCAGAATATGGAATGTTTATTTGAAAGCGGTAGACAATCGTGAATTATAAATAAATTATTTTCTTGGACGCACGTTTACATTATCATTCTTGATTGTCGAACATTACACGATTGTAATGTGTTCTGTTATCTTGTTTGCTTGTCTGCTTTTGCAACAAGTCAAAAAGACTTAAATCTTAAGTCTTAAGTTATTTCTAAAATCAAAATTATTTAAATCTTAAGTCAATTTCAACATACAGTTTAAATGATTTAAATCTTAAGTCTGACTTAAATCATGTTCTTTCAAGCCAACTAATTTTCGTAAAGACTTAAAACAATATAAATGTACCTAATTTAAATCGTTTTTTTTATTTAAGTCTATACAGGGTCCGGCAGTATTGCATAGGGCATCTATAACTGCTAGAATAAAAAACTTGAGAATTTTGTTTAAGTGCGAACCTAAAGTATATCCGAGGATGTATTTCAGGAAAATAATTTAACTAATAAATAGAAACCCTGTATATTATTGCATTTTTGCATGGGCGCCGGACAGGGGGGCAAGAGGGGGCATTTGCCCCCTCCCCCCCTGGATCACTGAAACCATAAAAATAAAAGCTATCTTCTTACATCCATCTGTAAAAAAAATAATCATTATTATGAAATTGTTAGGTGTTACCTGTAAAATAATAAAAAATGTGGTAATTACTGGGAAAACTGGAAATCGTCCGATTTTCACCAAAATTGGTATACACACTATTTTGAGGTCGTAGATTACGAATCTATTTTTTTTTGTTTGGTTTAGTTTGGTTTGTCTTACCGTTTTTCAGAAAAACGGAAAATTATTTCAACATTGAATTTTTCTTTATTTCGGCCCTATAAAGTAATAATTTCACTATATTTTCATTATATTATAGTTTATCTAAAAGCCACACTTGATTGGGGATAGAAAAGTGTCCAACATTTTACTGACAAACACTTTTCTTAACAAAATAGCAAAGAAAATTGAGATCAGATGGAAGTTTGACATTTGATATATCCTTCTTTCTCTCTCCTATGTAATAAGAGAGACAAATATATTCTAGACCTAATCTAGAAATTTGAAAATTTACAACGTTGCCATATCTTCTATTTTTTCGGGTGATTAGGGATTTTAAATAAATTACCTATTATGAGATCGACAATAATTAAATATACACCTATATCCACAAAATTACGCGGAAGAGTTTTGATTGCATTGGTTTTAACTTCTTTGCGGAGGGGTTAATCTTTTTTAGTTAATCTAATAATATAACAACAAAAGATTAACACCCTCTGCATGGAAGTTGTAACCAATGCAATCAAAACTCTCTTTCGTGCAACTTCGTGGGTATAAATAGTCAGATCTCGTTGGTAAAATAGCAGTTATGGGAAGGAACCGTTCTTCTGGCGACCGCCTTTCGTAATTCAGAATGAGCGAAAAACACGCTAAATTTAGGTTTAGCATTGGCAACGTTGCTTTAAATGCCAGAAACACATAAACTTACTTCGGGTTTCTCTTATTACCGATTCTGAACCGTCCTAGAACTGTGATGCGTATGCGCAGAAGGAAATATGAAGACACTATTTCATTTGCGCATGCGCTGCAGAGTTCTTGGACGGTTCAGAATCGGTAATAACAAGAAACGAACTATAATCTAACATTTTCAGATTGTTTACAAATTTATTTAAGCAAATTTTCCTCTATTATGCATAGAATTGGTTAAAAAAGTAACAGAAAATAGCAAAAACATTATTGATTATTGAATACCTAACAAAATATGTGCTAGAAAACCTTAAAAATATGAGAAATTAAGAAAAATTCGATATTGAAATTATTTTCCGTTTTTCTGAAAACGGTAAGAGACCGCCAAGAAAAAAGTTCAGATTCGTAATCTACGACTTCAAAATAGGATGTATACCAATTTTGGTGAAAATCGGATGATTTCCAGTTTTCCCAATAATTACCAAAAATGTCAATTTTTTATTCATTATTACCTTGCCCCCCCCCCCCCTAAATTTCATTCTTCCCGCGCCCATGCATTTTTGGCTTGTTTTCAAATCACTTTACATAATCCTAAGATATGAGTAAATAGCGATAGCTTCAGAAATATTAATGAATAAATGAAAAATATATATTTTTCAACCTCTCCTGAAATCAAAACTATATTAGATACTTACTTTAGATGGTCTATATTTAGTTTGCTATTAATATCGTAATCATAAATCATACAGGGTGTTCAAAATTCTACGTTAAACTTTCTAAAATATAAAATAATATTTCTTCGTTTTTTTTTAAATGGAACACCCTGTATATTATTTTTTATTAGATGGAGAATTAAAAAATTTACATTTTTTGTATTTAAAGTTTATCAATATTTTTAATGGTTTTGCAGATACACGCAGTTTTATTTCATACTATGGCTCTTTCAACGGTAAAATACGAAAGAAAAATCATTGGGTGGCTTTGATAAAAATTTACCGTGCATAATGTCATATGAAATCTAAAACCGCGAATATCTGCAAAACTTTCAAAATTTTTGAAATACTCCAAATACAAAAATGTTCATTTTTTAATTCTCCATCTATTGAAAAAATAATATACAGAGTGTTCCATTAAAAAAAAACAAGAAAAATTATTTTGTAGTGCCAACGACAAATATGACTTTCTGAATTAGATTTTGAAAAAATAGATGACTTGAGAATTGGAAATTAATGTATAAAATAATTAAAAACTACCTTTATTTGATTTTTTTTAAATAGTAATCTTACAATTTTATTGATCTAGGTTAGTTATCTATTTGTGCCATAGTGCACAATAATTAATCATTTTTGTTGATTTCCTTTAACCTTTCCTAATGAATAAACAAAAGTGAAATATTTAACTTTTCCCCACGTCAAAAGCCATGTTTTTTCGTCGACACACATAATTTCCGTTAAAAATAAGTTCAACGCACCCAGGTGCACTTTTATTTATCGGAATAGTATTTCTTTTCGCGTCAAGCATTTTCGTAATAATTATGTCGAAATATAATAACAGTCCGTGACGCATTTTCCAATCACCTCTTTGACGTATTAATAATCGATTCGATGTGTGGGGTAAATAAATCGTTTAAAAAAATAAAAATCTTGATGAAATCGCCATATACAGAAGCCGATCTCTTGCTGGGTGTTTAACGTGAACATTAATTTTAGCAGCTCGTTATCCACATTAATGATTATAGTAATTGTAAACTCCTGCTTAAAAACGAAATCGGGATTTATTGCCGCTTATTTTCTACATACTTGCTGAATGATTTTAGTAAATATTTAAGTCTAAATAAATCTAAGGAATGTTTAGAACAAATAAACATTATGCACTTTAGAATGTTAATATTTTTAGGAGGGGGGTTAATCAACGCGAACCCCGATCTATTGTATGTTCCCATTTCTTGAGATATAACGAGTTATACAGTTTCAGGGCTTAGTATATAAGTAAGAGCCAGTGTCTGAGGCAGCTTTACAGAGGCCAGCTCTCCATCTCCAACATCAGCTGCACCAAAGACTATGGCACAAACGGTTGTCATCTCAGCGCACTCAGTGATGAGGTATTCTGGTGTTTCCCCAGTTTCCCTACATAATCTGCATTTGCCGTTGGTTTTCAGCTTTCATCTACTGAAGTGTTCGTTCACGTCGTGGACTCTGTGAAATTCTTAGGACTTGTTGTAGACAACTCGATAAAATGGGACTTTCACATCGAAGCTCTATCAAAGAAACTAAGCGCTGCCTATTTTGCGCTAAGATCAGTTTCTAAGGAGCTTAACTTATCAACCTCTAGAATAGCCTACTATGCCCTTTTTGAGTCACATCTTCGTTATGCCCTTCCATTCTGGGGTACTTGCTGCGCAACAAAATTTGATCGTATTTTCAGACTTCAAAAGAGAGCAGGTCGATATTTATTGAGACTGAACAGTAGAACTCACTGCCAGAATTTCTTTAAAAATTTCAAAATACTGACTCTTCCTTCTTTATTCATTTTTGAATCCGTTTGCTTAATCCGCAAGCACATATCTGCTATTCCCGAAAGGCCATCCACTTAGGAATGCGGAGCACGATCTTTATCTGCCAACCCCGAGCTCAGGACTAGTTAAAGGCTCAATACTGTACAATGCCAAAAAAAATGTACAATCATCTGCCTTTGAATATCAAGTCGCTTTCATTCTTTCCCGCATTTCGCAAAGCTCTGACATCATACTTACTGGAGAGAGCCCTATATGCGGTAAACGACTTTTTTATTGATGTTTAATCTTGAACAATTTTGAGGTTTAAAATTTTGATCATCTCACACACTGGTCAAAGGTCAAGTATTTAAAAAATTTAAAATTTTTTAACTCTTAAAGTTATACCTATTTACTGCTTACTATTCTGAAATTGTCAATGTATGTACTTTTTGTAATTATAATATAATTTTTTTGAATTGTATGATTTGTATTGTGTATTTTTTGTTGTTTGTATATATTTTTTTGTGCTTTTCTTTGTTTTGTGATTGCTTTGTCGATGAAGCTGTTTTGGCTTTTTGCACAATAAAGCGTTGTTTGTTGTTTGTTTGTTGGAGACCGTGTCCTGTTAGAAACCCCGTGACAATCCGAAGATTGTTCTTACCTAAATCAAGGAAAATCCTTGACTTTTTTCCATCGTAAGTTCTGAGAATTTTTTTCGAATACCTTGACTGTTGGACGGGTCCCATTCCAGGTTCTTGAGCTTTAAGTTGTTTCCACTTGCGAAACAGAACGGTTTTGGTCCAGTTAATGGTCCGGTTTAATTTGTTTTTTCATTGCCTCTGTCTCTTGGTGGGCTGGCATTCAGAGTAGGAGGACATTATCTTTTCTTAATTTGTTTAGCTTCTTTATGTATTCTTTGACCTTATGATTGATTATCCACATTAATCGTTAGAGTAATTGTAAACTCCTGCTTAAAAACGACATCGGGATTTATTGCCGCTTATTTTCTACCTACTCGCTGAATGATTTTCAGTAAATATTTAAGTCTAAATAAATCTAAGGAATTTTTAGTACAAATACACATTATGCACTATATTTATATTAACTTTTAAAAACGTCTACGTCCTTAAAAGTAAATTTTAGGGTTTAGGCGGTATGTTTAATAGTGTTAACTATTTTTATGAACCACATTTTTAATAAGACAGTTGAAAATTCAAAGTTTTAAGAATACTTTCATTTTGTCCGTCTCATTTTTTACGGGGTAATCGTTTGCTTGTGACTGATAGATGTACAATGAATTCTCATTCTAATCTCATCCTCAAGACATCAAGGTATTGATTTCATCATAACTGCCTGGTTGGTTTCAACCTTAAGACTAAAAATTTTTCGTACTTCCATTGCCTTTAATAATTTTGCTTACAGAACGTTTCGGTCAGGTATCACTGACCGCTATCATGTGTGAAGCATACTCGACACTAAATCCTAAGACTACTGAGCTTATATACTAGAGCCGAGCATTCACCCGTGAATTAGTTGGGTGCAGTCACTAAGAATACTTGCATTGGAGCGTTTTATGAGTGGTTTTCATATTGTTGAAATTTCCATACTTGGATTGCTATGGATTTTCTTATTATTAGAAATGAATACGGCCTCTTTTTAAATTTGCGCTTTTTCCAATGGGGTTCTTTGTGGACAACCCGGGCTTCCGACCATTTTATGTTGTTGTGCCTGGATCACACATGCGATCTGCAATGCCCGACTTCTGCAATGCCCGACTTCATTGTTTCACCTCTTTGCGTATGTTTTTTGTGTTCGCCAAGTCGTACATGTAGAGGACGTTTTGTCTCTCCAATAGACGACTCACCGCACTCGCAGGGTACCTGGTAGATGCACCCTTTTCCTTGGTTCGATGATTCCGGTTTTGTTTTTGTTAAGACACTTCTTAGAGTAGTCCCAGACTTAAAAACAGCTTTAATTTTAAACTGCTTAGCTATTCGCTATCTTAATCTTCTCAGATGTTCCTTTCACATATGGAATCGTCAAGAGAGAGGGAGAGCATCCTCCTCAGGCTGGCGCACGAATTGCAATTGGATATAATATTGTCTAGGGATTTTGCAGAGTAACAATGTTCATATAATATAATTTATTACACGACGACATTACCCACATCAAAGAAACAATAATAAAAAACGATTATCATCATATTTTATTGGTGAGATATTAAAATAAATCAGCAATACAAACCACAGCCATACCTAATACCACCTAATACACATAATGAAGACAATACACAATAAATACAACTACAAGGCGTTCCAGGAAAGAAAAAATGGGCAGGAAACCATGGTACAAAGAAAACAAGGTATGATATTGCGCAGGTTTGGTCACTACGTCACATGCAGGTGCCAATTGCACCATTGGTCGGCAAGCTCCGCGCGCCAATTTCAAGTCGTCAAACTGATGACACATAATAATGTAAAAAGTAAAGATTTCAGTTAACGTCTCCTTTTTGCTGCCAGAGCTAATCTGGACAGGGCCTACTTTGTTTACGCGGAATCCGAACCGCGGTCCTTGGCTCAATGGCTCAATGGCTCCCAAACATCATGGTCAATGGCTCTCAAACTCACGAAATATCCGATCTCATCCGGCCTCGAACCGGCGTGAATGAGCAGTGTGTGTCAATAGATTTTACACTTTTGCCTTTGGACAACAGCACGATACAGAGTTTCGAACCGGTCACCCGTCCATCCACTAGTATCGCCTTACGTCGCTTAACTTCGGTGTTCTAATGGGAACCAGTGTTTCGACGTAGCTGGGCCGTTGCCCTACAAATAATGTGAAAATTACTTTTTAAATGTCAAGCTCAATGATTTGACATAACTTTTGAGGTAATGTCCTAATTCTTCCCTATTTTAGGTCTTTTTTTATTAGTGGCAATTGAACGAGATACGCAAACTGAACGAAATTAAAGCCGCTATCAATAATACCTTGTTTTCTTTGTATCATGGCAGAAAACCAATACAACATGAGAATTGTTTGAAAAACAAAATACGATCCAAAGTATGCCAAAATACGAAGCCAAAAATGATCACTGAAAACGCTGTAAACTAATAGTTTAAACTTTATTTAATTAAAATGCTCCTTTCTGTCAAATTTCAAATCGTATAAGACAAAAAGACAAACCATTTGATAATTTTCGTTTGTTTTCATCTTCTGACGTGTCTTTACTTTTGGTAGAGTATATAGTACTACATTTTTTAAGGGGACTTTGAATCGACGAGGAAAATAAATTATAGCTGATTGATTAATTCTTGGGAGATGTATAATAAATCGTTTAGAAAAATAAAAATCGTTGATGAAATCGCCATATACAGAAACCGATCTCTTACTGGGTGTTTAACGCGAACATTATTTTTAGCAGCTGGTTATCCACAGATTATAGCAATTGTAAACTCTTGCTTAAGAACGAGATCAGTATTTATAGCCAGTTAATTTCTACCTACGTACCATTTGCAAAATTCCGTTTAAATATTTATGGAAACTTTGCGGTTGAAAGATTTTCAGTAAATATTTAATTTTAAATGGTTCTAAAGAATGTCTACTAGAAATATTAAATAATTGCTGTCATTTCCAAAAACGTCTATACCCTTAAAAGTAAATTTCAGGAATTAATCAATATTACTAGCTTTCTACACCAGACCGCTTATATTTCTTGTCGTGAGTGATAACTATTATCACTCTTTCCGTAGCATTGAACCAAATAAATTTTGTGCGTCTTTAACATTTTAAAACA
Source organism: Sitophilus oryzae (assembly GCF_002938485.1). NCBI lineage: Eukaryota > Metazoa > Arthropoda > Insecta > Coleoptera > Curculionidae > Sitophilus > Sitophilus oryzae. The sequence continues at coordinate 3,487,246 of NW_022146168.1, forward strand.
GCAGAAAATATGACATCAATTAAAATTATATCTGTCAATCTATCAAAGAATGAAAACGAAATTATATTGTTATAGAAATTGAAAATCCCCTATTTCTTTTCCTTCTTTATTTAGGAAATCGCCAAAGATAGTATTTTATCGAGCACTTTCAAAACAGTCAGGAAAACTGGACACAAATACGACCTTAGGAAATCGGGAAGGTTCACTTCGGATTTACATTACAAGATTTGTTCTAAGCTTGGTTACTTAGACTATTACTATAATAAGATTCGTAGTGTTAGACAGCTACCATTATGCAAATTATATTTACTTCCATTCCCAACATTGTTTATATTTTTTTCTTGTTCATATTGAAACAATCAAAGTTTTCTGACAAAAAATTGAAGGTAAATTTCAAATTTTAGGGAAAGCCCCACTACTTGTAGTTGGTCTCCGGGCGGAGGGACACAACACTTATATTATATATTACAAGTATTGTATATTACAACTTATACAGCATCTCTAGTATACATTGGTAGTCTCACAAAATGTACTTATATTACCCAGTTAAAATAATTTTACATAAAGTTACTCACACTTCAATGGGCACCTACCCCAGTATCCTTCAGGCAGAAATTTACGCTATCGAAAGATGCGTACAATTTATCTTAGATAGGAACTACCGAAAACAGGAAATTTGCCATCCTATCCGATAGTCAAGCAGCACTAAACGCGATCAACTCAGTTGGCCAAAGAATGCCTAGAGAAGCTCAACAAATTAGGCAAAAAAATAAAGTCCTCCTACTCTGGGTGCCCGCTCACCAAGGGATAGAAAGCAATGAGAAAGCAAATGATCTAGCTAGGAAAGGAGCAAACACTACACTAACTGGATCAGAACCGTTCTGTTTTCCAAACGGGAACCAACTGAAAGCCGAACTGAAGAATCTGGAAGAGTCCATCCGTAACTTGGAATGGGTGTCCTCCAACGGTCTAAGACACTCGAAAAAGTCCCTCAGAACTTACGACCGAGAAAAATCAAAGGTTTTCCTTGATTTAAGTAAAAACAATCTTCGGATTATCCCGGGGTTTCTAACAGGACACTGTCTCTTCAACGAACATCTCAGTAGGCTGAAGCTGAGAAACAACGGCGAATGCAGATCATAGGCGTGCCCACGGGTGGGCCGGGGGGCCATGCCCCCCCCTAATCAGCATAAATAATACATAAAAAAGACCTCAAACGAAAACCCACAAAAAAAACCGTTGGAAAAGCTTTAATAGAAATTATTTTAGCTATAAAATACTTTTTAAATTATTTAAGTAATTGGCAAACATTTGCATTAATATTATCAAACCTGAGAATATTATCAAATTGCGCCCATAAAAATCTGGAACAAATTTTTTTTTAAGAAATACTTATCTCCTAGACTATTAGATGTGTTTTGACGGATGGGTGACATAATATCATGTACCTGAAACCTACATGATAATCTAAAATCTTGTTTCAACCCTGTGTCCTCAGGTGTTTTTTATAATAGACCAGGATAAATTGTTGTACCAGATTTTTATGGGCGCAACACTGTACCTACTTAAATTTATTGTTTTATTAATCCAAACCCAAAATAGCAATTTTCCTCACAATTGCGGAAAAAAAATAATTTTGCACGTTTTTAAAAATGTTATGAACAATAGCGGAAAAGTTTTGCCGCACTAAAAACGATGCGGAAAAAAATTTGCCGCGCCGTTCGGGAAAATCAATTTTCTGCGTGCGGAAAATGTTACTTTGCGCACGCTCGTATAAAAAAAAATTTCGCCTGCGACGCTATTTTTTTCTCCGGTTACCTTTAATCTTTAACTTTGGCCCCCCCTTGGCCTATGATGGAGATTCTGTGGGGATAGTGGGGAAACACCAGAACACCTTATCACTGAGTGCGCCGAGACGATGACTATTCGTACCATGAACTTTGGTACGGCTGATGTCGAGGATGGAGAGCTGGCCTCTGTAGAGCCGTTTCAGATACTGGCTTTTTTAAAGCCCTGAGACTGTATGATAAGTTATAACTCGTTATAACTCAAGAAAGGGGAATACGCAATAGAGAGATCTGTAAGGTCGCGGTTATTAACTCCCCTCCTTAACATTCTACATTCTACTCACACTTCAGTAACTTTATATAAGGAAATATTAACTTCTTCAGTAATATCAGTTTGTTCTCTTTCCACTTTATTTAAAGCACACTTTATTTAAAGTAACGAAATCAACACTTCTTATTGAGTTAGATACCAATTACTTGAGGAAAGGTTGATAACATCTACACCTACATCCACATCTACACCTACCCCTTAAAATTTCATTAATGTCTTTCTTTTAAATTCGTAATTTAATTGTTTTTGTTTACTCTGTAATCAATTTTATGACCACCGATATATAAAAAAAATATTTTGTTGCATTTTAATCCGATAGTTTATGTTCCGATTTTAGGTCATTTTCTGTTGTAACGTTTATGATGAAATAATAAACATTCTCTGACGTAGTTTTCAATGTAGCCTCTTTGATTTCTGAGTGTGAATTAAGTAAATTGTAAACATTTTAAATAAGCCTGATTATTTTTTTTATTCCGATAAACTCACCATTGATAGATGTTAGGCTTAGCAATTTTACATCATCATTTGACGGTACATTTATTTTACTAACAAAAATAATTATAATGAATATAATAAAAATTTGCAGATTAGTATTCTGTAAACTGGTAATGCATAGGCCTTGATAATCAAAACTGAGTTAATTTTAGCATTTTGGATTACGATTGTTTTGTTTAACTGAAAGTATTAGAATTTTTATAAAACACGGTTTTAGATGTTTCATGTTTAATGAAAGTAGTTTTAACTCTACAATGTTTGGCCTTTTTCAAGAGTTTCTGCAAAATAACCTAAAATTATACAGTGTAACGAAATATACACTCAGATGCAAAAAAAACGCAACGAGGAAAAATTTTTGGTTTGGTTTAAAGTGTTATATTTTTGTTATTTTTAGCCCTATTTTTATGAATTTTTTAGCAAACTGTATGTAATTTATATCAACTTTAATTCATAAACTAATTTTTTTATAAACTTTGGTATTTGACATATTATACAAGGTTAATCGAGGGTTTTATTACCTTAACTTTAAAACACCCTGTGCAATAATTTCGTGTGTAAATTTTCCTAAAATATAATGTTACGATAAAAACCATGACTCCTGAGCATTTTATTTTTTCATTCATGTCAATACATGGTTTGGCTAATTTTTAAGAGCGAAATGAACTAATCACGATCAATATGCAATTTTTCCAATTAATTATAATTACTTTTTAATATAAGATGGTTTTGGTGACCATTGTCGTGACGTCACATTACGTTGCAATGGATACTCTATACTAAATTAAAAAATCATTAGAAACTAACGATAGAGTCCTGGTTTTAATAAACACTCATAACGATAACAGAACTAACGATCTTAAAGAAAACATCTGTAATACTCAAATATGCAAACAGAAAAAAATTGTAAAAAATACCCGGAGGTTATCAATACGCAATACAAAGTAGTGCTAAGGGAGGCAATACAAAGTATTGTCTGCTACAACTGCCTGTATACGTCCGTCCATACTGTCATTATCATATTATATTTTGTATATCATATTGCGTTATGCTTTCCTATTCTTCTTTAAGAACCAAGCGAAGTTCATTTAATGAAGCTTGTACCGCTTCGCGACCTGTAAACCTCCTGCAGAGCCTCCTGTCAAGAATTTCCCAAACTTCGAACGTGATAGGCAGTTCATAGTAGTATATAGTTCACATTAATCACCAAAACCACCCCGCCATATTGAGAAACAACATCAAAAAGTAATGATAATTGAAAAAATTGCAAATTGTTCGTGGGAAGTACATTTCGCTCTTAAAAATTAACCAAAGCATGTATTGACATGAACCAAAAAAGAAAATGCTCAGGACACAGACGAAATTATTGCACAGGGTGTTTTAAAGCTAAGGTAAGAAAACAACCCTTCGTTTAACCCTGTATAATATGCCAAATACTAAAGTTTATAAAACACTTAGTTTACGAATTAAAGTTGATATAATTTTATACAGCTTGCTAAAAAATTCATGAAAATAGAGCTAAAATTATAACACTTTAAATTTGACCAACAATTTCTCCGTTGCGTTTTTTGCATCTGAGTGTATTTTCTATGGGGATGGGTATAATAGACCGAGAGATGGCTACATAAAAAAAACCTTATTATCGTTACATGGCTAATTTTTTGTGTGAAGTATCCTTTTGTGTAGCCATTGTGAAATAGTCACGTCTGCCAGCGCGATCCCGGGGCTTAAAGCGGGGGCGGCCAATCGAAAGGGTGAAATTTTCACACTAAAAATATTAGAAGGTACATGAGTTATAATTGCCAAATAGCTTTTATTTATTATTAGGAAACGTGTGAAATTGTTCACAGACGTTTTGCTCGTGGCTGAAATGCTGGCAGACAACGCGAAAGAGGCATAGGATTTTGACAAAAAATCATCGCATACATGCATGTCGGTTGGTGGAATGCCATGTTTATTGTTAATTTAAAAAGCCGTATGCAAAAGGGTACACAAAAAAATTGTTATTGAAATATTAAAAAAATATATTTATAATATGTATAATCGTATATTAGATATATGATTTATCTATACTTAACATATATACATATTGTTGCGAGCCGGTGTGGACTCGACCTAACCTCACAATATGGCCCGCCCTCGGATGACCTTAACATCGCATAGACACCGCAATGATTCATTCGTTCGAGAAGAATCGAGACCCACTAGCATGGACTAGTACATACGAGAACATTCGAAAACCTTCTCTATGCGCCTAACGATCTTTGGACTATTCTAGATTTCTTTTACCTGTCGGTATAAAAGCCGGCGGCAGTGGCCTAGAGCCAGTTATAAATATACAGTTGACGCGCTAAAATTCAAAATAAATTCTTAGTTATAAATCGTTTGTAAATAGTTCTATAAGTCGTTTATCGTTATTAGTTTTGTTAATTAGTGTTAAATAAATAGTGTTTAAATAAATTGTGACTTTCTATCCACACGGAACCGACGAAAAACGTAACAATTGGTGTCAAGTGTGGCGTGTGTGATAGACTAAAAAAAAAATAAATAAGACTGACAATGACTTCGAAAAAATTGTTGAAAGACTTGAAAGTGTCGGAATTAAAATGCGTTCTGGAAGAGAGGGAATGCGAAACAGATGGAAAGAAAAGCATTTTGCAAGCTAGACTGAGACGTTTTGGTGGAGGAAGGTGAGGATCCTGACACATTTTGCTTTGAGTTGGAAGGTGATCTTGACTCGTGCCTACAAAAATTAGAAAATAGAATGACAGAGAATTCTCAAAAATTAGACGACAACTTGAACAATTTGAATAGTAAAATAATTGACTTGGAATTTAATTTAGAAGAGAAAATCAGTGATAAAATTATGGAAAATTCCCAGGATTTAATCATCACATTAGAAGAATAAGATCATCGAAAAATTTGTAAGATATACAGGCCAGCTTTTAATAATAAAATAGTAATTTTGGAAGAAAGTTTTAACAATAAAATAACAGAGATTGAGGAAGATGTAAATAGAAAATCGAAATTTTAAGAGAAGAAATAGCGAAGTCAAAATTCACCAAAATGTCAAGAAACATCGGAGGTGCCGAAACTAGTCGAAAATAAGTATATCTCAAGTCAGTTATTAAGCCTCCACAGTTTGACGGAAAAACCGCTTGGGCCAATTATTTTTGCCAGTTTGAGGCCGCTGCGAGAGCGAACGGATGGACAATCGCTGAAAAGGCTACCGGCTTTGACTGTCGCACTGCGAGGAGATGCGACTGATATTCTGCAGACATTGTCACCATCGGAACAGGGAGATTATCAGCAATTGGTACGACATTTAGAAATGAGGTACGGCCAAGCTCATTTGGAACATGTCTATCATTCCCAGCTAAAAAATCGCATTCAAAGTCAAATGAGTCTCTGCAGGAGTTTGGAAGCCGACGTAGCCCGCCTCGTTCGCCTTGCGTACCCTGCTATGCCCGAAAATGTTATGGAGCGCTTAACAGTACAGGCTTTTATTGATGGTTTACGTGACAACGAGACAAGGCAAACACTTCTTTTAGCTCATCCAACGCATTTGGGAGATGCCCAGCACGTGCCCTGGAATTTGAGGCCACTGAAAGAATGCTCTAGGTCTCTAGGATTTGTACGGGCTGTTGAGGAGAGTTCCGACGATTCCAAAGTGGAAAGGATTGTGCGGAAAGTACTGGATCAGTATATGAGCAAGAAGGGGGGACCGATTCGCTGTTGGAATTGTGGACAGATGGGAAATCGTTGCAAAGAAGAGAAAGAAGTGAAAGTCTTAAGGACGACTGTGGTTGGTGATAGTTGGCAAACCGAAGATCTTGCAAATGACCAAATCAGTGATCCAGAGTTGGTTTTTGGTGATTAACTGGAAAACGCGGACCAGAGACCAACGTGGGAGGAAGTTTGCAGATATTCGCCGAACGTGAAGTCGTACTGGTCCCTGTGGAATTCATTGGTAATAGATAACGGATTACTTCGCCGTGTGATTGAGAGACCAGAGGGACAAGAAGAGAGAAGGTAGATCGTCATTCCAAAGAAGATGGTCCCGGAAGTCTTGGCGGAAGTTCACAATGGAACCAGCGGTGGACATCTTGGTGTTACCAAGACACTTGGCAAGCTGCGTGAACGGTTCTACTGGGTGAACTGCAAAGAAGATGTGAGGGCCTGGTGTAAGAAATGTGACATTTGCGCAGCCATTAATGGGCCACAAAAGCGTGGTAAAGCCCCTATGCGCCAGTACAATGTTGGTAGTCCCTTCGAACGAATAGCGATCGACGTGGCTGGTCCTTTCCCGGAGACGAACGATGGCAACAAATACATTGTGGTAGTAATGGATTACTTCAGCAAATGGGTCGAGGCCTACGCGTTGCCAAATCAAGAAGCGTCCACGATTGCTGATGCCCTTGTTAAAGAATGGATCTGCAGGTTTGGTGTTCCCATGGAGCTTCATTCAGATCAGGGAAGAAACTTTGAGTCCAATCTGTTCCAAGGCGTCTGTGAAGTCCTGAACATCCGCAAGACCAGGACGACTGCTCTACATCCACAATCCGATGGGATGGTTGAACGCATGAACAGAACTATCAACCGTTATCTGGCCAAAGTAGTCTCTGACCACCAAAGAGACTGGGACAAATTTCTTCACCTGTTCCTGTTGGCTCACCGTTCATCCGTCCAAGAATCTACAGGGCAAACTCCAGCCAGCATCGTTATGGGACGGGAAGTGCGCCTACCCTGTGATCTGAAATTTGGTTGCCGACCGGGAGAAGAAGTCGCCGGAGAAGATTATGTCCACACACTACGTCAAAGGATGGACGACATTCATCAGAGAGTCCGCCTAAATATTCAAAGTGCTAGTGACCGAATGAAGGAACACTACGACATTCAAGCTGAGCATGGAGGATACCAAACAGGAAGTTGGTGTGGCTATATAACCCGCAGAGACGTCGTGGGTTATCTCCGAAGCTACAATCCTCGTGGGAAGGGCCATACGAAGTCATGGATAGAATTAATGACGTCGTATACCGTATCAGAAAATTGCCAAAAGGAAAACCGAGGGTAGTCCATTTCAACCGTTTGAGCCCCTACCAAGGCGAAATAGAAGATCGTGCTGGGACCGTGAGAACCTGCAGCTTTGATTCCCCTGATTCGGAGATGTCCTTTGACGATTTCATGGCCCGATACAACAGCAGTGAGAAGGCTCGCTATGGTGTAACCAAAGAAGATCAACGAGACCTCTTTTCCGTGCCTCCTGATTATTCGCTCGCTCATTGTGTGGCTCGAGATTTGCGGATGTCCAGAGGAATCGCTGCGACGTTCAATGAGAAGTTTGGGCGTGTCGGAGAACTACGCCGACAGGATCCAGAGGTTGGAAGCGTTTTGAGGCTAACCGACAATGCACATGGTCAAGCAAGGCACATCTTCTACCTGGTCACCAAGGAATGGTCCCCGAGTAAGCCGACTTATCTGAATCTATGGAAGACCCTGATTGAACTGAGAAGCCCTGCTAAACAACAACATTGCACGATTAGCCATTCCCGAAGCTGGCGTGTGGACTCGATGGTTTGAGTTGGCGTACAATCCGGAACATGATTGAAGTCTTGTTCAGATTTACGGGAATCGAGATCCTCGTTTGCTGCTACAACCCAAAGCTGAGATCGGGAGAAAACTGTAGACTGCTTATTTCTACCAGACTTCGCAATGTACCAGGGGCCAGCTTTGCAAATACCTTCATTCACCGTATACATCTCGGGACGAGCATGTGCCTAAGAAGGGGGCAGTGTTGCGAGCCGGTGTGGACTCGACCTAACCTCACAATATGGCCCGCCCTCGGATGACCTTAACATCCTCGCCCTCGGATGACCTTAGACACCGCAATGATTCATTCGTTCGAGAAGAGTCGAGACCCACTAGCATGGACTAGTACATACGAGAACATTCGAAAACCTTCTCTATGCGCCTAACGATCTTTGGACTATTCTAGATTTCTTTTACCTGTCGGTATAAAAGCCGGCGGCAGTGGCCTAGAGAGGGCAGTTATAAATATACAGTTGACGCGCTAAAATTCAAAATAAATTCTTAGTTATAAATCGTTTGTAAATAGTTCTATAAGTCTTTTATCGTTATTATTTTTGTTAATTAGTGTTAAATAAATAGTGTTTAAATAAATTGTGACTTTCTATCCACACGGAACCGACGAAAAACGTAACAATATATACTGCCAAACATATATACTGCCATTACTCGCTGACGAGTATTTGACACGCATCAGAAGATGGTCACGCAAGGCGTTTTCTTTCATGAGCTTTTCTGTGACTGAAAAGCCCAATACGTGATGTTATTTGTCTACCGCACTCCGGACATTCAAAAATCTCATTGCTTTGCTGCCCTCTTAACTTTTGGTTCTCGCTGTTAACTGAGTTTACAATTCTTCTCCATTGGGTTCTATTGTGAGCTGCTACTTCCCACTCATTCTGCACATTAACTCCCTTTAAGTTTTCGTGGAAAATGTCCTTGTACCTTTGAGTTGTCCACCTGGCCTCCTCTACCGTCTACAAGCTCACCGTAAAGCAGTGATTTTGGTATGCGGTTTTCTTGCATTCTGCATACGTGACCAGCCCATCTTAGTCCGGGATTTTGTAACCATGACTTCAATACTCTCGCAGTTAGCTTTTTCAAGAACCGATACGTTTGAGACATTGATGGAACCATTTGATTCTTAAGAGTTGTCTAAAGGTGTCTCTGCTGCAACTTGTTTAATGCGTTCATGTGTCGGCGGTATTGGCACCCAGGTTTCGCTCCCATATAACATGGTGGGGATTATTATTGCTCAGTACACTGCAAGTTTCGTTTTGTGTTCAGGTCATGGTTGTAAAAAACCCTGTCTTTTAATTCCAGAATGCGCTTGAAGCGCTGCTAATCCTAAAAGCTGAATTTCAGAGTCGATATTGACCTTTTCCGAAATCAAACTGCCGAGATAATTGAATTCCGCTACATATTCCAGTAGTTCTTCTCCGATTTTTATAGCATTGTTGTGATCTTCCGGGGGAGGGCACATGATTTTAGTTTTGTCGATGTTTAGCTTAAGGCCCAAAGCCTCGTATGCCCAGGTATGTGTTCAACATTTCTTGTAATTGCTGTACAGTTTTTGCAACTAGAGCGCAATCGTCAGCGTATCGAAGTTCTGTGATGAATTTTGTACGTGTTTTTGCCCTGAGTCTTTTTATGTTGAACAGACCGCCATCATATCTGTATCTAATGCCCAATCCTCTCTCCTGCAGTTTGCTGTCCACTATAATGGAGAGCGCTGCCATGAATATGTTGAATAGAAGAGGCGCTAAGACACATCCCTGCCTAACTCCTGTATTTGTTAGGAAGGGGTCACTCAGTGATCCATGATGTGACACTCTTGACTGGTTGTTGTTATGGAGGCTTTTAGACACTGTAAGAAATTTGTTGGGTACTCCGAACTTTTTCATAATTGCCCAAAGTGCATCTCTGTTCACAGAGTCGAAGGCTTTTGTTAGGTCGATGAAGGCAACATAAAGTTTAGACTGCTGTTCTTTACTTTTTTCCTGTAGTTGGCGGATGGAAAATATGGAATCGACGGTGCCGCGGTTAGTGCGAAAACCCGTTTGCGATTCTGGAAGGATTTTTTCTATATGTGGGTGCAGGCGGTTTGACACAATTTTTTGCAAAAATTTTTCCGCCGATAGCTAAGAGTGAAATTCCCGGTAGTTTCCGCAGTCTGATGCACTTCCTTTGTTCTTAAATATATTCACTATATTTGCGTTGCAAAAGTCCTGAGGTACCTCTCCGCTTTCCCATATGACATCGAAGAGAGCCTTAAGATGACCAATAAGTTCTTTACTTGCACACTTATAGATTTCTGCCGGAATCGCGTAACAGCCAGCAGATTTGTTGTTTTCAAGCTGTTTTATGGAGGCCTTTATTTCCTGTTTTGTTATTGGGATATCTAATACATCGCGGCTGTTATACTGAGATATTGTGTTTAGCGCTTCCATATTGGAGTTATTTTCTTGGTTAAGGATATGGCTGTAATCCTCATTCCAGCGGTTTCTGATTTGCTCTTCCTCTTTCAGAAGTTCGCCATTTTGTGCCATGATTGGGCAGCTTGCCTTCTTGGTTGGGCCGTACACTTCTTTTACAGCCTCGAAGAATTTACGGTAATCGTGATGCGTGGCGTACTCTTGAATCTGATTAGCTTTCTGTGACCACGGTGAGGCGGCCAGCGTTCACTGAATAAAGCGCTTGAGTAATATCGCGCTTTTGATAACTGTCTGCAGCTGATTGAGCCACGATCTTTTTGTCTGCCCTTTTGCATATGGCTTTTAAAATAAATAAATATGACATTTCACCAATCGGCATGCAAATATAATCTATAATATCCATAATTTTTTTAATTCTTTAAATTTCATTTTTTAATAATTTTTAAAATTTCATGCCTCTTTCGCGTAGTCTGTCGGCATTTTAGCGACTGGAAAATGCCTGCCAACAATTTTCCACGTTTCTTAATAATAAATAAAAGCTATTTTCGCAATTATAACTCATGTATCTTATAATATTTTTAGTGTCAAAATTTCACCCTTTCGATTGGCCGCCCCCGCTTTAAGCCCCGGGATCGCGCTGGCAGTCATGATTATTTCATAATGGCTACACAAAAGGATACTTCACAAGAAAAATTAGCCATGTAACGATGATAAGGTTTTTTATGTAGCCAGCTCTTAGACTATAAGGAGTTTACAACGGGGCAATAAAAAATGTTTAGAGTTCTTTAAACATTCTTGTTGGTCGTTTACATTATTATGGTTTTTAACTGATATTATGTTAAAAAATAAAATAAAAAAACTGTTGAAATTGTGCAAACACAATTTTATTCAATATCAATAAATCTGCCTTTACTAAGCCATAGAAGTGTCCAAAATTACATTATTATTATTATTTTGAAGACGAATAAAGAGGAAGTAAGGAAATATACTATATACCTATAGTTATTAAGGTATTAATAACAATATTAAAAAGTGCATTGAACGCAATTGGTTTTTATTTAATTTAGCGTTTTGTTGTAACAAACTTTGTTGTATATCTTTTGAAATACTAGTCAGTTTATGACGTCTTTTCTAGTATCTTCTTTGACGTAATAAAATAAAAGGACGTGAGGTAAATAAGCCTCATACAGGGCTTATTGGAACACGTACTGAGTTTTTTTTAAATCAATAATGCAGTTAGGATATTAATATAATAATTATATTATTATATTATTGAGATTGTAGTGTCGTTTGTTACTAGTTTGATGGATAATACCCAACTTAGTATAAATATATTTTTTTAATAATATATTCATTTTCATTTGACTTTTAAGACTTGCTTCCTACTAGAATGTAGAATGTTTAGGAGGGGAGTTAATCACCGCGACCTTATAAACCTATTGTATGTTCCCCTTTCTTGAATTATAACGAGTTATAACTCATCATACAGTCTCAGGGCTTTAACAAAAGCCAGTATCTGAGACGGCTCCACAGAGGCCAGCTCTCCATCCTCGATATCAGCCGTACCAAAGTTCATGGCACGAATGGTCGTCGTCTCAGAGGCTCAGGATCTCAGCCGGAGATAAGCTCCTCGACTGTGAAGGGTACGAAGGGCTAAACCCCAACCACGGAAGGGTGTGTACCCTTGTAAGAGGTAGATGCTCATTCCTCGGTGGATGAACATCTGTGATGAACATTTTTGAACAAATATGTATATTCTTAATCATAAAAACGTGAAAAATATGGCAAGACCGCAAGAGTCTGCCCCAAATGATTGTAAAATGCACGCTTCGCACAGCAAAGCTCTAAAAAAGAGAATCTTTAACATTAACTTAAGGGATCAGAAAAAGAAATTACCGTTTTTTTATTTTGTTTTGAACACTTTATAACACTGGCGGAATTGGATTGATTATTTTACCAATAAAAAATTTAAAATTATCAATTCAATTTATACATTTAATATACTGTTTATTAAAGACTTCTTAATACCAATTTAATATTTTTAGAGCCATATTTTAAATCCGATTTAATAATCATAATAAATAGTATAGAATACAGCATGATCGAAAAAAAATGGCGTCCAGTTGGCTTGGAAATTAACATCGATGATATTCCCCATATAATTTTACATATAAAATGACAGCGACCATCATTTTATAACCATCGCTCACGCCGCGCCGTTTTTTTCATCACATAGAGCAGAGGCCAACAATATTTATTTGGAGGTGCATAAAGACACGATTTCGTTTTATAGTCCGACATTTAATAGTCGGTAATATTGTTTTAACAAAAATATTAACGTGAAAATTAAATACCTTACAGATACTCCCGTACTAAGCACAGTATAAATAAGTTTGTTTTCTTTTAAATAACTTTCTTACCGTTGCATTTTATGCTTTTGATATTTGTTTACGGCTTTTGTTCAAGTCTAAATATTGGTGCCTGCATTTATGCCTGTATCACCGCCCGCGCTGCGCCTTAGAAACGAACGATCGCATTGTGATCCGATTTAATTCTCACGATTCTTTTTCACGGCACATCGTTCAAATTTTATTGATCCGTGCTGGCCACGATTTATTTTGATCATATTCAATTCACACGATTCTTTTTTACGACTCATCGTTCAAATCTTATGGATCCGTGCTGGCCACGATTCAGTTGAACGAACCGTATTGTAATCAATGAATCAATTCTCACGACTCTTTGAACGCACGATCGCATTGTGGTCCAATTCAATTCTCGCGATTCTTTTTTACGGCTCATCGTTCAAATGTTATGGATCCGGGCTGGCCACGATTCAATTTAACGAACCGGATTGCAAGTAATGAATCGAATCTCACGATTCATTTTTAATACTCGTTCAAATGAACGACTCGTTCAATCTTTGCCCACCTCTAGTTCGAATCCTACAGCCGGCATTTCATCAGCCGACTATTTTTATTAAAATAAAAATAGTTTGCACCATACAATATGCCTGTATAAATAATGTTAAGTAATTGTAGTTTATATTTACAATGCTCTGCGTTTTTATTATCTCATGATAAATATCTACCTATTGGATAAATAAAACGCGAGCGACAACAATTCAATTCTCGCGATTCTTTTTTACGGCTCATCGTTCAAATGTTATGGATCCGGGCTGGCCACGATTCAATTTAACGAACCGGATTGCAAGTAATGAATCGAATCTCACGATTCATTTTTAATACTCGTTCAAATGAACGACTCGTTCAATCTTTGCCCGCCTCTAGTTCGAATCCTACAGCCGGCATTTCATCAGCCGACTATTTTTATTAAAATAAAAATAGTTTGCACCATACAATATGCCTGTATAAATAATGTTAAGTAATTGTCAGGTACATCAATCTGAGGCAGTCAAAACGATTGATTCATTTTTTTTATATTTACAATGCTCTGCGTTTTTATTATCTCATGATAAATATCTACCTATTGGATAAATAAAATGCGAGCGACAACTAACCATCAAGAGCTTGTCAATCATGTTTGTTCCTTACCTATACAGCGTTCACATTTATTGGATGTCTTATCAATCTCCTTTTTTTGCATTGTCATTATGTACCTATTATTGTATTATTTTTACTATACCTATAAAATGTTAAAGGCATACCGGTCCATCGATAAACATTTATTGACAAACTCATCATTTATTTTTAAATTTATTGCACAATCACACATTAAACTTAACGAGCCATCATCGTTTGTCCTTATTTGATTAGAATTTCATATCTATCCTTCAAATCTCTGATTCAACAACGTAATGCTATCTAGCAATATTTGTTTTTGTGTCTTGGTCCTATCTCCCCCCAATAAAATCTAATCTTACCACAGGCAATAACAAACTGAAAGAAAATAATTACCGAGTATATGGCGCTGTTTAGTGTTTTATTGAAGGAAATTGAAGTGGGGCATACGTCGCACATTTTGAGTTATATTTATCTAAGCTTGAAACATAGTTCCGCCAGTGACTTTGATGATTGGATTGACAGAGCATATTTAATATGGTTGGTTATTTCGAGGAATAATCTAAGCTTTAATAAACACCTCGTTACTAATCGTCAGTATCATCAACTTAAGAATAACATGTTAGCAAGAAAGAGTAGCCATTCCGGATTATGAAGATATCGTTAATATGTTGACGATATCTTTATAATCTGGAACGGTAGGCAGTTGGATTCATTTCTCAATCACCGGAATTGTCAAAGTAACTCCATCAGATTTACGATTGAGAAACGGAAAACCTTCTGCCTTCTGCCTCTGTACACATTGAAGAGACGCAACGTGCCACTGAAGTGGGGTATTGCAGATTCAGAAACAGTTTTCTGGATGTTCTTAACATTAGAAACGATGGATCCATTAGCACCTCTGTATATAGAAAACCCACACATTACAGTACAATATTTAAATTCTCAGTCGAATCATTCTGCAACCAAAATAGTATTACAATAAAATATCATATATTTTCAATGATATAGTCAATAGTATTCATCGAGCAACACACAGGGTGTCTCAGATTTTAATCGGGAAAATTTAATAAACGATAGAACTTGCAAAAAATAAAACAAAAAGTTCATATCAACTTGTAAGATTTAAAGCTTCCTTTTCGAGATACAAAGTTACTTAAAAAAGAAAAACAAATTAAGATATTTGAAAAACTATTTAATCGATTTTGATATAACTTGACCCGTTTATAATACTTACTATGGGACTTAATTTGATCTAATTAGATTTAAGTTTAATGGCCAGGGGCGGCGGTGGGGCATCACTGTTAAATTATTTCAAAGGAAAAAATAGGCACGCCACTGTTTTTTTAGAAGTTTAATATTATTTTTGGATTTAGTAATTAAAAATATTATTTTTTCGTCTCCTGACTTTTTTGTCTATCTTGCTTACTTCTTGCGAAAAAAAATAAATTCTAATTGGTACTTAATATTATAATTGGTATTCTAATGGTAGCCTGTATCTCGAAAAGGAAGCTTTAAATCTTTCAAGTTGATATGAACTTTTTGTTTTATTTTTGCAAGTTCTATCGTCTATTAAATTTTCCCGATTAAAATCTGAGACACCCTGTATATTATGCAGTGACCAAGTAGGTATCACTATATGCAGTGGCCGACAATCTTTTAATTCTGAACTCAGTAATATTAAAACGAATTGGCTTCAAAATGGTTACACTGCCAAGTCCCTCGATAAGATTATATCCTATTACATAACTGACTTAATGGTGCACCAGCCGGAAGAAGATCAGACCTATAGCCAAACACCATAAAATTAAAGTTGTTAGTAAGTCTGGAACTACCCGGAATCATCAAAACAAGAAAATGAATGCATCTGCCAAGTATCTTGTGTCAAGTGTTACCTGAACAAGCTCAACCTGTATCAAGGAAGTCGTTGCTCATGAACATGCTCCCATCCTATCAAGGACCTGCATAAGTTAGTGCAGGGCACTGGGATAGGAGGATGGGTGCAGATATAGAAAGGGGACAAACACAATAGGCCTCACAGGTCGCAGTGTTTCCAGCAGAGGACGGCCCCTTGTTATTGGAAAAGAAGTATCTTGTGAGTGCTGTGAGTCATATATTGGAGAGACGCAACGTGCCACTGAAGTGAGGTATTGCAGACCACATAAAATGGTCGACACCTCTTTTCCCATCAAGTTTATCTCTTGCAACAAAGAAGAGATCTAACTAAATTGTGACGTTGAATCTTTAACATTGGCAGGAATTTTAACAAAACTCTTACATAAATAGATGTTTGGCAAGTTAAGAAAATATATTATTCTAGTATCACTATAAATAAATCACTTCGTTTAGAGAAAACGAAGAATAATATTTTTGGATAATTTAACGAACTCTGTTTTTAGAAGTCTAACGTCTTAACGTCTGGTGAGAAAATTGTCGATTTTTCAGTGCAGACTGTTTGGTTTGTGAAAAATAACAGCCAGAGCTTATTAAAATAAACTATTTGTTACACACGCTTGACATGCATTAGACGCGTGTATATGCCAGATAATGTTTAGATTTTAAATTCCTTTTCGTCACTTGTCAGCTTTTGATTAATGCAATGAATGTACAGGATGTTCCGCCCACCTAATTTGATAAAGGATATTTTTTAGTATTGCCGATATGGTATTTAGGAATGCTATTTATAGTTTCTAATAAGGGCTGGGGTAATACGACTTTTTAATGTAGTCTTCGAAAACCTAATAAAATGTTTCCCCCGGTCAAACATTTTCTATTCAAGACAGGTAGAGAACCAATAGTACCTATTAATATTTTATGGAAATAGTAATTATATTTTGTGTAGTATTTTGTTGATACTATCTTAAATATTTTTTCAACTAACGGGTCTGTATGTAAATATCATTAGGTACTCATGGAGGTATGTTGTTATAAGAAAACGCGCAAAATGACACATTATTCTGGAAGGGGTGTAAACAGGAAGACTAGATGTTATGCATGCGATTGCAGTCTTCAGATAGTCCATTTGCATCAGATAGTCCATTATGAAAAAAAAATCGGGTAGTAGCATAGCACATATTGAAGTGTCTTGTCTTGTGAATTTTTGTAGAAAAGACTGCCTACTTAATATCTTAATGTTAAAATCAAGCCCAAACCACTGTCAAAAAAATTCTTTATTAGGGACCAGTGGTTTGGGCTTTGTTCTTGATTTTAACATTATGTTTTTTACAATGGGCCACCACTTTGTAAAAGTAACTTAGGTCCTAATATTTGTCAATATTCTGATTCTTTGCCCCATTAATTTCTCTAAGGAACATTTCTCTGGCTTCCATGGAAATATACCCTGCCAGTTCTATCTCTAGGATACTACTACTACTAGTCTCTTTATTTATGATACTTTCTCTTAAATTTTTATACACTTTCATCCTTACCATTGTTGTGAGTCTCGTAGGACCTGTCAGATACAACTTCGAAGAAATTCCATCGCATATGTCAGTGGGAGGGTTGTCGTTTTGATAAACCCATGTCTGAGGCGGCGGTTGACTTCACAATTTTCAAGAAGATTTGCATGGCTTAGTAGTCCTTCCGGGTCCTATTTCACACAGACAGGTCACTCTGAACCAGTCATGATAATCCATAATCTATGTAGGCGATTTCTCGCATATATTTCTGATGTGTATGATTTATAATTATTCCTTATAATCTACACCGAACATTATCACCAAAGTTGAACAACACTTTTTTACGACGCGACGGTACTAGAAATTATACTTATAGTCTATCCAACTACTCAGGGAA
Organism: Sitophilus oryzae; assembly: GCF_002938485.1. NCBI lineage: Eukaryota > Metazoa > Arthropoda > Insecta > Coleoptera > Curculionidae > Sitophilus > Sitophilus oryzae. The sequence goes on from NW_022146168.1 coordinate 3,505,193, forward strand.
GATTCCCAGAAATGACAGAAAATACAATTTGCCTGTGAATTAAAACGATAGACACATTTGTGACTATCGGAGATCCTCCCATTGGATAGACTATACTGTGATTTGTCTTTCCTGAGGTGACTGCCAATGGTCACTTTATTGAGATAGATAATGATTTTCATTTAAATACCTTACTAAATGGTTATTGAACTAGCTGTTCTCGGCTTAGCGAATCATCACACTGCTGCTGATGAGCTGCGATCACTAGTAGTATAGCTTATAAATTCAATTATTAATTAGTCAATCAGAAATTTCCAAAAAAAAGACGTGTGGTCTGTAGTAACATAAATCTTTGTTTAAAGACATTTGATTATAGATTTTTTTGGACATATTGTATATTAGTATTTTAATAAAGCACGCTTTTAGATGTTTCAAAAAACTTTTAATAAGAGTAACTTTAACTCAACATATATGTTTCGGCTTGTTAGGCCTTTTTAATATTGTATATTATGTGTATGTAAAACATTTATGATTCTCTACTAACTTTATAAAAACTGATTAAAATACTATCAAAAATGTGTCTTTTCATGTGTATGTGTGTATGACCTCGAGTTAACTCCTTGTATGACGAATCAAGATTTAAGTTACGTTTGATAGTTCGTAAGTTAGTCTACGTCACTGATATGTTTATCAAACATCTTTGTCGTCCGTTAAACGTTTCGTGTAAACTAACATTATTCTAAAAAGAAAACGTAAATTTGTTTCCATTTATTTTAACGAGATGATCTAAGTAATTTAAGTTCACTTATTTAGATTCCGCTGCTTTAGATAGTTTTTTTTACGAAATTTAAATATTGCAGCCACATTCTCAGCTAAAATAAAATAATGTTTTTAAAGGTAGATCAACCATTAGGCAATTTCTTGCCCAACCATATCTTTTCTTCTTTCGAAAATAAAGACTGATTTTACCCATATTGTTAGCTGGCAAAAATTGATTTTATAGATTAATCAGTTTTCGGATATCATTTAACCAATTACTGGACTGAATACATTTAGTGAAAACCATAACCGACTTCCTAAAAACGCACTATAGTGCGCACTTGGTTTACTGCGTCTTTTTTAATATTGAATTACATACTTTTACATAATCAATTTCGATTAAAATAACTATACATACAATGAAATATTTGTACTTTTTAATCGATTTTGATTTTTTCCTGTTTTGACCAACTGCAGTTGTTTATTACTTTAGATATAAAAATATGTTATGTTAGCGTCTCCTTTTTGCTTCTAAGACTAATCTAAACAGAGCCTACTTTGTTTATGTAGAATCCGAACCATGGTCCTCGGCCATATCAGTGTCAATGGCCTACCGACCATGGCCAGTGTCTAAATCGACTCTTACCCACCAGATATCCGATCTCATCCGGCCTGAATGAGCATTAGCTGTCAATAGATGTTTACACTCTTACCATGGAACAACAACACGATAGAGTTTCCCAGACGGTTACCCCTCTATTCACTGGCATCGTCCAACGTCGTTTAACTTTGGTGATTTATTGGTTATGAATTGGGACGTAGCTGAGCCGTGCGCGATTGCTCTTAGACGAGTATAAAGAAGTCTTATACAAATAAGGGTTTATTCTAATGGTATTTTAAAATAGTGTAGATTCATAATATATAAGCCTCTAGATAATTGAATCAGTGAAAACGTGGGAAAATGGTTAGAGATAAAAGTAAATTCTTAAATCTACAACAAATTGGCTCTTAATATAGCAGATAATCCAGGGTAAATTATGCATACTTAATCAAATAAACTGCCTTTATTATTGATTTTAACAAAAGCTTATGAGCCCATTAATGTTAATTAGTAGGCTAATGCCAAAATCATGGCCGTTTTCAAACTGTGCAGATTCTACTTGTCGAATTTCTTCATTTTCCAGTTTGGCGTTATTAACACTTTTAATTTTCCGCCCAATTGAACATTGCTGAACTTCTAAAGCCATATCACAATGTTTTACCATTGGTTGTACACCAGACCTCAACCCATTTTTGCAGATGATGAAACACAACCAATATCGCGATCTCGAAACTTGTCACACTATCTAGACGTGTGTTCAGAAGTTTTCAATATGAAATTATTATATGTTACGGCTATAATGCATACTTCGCTAGTTTTTCAAAACTAGCCAGCAATTTTGGAAACCAAATAAAAGAGATGTTTTCCTTTTAAATCCGCTTATTCTTTCAAAATAGTGGGTAACCAGTAGATGGTTAACACAAATTAATAGGCGAATTCTTTCAAAATAACAGCGCTTTTAGTTAGTTTGTGTATTAGCTGGTTAGTTTTAAAACTAGCCAAGTATCCTATTTAGCGTACATTGTTTTTGTTCAAATGTCTTTGTTCAAATGACACACATAACTTACGGACATAATGATACATGAAAACCACACTATTTTTCTACTACCACAGGTACATGAACATAGCGAATATAATAAAATAACTGGTATTTTAAAGAGCCAAGTACAACAGTACTAAACATTTAACGATTCGAAACAATAAACAATGCTTAAGTTCGAATGTCTTATCATCTTGTTTGCTAATTAATACACTGACACACCTACCAAAAACAAATAAACGCAATACGCGGTACAGATGAAAAAAATAGTTTTTTGTTAACACGCTACATTTGAAGTCACTGGTATTTGATAAAATTTAACAAAAAAAAATATCGTACAATTAAAATCCAAACGCATTGATTAGGTTTATTACGGTATTAAGTTATTATTAACGTCAAATAAGACGTAGGTTGTTCGGGTTAAAAGGAAATCAAATTACCTAATATTCTCAAACGGTAAAGAGAAAATATGTTTATTTTATCGAGGTCTACCTGCCCTGAAAATATTTGCACTTATTTAAAACTTACCCTGTATATACAAGGTGGCGCACCTCATTCGCCTCGATTGATTATACGAAAACGGAAAGATGTAGAAAAATTTTGATGGGTATATGTAGAGATGCAATGTGCATAATTTAAAATTATTTTCAAATGTACAGGGTGTGTCAGAACTAAGATCCATACCCAATGTGTTGTATTTTATTTCATTTTTGGATTCTTGGGCATAAAATAAGGCATTTATTATAAGGGTTTAATATGTTTAAATACTTTGGTTTTTGAGATATTTAAAGATATTTAAATAAGCATGCTATACTAAAAAAGTTTGTCAACACCCTGTACATTACTTTTTAGAGTTAATTCTTTTGCTGACTTTGAAGCCAGAGGAATAAACTTTACTAAAATTTTTTATTGCTTCCTTGAATGTATACAGGGGTTTTAAAAATTGCTTGTATATTTTAAATATTTATTTTACATAAAAACTTCGTTATTTCAAATACAACACTATGTATTTTTTAAAATAAGTCGAAGCAGATATAAAGGCTCTTTCAAACTGTATTAGGGTTTCTCTCAGGGGTTTCTTATATCTACCTGGCTCAGACTTTAAATAAAAAGCGATTTTTCAATACAATGGCAATCAAGATGACCATGACTATTTTCAAAATCGAGATTAGTTTATGGAGATTATTTAAATTTATAACAGTTTACTTTTATTTAATTTATCTACAATAGTTTAATAAGTATTTATTATTTTATCAAGAAAAATAAAGAAATAGTTCTTTGATTTGTAGATATGTATATTGGATTTTCTACAAAAGAACCAATTAAGGCAAATTCATTTTCTTCACTTCCAACGACAGATTTTTGCCTAATAGGTTTTTCATATACTACACTATCAGCTCTGCGAAATAGGAAAAGTATTTTTTCAAAGGAACGCTTGTCAAGAAAATTCATATTTGGATAATTTTGAGCATAAACCCCTCAGGCCAACAAGCAATTATTGTCCTTACAAAATAAAATCACTAGTAACATATCCATTCCGTCCGCCAGAAGATACTGCTTCATTTTTCTTGATAAAATAATAAATACTTACTTATTAACCTTATTGTAGGTAAATTAAATAAAAAAACCTGTTATACATTTAAATAAAGTGCATAAACTAATGTCAATTTTTAAAATAGCTACTAAGTGTCACTAGAAAATTGCCATGGCTACACCAGCCATCTTGATTACAATTTTATTGAAAAATCGCTTTTAATTCAAAATCTGAGCCAGATATGTAGGTATAGGAAACCCAAATATAGTTTGAAAGAGCATTAAATATGCTTCGACTTATTTAAAAAATACATAGTGTTGCATTTGAAATAACGAAGTTTTTATGTAAAATAAATATTTAAAATAGACCAGCAATCATTTTTGATACAACTGTATAAGGAAGCAATCAAATATTTTAGTAAAGTTTATTTCTCTGGCTTGAAAGTCAGCACAAGAATTAATTCTGAAAAGTAATGTACAGGATGTTTACAAACTTTTTTATTATAGCAAGCATATTTAAATATCTTTAAATATCTTAAAATCCAAAGCATTTAAACCAAAGACATTATAAAGATAGACCGAACATCTCATTCATAAATACTCGTTGGTAGTGTATCAAACATTCCAATGTACAAACAAGGACAGAAGAGATAGGCTGTCAAACCGTGCCAGATACATAGAAGGTTGCCAGTTGTCCTTTTTGAATAACTTGTCCTTTGACTTTTTTGACTTAAAAAGTCATTTTATTTTCATATTTTCCTGAGAAAATTACCTACAGCAAACACAAATATTCCAAATTTAATTAGGAATGTTATAAAAACTTAACTTATAAATATTTTTCTTTAAGTTTAGAATAGGCAACATTAATTAGAACTTCCCGTTTAATTCAGCAACGATTTAGTTAGTTCGCAATCGATAGCTTCCTAGAAGTACTGTGTAATAGTTGTTTAATCTTGTATTATTAATAACTTCCTATACCTAAAATCAATATTTAATGAGAAAATTGTGTTTTTTTTGAAAATATAAGACAAGATTTGACTTTCGGTTTTCTTCTTATATTATGATGGCTCTGATACGAGGCAATTGCCTTTTAGTCTCGCAATAGAAGGCATTTATCATTAAAAGTATAAAATCTGTGTGCTACAGTATGGGATTTCTGCGTAATAATAAATACCTATTACGTTTATTTACAAATCCATTACTTTTAAAGGTGGCTTCATCAGATAATCAAATTTTAGTTAAATGTCCTAATCTTCATGAACTGTATTAAGCATATGTATTGCGGTTTGAATTACCCTGTATGTTGACAAAAATATTTTGAAAATGTGCGTTACAATGACCCCCATCTTATGTAAAAAATTGAAATAAAAATCACAAACCAAAAACGTAATAGGTAAAAAGCTTTTTTGGAGGCCTGGGTCACTCTCTATATAGATATGTATAAAACTAGTAGCCTAGGAATTATTTACAGTTCGTCCCATTCTAAAAAAAGTTAAACCCACCGTACAAATAACTCTAGGAAGATGTATTTGTAGGAGCAGATATAATAAAGCAATAAAATGTAAAAAAGGACGGGTAAACACCTATGTTTATTTATTGAGCAAAATTCCTTTAGAATAACGTTTATAATGACCAAAATAGGACGCAATTTTAAGAACAAAATGTCACTTTCTGGCTTATAATAAAGTTTCAAATGTAACGTTTATATTTAAATTTGTTATGATCTACAACAGTTAGGTAGTAATTGAGACAAATTATAATTCAATTACCGGCTACTACGTTCTTGTTTTAGTAGATCAAAATTCAACAAATATAATTAGAAATTATTTTAATTGTGAGAGGCTCCCTTGTGGGACGCCTATGTACGATTACATGGCGCGGCGGACAATAATACCACCTGTGGAAAGCCAAATTCGGGTAATTTGAGCTTATTTGTCCACACATTTGACACTGTCGTACCATATTGAAAATTCGCAGATTCAAAAGTACATTAAACAATAACAAAAACTACTGAAAACACTGAAAAGTTCACTTTGGACTTGATTCCGACTTCAAACACACCTCTAAGCTAAACGTAGTACGCTATAATCGGGACCATAGGCCGTCGCGAGGGGTGGTGGGACGGACGGCTCATTTCATTCTGGAAGACTAGCAGCGACGTTGCCAATAGTTCTAGACGTTTCAGCACATTAAACAGTAAACATGTCCTTTAATAGTAACGCATATATCCTCTGGTTAATAACATATTATTACACATGCTTCTTTAAAAATAAACTATTCATTTAATTAAGAAATTGAGATTTATTGATCTCCGGTGAAGGTTTTAAAGTAACCTTTTCTGCAAATCAAAATAAGTAGATAGGCGCAAATTTGATATGTGGCAATGTCGCCTTCTCTATTTCAGTTGGTTTTTACAGTACGTAGTCAACCTCCGAATGGTTGATCGGGTTAAAATGCATAATGTGATATCTGTTCTTCCTAAATCTATGATTTAAACATATTAAATTCTTATAATAAATGCCCTATTTAATGCCCAAGAATCCAAAAATAAAATAAAATACCGGGTGTTCCATAAGAAAAAATATAACTTTGGTATGTATCTTAGTTCTGACACACCCTGTACATTTCAAAATAATTTAAAATTATGTACATTGCCTTCCCACATATACCCATAAAATATTTTGCTTCTACATCTTTCCGTTTTCGTATAATCAACCGAGGCGAATGAGGTGTGCCACCCTGTATACATGTTTTTAGGGATTCTATAGTCTGTCCAACGAGAAGATCCTTGACAGTGATATATGTGACTGTCATTTTAATTTCAAAGTAGTTTATTTTATTTTACAAAGAAATAAGTTGGTACAACTGGAACGCATAGCAGGATATATTTAAAATTTGATTGACAAGATGACAAGAAGTGATTACTTCAAAATTGTATAAAACTGAAAAAATGTAATCGAGTTATTTTATTTAATAAAAACGGTATGTGTTAATACAAAACAAACAAGAACAAGGCACTACATACCAAAAAAATATAAAAAATAACTATTATTTACTTTCAAGCTTTATGAAACTACCCGCATTTATGATTATATTTATCAATATAACTTATGTACAAATACAAATTTGTAATATTCCACAGGTATAAATAAAACAACATAGGTAAATACAACAACTATTTTATTAATAATAACACCTACCAAATTTTATACCTTAAAGGTGGATTAATTACCTTTAATCTTAATTTTTTTAAACCAGTACCTTTTGACATTATTTTTCTGCACCAGTACTAAAATCCATTATTTACCTATCGTGTGATGTCGATATTTTACAGCTACTCCAGTTTTTAGTATGTGTTTAGTTTGATCCTTATATACGAAATGCACTTATCTACGACGAAATGGTATACAAACTTTATCGATGGCAACTTCATTGGTGTATAAGACTTTCTGCCTGGGCAGCGTGTATTAACCATAAACTGTGCTCTGGGCCTACAGTTAATTTTCACTCGATTTTTCCTCCACTTGACTTCAAAAGACACAAAACACACGTAATAATACGAATCAAAATGCATCATCTTTCAAAATGCAGGGTATTTAACAAAAGTTGACACAAAATTATAACCAATAATTTGGCAAGACTTTGACAAGCGTCAAAAATGACAAAAATCTAAAGGCGAGTTCATACGCATCGGCGTCCGTTTGTCGTTCATCGTTCCGTCAAACCAATAAAATTGAAATACGATCTGTCATTTTTTAAATAAACCAATAAAACTGGTTAAAAACAACAAGACACGACGCATGACGGTTTTATATTTAAACCCATCCATAGATAACTTAAAAATTATTAGAAACTTTTTTTAGTAAAATAAATAGATTGGTATGGGACGTCATCTGCTTTTCTTCTGTCATCGTCTGTCGAAATCTTACCTGAGAAAAAAAATAGTATATTTAAAATAGTCCAATTCCTATTAATAATAATAGTATACAAATTATTTTTTATTGCTTTTCTTGTTTCTAAAAATTAATATTGATTACTTTTATAATGACATTAAAAACAATTAGTTTATAATTAATTTTTGGAAATTTGAATATTAATTCTATTTTCGTTCGTGCTACTAGACAACAACATTATTTCGTATTTTCGCTATTGCGTAAAATTATTAACGGATGTTAACATCCGTATAATTTATTAGTTTTTACACATTAATTCAAAAATATCGATAGATTAATTTTTTTGTTTGTTTATTTTTTACAAAAATGAAATATTTTAAGTCAATCAGTACCCGAGATTTTATTAAATAATTTTGTACTGTGAATTTGACATTGAATTTATTTTTTATTATTAATATATTTAAATTTCAAAAATTAATTATAAAAAACTGTTGGTCGTAATGCTAACAAAATATACTTGGCGTCTATATTTAAATATGAAAATTGGATATTCTGTTACTAAAGCCATTATAATTGTCTTTATCCCCATAATGGTAGAGCACAAAATGTCAAGAGAGCTACGAGTATAAAGATTAACGAAACGACACACGTTAAATTAATTATATAGAGGAAAGGAATTAAATATTAACATTAATAATAGATAACAAAGTATACCATACATCACCCAAAATCTGCAATAGAAAGATTTGTATTTACCAAAATGTGAGGGCGGCAGAGGTCTAACCAATTTAGAGCTGGCTTTAAAACAAGAAAAAAACAGCTTATGTAAATATTTCAATCGACAAAACCATCCATTAATTAGAGCAATAATCCAAATAGATAACCAGTTATCACCACTATCACTTTCAGATGTTAAAGAAGACCAAACTATACCGCAAACTTTTAAAGAAACATAGCAAAATAAGTCTCTGCATGGTAGGTTCTATAAGTTTGCAAAATCCTGAAGTAGCAAAAGAAGAATCATTTCTTTATCTAACGCAGGTATATTTATTTACTGAAACTGAAGGGGCATTGACAGCAATACAGGACCAAGTAATTCCAACTAAAAACTATAGGAAGTTCATATTAAAAGATAACTTTCCTGATACATCATGCCGCATGGGGTGCAAACAGGAGGAAACAATTCAACACATAGTGTCAAGCTGCACTCATTTGGCTCCTACAGAATACCTCAGCCGATACAATGAAATAGCCAAAATCATCCACCAAGAACTGGGGCTGAAACACAAAATAGTCCAAATTAAAGAAACATATGATAAATACCAGCCTAAAGCAATAACCCAAAATGATTCTGCTAAGCTTTATTGGGATATGAGCATAATTAGCGATCAACTAGTACCAAATAATAGGCCTGATATCATGCTGTTGGAAAAAAAGAAAATAAAGAACTTACCATTATAGACGTGTCAATTCCTGTAGATGACAACATAGGCAGGGCGTACAAGAAAAAGATGTATAAATATGAGACTCTAAACGTTGAGCTGAAGAGAGTTGGGAATCTAAAAACCGTAAAAACTGTTGCCAATAATTATTACTGCCAACGGTTTAATACATAAAAACTTAGCTGATATCTTGAGGCGTTTGGGATTACGGAGATCAGTCCCACACGTTAAATTAATTATATAGAGGAAAGGAATTAAATATTAACATTAATAATAGATAACAAAGTATACCATACATCACCCAAAATCTGCAATAGAAATATTTGTATTTACCAAGATGTGAGGGCGGTAGGGGTCTAACCAATTTAGAGCTGGCTTTAACACAAGAAAAAAACAGCTTATGTAAATATTTCAATCGACAAAACCATCCATTAATTAGAGCAATAATCCAAATAGATAAGCAGTTATCACCACTATCACTTTCAGATGTTAAAGAAGACCAAACTATACCGCAAACTTTTAAAGAAACATGGCAAAAGAAGTCTCTGCATAGTAGGTTCTATAAGTTTGCAAAATCCTGAAGTAGCAAAAGAAGAATCATTTCTTTATCTAACGCAGGGATATTTATTTACTGAAACTGAAGGGGCATTGGCAGCAATACAGGACCAAGTAATTCCAACTAAAAACTATAGGAAGTTCATATTAAAAGATAACTTTCCTGATACATCATGCCGCATGGGGTGCAAACAGGAGGAAACGATTCAACACATAGTGTCAAGCTGCACTCATTTGGCTCCTACAGAATACCTCAGCCGATACAATGAAATAGCCAAAATCATCCACCAAGAACTGGGGCTGAAACCCAAAATAGTCCAAAATAAAGAAACATATTATAGATACCAGCCTAAAGCAATAACCCAAAATGATTCTGCTAAGCTTTATTGGGATATGAGCATAATTAGCGATCAACTAGTACCAAATAATAGGCCTGATATCATGATGTTGGAAAAAAAGAAAATAAAGAACTTACCATTATAGACGTGCCAATTCCTGTAGATGACAACATAGTCAGGGCGTACAAGAAAAAGATGTATAAATATGAGACTCTAAACGTTGAGCTGAAGAGAGTTGGGAATCTAAAAACCGTAAAAACTTTGCCAATAATTATTACTGCCAACGGTTTAATACGTAAAAACTTAGCTGATATCTTGAGGCGTTTGGGATTACGGAGATCGGTCCTTGTTCTAATTACAAAAAGCTGCAATTCTGGGCACCACAGCAATTGTGAGACGGTTTCTATCCAGGTAATGTGGAAATATGATAGCCTTGGTTAAACCCCGGCTAGCACATATGAAAAACCTGTGAAATTAAAAAAAAAGATAATATACATACCTATGTCATATGTCAACTTTTTACATTTTCGCATAATATTATTTATTTGAAATTATAACATGTGGTTCATAACGAAAATTTGACTCGAAATACCAAGTGTGTGGTACCATACTATTCGTAAAAAAATGTTTTTTCCAAATATGCTAATGAGCCACCCTCATTCCATTTGAAAAAATTGAGATACGATTACAAATACGATTTGGGCATTTTTAACCGTCCAGGACAAGACACTAAAAACATTAGACGGTCAAATATATTTTTCCAAGGCTCCTTGATAGTGTTTTTAACATAGCCGTGACACTCTTGATTGAAATTTAAAATACGATTTTTTATTAAGGGAGAATTTATTTTTTTTTATACAAAAAACAGAATTACTCAATCGACATATAGGAAAACAAGAAATTAACGAAGTAAATAAATAATCAGATCAGTCTCAAATCTTCAGATTGTAGTTTTAATTACAGTGTATCACAACTTAGAAAGGCCAATTTCTATAAGATCTTATGATAAACTGTTATCTCAAGGTTATAAAACCGACTCGTGTGAAGTTGGCACCCTTTTTTCAAAATATGAACTGAAATTTGAGAGTTCTGGATAGATTTACAATAGTTCTATAGTTCTTGATAAGTTAGAAAAATAGTTCTGGTTAATTTCGGGAGATATGACAGGGGGGTGCCAACTTCACGTAGCACCCTTTTTTTATTCTGGAACAGTGGAAATATATTCTAGAACAAGAGTTCTATAGTTCCTGACTATTGATCAAAATAGTTCTATTGTATTAACCAAGTTATGGACAAAAATATAATGGCAGCCTGCGCAGTTTAAATCGATTTTCTAGGTAAAAAATGATTTAAAGAATAGTTCTGAATAGAGTTCTGAATAGCACCCCAAAAGTTCTATAAGATGTACTATTTGATTTTTTAAAAATACCAATAATTAAAAATTTCATTGATGCACGACTCTATAGATAGACATAAAAATCGACTTTACGAAGGAAATGCAATGTTGAAAAACAGTTCTGGTTAGAGTTCTGAATAGCACCCCAAAAGTTCTATAAGATGTACTATTTGATTTTTTAAAAATACCCATAATTAAAAATTCCATTCATGCACGATTCTATAGATAGACATAAAAATCGACTTTACGGAGGAAATGCAATGTTAAAAAACAGTTCTGGTTAGAGTTCTGAATAGCACCCCAAAAGTTCTATAAGATGTACTATTTGATTTTTTAAAAATACCCATAATTAAAAATTTCATTGATGCACGACTCTATAGATAGACATAAAAATCGACTTTACGGAGGAAATGCAATGTTGAAAAACAGTTCTGGCTATAGTTCTGAATAGCACCCCAAAAGTTCTATAAGTTGTGCCAATTGATTTTTTTAAATATTAATTTTTAAAAATTTCATTGACTCCCGACGTTATGCAGTATGTCGGATTTGAGGAAAATGCATTTTTCATACAAAGTTTTACTTGTTCTTAAATGGTTAATCTCGTTCATACTTTTCCAAATTTCCATACCGTTTTAGAAAAAATTAAAAAAAACATGGAAGTATTATTTAATTTGATCTAAGTCCTAAAAATCAAAAGGCATTTCTATGATAAATAGACATAAAAATCGACTTATTTTTATAAGACTAATATAAGTATGTATATTATAAGTATGTATAAGATTATTTATTTATATATATAAGTATGTATAAGATTACTTCGACTAAATTCTTTGATGGATGGTTATTATAAATTTTGATTAACGTCATATTTTTTGCTCTTTTAAAATATCACACTTTTCGTAGTATTGTCACAAATTACCTATAATTTGTGGTATTGTACTAAAAAAGATTTGTGCTTCTTTAACATTTCAAAACAGCAAAAAATATGGCTTTAATTAAAATTCTATCAATAACAATCAAAGAATGAAGATGAAATTATATTACCACAGAAACGCGTTTTGATCTTTAGGGGTTTTCAACCATATTTTCATGTTTTCTTTAAATTTCTTTAAAACGGTATGGAAATTAGCAAAAGTATATAAAAACAGAATTAACCATTTTAGAACAAGCCAATATTTTTATGAAGAATGCATTTTCCTTTTTTCTCAAAAGAGGTCTCATAGAGGTTGACTTTAAGAGCAAAAAATAATATTAAGTAATAGCAAAGTAATAGTCAGACTAGAGTTTTTAATAACAGAAATTTTATAAAAAGATGGAATTACTTTGCATCTATAAAACTTACTATATCGAAAATTTGGTTGGCTCTGATTGATTCTAAATTACGTGGCAATAAAACTGATTAAATGAATATTTATGTAACATGATATATTAATTTTTTCCTCCGTAATAGTGGTAATAGCAGGTAATAGTTAGGTTAGTTTTGTCACACTGGATATCGTTATCTGGTGTATGTGTAACTCGACACCCAAATAAAATACAAGAGCGAGTTGTTCAAGAACTGGCCGATTCGTCCTAATAAAAACAAAGCCAGAGAATTTATTACAAAAAGGCTGCGTCTAAAAAATACCATGGGTTTATAAAATATTGAGTCGTTATAAATAGAATATAAATTATAGAAAGGTACTATACAAAGCGTTCTTGGTAAGAACGTACGTATTTTTGTAAGGTTAAATTTGTGATTTAATTATTTTGCCCCTTTTGAGATTAAACTATTTATATAAATTTGAAGCTAATAAATACATGTAACTTTGCATTCGTACTATTTGTATTCTCTTCTTTTTCATATAAATATCAAAGAATTTCACAGAACTCTAACCAGAACTGTTTTTCAACATTTCATTTCTTTCGTAAAGTCGATTTTTATGTCTATCTATAAAGTCGTGCATCAATGAAATTTTTAATTATTGGTATTTTTAAAAAATCAAATGGTACATCTTATAGAACTTTTAGGGTGCTATTCAGAACTCTAACCAGAACTGTTTTTCAACATTTCATTTCTTTCGTAAAGTCGATTTTTATGTCTATCTATAAAGTCGTGCATCAATGAAATTTTTAATTATGGGTATTTTTAAAAAATCAAATAGTACATCTTATAGAACTTTTGGGGTGCTATTCAGAACTCTAACCAGAACTGTTTTTCAACATTGCATTTCCTTGGTGGAGTCGATTTTTATGTCTATCTATAGAGTCGTGCATCAATGAAATTTTTAATTATGGGTATTTTTAAAAAATCAAATAGTACATCTTATAGAACTTTTGGGGTGCTATTCAGAACTCTAACCAGAACTGTTTTTCAACATTGCATTTCCTCCGTAAAGTCGTTTTTTATGTCTATCTATAGAGTCATGCATCAATGAAATTTTTAATTATTGGTATTTTTTAAAAATCAAATAGTACATCTTATAGAACTTTTGGGGTGCTATTCAGAACTCTATTCGGAACTATTCTTTAAATCATTTTTTACCTAGAAAATCGATTTAAACTGCGCAGGCTGCCATTTTATTTTTGTTCATAACTTGGTTAATACAATAGAACGAAGGAACTATAGAACTCTTGTTCTAGAATATATTTCCACTATCAGAACCGTTCCAGAATAAAAAAAGGGTGCTACTTGAAGTTGGCACCCCCTTGTCATATCTCCCGAAATTAACCAGAACTATTTATCTATCTTATCAAGAACTATAGAACTATTGTAAATTTATCCAGAACTCTCAAATTCCAGTTCATTTTTTGAAAAAAGGGTGCCAACTTCACACGAGTATAAAACCGGCCCTAAGAAAAATATCAATGTTACAATATATTTTAGAAACCATAATATGTAAGCATAAATACAACAATCTGTAATGTTTTTCTTTGCTCAGTGGATGTCATAAAATGCTCATTCTAAAATACCACAATATTATAATATCTTTTGATCAACTAATCTAACAAAAATTTAAAAACCAATCTGTTTTTAAATGAGAAGTTAGCCACCGTTTCGGGAGAATAAGCAATTAAATCGAGGTACCTAAAATCCGAACAGAACCCTATTGATATCCTTTTCTTGACCTTCAAGTAGTACCTAAGTTCTGTTTGCCTGCGCCTATCAAAGTGTCAGTTTCCGTCGCGTCGTTCTCTAGAACAGTGTTTATCTCGTTTGAGGTATTTTCGGAATATTATTATAATGCCAGAAGAATCCAAGGATTTATATTTTTGTGTAAGTCGTAGTACAAGATTTTGTTTTGTTTGTTTAGTTTTTTAGTCATCTGCTGGTGATGCTAACATGTGCGTCTAAAGCTATTAAAATGTGTTTTGGTTTTGTTAAAGTAATGAAAATTTACAATAGGTTGGTTTTTGGCTATAATTCGAATTTGTTTAGAATAATTAGATCACAATTATGATGTATAAAAAGCAAACTTTTCTAAAATTTTATCACAAAAATGAGGGTTTGTCATAAGTGTTTCTAAACCCGTTCAGTATAAAAATTCAGGTAAAATAACCTTTACAAAATCAAGAACCCAATCTTTTAAAAGGGCTGCACTTTATACACAACCGTTTTAAATGGGTAGTCTCAGACTACTAGTCGGTTAGATATTAACCGACTGTTTCCAATTAATTATTCTTAATTTACTTTTAACCGTTTATTAATAGATTTAATTTTGTTTTTGCCAACTAAATCAAATATAAGGACTTCAAAATGAAATAACATAAAAAGACATAAAAAACAAAGATTTTTTATAAGTGGGTATTCTATCTGAAAAATATAAAATAAAATGAGACAAAATACGTTTTGATCATATACAGGGTGGTGCATCGTCGTTGGAAAAAAAAACTGTTCAAATATCGGCTCCCCTATTAATTTTACAGGGAATTCTATTAGGTTTTTTAAAGGTTTGCCTCTGCTGAATACACATTCCGAATTTGAAAAATTTTGGATAAGCCGATATTAAGTAATTTAAGAAAAACTTTATCTATTATATAAATTAAAACTGAATAGGTATCAATGCAAAACCAGGCAAACGCCAATGTCAACTTGTATTTTCTATACGTTATGCTTTTGCCTAATTCGAACCTAGGTCATATATATACTTACGTGGATAAGTAAATCCCTATGAAAACAGTCGCAAACATATCAACGACTTCCATTTATCTTCTTTTTTTGTTGCACACGCGGTGCTTCTACTCTATCTATCCTTGTCGAGGACCTATCGTCCGCGCGCCAAATTTGAACATTAATTTTAAAAATTTAATTTGTAAAATGCTTATATTTGAACAATAAATTGAATGTTTACTGTCCCAAAAATTAAATTATATAAAAGATACATTTAGCCACTCCGTACGAATATCAATATTCTTAGGAAATCTAACCAGAAAGTATGCATGGGGCTTAATATAAATAAAAGAACAACTAAATACTTTACTTGCCTAATAAAAGATAATTCGGGGACCTCTATATTAGCACTTTCACACACTAAACACTTTCTAGTCATTTTTACGAGTATTTAGAAAGTCCAACGAAAAAAAAATAGAAATATAGTTGCACAAACTTAAAATTAACTTCTCACGGAACACACTTGCATCCTTGGCTATATAAAAGCGGTCGATAAAAGAATAATTAATACAATTTTTAAAATAAAAAACGCAAAAAACAAGGGTCGTTACACAATAGAAATAAGATTATGACATATGATTATGATAATATGATGACAATGAAAAGTTGGTTTAGTTTTCATAACAATGTATAATTTGTATTTTCTAAACCGTATAAAATTGTGATTATTTTGGAAATACATGCAACTTTTCATGTGCATACGCAAAGTAAGGTCCTCGAGAAAGACAAACCTATTAAACGTTTCGTAAGTACAATAAAGAAGGTTTGAAAATGGCATGTCGTGATGTTGGAGACATATTTTTTAATGCTAAACTTATGGCGTTGATTTATCCACGTAAGTATATATGATCTAGGAATTCGAACAAGTTTTAAATTACAAAATGCATTTCGGGGACACTAACCATAGGGACTATAACGTAGTAGTGTAGACATCAAAAGAAATTATATTTGACAATGATAAAATCATAACATCATTTGAAAACTTAAGATATGTTAACATTTGCCTGGTTTTGCATTGTTACCTGTTCAATTTTAATTTAAAAATAGATGCAGTTTTTCTTAAATTAGTTATAATTGGCTTTGGGCATGCGTATTCAGCATATGCAAATCTTTAAAAAACCTATTTACTACTTCGCTATAAAATTAACATGGAAGCCAATATTTAGACAATTCCAAAATTTCATGGGATTTCCTATGTTGCCAACGACGATGTACCACCCGGTATATTTTAGTTTTATATTTAAGAACTGTTACGTATAATTTCACTTTCACTACACATTTAGAAACTTTATTTAAAACATAATATCAAAATATTTTTAAATAATTTTATTATAATTCTTAAATTTAAGACACTAAATTTTACATTTTTGGAATTAATTATTATTTTTTATTTTTTACAGTGATATATTTGAATGTAAAAACTGGGTATTTTTTTAAAGATCAAAAAATAGACAAAATGATTATTTTAAAGGTCTAAAATTCTTATAAAAATTGACCTTTAATGTCACAACTATTCTCTTTAATAATTTTTCATATCTTGTCAAATTAGTTCATTTTTGACATTTTAGTCAATTTTTAATTACCTAAAGTCAGTTGTCTCATGGTATATGTGGAAATTATTTTTTCTTATTGTGCATTTTGAATAAATATACATACTACATTCGTTTTTCCATAACTTAAAACAAAATTAAACATTTGTTATGATTTTTTTTATCACTCTATAGATATTTACTATGAGAAAAGGAAATACCTTATCATAGATACTAAAATACTTTAAGGGATATTTCAAATACATGACCGGAAATTGAAATACATTACGCAGTATTTGAAAAATTTAAAAGGTATCTGAATCACAACCTTTGAAACTGAATGTAATTGTAACAGAAGCATATAATTTCTATTGGTAATAAATATTTCAGCCACTTGAGTTTTAGGACAAAAAATTACCATCAGCTACTAAATTTTGCGGCTTTGCAAAACATCTAGACTGCTTTGACTTGAAAATTCCACTTTACTTCAAGTTCACGCTAAATATAGTCTGTGAAACGAATAACTTTGAATTTGACAGTTCCCGCGGGCTTTTCTAGGTTTTCTAGTGTTAATTTTATTAGGTTAGCAACTTGCGGCTATGCTGACGCAATGCCGTCTCTAATAGAACAGGCTCGTAGCGAGATTTATGACGTCACGCTAGTTACATACTACAGATTAATATATTGTAGAATACATGGAAAACATAATTATTCCTGATATTTTTGGTTTGTATTTTAAAAATGATATAGTTTACATGAAATATACATAATATACAGTTAATATAAACAGTTAATATGAATAAGTTAATATAAAAAAATATATTAACTGTATATATATTTTTTTATAAATAAAAACTATGATTAAGTTTTCATTTGGGTTTTCATTATTTTTTTTTTGGTTAAAAAAAAAACGTTTCGGCTAACATTATAGTCTTAATCATTGCTTTGTCATATGATTTTTTTTTCATTTTAAACCAACAAAAATAATGAAAAACCAAATGAAAACTTAATCAGCGTTTTTCCCGAACCTAAATTCCAAGAAAATCAAAAATTTTAGAATAATTTTACATATAAAATGACAGCGATCTTTATTTCATAGTCATCGCTGACGCCTTTTTTTCTAAGATATTGTATTATTTGCAAATATAATTTTTCGAACATTGATACTTGCAAAATATACATATAAATTTTGTGAATGCAAATAATAATAATTAGTAGATATTGAATGTTTTTTTGTTAAATTAAATCGATTTTCAAACCAAAATTTAAAATATATTTTACATTTTACCCAATATCTTATGTACCTATTCATTACTTGTATATTGTAAAACATTTGCTGCATTTGTATGGTTCATAGTTTATTTGCCAAAGTATTTATTACTATAAATAGGTATATAATATATTGTATTTATTAACTGTATATTATGTATATTTCATGTAAACTATATCATTTTTAAAATACAAACCAAAAACACGAGGAATAATTATGTTTTCCATGTATTCTACAACATATTTATTAATCCGTAGTATCTAACTAGCGTGACGTCATAAATCTCGCTCTGAGGCTGTTCTATTAGAGACGGCATTGGTCTGATATTTAGAAATGTCAAAAACTGATGACATCTGACTTTTGACAATTATGCCATTTCGTGTTGATTTTTGCAAGAAGAGGCAGAATTGTGACATGTTTTATAATTTTCCTTTTCTATTTCACGAAAGTAAAAAGAGTTACCTATCTGATTCGGTCAGTCACTCAATTTAAAGAATATCAGTAACTTTATTTACAGAGGGATTTTATATTTGCCATGTTGGTAAAAAATAACGGTCAAAATTCAAAGTTATTCATTTTATAGACTATAGAATACCCTGTAAGCAAGAACAGTTAACCTAATCCCTGTAAGTACATATTTGTCAAAATATTATTATTATATTGGTTTTCCATAATTTAACTATATAATAAAAATACTTATCTGCTAGTGCTATGTCTGATTGTTTAAAAATAATACATGAATTTCAATACCCCATTACGACTATTACGACATACTTACATAATCGTAATCGTAAATATTTCATACTATCCGAACAAAATAGTTGAGACCTTTAAAGGAATGTTTGAAGGTAACGATAGCAGAGTTTTGTTTATTTCCCATCTTCTAGTCAAAATGTGTCTGTCAAATTTTAAGGGTTAAAGGGTTAAAGAGATTTCAATAATATTTATTTTAGTGTCATTAATCCCCTGAGATCGCAAGTGTCATTTTATTGTAGATTTTGTGCTCCACATCCTGTATTAGCATATATTTTTTACGTAAGAACAGAAAACGCATGTAGATCGGTATGTTGTTTTACAGGGTGGTCCCAATTGTATTCCGGAAACTCTGGCAGCATATTCTGCAGATAGAAAAAAGTAAAAAAGTTCGTATAAATGTATGTCCTAAAATGCTTAATTTCGGAGATACAAGGTGTAGAAATTTCATTTTTATTTCGATTTTTTCCAAATAATTTCTGAAGTAACGTCAACATTTGGATGCAAATTGGTATCTGGTAGTTTTGATGAGAAATTTGATTTTTATCTCAATATGACTCCTACTTGTATTTTTTAAAATTAATCATAGATTTTTCTTCGAAAAAATGATGATAAAACAATTTCTGTTGAACTTTTGAAACAAAAACATTTCAAATTTATGATTTCAGTCTAATAACTATTTAGTCAACATGTTTGATGTCAATGATGACAGGTATTCATAATTTAGATTCCAAATATCTCGAGAACCATTACTTGTGGAGATTTTTACCAAGAGACCGTTTTTACATAAAAAACGTCGTAGATGTATATTTTTTGACTCAGTAGTTTTATACAGGTACGGAAAAAAAGTTATTAGTCTCCAAACCAGGTAAAAAATATGTAGGTGGCACCCTCTACAAGGAGAAGTCATATTGACATCAAAATCAAATTGCTCATATCAAAAAACTGCCAGACACCAATTTTCATCCAAATATTGACATTACTTCAGAAATTATTAGGAAAAATCGAAAAAAAAAATTCTACACCCTGTATCTCCGAAACTAAGCATTTTAGGACATACATTTATACAAACTGTTTTACTTATTTTTATCTGCAGAATGTGGTGCCGAAGTTTCCGGAATACAGTTCGGACCACCCTGTATACGACTCTTCTAAATTCCCAACGGGAATCGATGTGCAACAAGACATTGGAATTTGCGTTGATGTATTTCTGACGCACACAACCAAGAAAAATATTATTTGTACATCTTCCTGGTAATGTTTTGGACAGATAACTTTTGAACAGACTAACAAAAAGTCTCCCCCAGATTAACGGATATTCCAATATTATTTGACGTATTTATGTACAGATGTTTCCCACTATATCAAAGAATTGTACGCAGCATAAACCGTGTAAATAAAGAAAGGGATTTTATTTAATTATATGTAATGAAAAAATGATGCAAGCAAATTTCCGAAATTACATGTTAATAAGATTGATAAATAAAGTAAATATACTTTATGCCCCGAACTGTTTGGACCAAATGTTAGGTACTATATCGAGGGTCACAAGGCAGCGAGGGGACCTAATATGATTTTTTTAATATATTTTTTTTAATTTTTTGCAATATTTTCACAAAAATAATTCAAAATATTTTATTTCGCAATAGAGCGTTGATATTTATTATTAAAAAATTAATTTAAAGATAAAAATGTAGATTCATAGCCTTATTTTGCCCCTGTTGCCCCTGCGTCATAGAAAGAAATCAATTGACGGCCTTGGTTGTCAGTTTTCAACCAGTATATTGACAAATGGTTCATATTTTATGGTTTACATAATATTTGAGACAGCCTTTATATCTGTTTAATATAATATAAAGTCACGTTTTAATAATTGATAGTTAAAACAAGTTAAAAAACATGATTTTTAATTTTTTAATCATCTAACGAAACTAAAAAAAATGAATAATATAAAGAGTGGTTAGTCATCAAATCAAACACAGCTCACATTAATTCTAATAAATGGTGAAAAAAATTCTCATTTTTTTTTAATTGCAATTATGTACATCAAACGAAAGTGTTCCAAAGTCTAGATCGTGGCAGATGTTATATCAGATAAAAAATATTAACTGACAGATAATTAAAAGTAATTAAAAATTGTTGAAATGTGTGGAATTTTAACTTACCGAAAGTTAAATCTAAAAATGTGGCATTGATCAATTATACATTTTTAATATAAATATACCGATGGTATACCTTTTTTTATTTTGAATTCTCAATAAAATTTTTGAGGTTAAAAATAATAAATCTTTGTGTTAATGTTTCAGATAAAAAAATGATATTTGGTATATTAGTATATGACATAAATTAGGATTGATTGACGTATTCAACTGTTTTTGGTCACTTCCTGTTTCACCGGAAATTACTACAACTTTTGATTTTTAAATGGCACTCTCGGTATATTTTTACTTTATTCGATAGAAAATGACACTCTGAATAGAATGACATATCATATATCAACTTTTGACATTTTCGCTTAAAAACAAATCGTATTTTAAATTTCAATCTAGAGTGCCATGGCTGTGTTAAAAACACTAACTTTTTTTTAATCAAAGAGCCCTGGAATAATAGATTTGAACGTATAATGTTTTTCGCGTCTTGTCGCAACCAAACCAAACCTAAATCGTATTTTTAATCATATCTCAATTTTTTCAAATGAAACAATGGTGACTCTGCATATTTGGAAGAAGCATTTTTTAACGAATAATTTGGTACCACACACTTGCTATTTCGAGTCAAATTGTCGTTATGAATCGCATGCTATAATGTCAAATAAACCATATGCGAAAATGTCAAAAGTTGACATATGATATGTAATTCTATTCAGAGTGTCATATTCTATCGAATAAAGTAAAAAAATACCGAGGATGTCATTTAAAAATCAAAAGTTGTAGTCATTTCCGGTAAAACAAGAAATGACTGAAAACAATTGAATACGTCAATCAGTCCTAATTTATGTCATATAAAAATGAAAAAATAAAAAAGTTATAGGGGGTGAGCCACTTTTGAGACGCATCCGGTATATCGAGAAATTATGGTTACACTCTTTGAATTTGACACTGTATGTCAGTTTAATTTTATATTTTCGTGATTTTGTACGTAAAAGTGCTTTACTTTTATGCCTAGGCGTTAAAGTGACTTTTTTATATTGTCAATCACGTCGCAAAAATTAATACTTTTGTGACGTTTAAAAAAAATTACTTAAATCTTAATCATCTTCTGATTATTGTCATATATAATTGAATGTTTTCAAACTTTGATCCCAAACCTACGTTGCTGAATATCTGCGTCTCGTTAGACAAATTTAATAAAATTCCAATTTTGTCATTATTGTTCGATGTACCATTATTGTTCACCATTTACAAAAATAGATTGTTACAAATATCGAAACTGCCTATGCCTACGTAAAAACCCTATGTTAGTAAGCTCCACTAATTTTATATTGAATAATTTATTCTAATATATCCCTATATTTTAAATTTTAAATTAAAATTTTAATTTTATAACGATTAAATTTTTATATACTCGGTATATTACGAGTTTATTGTAACTTATTTTTCAAATTAAACATTTTATAGAAACCTATTTTTTCAAATAGTTTATTATAGTTTATATTTTAGACTTATTAATCTAGATTGATTTTTCACTTAATGGGTTAGATCAGAAGTCATAATTTGACTCCACATATTTATTTACTGACACTGACAGATATAATATCTTAATACTTAATCATTTGATTGATTATTATAGTAAAAAGCGTATTTCATAGAAATATTAAAATCTTTGTTTATATCAGATTTTTTGAATTTAATTGCGTTTTACCTTAAATTGACATACTACATCACTTACATAAGGTATGACTCAGTCAAACTAGAATCACAGCTTATTCAATACTACAACAGATAGTGTTGTTTCTTACTATTATGTGACAATAATACAGTAATTACGCGCTACCATCCACAGAGATTTTTGATTTTTTCTGATAAAGGTACACGTAAATGGCGAAAAATACGAAAAATCACAGATCCATTTGACTAGTATTTGTGTATTTAGACGTATTAACACAGATTTATCAGTAAGACGGCGAAACTAAATAAAACAAGGAGATCCCATTTAAAGGGACCAAATACAAAGCGCATGCGTATGATGAATCGCTACCATGGATCGCTACAAAAAAGATTTGCCACATATTAACTATTGATGAAGTAATCGGGTATACCTTTTTTACAAAAGGCAACAATGCATTCGAGAAAAAAAAAACGAAGTCTGACAATGCCATAGCCCTATTCCTATTAAGATGAAATAAGTGCCATATCTGTGATTTAGCTGTATCGTCTTAAGCCGTGTATGCCTGTATTAGTTTAACCACTTTATACTAAACAGTTGTTAAAAATATATAGATCAGCAAAAGAAACATTAGAACCTGTTGTTAGAAGTATCTTCTCTGGTAGTGATACCCCCTGCTGTACTAGTACTTACTCCTCAACGAACATTGATTGAAAACACTACCTTATGTTATTACGGGTGGAAACTATTACAATTATAAACAAATCATTAGGATATTATATTATTATACTGCTAACGCCGCGCCGTCTTCCCGTTTCCAGTCTCCAAGTTGTCTGCCAAAGACATCATCGTTCTCTAAGTTCCATCATTCTAGGATCTTCGTGGTCTTCCTCGTTTTCTTCGTTGTGTCGGGACCAATTGAAAGTTGCGTTTTGGTTATCGATCATCTGGCATTCTCATGAGGTGCCCAAACCATTTCAATTCCTGGACTCAAATAGAAACACTACCCCCATGCGGAATATCTTTGAAATATCTAAAGGTGCGTCCAGACTTAAGCATATAGTCCGACGAACAGAACGAACCGAAGGCGAAGTCTGGACCTGTCTCCTAGCCAAATGTTTTCCTGAGCGTGTCGGCAAATCGAAAATGCTCAAAAGGATTTAGCGTTCGTCGAATTATTCAGTTGACGAGAAAAGAACTCAGTTCGTGCTGTTCGCAGCATTTGTGTCGTTCGCGTTTTGTCACTAGCATAATTTCCACTTGAAAATGTAGTGGGATAGGGATTTTTTTTAAACTGGTCCGTTTCTCGTAAAAAGTTAGTGACTCGATGCATGTCAATAGAATCTTCATTGTTGAGTTTGTACATTTACTAGTAAAACTTATCTACCACAGTATCACAAACACTTCGAGGCAGATAGAATATTTATTCATATTTATGTTTGCGCGAACGCAATGATTTTTTGTTCCGACTATTTGTTCTGCTTGTTCCTGAGCGTTTGGTTCGTTCTGTTCGGGTCTAAAATGTTCAAGTCTGGACGCACCTTAACATGTAATACTTTAGATTGAACAGCAGATTTGACGGCAATTCACAATACTAAGTCAAATCTGCTGCTCAATCTAAAATATTACATTACAGAAAAAATATTGAGAGTATCAGTTATTTTAAATTTCCACTCGCAAAGTATCAGCTCCAAATCTTATTCTTGTGTGTAAATGTTAGGCTTCATCGATCCTAAAAATTAAATTACTTATTTTAAAAATAAGTTTTCTTTACTCATAGGTAATCAAAAAATGTGCATTTTTAAACATAAATTCTAGGAGGTTAAAATTTAAATAAAGAATCCTTTTAAACAACTCATATTAAGGGCTAAAGTCTTAATGTTGCTACAAAGTTTTATCAACATAGATAAATAATAATAAATCTACTTATTTACTTCCATCAAGAATTATGTGAATCTAGTTTAACATATTTATTATTAATGACATTTTAATATTCCTGCTTACGTGACTGAAAGTACGTTGTTAATACAAATCCACAGCAAAATTAAATTCGATGAAGACAACGTCAGTCGGTTTAGTTTTTATATTTTTTAAAGTAATGGGGGAATTTGCAAAAGCTTTACATCATGGTATCTCTGACACTCTCATTAAAATATGTAGTTAGTAATTATCTAACTGTATACAGTTAAGCAAAATTCTATAAATTCACTTTCATCTACCTTTAATACTGATTTATTAAATATAATTAATTATTTTTATGTAATATAACTTCGATTGAAATTTTTGGTGTTACAACGAAAAATGACACTGTTCTAAAACAATATACCAAAAGAACTATAAATAGTGTCTATACCTTGTGTGGCGGGTTTATTTCTTGAAAAGAGTCTGTTGTTTTTTGCCACTAGAAGAGAAATCTTTGAATATGTATTTTTTTGTAATACCACGTTGAATTCAAACGGAAATCAACTTGTCAGTGGTTTTTTACTAGTATAACAAATTTTCCTAATCAACGAAAAATTCTTAATGTTTCAGGAGGCATATCTCCTCCCGTCATCAGAAGTCAAAAGAACAAAAACTATTTAAAATGTATAGACGGAACTATTGAATGTCATTTCAAACCAAACGAAACAGAACGTCAACGGTTTCTAATAGAGAAATTAAAGTGTTCTCGAATATTTGTATTTGGATATTTTAAATAGTATTAAATAGTTTTTTTTCTTTCGAGGACGGGAGGAGAAACATTAAGCATTTTTGTCGGTTATTCAAACGGTTCTGATACACGATATCATTTGAACTACACTCTCGACTTGTTACAAAAGGAATGATATTTACAGAGCAAACATGTAGGTTTAATCACACTCCTGAAGTGAATATTCCAGAAGTATGATTCCAGGAATACACGTCTGAAGGGAATAATTGTTCCTAAAGAAGACCCTTAACGAGTTACCCAGATCCGTCAAGTTGATCTGAGAATGCTTAGAAGAACTATTTGCTTAGAAGAACGCTTTTGGCGATTTATATAGGATTTGTCTGATCTATAGCTATTTTGCGTATTCTTTGAAGTAAAAGCTATTGATAAAAATTGGAGGGGGGGGGAAGATCTAGTATGATTGGTGGAGTGAGGGCAATCCTAAAAAACTACAGCACTTAGGTCTCGTTGAACCCTTTGTTCATCTCCTGCTCCTATCAACTTATAGGCTACTTCGGAGGCAACCTCGACCGATCCAAGAGATGTACATCCTCTAATCCACAAGTGAACCTGACTTAGAAAAGAAAGTGAGAGTGTGACTCGAATAGTCTCGCTTCGTAGTCAAACATCTGTTTGACTCTCTGTTGCCTTCTATTTCACAAGAATCGGCAGTCCCTTTCTCCTGTTTACTTCCTCTGCAGAGTATGGTATGACACTTGAGTTGTCAATGTCCAGTTAGAATCTCAATTACATTTCGATGACTACTTCTGGCCAAAAATGTTATTGTTGCGTCGTCATTTTCAGTTGTTTGCTTTATCCAAATACGTATTTGGATATTTTTTATCTGTTATCACTATTATTGACAATGGGGTGGGGATGATTGATCATTGTTATTTAGACTTGCTGCTCTCTTACTTTTGCCACTATAAAAGATTGATAACATTTCTTTGTAGATCCAGTAGTTAATTTGAGTCTTCTTACGCTTAAACTAACTATCGGTCAAGATGCTGCTGCCTTTGCCCGTTATCTTCATACTAGATATGCTTGCAGATCAATTTATCTTGAATTTTTCAGCTTCTTCAACATAATCCACAACCCGTTCATTCTTAACCTTTTGGTCTATGACTATATTGATTAAAATGATTACACTTCCAATTTTACTAAGTGTATCGCGTATAGGGCATGTCGAAGACAATTTTCAAGGAAATATCACTTGCTTGTAGGTTGGGTATTATTTTGAAAGTCTCATGCCAGAGGCTGCGTTGTGCTTCTCCATGATCTACGAAAGGGTTCGAAGTTCACAACAATAACAAACTTGAGACATACCCATAATTGTTATTGCCAGATTTGCTAAACCTATGGATTTTAGCAAAAGATGGAGGTAATCCAGCATTACCTCCAGCGCACTTGTTGGTATAATCTGCATAGTTCCAGTTATTCACAAACGCAGAATTGAACAACAGATCATAAAAAACACAAGATACAAAAGCAATTATGCCTAGAGAAATATATATTTTAACAAATTTTATAAATATTTTAAATCTGAAATTTAAAAAGAGATCAAATGAATGACGAAGGTGTGTCTCTTCAAATAGTTGTGATGATTTTGGAAACATATGTATCGCACCCTCTACGACGAATGTGCTGTCGGACCTTCAAGCTGTTGCAGTGTTTGTTCTAAATTTAATCTAAGCTTCGAAAAGTTCGGCGAGCGCGTAGGGAATCGGTAAAAAACTCTCTCGAAGCGCACCGTAACCGCGTTCTGACGCACAGAAACGACTCGAGCCGTTCAAGATATCTCCGCGGTTTTGCAGCGCACGGCTTCAGTTTCACAGCAGCTTTCGCTAGCGTGTGCAAGCACACCGAACACCGATCGACGCGATCGACGTTTCGTCGTCGTCCGAACACTCATCTCAGAACTCATACCGCCTGTCGCGATCCCGATAAATCTCATCGTTTCAAACAGTGACTCGAATTTTCTCATTTAGTGTTTCTAGTTAGCGAAATATGTGCGTTAGCCATTTCGAAATGGTCCCGGCAGTCGTCAGTCTAGTAGCCAACAAGGGAAGGGACACTTATTCGGGCTTTATCCAGGAGATCAGCTGCTTCAAGTGCAAGAACCTCTCGGTAAGGACAGTGCCCTTTGTGGATGATGACGATGACGACGACGACGCGTTTGGCGCCGACGAATTATAAATTTCGAATGTTTCTCGTCTTATTTTTCGAACAAATAGTGAAACTGGATTATTTGGGGAAACTTTGGTGTTTCAATTTAATTGCCAAGGCAAGAATACACTTTTCAAATTCCACTTCAAATTTTTGCGGGAATCTCATATTTTTCAAAATTGAAAAGATATCTCAATCTGAATTGTCAGGTGTACATCTAATTAGAAATTCTCTCAATCTGTTTAGAATTGTTCATTGTAAACAAATACTAATAAACAAGTCATTTATCTGCAACAAATTTAGAATTTTAAATGATTTGAGTTGAGTTTTAAATGAACATTCCACAGGACTTTTTAATGATTCGTTTGCTAGGTCATGAACGCCGCTTGATAATAATTTTGCAGTTCAAAATGTCTTACATATTGTAGTGTAGTTTGGATTTTATCATGATAAATATGACTTAAAATGACGATTTTAAATTTTTGATTTGCATGTATATTATTAGAAGACAAATTTACAAACAAAACCGGATTTTTAAAATTTTAAATTATAACCAAAATGAGCATGATGAAATCAAAATCAATAAACTGTTAAAATATTGACTGACATGTTTTTGAAGTCTAAAAGAATTTTACCGGTTATTCAAGAGTTGTTTTTTTATATTTTTTACAAAGTTTTTCAGACAGTGTGAACGTAATCATTCACTTTTTTTTTTCATTTTAATAATTTATCAGTTTCTTTCCAAACCACAAACAATTCTGATACATTAAATATTTATTAACTTTCAATTTACGTCAATTGAAATCAATATGGGTCAAGAGACTTGAGTGATTATTATTATTCTTTATTCTTATTTTATTCTTTAAGAGGATCTACAACTAGGAGATTCAAATAAAAATACAGAATTTAAAGTTTCAGTAAATGTGGTTTTTAATGCTTTTTATTTAAACATTTTAGTGATATAGACAGGAAAATAATAACTATTATACTACTATATAAATACATAATAAAAGAAATGTAAATTTGCATGTTAAAATTTTCGCCAATAAATGGAATACCTATTATAGGTATATTTATTACAGTTTGAGGTTGGAACATTAGAGTTACAACAGCAAAATAAAACACTAACTCACCACAATACACCGTTTTAACGCTGTATTTTTGCCACAGGATGCGTGTTTCGCTAACTATGTTAGCATCATCAGCAAACTTGCTGATGATGCTATCATGGGTAGGCAAAACGCGCGTTCAGTGTTAAAAGTAAAGTATTTTGGTGTATTGTGGTTAATTAGTGTTTTATTTCGCTATATGTCTTTATGTTTTTTTTCATATTCCATACTATTTCTTTTTTTCTACTTTTATTTTTTTTTTCAATGCAAATAGCCAATGTCAATGTAATCAAATTTCTACTAAAATTAACTATTTGAAAAAAGAATATTTTTAAAAGGATGTCATTAATAATACGGGTCTCATATCTCCTCAAGGTGAGTGCGGTTCCAAAAATTCTAGCGCATTAAATATTAATTTTCTATTTGCGTCAATGCTTTAAAAAAATATGGGTCAAGACACTCTGCAATCGTTCCATTCTTTTTTTCAAACAATTCCGAATCGATAAAGGAAATTTCTGATGTCGTAAATTTATGAGGGTCTGAGTACAAAGTCCCGATGAGATTCCCAAGTCCGAGTAATAGTATGTAATTATTCCAAGAAATAATCAAAATAACATAAAATGAAATATAAACAGTACTTGTTGGCTAGGCGCCAGTCGCGATATTTTATCTCAAGATTTCTTATTGAGTTTCGTGATAAAATGTGATGTAGTCCGATATATTTGACATTATTAAATCATAATAATATTGAAGTGTTTTATTTCGAATATGGAAAAGACATCTTTTATTTCTTTTTGGGAAAATTTGCTTTTAAGTGTTATGGTAACAGATTTATTTCGTAACAAAATAGAAAGTATGCCGTTTGGAAATAATTTTTTAACAGAATATTTATTTCATTATTTTATTTTTATACTACAAACCTATAAATATGACCTTTACATATAAACTTTTAATCTTATTATGTATAATACAATTAGGTATGCATATTTAAAGTGTCTAAGCCAACATATTAATAAATAATATATATTATGCACACATTGCAAAATATTTTTGTTGCGTCTCAAATTAAAAACAATAAAAATTCCTTCTTATTTACCATAATATCACTAATATACAGTTAATTTATATAAATTTACTAATGACTCCGCTTAACTGACAATTTGTCAGCCTTAACGCATATTTATTAGCTATCTAAAATATCTCTATTAAAAAAAAAGACTAGCTAATTTCATTTTGTATTATTTGACTTGCACACTTCTATTTTTTATCAGAATGGTATTCAAACAACGCCTTATTAATATTTACACTTTAATAATAAAAATACCTAAATGTTTTAATCGGTTCATTTAAATTATCATGCCTGAAGCTTAACGCCCCCACAAACGCTCAATTCTATCTATTTTTTATAAGCTAAAGGAGATTGATTCGAAAAAAATTCATAATTTAAGATGCTCTTTTAGAAAAAATAAATAAAAAGTAATAATTTAGGGTAAAAATGTACAGTTAAAACTGCGCAAACTGGCTGTGTTAAAGAACTGAGCGTCTGTGGAGGCTCTTATTTTGAAGGGAAAGTTTTTTTCTCTTTATAGGAAGTATTATTGTACTCGAGGTTTCATATAACTAGTGCATAGTATGTGCAGTCCCATTTTATTTCAATAGAAATGGCGTCGCATAAAAATGCCGTAAATCGCATAATAAAAATTGTTATGATGTTTTTCCCGCAAGTGCGCGTGGTCAGCGTGGTGTAATATTTTTTCTCTATGTCTAATGTCTGTGTATTAATATTTACAAAACACCTTCGTATTCAACAAAAATATCCATCTGTTAATATCGATACGTTCATGATCTAAATAAGCAAATATAACAAAGGGAAATAGATATTAATGCACATAAATTCTATTTATACATGTATATCTTTGGACATAGCCATTTTGATGCAAATTAAAGTTTGATGCATATGATTCACATACATAATATACATATTGTGTACAGTACAAGTTATTTTAACTGTAAACAATAATACTCTAATACGATTTGAAAATGAAAAACGTCTGTATATTGAATTAATAGTTGTATGAAACCAACAGTACTAGTTATTATAAAAATTTAATCATCATAAGGTGTCAATGATAGCTTATTTGTTATGCATAGTTAAAATAAAAGCACTGTAGATATTACAAATGAATATTAAATATAAACTCCATCCAATTTATCTCATATATTAATCTTGTAGGTATAATATTCCCTATTAACAATATTCTCTTACATTTAACAGTCCATTATTATGTCAAAGCAAATCCATCCAATCCTCTATAAAAAGCCATCTTGGTATACGTAGAAACTTGTATTTTTCAAGCTACAGTTCGACTCAGTTCGTTGTATAAATTCGTACTAATTTCTTCTCATTAATTCCGATGACATAATACAAGACAACCGGTAAAGTTAATCTTTCTTCCGCAATCTCTCGTGTATAAAGTGTACCATTTTTCTTCGCGTTTCTTTCTTCTCCACTTCTAGCAGCTTCGTCCGGTTCTTGTTACACTTTTGCTCGCGGATGTAACCTCATCATCCGCGTCGGCGACCTTAAAAAATATCTTGACCGACGAAGCACGACCCGCATTTGAAATTCGTCTGTTCTTCCGTTTGGCGGAACGAGTATTGGGGTTACAATCGCACGACGAGCTGTAATAAAAACTGATTAATTAATTACTTACATATTAAAGGTAGTTGAAACGGAAACGACACATTTAACGAGAAATATTTGATCGAAAGCCATAAAATGTTATTTAGCGTGATCTACGATATGTAATATGGTTAATATTTACAAAGATTCTCCAATACTTTGTCATTCAAAATGTTTACCATTTAAGCTATTAATCTAACGTTATATTTAATTTATTATTCTGACAGAACCTCCAGTATATGTAGAATATATGGGAGGGGATCACCACGACCTAACATATCTATTGTGTGTCCTCCTTTCTTTATAACTCATCATACAGTCTCAGAGCTTTGATAAAAGCCAGTATCTGGGACGGTTTTACAGAGGTTAGTTCTGCATCTTAGATATCAGTAGTACCAAACTTCATGGCGCGAATGGTTGTCGTCTCGGCGCACTCAGTAATGAGGTGTTCTGGTGTTTCCCCATTTTCCCCATAGAATCCGCATTTGCCGTTGTTTCTCAGCTTCAATCTGCTGAGGTGTTCGTGGAGGAGACAGTGTCCTGTTAAAAACCCCGTGACAATCTGAAGATTGTTCTTACTTAAGTCAAGGAAATCTTTGATTTTTCTGGGTCGTAAGTTCTGAGAAATGTCTTCGAGTGTGACATTCCAGGTTACTGATGGACTCTTTTAGGTTCTTGAGTTCCGCTTATTTAAGTTGGTTTTCACTTGGGAAGCAGAACGGTTCTGGCCCAGTTAGTGGAGTGTTCGCTCATTTTCTAGCTAGATCGTTTACTTTTTCATTGCCTTCTATCCCTTGGTAAGCTGGCACCTAGAGTAGGATCCTCCAGTATATATTTCTTCATAATTTTAATACAATCTCCATGGTACTCTAAGGACCATTATTTTATTCCTTAAAATAGCCTATAGTCAATATAATTTCATTCTAAAACTTAATAAAAAGTGTTTATCATATTCTAAAAGATTATGATATTAGATATTATTACTTTGTGACTTTGTATTATAAAATATGTATAAATGATACAGTACAGATTGGAACCTTTGGCATTACAACAGCAAAATAAAACACTAGTTCACCGCAGATGATGTAGTAGATGTTGATACTAACTTGGTTATTATGATTTATTATAATTATATTAAAACTAAAAAACTATAAGAAAATAGATAAAGACTGTTTAAATATCTAGATACTATTTCTAAAAATAAAACTTCTTTAATATTAAATTGAACAATATGGATTACAACAGAACTTCAAAGTGTCTTCGAAACACTTATAATTCCATTAATATAACCAAATTTTACATATTTGGTAAAACAGTACGACAAATAATTTAATTTTCCGATAAATTTCGCACACCATCGCCAGCCTTGTTCGAAATTCGGATTAAATGGAGACCATGACCACGGTCAGTCCATATTTTCGAAAGAACCTCCTTAATTGGCGTGAAATTATGTTCTTTATTGTGTTTTCAATGTGGTTTAGCTGACATTTTCATTAACATTGACTACGATAACTGTACCTTGCCCAAATCACGTCAAAGCGATAAAAAAACTCTTGTTCAACGTATCTATTAGAAAGTAATGGTGAACTTAATTTTATGCTAGATTTTCGTGCGATTTTTTATGTAAAATATTACAATTGAGGATAATTATGGGAAAAAGTATTCAAACAATATATCATTATGAAAGAAAAAATCTGGTAATTATATTTAGAAGTACCTCGAAAGCATAATTATAGATTTCACATTTTTATTGCAATATCCTGTTCCCTTCTAATCAGCGACATCTTTTTCGATATTTTAAAACGTTTCCTTTGTTCGCTTGTTCCTGTATCTCGAATGAGTAACGTCCTACTTTCTCGTTTGCTGTGATAATGTTTAAACTCCAGCGATATATTATTGTGTATGTTTCGAAATCATTTAAAGCAAATCAGTTTGCTAGGAACCGTTGATTATTATTTCAATTGTGTGTTTATAAGAACGTCACGATCGATTTGTCTAATTGCCGGTTATTTCTGTCATTTGGACGTCATTAATTACAGCCGATTCACACCTCCCGACCATGATGGAAAAATTCGACGTTTTGACGTCCGACGACGCCGAGTTTCGATTTTCACTTGTTTGTTTTTTTCATTTGCATTTATTTACGAAACTATAATTAGCACAAAAGTGGCTATTTTTACGTAGGAGGATATAGATGCAGTCTAGATAGGTTTAAACGTTTCTTTGAACTTAACAGACAATGTTGAAACATAAATAGAAATGCATTGCTTGTAAAAAAAGTGTGAAATGAAAAAGTGAAAGAAAAAGAAATCTAAATTTTGGTTTTGTCGATTCTTGTGCTTTTTATGCCCTCTTTTTATTCCTAAAACTTTTTAAACTTAATAAGTAAATACCATATACCGCTATTAATCTAATTAAGCTAGTTTCAACAGACAATTGATGGAGGATTTAATTAATTTATTAACGAATATGGGATATGCGTTCAAGTGTTAATAGCACATTTTTTCTCATCAACACGAGGATGAAGCTGACCTCCACGCATTTTCTTTAACCATATACCGACAACTAACGCGTCACCATCTTTTTCCAACCTGTTGATGTGTTTATGAAAAACATACTGCTTTTTTATACATATAACCTGAGATTTGACTTTACAATGTCTTATCCAGTACTCTACTTACTTCTAACCTAGATACTAAAAAGATAAATTCATTATAATTTAGAGAATACAATTGGGTTTGGATTGGAACCTCTTCTCGCTTTCCAACATCAAAATAATAATGAATTTGCCACAATACACCAAAATACAGGTTACCATCATCAGCATATGATTAAAACTCAAAAAGAAGTAAATATTCAAATAAATTAGTGATGGGTTGTTATTTAACTATCTGTTATTTTATAACAATTATTTAGAAATAACATAACGCAACCGTTACTGCTTTTAAAAAATAACAGATATAAAATAACGACACGCAGAGATCGAGTGTTCGTGAAACGAAGTCGGCGCTCTGCACCGCCACGAAATTCGATGCTGCTCGAAGCAATTCCAAAAAACAACTAGTATGGATGGAAAACCTATTATTTCGACAACCATCGATACAGGCGGCGAGATACAACGGACAACGGAGTGGGGTATGCGCTACGGCGCGGCGCGTCGTGTTGGGCTGACAACAGCTTAAAAATAATAGGATATAAAAGAAGCAGCTTTTTTGAAACAGTTGCGGGCATAACGCCTGGCTGTCGAGATAACAGGAGTGGGAAAGGAGCGCTGCTGCATCGGTCGATTGTCGATGGAGGCTCGCAACGGGTTGGAGAATAACGCATCAGTTGTTTTAGCTATGTTGTTTTTTTACCTGTTACGAGCATAACAGAACGGCGTTCGAGATAATCGGAGGTTTGAAACAGGTTGGAGAATAACGCATCAGTTGTTTTAGATACATATTGTTTTTCAACCTGTTACGAGCATAACGGGCGGAGGTCGAGATATTATGGCGCTGTATGTTTCAATACTTTGTTATTAAGTTTCAATATTTAAGTATTTATTTATTCTGAAAAATTTTCAGAATAATATTTTAAGATTTTTTAAAAATGTATACAGGGTGTTTTGAAAAATCTGGTCATTGATTAATCACGATCCTGCTTAAAGCCCTTGACGTAAAAAGCTGATTTTTGGAAAACGGATTGACTTTAGGGTGTAGAGGTGCGATAAGAAGGGATTTTTCGAAACTCAAATTCTAAGGGGGTGAAACCACCCTCAAATATTAGAATATTTTTTATTTAAAAACTGGTGAGTTTTTCGAAAAAACTCTTAAACACGTATATTTTATTTTGTTGTTTTACATATTTTGAGATTTTTACAAAATATATACAGGGTGTTTCATAAAATATGACCACTGAGTAATCACTATTCTGCTTAAACTGCTTGACGTTTAAAGCTGATTTTTGGTAAACGGATTGACTGTGGGGTGTAGAGGTGCGATAAGGAGGGGTTTCTCGAATCTCAAATTCCAAGAGGGTGAAAACGCCCCTCAAATATTACAATATTTATTATTTAAAAAACGGTTAGTCTTTCGGGAAAACGATTGGACACGCATAATTTATTTTGTTTTTTTACATATTTTGAAATTTTTTAAAAAATAATACAGGGTGTTCCAAAAAGTTGAGTAATTGATTAACCACGATTCTGCTTAAACTGCTCGACGTTTAAAGCATATTTTTGGCAAATGTGAGAAAATTTTATCCAGTTTGTATGTTAATGGAAATTCTTGCTTTGCTTTATCATCACCATTACAAATTAATAATTCGATGCGAACGAAGTCGCGGGTACAACTTAACAAGTATAGCTAGAGACGTGAGAAATATAAAATAAGAGACGCCCCCCGATGCGCAGTGGACATCCCACAAATTTGCTTCAATCAGATTTTTCGTAGCGTAACTGCATCTCTCTTCCGCCGAATGCGTTCTCTCTCTATCGTGTGCGCGACCGGTGCTATCCCCAAGTCTCTTCCTATATTTGTCAAACTGTACATGCTAGTTTAAGTGTAAAATTAATTCGAACTCTAGTGTGTAGTTGGTTTACTTATGAAGAATATACTACACATTTTCTTATATTGCTATTTTTTGACCGCAAATGGTAAAATCATAACGAAGAGCTTC
This sequence comes from Sitophilus oryzae, assembly GCF_002938485.1. Classification (NCBI taxonomy): domain Eukaryota; kingdom Metazoa; phylum Arthropoda; class Insecta; order Coleoptera; family Curculionidae; genus Sitophilus; species Sitophilus oryzae. Next base: position 3,541,561 of record NW_022146168.1, read on the forward strand.
TCGCCCGTCGAGTGAGATGCACCCTGTACACTGCTACGCAATTCAGAATCTACGCGGATCGAGGGGTAGGGCGTAGGTAGATCGGAATTTATAGATATAGACGAGTGGCGGCATTTTGGCTTTTTTATATCGCAATTTGTAAACAGCGCTTATTTGTAAACAACCCCCGTTTTTAGAGAGGTATTTTAGATAACAATCGATATTTAGAAATGTTATGACACCCTGGAAATACTACCACCGAGCACGTTGCAACTGCGTTAATACGCCTGGCGGTGACCGCCTCATATTCTTTCAGATATTTAGCAATAAAATAAAGAAACCTGTTATTTTTAAGCTGTTATTTTAAGCTGTTTTTTATAAATAACTATAACAGTTTCAACTGTTATCTAAAAATAACAGTTTTGCCCATCACTAAAATAAATTTGTTTGCTAAACAAGAACGTAACATAGAAAATAAAAATTTCGCCAAAAAATACAATAAAACTATAGTTATTGAATAGAATAGAAATACAACTGCTGTTGTATTTAGTAATTTATTTATTTTTTTGTTTGTTACAGCCCAGCGATCATGAAATCGAAGCCTCCGAAATCTGGAAACCGGGAAGGCACGGAAAAACCATCCGTTCTCCGTCTCCACACAATGCCTTCAAAAGATGGAGGAAGGCGAACCAGAACAAAAATGCCCTTAATGGAACCAAACGCGGTCCAGATATTATTAATGTGGAAGAAGATATGTCCCTGTTGAAATTTCTGGCAATTGTAAGTTTATAAGCACTAGATCTATCCTTCATGTCATTTTTTGATATCACGAGCTTTAATTTTTTTACTCGTTACTTTATAAAGTTGTATTCATCCATCTATGCATCTATTGTCATTGGAAACACTGGAAAAGAATAATAATTGATACATAACTGACGAAGGCAACTTAAACATATTTTGTAACTTACTAACTTATTCTTACTAACAGCTATTAAATTGAAGGGATTTAAAGGACATTTTTGGAAAAGTGTAGTTTGAAATGTTGAAAAAGTAATAAATTAAAAATAAATAATATGATTCAATTTCACAAAATTTCTATTAAAATGACCGTCTCTTCGTCTAAGGACTCCATTCGGGTACCTCTATCTATGTGCCGAGTTTGGTTCCAATCTAACCATAATTAAGAAAAATCCTGATGATTCCGTCCATTTAGAGACATCGGTTCGAAACGAGGGCGTCCTCCTAATTATACTATAGCCCATCCCCAATTATGCCGAAATCGACCCGCATTTTTCTTCAATGTCAAATCCTTAGTCTCACCCTGATGAAAATGTAAACATGAGGTGCACCGTAGCTCACCTAGCCTACCCTCCAAATTTGGTCGCCAAATACCCACCAAATCGGACGTCATCAACCTTTGGCGGTTCTTACGTCAAACCCAACTATCACAGCGACACGTGTCGTACACGGCTTAGTTAGCCTTGGTCTATTGACATGCCAAATTTCTATTGGCATGCCAAATTTCATTTAAATCGGACAATTTTTTCTAAGCTGTAAGCTGTCCTTACTACTTTTCGTCTCGCCTGTCGTGTCGCGTGTCGTATCGCGTATCACGGTCTTGAATTTTTATTTCCAGCGCGTGTAAAGCTTCCCTGCAAAATCAATTTTGTCCATCATATCATGTAACTCTGGCGGAAACTGGTTTTCGAATTCGAACATCTTGCATCTCAATCACAAATATTTATAAATCGTCCAGCATCTGACCCGAACCCAATTGGTTCCCCGATCTAAAAAAATGTCTATCGGAAAGCCTTAATTGTCCACGAATACCCCGAGTGATACTGTAAATAGCATCTCAACTTAACTGGCATTAAAATTGTTTTGCTGAAATAGAGCGGGCCGCATGCCACGCTAATTGAAACTGATCAATTGCGTATGGTCGAGAGCTCAATTTGATTTATATTGTGCGACAAATGAAGTGTTATTTTGTTAAGATAATTTGCCCGCTTTGTCTGATTGGTAGTAATCAATTAATCAGCCTCGTGGCGGGAAATGTTTTTTTCTTTAGCAGAAAATTCAATTCTTCTTTTTACTGTCAATTTTCGCAGTTTTTAAAGGAATCAGTTTCAGATTTTATCAGCATTCAACAGTTAAATCCCACACACAAATATTATTCTTAATAAATCAAATAATATTCAAAATCCCAGTTACTATGTTTGCTCTTCACCACATTTTGAATCTCTAAAACATTGGAAAGACGTTCATATTGTTCATACCAATTAAACTTTTAGTCATTTGATTAAGCTTGACCGGCACGTCCAACGTTGACCACTTTTACATATTTTCTTTTAATTAGAACATTTTAGGAAACAAAAAGAAATTAATTATAAATAGTATATAAACAGTTATTATTTACATCAACAAAATGCACGTTCTTAACAGCACTTAAGGGACATAAAGGGCTATTACTATCGTTTTCCCGTCCAAAATATTCTAATAAGGTTGCGTTGAGTTCTTTAGTTAACTTCGCGCTAAAAGAGGTTCTAAAAAGAACAATGTTCGACTGCAAGGTCTGCTAGTAAACATTTTTAAGCTTAAAACATCATAACACACACATTTAAACCAAAAACTCTCTCGTAATACAAAACTAAAGTGTCAAAGCGAATGACAATGTCAGGGAATAAATAAATGTGGCAACTTAACATTTCTTACAGCAGAACTACCACCTGAATCCCCAGCGGAAAATTTAAATTCCAGTTAGTTAGCCCGGCTCCGAATATGTCCATGGTTGACAACAATGAATTTAAGATTCGCGCCCTCGATTACGTAACTAAAAGTTTAAATTAATATCGCTTGTAGGTATATGAAGGCAATAAAATCATAGGCGTTTCATCAATTACATGAAATATTGAACTCCATTCATAACAAAAAATTTCATAACTGAATCCATTAAGAAGATATCTATAAAACGGATATGGTGTTAGCACAAAAAAAAGGTGGTTCACACATTATACAAGTACTAAACATAAATCGTACTCAAACAAGTGTTGGGAGAACGTTACCTGACCTATCTAAATCTCCTCTTAATTATTACCACAAATATGTAAAGAGTTTCAACAAATGAGTTCTATACATAATCTACGCATGATGTATTCTATGCGTCATAGAGGTGTGTCAAATTTCTGTCAATCAGTCGGCAAAAACGCAATTTGTTTGTACACCTACTATCAAAAATCAAAAAATCGCTATCGTTTTCAAGGGCATACAGTGCGTACACGAATAATTAGGCAATTACCTACAAAGTTCACCATGTAAATATTTATTTACCAGTCTAGTCCCCGACTACTACAATCGAGTGATATCAATTTCTGTTTAAAATTGTTAATATTCCTAGCATTGCGATGGGAACTTGAAGCATTTTTCTTCAAACAATATCCGACCGTATTTCCTCCTAAAGTAATTAATATTTATAATAACTGAATGCTTCAGGTATGTGTAATAGCTTCCCTGATTTGCTAATGAACGTTCGGGCATGGATTTTATAATTTCTGTGATAATTAACTTCCTCGGTTTGACGAACTTCTGTGTTGTCTTTCTATCACGTACATCTGACGGAATTTTTTAATCGCAAAAATTGATATTCAACTTGAAGAAAAACCACCAATGACATATCGTTGTTTGGCAAATCCAACATTGTTTGTAAATTCGTGGTTAATGGAATTTATACATTTTTATCCTGATTTTAATTTAAATTTAGTTAGCGAATTTCTTCGCATTTTTTTTCATTTTTTTCGCAACCAAGTGTTTTGTCTGCGACAGCTATAAAGGTCAAATTTTTCGAAACACGCATTTGAAGTATGACTCGAATATTCTTAAAACAACTGTTTATAATTAAAACATCAGTTAGGACTGTTTATTGTTTTAAAACGCAGGCGTAATTTTTGAGCTCGAATTCTCATATACAGTATGTCCCCGGATTGTCTTTACAAGAGGAAAAACTTTTTTATATTCTTCATAAAAAGTTTTGCTTGCTCTAAAATGGTTAATCCCGTTTATACTTTTCCAAATTTAAATACCGTTAAGTCCTAAAAATCGAAACGCCTTTCTATGGTAGTGTTATTGATAGAATTTTAATTAACGCCATATTTTTTGCTGTTTGAATATGTTAAACAAGATGGAAATTTATTTAGCTCAATCCTACGGAAAGGGTGATAATGTTATCGAAAAATGTACTACCAAAGTGTACTACGTATACTTTATCTACCGCAATAATATGACGTTTAATCAAAATTATTAATAACCATCATAAGAATGAAATTTAAATTCTATTACTATAGAAACGCCTTTTGATTTTTAGGACTTCAGGAAATTCAACCATATTTTCATGTTTTTGTTCATTTTCTCTAAAACGGTATGGAAATTTGAAAAAGTATAAATAGGCAACAAGCAAACAAGCAAAAATTTTGATGAAGAATGCATTTTTCTCAAAAAAGTTTTTCCTCTTGTAAAGACAATCCGGGGACATACTGTATAATAAAATGATACTTAATAATAAAAATGACTTTTATAAATAATAATAATTTTTCTTTGACGTAATTATTTTGGTGTACTTGTTTACCGGTGTCGCATATCATTTTAAAGTTCAGCAGGAAAAAACTGCCTGGGTTCTTTTTTTCGAACTTTATTTTACTATGTTAATTTTATTGATTGTAAGTTAAGGTTGCTGTTTGATTATTTGCTAAAAATTGCAGGTGATAACTATGTATTATAAATATATCTAACCATAAATTCGTTGGAATTAATTTCGATTTGAATCCCGGTTTAGTTTGTCAATTTAATCTAATTAATTACCTTCTGAAAAAAAAACACATTTTATTTTCAAGAATTTTTAACAACTACACCTACTTAATACTACAAACTCTGTATACATATAACCTGATATCAAGAAGTAATTTGTCAAATTGAAAAAATACATATGAAAAATTAAAAACTAAACAATTAGCAATACTACGATACGTAACCAGGAAAATGCGATACTATGGCCTTTGGGTTTGACTCCCTTGATTTTGTAATATATTCTCCTCCCATAAATGATTTTTCATGTCTCAGTATTTCGCTAATCTTACAAGAAACAACCTTTTTATCCGTAATTTTTGATTTCAAACATGAAACTGAAAATAAGTAGTTTGTATGGTTAGTACTAGCACAGATTAAGTATTATTATACAGATGTGGCACTTATTTCATCTTGCTGATAAACGCCGCCGTGACCTCGGACCTTTAATAGGGCTATGGCGTTGTCAGACTTCGTTAATTTTCTCGAATACATTGTTGCCTTTTGTAAAAAAATATACTCCCAATTAAAATAATACTTAATCTGTGGCACAGCTTTTTTGTAGCGATTCATCAAACGCATGCGCTTTACATTTGGTCCCTTTAAATAAGATATTTAAAGGGCCCGAATGCATCCTAGTTTTAATTATGTTTCTCCGACTTACGGATAAATCTGAGATAATCTGTGGTCGTAGTATACATCGACTATTTTTTTTAAATTAAAGTTAAAATTAATTAATATTATGTTAAAATTACATAGCACTTTAATCTATTCGTTTACAGTTAGTAGGTATATCAATATAGTTTTTTACACAGTTAGCAGTTTAAAAAAATACTGGATGAAAAGTTAATAGATGCTTATTACAACCAAGCTATTTATATAAGAACTGAAGTAATGATGAATTTTTTAGCTTTACTTATAATTACTTCTTAAAATAGTGTTGATACTTAAGCATATAAGATACTATATCGAAAACTGTATAATAATTTTCAATATTTATGAATGGATAACGATATTTTCGATTTACCATGCTTATGTCAGCGCTCTGTAATTAATAAATCATGCTTGTAGCGAATGTAATAATATTTATATATTTTCGCGATGCGATAGGACGATTCCTCTTAGAAACCATTTCGAAAAGTTTCTTTTTTCGAATGTTCGGCAAATTCCCGCTCGGCGTGTATCAAATTGGCACGATTGACGTAAAACAGATACCAAACTGGAGGAATTTTTACGCGATTCAGTCAAAACACCGATTAGGGTGGCGCGTCGCAGTATATTTTTATGCACCGAACCAAAGAAAACAGCTATATTTTCTCTAAATGGAATCCGATATATTTAGCGAAAATGCTCCGGTCGAACGGACGGACGATAGGAAGGAAACAACGGTCGCTTGCTCGCTTCCTGAGCTTACCTAACAAGCGCATTTGACGTCAACTTTTTTCATAAAAAAAACAAATTTATTATGCGATATGCGAACGACCTCAAATCGGTGACTGATGGTTTTTGTCAAGGCGAAGAGAAATCCATCGGATTCTTTCTTGTCCATCGGGCGACGTCCACCTTCGAAATAGTTTCGTAATTCAATTTACGTAGGATTGTTCCGAGTCGGTACAACAAATGCGCTCGTTTGTATGCGCCGATCTGGTCTTTGCCGTCTCCGGTGCAACCGAGGAAAATAAAAACAAACAACCATACGTGCCAACGACTCTAAATTGATTTTTTATTTAATTTTTGTCGCTATCGAGATATATTTAAAAAATATCCAGCAATAAAAGGGGCGGTTTCGACAAACAACGTTCAAAAATTGACAAAAGAAATACTTACGAACATGAATACTAAGCATTGTATATATTCTCTCGTTGAACAGACTTAATGAAAAATTTACCAAAAATGATGCTCATATAGCTATAGCAAATAAATAAATTGTTCACGCTTGCGTTTTACGTGGAGTCAATGCGCTTTATGAAACAAATCATTCGATTAAATTTAGATTTTAGAAAAAAACTACACGTTATATCCGGTCTGTTAAGAAAAGAACATGTGTTTTAGCCTCTAAACTAATAGCTTATATCCGAAGGTGAACTTTCTCAACTTTAGTGCAACAACAATACCATAAATCACTAACAGATAATTTTAACGTTAATTTCTCCATATCTGATTTAAACTGCACACATGATCGGAAATTCTTAAAATAAATTAGTAAATATGCTTCTTTTTATATACTGGGCACTGATTTGTTGGCTTTATTAAATGTGTACCTATTTTATATTATTATTATCTTGTAGATAAAGATGATTTTTCTAAGTTTCGATATTCTAAATTTTTATAAGTACTTACATTGCATGAGCTTCATATGATTAGCAATAACAAATAAACTTTTAGTCGCGTGATTAAGCTTGACCGGCACAGCGTTGCCCACTTTTACATATTTTCTTTTCATCAAAATATTTTAGAGAACAAAAATAAATTAAAAACATATAAAGTTATTATTTACATCAACAAAACTCACATCCTTAACAGAATTTAAGGGGCATAAAGGGCTATTACTACCGCTTTCCCGTTCAAAATATTCTAATAAGGTTGCGATGAGTTTTTTACAACGGCTATTAAGCTATCTTGTACACTTCACACTAAAGAGGTTCTAAAAAGAACAATGTTCGACTGCAAAATGTGCCAGTAAAAATAGCCTAAATAAATAGCTTAAAATAAATAATTTTAAGCCTAAAGTTTCACAACACAATTCATTTAAACCAAAAACTCGTAATACAAAACTAAAATGTCAAAACGAATGACAATGTCAGGAAATAAATAAATACATGTGGCAACTTGACATTTTTTAGAACAGAGCTACCACCTGAATACCCAGCGGGAAATTTAAATTCTAGTTAGTCAGCCCGGCGCCGAATATGTCTATACTTGGCAGCAATGAATTTAAAAATTGCGCCCTCGATTACGTGACTAAAAGATTAATTCCATATCGCTTATATATACATATCCCCACAATTCAAACATTAAATGTCGTTCCACCACTGGATTACAACCTAATACAACTTTTTCATAATTTCCTATTTATTTGACTTAATAAAAAATTGTCAGGTTTGTAATATGTTTTTATTTTTGTTACAGAATGCATTAGATCTCAGTTTACCCGCCAGCCCTGTCCTATTAAAAAGCCGGAGTACCAATTGGTTCCAACTTAGCGGACACCCGGACAGTTTAGCGCCGGCTGGACCAGGCACGGTGTGGAAAAAACGTTCCCCCAACTCCGACGACACCGAAAGAATCGTTTACGAGGAGTTATGCCAGGACCCCATACTTAAGGACATCGTACCTAAATATTACCGCGAAGTAGAATACCAAGGAGAGAATTTCATCGAGTTACAGGATCTTCTCCATGGTTTCCAGGTAGGTTTTGTTTATACTCGTATATAGTCTGTCCAACGAGCGGAGACATGACAGTGACAGTTATCTCTGTCATTTCAATTCCGGTATTCATCTTTTAGACGTTCCTGTGTCGTTTTTTAGATGTCGTCTGTCGAAATCTTCCCTAGGTCGTTGGACAGACTTTATTTATTCTTCCTACATTACAATTACATAATATTTATTATTTGAGATTGGGATGTCAGAAGTATTATTGTACCAAAATTTCCTCTCATTCTTTCTTTGCGTTAAAGCACTTCCAGCTCTTTGTAAAGTTCCCGCTGTAACTAATGTTGGCTTCTGGTTCCTCCAAAAAACCTTGCCCTAAAGTTTTAAAGCGTCGTTAATCCAGTGCCGGACAGTGGCACAGCAGGTAGCTATCGATGATGCAGGTTCCTCATCCCATCAACACACTGAAGGAAGCTATAGGATCTACCAACAAGGCCAAGCAGCAAGAGACGTGGCAACACCGTGAGGACTGCGCTACAGCTCGAAGTCTGTGCCCAGTGGTAGATAGCAAAAAGACAAAACAACTACTAAAGTACAAAAAAAAAACTAGTACGCATAATTGTAAGGTGTCATCACGGGAAACTGCTCCACAGGGTAATCCTCGTGAGATGGAAGATTTCCAACGACTACTACTGCAGAGAATGCGGAGAGAAAGAAGAAACCATAGAGCATCTGCTGTACTACTGTCCGCTGTCCGGCAGTGGAATAACGACGCTTTAAAACTTTAGGACAAGGTTTTTTGACGGGACTAGAGGAAGCAGCAGAAGCCAACATCAGCTACATCGGGAACTTTGCAAAGAGCTGCAAGTGCTTTAACGCAAAGAAAGAATGAGAGGAAGATTTAGTACAACAATGGCAGGGGTATCGCAATGGACCCAAGGCCTCCAAGTGAGGGATCAAACATGGTCCCAAACCCCAGCAACCTAACCTAACCTTGAGATGTCAGAAATTTTCTTAGCTCTTAGTTTACTCATAAAGGAGAAAACTACTAGCATACGTTCTTTCACCGGACAAACTAATATACACCTAAATTTAACGCTAATCTCTATTAAGACAATTTCTAAAATTTAAATTTTTCTTTGCAGGACCCTTATGTAGTTGACATTAAAATGGGAACCAGAACTTTCTTAGAATCCGAAGTACGTAAGACTGTAGCCAGACCTGATTTGTATCAAAAAATGGTAGCTATCGATCCTCAAGCCCCGACCGAAGAAGAGCATCAAAACAAAGCTGTAACCAAGCTGCGTTACATGCAGTTCAGAGAACTACAATCGTCCACCTGCAGCCAAGGCTTTCGATTAGAAGCGATGAAATGCCGAGGATCACCGCCAGTTACGGATTTGAAAAAAGTCAAATCCAGAGACGAAGTTCTGAACACGCTAGACATGTTTCTCGCGGGTAGAGAGGACGTAAGACAAAGACTGTTAGCTCGACTTTGCGAGATTAGAAATAAAATAGACCAGTCCGAATACTTCAAGACGAGAGAAGTAATTGGGAGTAGCTTGTTCATCATCTACGACGATTCGAAAGTGGGAGTTTGGCTCATCGATTTTGCGAAAACTAATAAGTTACCCGAAGGAAAGACTGTCAACCATCGCACGCCATGGGTACAAGGCAATTATGAGGAAGGATTATTATTTGGATTTGATCGGCTTATTTCGGTAGTATTAATATTTTTTATTATTCGGGAAACTCCAAATTATCACTAAAATTCATTTCTTAATGATGAAATTGAATGAATTATGATAGTGACATTTGTTATCGGTCATTTTAGTTCAAAATTCGCTATGATCTATCAAATATTATATACCGATCTGGTCATCGAAACTGCGTGATCTGGATTTTAACATATAAGACAGCGATGTAAACAGCTTAATGGAAAATTAAATGCAATAAAAATAGATAACAATTGGGTTGGTACATTTCTTCTATGGATTTCCGGATTTTTCATCAAAATTTCAAACCGCACAAGTAGGCGTTTACAAAAAATGTCGCATCTAGGCTTGAAACTTTATTTTTCACAATTAATAACTCATTTTACTACAGCTGTAATAGATTATATTTAGCTTAGATAGAGTATCTGCATTTCAGTAGTATACATGAAAGTTTTTAAAATAGTTTTTTTGCTACACACCTTTTCCTACACACGTAAAAATCGGCAACACTGTATGCCGCTTTTTACTATGTCTCTCTGTCTGTCAATCGGTCATTTATATTTATCTCTGTCGCATGCATTAAAATACAGACCAAGCAGATGAAGCGACCAGGGCTAGTATCTATCCGATAAAACAATATACATATCTCGTCATGCTAAATCTGTGGTCTGGATTTTAATGGGTATGATGATGATGGATATACCCTAATGGAAATTCAAATATGCTAAAGAGAGATAAAGATTGGGTAGATGCATTAAAAGATTTATGCCCACTTGTACCGTTTGTATAAACTTTGTTTAAAGGCTAAACAGTGATTAACTATAATAAAATATTATATAGTTAATTTAGCCTTTAAACAAAGTTTATACAAACGGTTCAAGTGGGCATTAATATTTAATACCGACCAAGAAAGTGTTTTGGATATTAATATAGCAAGGGTTTAGTACCTTTATCAACTGGTTTTGACATAAGACAACTCTTTTATCTTACTCTTTATATACTCAAAGTACAGACCACGGATTTAGATTGACCAGAACAGTATAACAATATGAGTCCAAGACTGTCAATTTAATTGAAAAGTAAAAGTTTTTTCTGGTATTTTTTGAATGTCTTATGGCAAACTAACAATTTTTTTTGCTAAACAACTAAATGAAAATGACCCAATAGCTTTATTTAAAAAAAAAGAAATATTTAATTAGAGGTTATTTTAATGACAATATTACTAGAGAAATTATTTTAAAAATATTCCCAAAGTATATATCTTTTTATTAATAGCTATAAATATTAACGTCAACGTACCAATTTTGCCTGAGCGTACATTAATATATTAGACAAGTTGTAAATAAATAGAAACACTAATTACACATCGTAATTACTTTCTACCTTGTTATTGATATTTTGTTACTTAAAATAGCTGAAAATGTGTAGCCGACGTAAGTTACCAAATAATAGTTATGCAAATTACTAATGTCCACACACATGTTCCTTTTTTAAGCTGATTATTCAGTATTAACCTCGCCTGTGTAACTAAGTACATGCAATAAGAACGCACGTCAGAAAAGTGCTAATTTCACTGAACTTCAATCCCATTTATACAGGACATATTTAGAATGCTGTAAGATTTGAACGGTTAAGTCTAATTATAGTTTTCTCTTGTTACAGATCATAGAAAACATCAAAACCAGGGACGGACATCATGATTCCTTCACGAAACCCATGCCAACGGTCAGCGTAAAATCCTGAGTTAGTGCGTGTGAACAAAGTCCTTGGTATGCGCTTCCTGTAACCCTGACATGTGAAAATGTGGGGGTTTGAGCTCACAAAACGGACATTAGTGGGATCGTTGCACAGTCGGGCAGCTCTTACTGAAATTTGTGATTGTAATTCATTTATTTATCGAATGTGTTCGTTGTTCGACCCGAGTTGGTCTCGCTATTTCTTAAAAGTATTACTAATTGGTATCATTTTGTATATAATTATGATTTGGAGGACTGGATCATTTTACTGCCCTTTATCTCTTCTCTCCCTAGATATAATCCAGACCCCAAAGACCCGTGTACTTACAGAATTGGACAAATTAACTACCGTTATTTTAATTCCCTTATTAAATTTCCTACAAAAATTAAATAATATAAAAAAACTGAAATGGTAGGAATTCAATATAGAAGATAAAAATGTTAACTTTTAATAGAGAAGAATCCAAATCAATTTTTTTTTGTTAATAGACTTATTGATTGCATCTAGTCAATGTTTCTTAATATTGTAGTTATTTATGTTAGAAAACTAAGTATAAAGTTACCAGTTTTATGGGAACTATTTATTGTAAATATTGTAAATTTGATTTTTATATTCATAAATTATGATTTGAGTTACTATATGTACTTATTTAAAATATATAATAAAACAAATACATTATCTAGTTTTGTTTTATATTTTTATCATAGACCTTCCAAATCTATACTAATATAATATAAAATCCTTAAGTGACCACAATCCTTAAGTTAAACCACTCAACGTAAGAAGCTCAATTTTGGCATACAGGTTGATTCTAGGGTGTAGAGGTTCGATAAGAAGGGATTTTTCGAAATTCCAGTTCTAAGAGGGTGAAACCACCCTTCAAATATTACAATATTTTTTATTTAAAAAACGGTCAAGTTTCCGAAAAAAGACTTAAACACGTATATTTTATTTTGTTTTTTTACATATTTTAAGATTTTTTAAAAATGTATACAGGGTGTTTCGAAAATCTGGTCATTGTATAATCACGATCCTGCTTAAAGCGCTTGACGTAAAAAGCTGATTTTTGGAAAACAGTAACTTTAGGGTGTAAAGGTTCGATAAGAAGGGATTTTTCGAAACTCGAATTCTAAGGGGGTGTAACTATCCCTCAAACATTAAAATATTTTTTATTTAAAAACCGGTGAGTTTTTCGGAAAAACTCTTAAACACGTATATTTTATTTTGTTGTTTTACATATTTTAAGATTTTTTATAATTTATACAGGGTGTTTCATAAAATATGACCATTGAGTAATCACGATTCTGCTTAAACTGCTTGACGTTTAAAGCTGATTTTTGGTAAACGGATTGACTGTGGGGTGTAGTGGTTCGATAAGGAGGGGTTTCTCGAATCTCAAATTCCAAGAGGGTGAAAACGCCTCTCAAATATTACAATATTTGTTATTTAAAAAACGGTTAGTCTTTCGGGAAAACCCTTGGACAAGCATAATTTATTTGTTTTTTCTTACATATTTTGAAATTTTTTAAAAAATCATACAGGGTGTTCCAAAAAGTTGGGTAGTTTCTTAACCACGATTCTGCTTAAACTGCTTGACGTAAAAAGCTTATTTTTGGCAAACGGATTTTTCGAAGGTCAAATTCCAACAAGATGAAACTACCCCTCAAATATTACCGAGTTATATAATAATGTCGCCATATTGTTTTTTCTCATGCTGACATAAATGTGAGAAAATTTTATCCAGTTTGTATGTTAATGGAAATTCTTGCTTTGCTTTATCATCACCATTACAAATGATTAATTCGACGCGAACAAAGTCGCTGGTACACGCTATTAGGTATAAAATAAAGCATAAAATCAGAAAATCGTATTTAATTAATAGACTTAATTTTATTATTTAACCGCTAATAAATATATACACATAAATAAGTTATATAAATATAAATAAATAAGTAAAAAATAAATAAGTTAATAAAATATCACACCTAGAGTATTTGCAGACTAGAAAATGTAAATATAAAAATCATAATTGCACATGAACCTATGCAAGAAAATGTTTTAGAATATAATATTAAATTACTTATTCAACAGTTATGGGTTTCACTATCAACAATTATTCGTTACAAGAAAGAATACAACTTTTAGCGCATTGGAAGTTAATAGTTAATGAGATAAATACATTGAAAAAAATATATCAACACCTTTTAAATTTTAACTCTAACTAGTTTTTGTTTATTTTTGTAAAACATATTCTTTTTGCAAATATAATTATTTCCTTTTTGAGTGAAGTATTGGACAATATTAATATACAGGGTTTTTAACAGAACTGGTTCATTAAACGTTTTTTTAGGATCTCTAGTTTAGATACAAATTTGAATGTTTCAAGTTAATGTTATTTCTAGATGTATTTGTTTAAATATTTTCCACTTTCCTCCATAAATTTGTAGATAGAGAAAACATGAATTAGATCCTAAAAATAAACCAGTTGGTTGAAAGCACCAGTATACACGCATTGTTAACAATGTTAAATATTTGTTAAAAATATTAATATCATACTAGTCTTATTATTACATTAATAAATTAGTAAAAGTTGTAAGTTAACTAAAATATTGCACAAACAAAACCTTCCACTAAACTTATTTGTACTAAAATTTTGGAACGTCTGTATTGAAACTACACAATTAGTACTTGCTTATAAATAATAATCTATCTTGATTAGTATCTGACTAATAGAACTAAAGTTTCAAGGAGACTTTGAAGATCGTATCGGAGAGGTGCTGACAGATCGGCTAACAGATCTGCTCAATGATTTACTTCGAGAACGAGTAGTAGACCTGTGTCTTACAAAGTAAGGACTTCTGCTGCTACTGCAGCTACTTTCAGACGAGCTGGGCGAAACTCTTGTATAAGGTATTGGTCTTTTTCTAGCACTATGTTAGTAAAACAATGAAATGATGTTAGTACGAAAGTTAGTCACGTTAATGGGAGAGCACAACGACAATAAGAAAAAGCATACTTCATGCAACTTACCTTGATAAAACTGAATGTGAACAAAAAAAAACTGCAAAAATAATTCAAACAAAAATAAATATGTAACAAAAAATTTATTGTACATAACTGAATACACTAAACTAGTGAATACATTAAATAGAAACCATAATTTAAAAAGGCTTAAATATAGTCAGGCCTAATAAGTAACAGAATCTCCTACTTGTGTCTGAAATTAAAAAAAAGCAAAGTAAAAAATGATACCTACATATGTGTGCTTTTCTAAATTTATAAAATATATCAGAATATAGCTGACTGAGTGTATTTATGATTTAAATAAATAAGTTTAAATATCCCCTTTCTAAGTTATTGACTGACAGATTGATTGAACATATTATTTAACATTATGATTCATATCGCCTAAATTAAAACAGGGCGGAGTGGGCGAACTAATATTAATATTTTTGAAGCTTTTAAGGAATTAATTTCCATATAAAAAGGTTGATTCTCACTATACCTTCCGTTTCCATTCCATATTCGTTCCGTATTTTTATTGTATTGACTGGAAGTTTACGTATAGCGTAAACTTCCGTTCCGTATCAGTTCCAAACTTTTTATTGTACAATTTATATCATTACGAATCTTTTATTTTAAAAATTTGTATCTTTTGAAAAAGGTAATAGATTTAATTAAGAGGTGAAAGAATAAATAAATATCAGCAAAATTTTAACAGAACTGGTACTAAGAACTTGACAACGCTGAGCTGTTTCCGATACGCTTCAGTCCGACCGCCAAAAAAATGTATGGAAGGAAAGGATATGGAACGGAGGGGAAACCGAACGGATATTGTGCATTGTCCTATTCATTTACATGATATAATATTTTATGTAAACAGAAGGGAAACGGAAGGGAGCTGATATGAAAGGTATAGTGAGAATCAACCTTAAGGTTTCAAATGGATTTAAAATTCAATTTTATTATTGGAGAAACCTTAAAAAAATTTGGAAGTTGCTCATCTGATATGATATATTTCACAAATATACAGTGTGCGCCAAAAACTTTGCAATAAATTCAAAAAAACTATGTTTATCCAACGAGTCCGAAAATACAATTTACTGCGAATTAAAATGACAGGCAACTGTCACTGTCATATTTGGTTATCGGAACAAAGTTTATGAGGGAATCAACTCAATAGGTACCAAAAAGAAATCATATTGGCATTTGTCATGTGACCACTATCACGGCTGAAGTTTATAGAGCGCCCTTTAAACAAATACGTTATAACAAATAACGTATCTGTTAAATCGTATATTATTCTAGCTTTACAGTCTTACAATGTTTTTTTTTTATTTTTATTAAAAAACGATATTTCACCCTGCCGGATAGTCTTGGCAGCTGTGGACATTAAACCAAAATATTAAATCTATATCTCTGACTACCTGGCTACTACTAACCAACAATTTGTTTTGTGTGGTCTGTTTTGTTTAAATGTTTTGTTTATTATTCATTATTTATAGTGATTTACAGTAATTTTAATTATACGAATATTCTCGTTGATTATGGGTTTGAAATGAATATGGCAGTGTCATCCAATGAAAATACGAGTAACTAACTCTAAATTCTAATTATGAGGTGGCAAATGAGTTAGATACTTTATCTAGACCGTTATTCAGAAGCTACAAATCTATCGATTAAAATAAGCATGAAAATGTTATATTTTCTTAGCCGCGTATGGCACAGATCGTTAACCAGTGTTGCCACAAGCTTATTTTTCATCAGGATAGATTATCATGAGATAGCGGGGATAAATTGTTTTTTTAGAGGGGTAGACTACCCCGAATGGCGTGGCGGTGACAACACTGCCGTTACCACTTTTCCTCTCGCTAGCTCGTGCGTCACGGGCGTTTAGTGTCAAAACGATTATTCTGGTTACTGGGAATGGGTATGCTGAACTGATCCAACAAAATCTTTTTGGATAACACATGAACATTTTTTCGAATTTATTGAATTTTTTTGGGCGGAACACTATACTACACTTAAAAAAATTGCATCGTCCAGTTTATCTTTCTCATAATTTTCTATTTTTTTTCATAAATTTACATCTATACCTTTTCTCTAAATTCATAGATGATACGATTTTTCTAATAGATATGTATTATATGTATTTTGTTATTTCTATAAACACTATTTCTACAGTTGAACCTACCTGGTGATTCTACGTCTTGACAAGAAGCTTGGAGATCCTCGACGGCGTGGTATAGACAATGAACGTGATCTTCTCGATGAACAACTGGAACTATAAGAACTATCTGACGAACTAGACTGACTGTTGCTGCGAGACCTAGACCTCGAACTGTCCGAATTGCTGTGGCTCAATGATCTAGATCTACTCCTTGATTTGCTGTGCTTGGAACTAAAATAAGTATGTTTCGTAAGAAAAATATAAAACTCAAAAATAATTTCATTACCTATGACTTGAATGAGAAGAGCTTCTACTTCTAGATTTGCTTTTTCTATCTTTAGACCGACTCTTGGATCTTGATCTACTATTGCTGCGTTTCTTTATATCAAAGGAATCTTTATTAATATCTGGTGATTTGGAGACATCTTTCTTCAACGGCAGTATTTTAATATCGAACAGATCGGGATGAATAACATCTTTTGCCACTAAAGTTTTGATGGGACTTACAACCGATTCCTTTCTTTCTCGTTTCTTTTCTAACGCCTCCCTAGCTTTTGCAGCCAATCCGCTCTTTAACAATTTCAATGTTCTCAATTCCTTTTCGTCAAATTCAATTTCCTCTTTGTCACTTTTCTCCGATTCTTCTGATTCGCTAGATGAAGGTCTCAATTTTACAACGGGTAACGGTTTTTTCACCTTGGGCGACTTCGTACGAGACTTCTCAGATTTCGTTTTTGATCTTGGTGGCTCCAAAGGGCTCTGTGATCTTGAGTTTCTCTTTGGAGGAGATCGGGTTATTGGTCTATCAACTGGAGAGGACGATTTACGTCTTTTGTGTCTGTTGTTTGTAGGACTTCCAGATCTAGATCTCTTTCTGGGAGAATGCTTATGAGGATGCCTTTCAGGTGGTGTGAGTGACCGATTCGATGAATATCCAACCGTTTTTAAACCTTTTTCTTCACTCCGATTGTAATCATTCTTTGAATAGCTATATCCATGTTTCTTATCAAGACTGACACTTCTTTCTCTACTTCTACGTTCCTTTCCTTCATTTTTACTATCAACTGTTTTATTTCTGCCATTAATTCGATCTGAAGAATTCTTACTCCTATCTTCATTTCTATTTTTCTCTATATTTTTTCCGTTTTTATCTCTCTTTGTATCACTATTGTAACTACTGCGCCTTTCTAAACCCGGGGATTTAGACCTACTGTTACTATTTCTTTTATAGTTTGTATATTTATCACTTCCATACTTTTCATTTTTTGAATAATCTCTTTCGGTCGATCGATACCTTGGTGATCTTGATCTACTTTTCGATCGTCTGTCCTTATTTCCATCCATGTGCATTTTTTCATTATTTACAGAACTTTTATTTCTATGTACTGGAGACGATCTTTTGTTCTTTTCTTTGTACTTAGAGATAGATCTTGATCGGTCCCTTCGTTTAGGAGAAAATGACGCGTTCCTAGTTCGATGTGGCGATACTTTCCTATCTTCAGATTTTCTACTATTTCTGCCATTTCTATCACGCCTGCGAGAACTTTCTTTATATTTGTCAGATTCTTCTTCTGACGCGCCTCTTCTAGAATACGATTTTTTCGAATTTTCTACAGATACGGATCTTTCCCTCTTTAAAACGGGCGATTCTGACTTCCGAGACCTGTGAGAATGTTTTATAGGAGATTTACTTCTAGATTTTTTACGATCAGGGGTTCGTTTGCGAACTTCTACTGAAGTTGACCTTCTGCCGTGTTTATATTTATTCTTGTCATTTCTATGGTTCTCGTTATCATTTTTTTCATTGCGCCCACCAGAATGCTTTCTAGGAGTGCGGCTTCTATCTTTCCTTCTAGGCGGATTGTCCTTGGATCGATCCCTTGAATAATTGCGCCGCTCTTTTGAAACTGATCTTGAATCCCTTCTAGATTTTCTTGAAGAGTTTTTGTCTCGTTTGTCTTTTTCTTTTCTGTCTCGAGAATCCTTGTCTTTTTTATCAGATTTCTTTTTCCTTGTATCTGGAGAACTGTAACATGTAATATAAAAAATATAAATACACATTTTCCTAGTTATTTTTTATTTAACATACCTCCTATCAGAGCTTTCCGATGAGCTTCGCTTCTTCTTTTTAGATCGTTTTTTCTGAGAATAAAAAAACGTATTAAAAATTAGTTAACGCAGTTTGAACAAATACACACAGTGCCCTATATTATAATATATGTATATCTACACTTCTTCATGTTAATGTAAATGTAATAAGTTTGTGAATTTATATCAATCTAAAAACAAGCCAAAAAATAAAACTTGCAACACTATAACCAAATGATCCAAAAATGAAACTTATCATTACTTACTACTTACATACAAACAAACAAAATACAATACAATACTTGAAAATAATTATTATACTTTTTTTTTAATTTCCTGCATAGGCAGTGTACTGCCTAATAAATGTACAACTAATATGCAAGTTGTACATTTTGTATATCAATAAAGTAGTTAAAAAAATGAAATCAATTTATAACCACCATTTCAGAATTTAGTGTTTAAAAAAACATACAGGGTGCCTTCCGAAAAAGCTTCATGTCTGAGGTTTGAGATTTTCGTACTCCAATCTTCTTTTTATAAAATATGCGAGCAACAGCTACGCACATTTTAAAAGTATTTTTGTCAATATACACGGAGATTCAAACATATTTTCAATCTAAAGTTGTATATTTTTAAATGCTTTTATTTTTTAGCTTAGTATATTTGTCATTAAAGTACCAGTTTGAAGAAGAACTACCACTGTATAATAGTATATTCTTCAAAACCCAGCCAACTAAAATTTGTAATGTTGTTACAAATACGGGTGAATGAAAACTAAAAATATTTTTCTCCATTATTTCAAATGGAACACCCCGAATTTTGTATCAAAAATGAACGGAGTTTTGTTTAATGTTATTGGTTTGTTAAATACTTCCTATACTATATTATATTATTACATATGTATATTTTTGAGATAAAAAAACGAGATTTGGTATGTTAGTATATGACATAAATTAGGATTGACGTATTTAATTGTTTTTGGTCACTTGGAATACAATTTTGTTCTTGTGATATACAGGGTGTCCCAATGTTCCGTGGACATAGAACTACTACGTATTTTTGGAATCAGAATAAGTTCGTTGGACACAATTTACCTCTACCGGGTGCGTCTCAAAAGTGGCTCACCCCTATAACTTTTTTATTTTTTTTTTAAATACCAAAACGAGATTTAGTATGTTAGTATATGGCATAAATTAAGATTGATTGACGTACTCAATTGTTTTTGGTCACTTCCTGTTTCACCGGAAATGACTACAACTTTTGATTTTAAATGACACTATCGGTATTTTTTTAGTTTATTCGATAGAAAATGACATTCTGAATAGAATATGTCAACTTTTGGGATTCTAGCTTAATAAAAAATCGTATTTTAAAATTCAATCTATAGTGCTATGGCTATGTTAAAAATACCAATTCTTAATCAAGGAGCTTTGGAAAAATAGATTCGATCGTCTAATGTTTTTAGTGTCTTGTCCTGGTCAGTTTGGTTTGGTTTGATTTGGTGATGAAAATACTCAAATGAATTATGAAAATGCTCAAATCGTATTTTTAATCATATCTTAAATTTTTCAAATGGAACGAGGATGTATCAGCATATTTGGAAAAAAAACATTTTTTACGAATAACTTGATACCACACACTTACTTGGTATTTCGAGTCAAATTTTCTTTACAAACCGCAAATTATAATTTCAAATAGACCATATGCAAAAATGTCAAAAGTTGACATAGTTGTCGAATAAAGTAAAAAAATACTGAGAGTGCCATTTAAAAATCAAAAGTTGTAGTAATTTCCCGTGAAACAGGAAATGACCGAAAAAAATTGAATACGTCAATCAATCCTAATTTATGTCATATACTAACATACCAAATCTCTTGAGACGGACCCGGTATATAAATAATTATTTGTGACGTTTAAAAAAAATAGCATGTTCTATTCGGAGTAAAAATAGCTTTCGTGTAATGTCAAACGTACACAAAAAATAATATCATACTCGCCACAAAATGTATCATTTTTACTTCTAATAAAACAATATTTATAAGTAATTTGGTATTTAATATTTCTTAGAGAGTTATTTATAAATGTGCAAACTATATAGTCCAAATTATGATATTTTTGGAACGACATTATGATATTTTTGCAATGACTTCTTTTAGTTTGAATCACCTGTACATTGTACATTGACAAAAATATTTGTAAAATGTGCACTAATTACTTGCTATTGCATAATCTATATGTATATTAACATAACCTCAACCAGAAATCTAATATAAAGGTATTTTACAACGAAGACACCCCGTGTTAGACTCGATTTAAAAGTACAAAATATTGAAATGGCACTACCAATTTCTTATAAACATATTAATATTTGCTGCATGCACTTGAAACGTCCCACACGGACCAGTACTTACTATCGACGTAAGCCAATCAGGCTATCCTATATTGATGCGCAAAGTTTAAAAAAACAATGTTTACTTATTTTAACAAAAAAATGCCGGCATGCAATTAGCGTACAATAAATTGTTTATATAAAACAAATACACGCCAAAAAAAACTAAAAAAAAACAGGCTTCTTATCGGACAACTAATTAAGATGTGACGTGGAGACTATATAGGACTATATTATTATTAGCAAAAAGTATATTAAAATTATATATATCAATCACTGACTATGACAATAATGATAAAAATATTTTACATTCAATAAATATAACAATCTTCCTAAAGTTCTTATACAGGGTGAGTCGTTACACTTATACATAAGTGAAAATATTTTCAGGGCTGGTAGATCTCGATAAAAGAAACATATTTTCTCTTTACCGTTTTTCAAATAAATCCAAAATAACATTTTATTTTGAAAATTTCCAAAAAAAAATATTTTTTGCTTAAATTTTGAGAAGCAGTAGATCTTTTCTGGGTTTTCCTTCTTGTAAAATTAATCTATTACCTATGTTGCCATATTATCAAGAAATTATGTTTTTTAACTAAAAACTAAAAATAAACCCAAAATTTTAGTCAAAAAATTCCAAATCTTCAATTTTTTGCGAAAAAAACCTCATAATCGTGTTTCTGGGGTCGAAATTCGAAATATACTGCCCCTAAAAATATTTGCACTTATTTAACACTCACCCTGTATAATAGAGGATTTTAAACAGGAGATTGTTAGAGTTCGATAGAATGGAGGAAGCTTGGAGAGCATAATACCGGGCATAATACTGACATTCGGCGAAGTCGGCAAAAGTTAAAGTTAGATGTATTGCGAGCATTAAAAAATAAATAAAAAAGCGAGTCAAACACTATTTTTTATATTTAAGCATTAACACATTCGATGAGAGAGCTTTTTCGACAGATGAAATTAATACATTACATACGACAAAGCTATTTCAACAGATAAAATCCAAAAAATGACAGAAAATAAATCTACATTTAAATTAAAATGTCAGTGACAAGAATTTTTACTGTCATCTATCATTGAACGGTCTATAAACGGAAGAACATATTTTATTTATAATTGTTTAAATTACAGCTAGAAATCTTTAGAAACGGGCTTCAAAAATAGTTATTTGTGCTACGTGCAATCGTACCCAGATTAAAAAAACATGAAAACGAATAAAACAAATTTTCATTAGTATGTAATTATATGATGAACATAGTAAACACCACGAATGTTTGGGAGTGATTCATCGCTTAATGAAGTTAGAAAAGCATCTGACTGCGCTCCTCCTACTTTTTCTAAAATGTTAGCGTGATTGACAAAGACGATACTATATCGCGTTTCTTTGACTGATTCGTTTTTGTGCGTCAGTCCATTGGTGTGCTTGCAGTGCGACCAGTGGGGCATTCCAGTTTATATTTATAACCAAATATATGTTCTGACAAGACTTTAACAGTTTGCTGGAATGCTACATATTATTGATTATTTTATTTTTGTGTTTTAGTATAAATTTGGATATTTTTAAACTGTTTTTGTAATATTTTTGTAATATTCATCAATAATAATAAATTTAAAATTTCATGAACAAAAACATAAACAACAGATTATATATTGATTATTATATGACTTGAAACACCACGGCACTGGAATTAAGTTTTATGTGACCTTGAACAGATTAGTTCACATGGTAGCGACCGATGAATCACTCCCAAACATTCGTGGCGTTTACTATAGTACTAATCAGTTAAGAGTACTAAACCATTCAGTTAAGAGATTCATGTAAACTTTAATTATATTTTCATTAAGTTTACTTAAGTTGTGTCAGTAGGTTTCGTATATTTTTGTTATTAATAACTAACAATGTGTTGTAGTACTCATTTACTTTTATTAGAAACACATTTTATACTCAATTATAATTATTATTAACAACTAATGACTCAATAAAATCAGTAAATTTAACAGTTAATTAAAAAAATTGGCGCCGGGAGGCACGTATAGCCGCCCATACTTGATATTTTTTTTATCTCAAAAACTGCGACTTGACTGATTTTAATGTTATTACAAATTTTGTTGCAAATATTATTCCTACTCTTAAATTGAAAACCGCGTTTCGCTAGCTACTATAATTTTGGAGTTTTTTTTTCAATTTTTAACCCCCTCCCATACTCCCTTACCAACCCTACACCCCCACCAAAAACTAATGGCCAGATTTTCGGGTGGAAATTCACAGTATTTTTGTGCCAAATTTGGTTAAAAACGGTTTAGCGGTTTTTGAGTTCTCTGTCAGACGGACAGACGGATAGACGGACAAATAGACAGACACCATGGAAATATTTTGTATTTAAGTAATTTATGACCCAAATAACTCATTTTGAGTGAAATTAAAAAAAAACTTTTTTTGCCGATCTTAATAGCCTACCATACCTGTTGGTACTGTCAAGGTGTATGTAGCGCTAAAATGTATTATTGGTTGCCTACACAACCGCAACGTGTCAAGAAAAATGGCGCATCCGCCAGAGAGTAAAATACATTTTTAGGCGCCATCTCTTAATCAAGTCGACAAGTAAGCGAATCAGACAATGGAATTGTCCAGTATGAAGCAGAACGCTCTCCGATAATTGTAGAAGGTTCGAGAAACAATCAGTAGGGGTATATAAAGGCCCGTTCTTGGCAGTTAGACCAGTTTGAAGTTTGAATATACCGCGTTTGGAAATTGTGAATCGGACAATTTGGTGAAGAAATTTTATAGTTAGTTATTGTGTGTATAAAGTGAGATAATAAATTCGTTAAGTATTTTGTCGTGAGTTTAAATTAGTGGATCCACGGAATCCGTAACAGTACGGTCGACTAAAAATCGGAACGTCCCTGCTAATCCGAAATTCAAATCGGCCATATTGAAATCCCTTCGCGGTACCGCCTATATTTATTATATAATACTACTTCTTACTTTTTATTCAAAGACTTTAAATTATATTTACATATAGAGCATACTTCAAACAGGATATATATTTGAGATTTTGCATACATTACAAAATTTAACAAAATCATTCATTTCAGTAACAATATTACAAATTCAATACAAAAGCAATATACAAATAAGATTTATTAGAATAAAGACTGAGCAAGCTGTTAAAATACCATCTAGTTGATAAAAAACAAAAATAGTGTAAAAAATGTTTACTTCCATCATACCTCTTTCTTTTTATTCTTCTTCTTTTTTCTATCGTCGTCGTCAGAACCACTGTCAGAGCTGGAATCCGATTCGTCAGAAGACTCCTCTCGGCGTTTCTTCTTTTTCTTCTTGTCTTTAGACTTCGCGGATCTAAGAGAAAATAAAAATAAAGATTATAATAAAGTAAAACTAATAAAGTAGGTGTTTAACACAACATAAAAGGTTTTCAGTTGTTTTAGTTTACACATTTCAGTTTTAAAAATACACTTGAGTGAGATACGCTGCTTACTTTTAATATTCTGACTATTGCAAATTTAAACACATAATATAATTAATGATTGTTTGAGAATATTAAGTAATTTTTTGAAATAATAATCATTACCCCGAGTATATCATTCAATCGAAAAAAAAAGCGACGACAAAGAGCTTGGAAATGAAAATCGCTGTCCATTTTTTATCCATAAATTAGTCGTGTATGGGAAATGCCATCAATTTCCATTCTCAAGCCGTTTTATTTGGATCATACGGTATATTCATCCCATCAAAATTCTTAGTCGTCTACTCTTTACTATACATCTTTTGGTATTCTAATATGCCTTTAAAAACCATATATCAGCATACTTATCAATATACATATCACATTCCAGAAAAGACAAGTTGAAACCCATAATTAACTCTAGAAGACTAGTGTATTTAAGTTTCAACATGGAACATTTTATTAAATCAAAAATGCAAAAACTACATAACGCATAATACCTTAAACAAAACCCTACCCACCATTGTTGTTTTTATGATATGGTGTGGTTTGCAGTTTGTAGTTCTATGTTCAGTTGC
This sequence comes from Sitophilus oryzae, assembly GCF_002938485.1. Classification (NCBI taxonomy): domain Eukaryota; kingdom Metazoa; phylum Arthropoda; class Insecta; order Coleoptera; family Curculionidae; genus Sitophilus; species Sitophilus oryzae. Next base: position 3,566,895 of record NW_022146168.1, read on the forward strand.
ATTTATTTTAATTTTACTTGTGTTATATTTGTTTTTAGAGATATTGGTGAAAATGCCTTCGATTACACGCATTATGGTACGTATACATTGGCGCGCTGATTGCGCGTCGATTCGCCTCTATTGGTACTTGGGACGTGTTTTCAAGTCTCGCGCGCTCTGTGCGCCAACAGCTAGCCGCGAACCATCTCCAGTCGGTTTTTCGACGCTCCGCTTTCTATGTTCGTTGTTCAATTGGGACGGCCGGTAAAAACACCGCGCCCATTCTACGCGCATTTATCAGTGACTATGTGTATTTTCTGTGAATAAATTCACTTTCTTGTGTTTTTCTTTGAATATTGTTTATTAATGAATAAAAATTGCGTAGTTCTTTTCGTACGATAGAGACATGATTAACGACTAAAATAATGTTCGCGGGATTTCTATGGATTGCGGGATGTTCGCGGCGCCGCACAGTGATGCAGAAGTTCCCAAAAGCGGCAGAAAATCAAAATATCAAAAGTATTTTTTCTTAATTATAATTTCACTCGTATAGTTCCTAATAGACCATATTTTCAGAATCGTGAAGATTTTTGAATGAAAACGGGCCCATTATTAATCCCTGATAAGAAATGTTCGAGCTTATAAAATTATTAGCTGAAGCTAAAATATTTTGATTAAATTTTAATTAAATAAAATTAGTGCGTTTAACGTTGGTGATAAATTAGTTAAAAACTGATGGTACTCTGAGAAAGTACAATGTTTTCAACTGTTTTTCGTCATGGTAATTCTAGCTTTAACTTCCCTGTGGTACCATAAAAAAATCAATAAAGACCTTGATGTAATTAAGAACTGCTTAATCTAAAATCACATTTTATGTAAGCTAATACAAAATGCTCCAAATTGCTCCTAAAAAATATGATGTAGGTTATAATTATTAGCCTTTTTTCTTCATAACTACGAAGTTTCATGACCAACATTAGCCCACAAATACCCTTTAAATTGCCTAACTCTCCCGAAAACCATGGTTTAGTTTCCCAAAATAAATTACGTATGACAGTAATATTGCTGGGTGTTTCTTATGTGCTGTAAAATATTGTTGTTGGTTATTTTTAATTAGTTTTAGAAAGAAAACTGTAATATATTTTCTCTTATTCAATTTAATTTTCGATATACAAAGTATTCAAATTTAAAAATACTTTTTATTGTGTAATTTTAACTAGCTTTTCCCTGTTAAGCCTAAGTTTTTATTCGTTTTGTGCTTATATGACATTAAATTTAATATTATTAGAAATCTCATTAATTTTGAATAATTATTGTTAATATAAACTAAAAAGACGTGTCAATGTGTCTATCATGCGTCAATATTCATTCAACAACTTTTATCAAGAATGTCAAGCACCTTCTAGATACTAATTTTCTCGGATATAGTAAGAGATCACCAAGACTTCTCCTGTCAAGTAAAATAGAACAGCATCCTGAGGTTCCAAAACTTATTATAGATTAAATTATTATATTTTTTTATCCATTTGCTAAATCCATCTTAAATATATTATCCATCTTATCTAGAAGCTTTAGGATAATTTTTAGTTTCTTTTTCTTGTGTATTAAATTCTTGTAACTAAGTTCTAATTATCATCTAAGTATAATATTTTTACCACAGGTAATTACAGATATTTCTAAATTATAGAACATTTAAAAATATAACTAAAATTAAATGGTTGTAAATGAACAACTGCTTACATCTAATGCGAAAGGAGCGCTCAGTCTTTTAGATGTTTTGGTGTTACCCTTAATCAAGGGTGTTACTTTCATTAATATCAACTACATAAAATATACAGATGTATTTACTTTCTTTTTTTTTCTCATGGAAATGAATGTCAATATCTTGAATTTAGTAATACTTATTGGTAACTAGTTCTGAAAAAAGGATTAATTATAGTAAGAACGAAATGCTAATTCTATTGTAGGGGGCTGAAAATAAAACCCTGTATATTTATTAATGTGTTTACACAAACTTTTTTTGATTTTTTAAACTTTACAAAGAATAGAGTATTAAATTAATATGCTATTGAAGACAAAATAATATAATTAATTTTTTTACAACCCATTTTTTATTTTTTACAGCCAATTTAAGTACACACTGTATACATAATTCAATTTTCTGAACTCCAAACATCACTTATACACTTAGAAAACCACATTTAACAAAAATAATTTTAAAAAATTTAGCAGTAAGTTGAGAAATTATTTTTTGCCACTTTTCGCGTTCTCGACATCACTGTGCGCCGCACAGCGCTCCAATGTATATGTACGTACATTAGACGACATAATTAGTACGCATACGCAATAGTTACTTAATCTGATCGTTTCTATGACATTCATTTCTTCCCTCTTTCTTCGTGAGAATAGCCAGTCAAAAAAAAACATAAAATACAATTTACGTGTGCATTAAAATGACAGACATTATTGTCATGGTCTATATGAAAATCAATTTCAGTGACAATGATATAACGTCTAGTGTGAAAACACTGCTCTAATTTTTACAATTAAACGTAACAGCAAATAAATTATACTAAGTGAATTCATCTCATTATATAATGCAACTGGTAATCCCTTTCATTTGAAATTAAAAATAATTTCGAAAATTGACACCTATCGGGAACATCTATAGCACAAATACTTAACTGATAATAATAACTGCTAACTAGAGCATAACACAATAATAAAAATAAAAAATGTAAAGAGTATATAAGAGTAATATATATATTACTACACATAGTTTCTTTGTCAGCATGGCTACACTAAAAATGGTACACACTCAGTATGGCTACACTAAAAACTACATAATATCGTTCATTGAAGAAATAAGATGTACAACCTTATGGGCGATTTTGTGGCATAAAACCTGTCCGAGATGTAGCTGTTGCTACCGTCAGCCTGTCCGAGAATTCCGAGATTTAGTTTAGCTCTGCGCCGCTCCGCGCTGATAGTCGTTTAGAGCGCAGGGGATAAAGAATACTGTACCGTAGTTCCGCTTTAAGTCGACAGAGTGGGTGGTTGCTGGAGACAGTGTTGCTGATTAATCTAGTGATTAGTCCGTAGATTTAGGGATTTTGGGTACAAAACGTTAATAATACATATTTTCTATCATTAAACAATTATTTAATATAATATTATATGATTAAACAAAGAACGTCGTCAGAGTTGGCTTGGAAATCAAGAGCGCTGTTATTTCATATGTAAAATATTATGGTAAATGTCAATAATCCTCATTTCCAAGCCAACTAAACGACTTTTTTCGATCATACGACATATTAAGTACCTATAAAAGAATTTTTATTTTTGTTGCTTATTCTATGTTTAACACGAATGAATTTTCAATACATAAAAGCAGATTTTTCATCCAAAGATATTTTAACACTGTCGCTTTTATTCAACACTGTCGCTTTCAGATCCACACCGTCTTCGATATGCCTTTGCTGACCGAATTAGAGAAAATAAGTGTTTTATGCGTTGACCACAGAATGATTGTCGTCTCCACCGTGCAGCACTTGAGACGTAAGAGGAAATAAAATCAGCCTTGTCAGGAATTCGCCCATTAGATTGCGTATCTTCCCAATTCTTTCAATCAACGCTAATATGATTTTGTATGTGGCATACTGGCTGTATGTATATAAAGCTAAGTTTAGCTTTGCCCAGTCCCAGTATATTATTTTTTATTAACTCTAAACCATAAAAAATACTAAAGATTTATTATTTACTCAAAACTACACAAGCACATTCAATACCATCAAAATCAATACTAGTTAGATTTATCATTTAAAATTTGGTGACAGTATTACCTAAAAAAAGTAACAATACTAAATTTAATCAATACAATTTACCTATACCGTAATATTTAATGATATTGTAATATTCTTTTACAATAATAATTATTTAATTTATCAATATTTTATTCTTTAGAATTAAAGAATTAGTAGAAATAAGACTATTAAAAACTCACTTTCTTGTAATTTCATTCCTACGATTAATTTAATTATGTTGCAATAAAGATATAAAAAATAACCTGAAATGTAGTAACTAAAACACACTCTATGTTCAAAGATATACATTTAAATAGAATGTACGTAAATAGTTTGTAATAAATTAAATTTCAAACTAATAAAATAAAATATACAGAAAGTTATCAAACGTCGTAATTAATAGACTCCAATACCCCACTTAATTCAGTTTACAAGATGTATATAGTTCAAAGAAAAAAATATATTTAGACGTATTATGAACAATTTTTACTTTGCATACAGTTTGATAAAAAATACCATATCAGAATTTCTATATGAGCTTTCTCTTTAATATTTTTTTACAAAATATGTAGGGAATGATTTTCACATTGATTTTTATCACACTTTAAAAATATTTTTTATAGATATGTAAATTTTGTGCTGCATGGAAATGTTCAAAAATTTTCATTTCAAAAATATCATACTGAGTGGTTTGGGATAGTACCTAATTTTAAGACTAAATTTTCTACAAATTTAAAACTCGCCCAAAATTATAAAATAGACAGACAATATTGACAATAAACAAAATATAAGTAAGATAATTCCTACGATACGCTGTAAGCTTTAGTAAAAGAAATAATTAGTGAGTATTGTAGTCGCTTTAAAACCATAGCTCAGAAACATATTTTTATAACAATTTATATACCAAAAATCCTAATGTCATATTACGTACCAACAATACAAATGCATATCTTTAAACAACAATAATATCAATTTGATTTTTAGCGATAGCTCTGAAACGTTTTGGTGAACGCACCTTTTTATCCGCAAAGTAGGACAGGCTAAACATCATAAAAGGACAAACGAAAGTATAAATCGGACGAAAGAGTATAAAATCGGACCATACAATAATTACCTGATTACAGCCATCTTAAAGACGTACGGCAAAAAAAATACACCACCAATGAATTAGTATATGAAAATATTATTGAATAAAAGTGAAAATAATGGAAAAAGTCATTAAACGAAAATATAACATCAAATATCTATAAAATTATATAGACTATAAGTTTCAATTAAGTTGTACTTTTTTAAATGTAAATAAAAGTATATAGAGAGAACATGATGAAAAAATGTCTGCAAAAGTCAAACGCCTATTGTCATTACTTACTTGTCCTTTTTCCTACTCCTCTTCTTCTTTTTCTTTTTTGATTCCTCACTTGAAGGACTAAGGTCGCATTGTAACAAGAAAAACGAGGTCATTATCAAATAACACAACCACCCTGCTAATATAATTTGTGCCAATTAATACTCACTAGCAATTATATTGTAAAATATATTAGCATTTTCTATATTATGTGTGAAGAAGTTAGTAAAATAAATTGTATTTCTTAACTTTGTCAGTGATTCAATGAAAAGTATGCCCCGTCTATTAACTACAAATATAGTACGTAAGTAAGCAAAAGTCCATACAAAATTTAAAATAAAAAACTTGTAACTCTTGTAGCTCTTAGATACAGAAAAGAAGATACACAGAATATTTAATTTTCAAGTACTAGATACGAATTTCAGTAGTATGTTTTATAGAATCATCTAAATGATTATACTATAGTCTGTGAAACGAATAACTTTGAATTTGACAGTTTCCGCGGGCTTTTCTAGTGTTAATTTTATTAGGTTAGCAACTTGTGGGCATGCTGAGGCAATGCCGTCTCTAATAGAACAGCCTCGGAGCGAGATTTATGACGTCACGCTAGTTAGATACTACGGATTAATAAATATGTGTTAGAATACATGGAAAACATAATTATTCCTCGTATTTTTGGTTTGTATTTTAAAAATTATATAATTTACATGAAATATACATAATATACAGTTAATAAATACAATATATATTCCTATTTATAGTAATAAATACTTTGGCAAATAAACAATGAACCATACAAATGCAGCAAATGTTTTACAATATACAAATAATGAATAGGTACATAAGATAATGGGTAAAATGTAAAATATATTTTAAAATTTGGGGTTTGAAAATCGATCTAATTTAACAAAAAACATTCAATATCTATTAATAGTGATGTATTATTATTTGCATTCACAAAATTTATATGTATATTTTGCAAGTATCAATGTTCAAAAAATTATATTTGCAAATAATACAATATCATAGAAAAAAGGCGTTAGCGATGGAAAGATCGCTGTCATTTTATATGTAAAATTTTCTTGGGATTTAGGTTCGGGAAAAACGCTGATTTCATTTGATTTTTCATTATTTTTTTTGGTTAAAAAAACATTTTAGTATAACCAAAAATGCGAGGAATAATTATGTTTTCCATGTATTCTATTAACATATTTATTAATCCGTAGTATTGATAACTACTGATAAACTGTCATAAATCTCGCTCCGAGGCTGTTCTATTAGAGACGGCATTGGTCTGATATTTAGAAATGTCAAAAGCTGATGACACTTTACTTTTGACAATTGTGACATTTCGTGTTGATTTTTGCAAGAAGAGGAAGAACTGTCACTTGTTTTATTATTTTCCTTTTCTATCTCACGAAAGTAAAAAGAGTTACCTAGCTGATTCGTTCAGGCACTCAATTTAAAGAATATCAGTAACTTTTTTGACTTTGATTTTATATTTGCCATGTTGTCATTCATTTTATAGAAGTTATTCATTTTATAGACTATACCCGAATCTCAATAATAAAGTGTGAATTAATCGAAATACCTAGAGTGGCACAGAATTCGCCAAGTTTCTCAGCTCTGTAATTCTGAAAGAGTCGAATTGTTTGGTTAGGAGAGTCATCCTAGAGGAACCACACAGCGCCAAGATCGTCGATTCTGGCTTTTAGACAGATTCAGTAAAACCCCCAAATCAGCGATTTGAAGGACATGGTAGAATGGTTGGTATATGAGCACATGCCCGACAGCAGCAATGGAGGTCATCCTAGACCTAACCATGCACATTGTCGTCGGTAGTTATGCCAATGCGACACATTATTAGAATGGTCATTGACGGAAATAGTACTGGGAGAATTTTCAGATCAAGGGCTTAAAATACCCTCAAAAAGAAAATTCCACTTCTCCAACTCCAAGTGGATGAAATACCAAGAATTTACGACTTTGAGAAACACCTCACTCTAGTATTGAGTAATAAAAAGGATTGGAAGGGAGAAACGTTTGCTCAGCATGTAAAAGACCATACCTTAACGTTGTATACTGATGCTTCCAAAACCAAAGCAAGGACAGAGATAGGAGTATTTAGGCCGAAAACTAAATACTCCGAATCAATGGGCCCCAGCATCCTTCAGGCAAAAATCTACGCTATCGAAAGATGCGTACAATTTATCTTATATAGGAACTATCGAAAACAGGAAATAAACGCGATCAACTCGAAGTTGGTTAGAGAATGCCAGGAGGAACTGAATAAATTAGGCAAAGAAAATAACTCTGGGTGCCCGCTCACCAATGGATAGAAGGCAATGAAAAAGCAAATGATCTAGCTAGAAAAGGAGCGAGCACTCCATTAACTGGACTAGAACCGTTCAGCTTTCCAAGTGGAAACCAACTAAAAACATGCGCACATGATAAATCAGCTTGGTTAAAGTATACATTCATTTGCTTGAAAATCTGCGTACCTATGTAGATATTCGCTTATGTTATGTAAACAAATTAGGCTCTAAGGTCAATTGAAACTTCATTAATAAAAACTATTGAAACTGGTACTCTGACTGCTCGCACATTTACGAGAATAATTGCAGTAGGTAACAAGCAGGTACTCAAAAACAAGCGAAGATGACAGAATGTCGTGAATAAGCTGTGGTAGCAAAGAAAAAACACAAACAATTTGTTGAGTTAGCTTAACAACACTTCCGAAGATATGAAACAATGACGAATAATAAAAAGATGAAAAATAGTTTATCTTCAAAAAGCTACAACTGCCCGAGAAAGACTCCTTTACACTGCAATTCCCTTTAATAATCTTAAATTCTAATTCTGGAATCAGAATTTAAACTCGAACACTATTAATTCTTTAAGCAGAACAAACAAACTCAAAACACGGGAGCCTACAAATATAGTGAAATAATCAAATAACTACAGATAGTATATAATAGATACGCAAACCAGTATAGATTATAGATACATTGAATTTCTATTAAAGTATTTCCATCATTATCTTACGCGTTAAAATCCGGACCGTCTATTTAGTAAGTTTCAGAATGTATAATATAAGCAAAGTAAATTGGCAAAATTATCAAGCCAATACATCTTACTTTTACTACTAAATATGAAAATTGTTACGTTTTCTAAAGACATAACTGTTTGAATAAAGAAACTCCCTGATTATAGTACCTGAACCCAGCGACTTAACAAGCTCATTCTCACCTGTTATCTTTCTGTTTCCTTTTCTTCTTCCTTTTGGGACTGCGCACTTTGCCTGTGGCTTCTGGCTCCTCGTCGTCGCTTTTCTCCGGACTCGGTGTTCTCACCAATTCGTATCTGCCCGCATCCTGCTTTTCTTTTTCTTTCTCTAAAGCCCGTTGTTTCTCTCTTTCGGCGGCGGCTGCGCTTGCGGCCAGTTTTTCCTTCGCCTGACGGTCAGGATCAAAACTGCTGCCCTCTACGAAATATTCTGATATGCCGAATGCTTCGCGCAGTCTAGCATTCTTTTCTTGCTGCGCTTCGGCTACTTGATGCGTCTCGGTGACACTAAAAATAAGAGATTGATTTAATTTGCTATAAATATACATATTGTGTATAAACATTTAAAGCAGATATTTTTTACAATGGTCAAGCTACAAATTTAAAAATGTTCCCATATTATACTATAACTAGAATGTAGAATGAGGAAGAGGGAGGAGGAACGGGTATTTCCCATCTTCCTCTGACAACAGATGCTCAGAGGAGTGGGCATCTACCTCCTACTATAATCCACGGTTGGGACTTAGCGCTCCGTGCCCTTCACCGTTACAAGGAGGTTGTCTCTGCCCGTAATACATGACCACAGACAATAAAGGGTACCACAGACGGACAGGGTAGTCCCATGGGGCATCGTTGTACGTTTTGGTGCAATTCCCTGGCCACTACAGACAGCGACAAGACAATGAAATGCTCCTTAGACCCAGCTAAAGTGCCAGTGGGGATTCCCCTAGGAATTTTTTAACGATATTTAATTAATTTTTCACAACAGTGAGACGAGATAAAAAATAAATGGATTTTTGTATGTTGAACACTATAGTTTTATTAAAATATAGTAGGTAATCTTTTACAATGAAAATCATGTCAATTTCACAAAAATAGCAAATTCAAAACTGATAGATTTTAAACGAACTGACATACTTTGCTGAAATGTTTCGATCGATAATTTGATTTTAAATCGATAGAAATCATTAATCCTAAAATCCTCTATCACAGATTTGCCAGCTACTTTAATCATTTTGGATTTCTCCGTTTATACTAAGTATTTATATGGATATTAAAATTTATGAAGTAAAATTTATTGACAGAATCATTTAGCACTTTATAAACATTTAATAATCTTAATAACTAAAATAAAATTTACAGTTTTTCTCCACTAATTTTCTAAAAATATTTGGAGAAAAAGATTCTACAAATAAATTTAGTTCTGTAACTCTAATAATTATGTGACAAAAAGGGTTTGTACTATTCCTTCTGTACCCTCAAAGAACCCAATAAATTACCTAACGCCCCCATAATTTTAACAATGAATCTTGTTTTAAAGTTTTTGTTTCCGAAACCAATATAACACAAAAGGAAGTGAAGCCAAAAGAATTCATGTACCTAACTATTTTATTCCATCAGAAACCTTGTAATGAATACCAAAATAAGTGATATCAAGGTACAAAAGATATATGAGGAGAGTTTTATTGAAATAGACACTTCTAATAATTCTTCACTGTATTTTTAGATACTTCTAAAATATTATTCTTTTTAATAGATTATAGATATCTATGATAGATCTTGATATATTGTGAACAAAATGTATGATGATGAACTATGTATGGTGACAATTTTATAAGAATACTAGAATGTCAAAATAAAATTCTTTGATCATAAATTTTATTATTCTAATTAAACGGTGCATTTAAAACTTAATTTTCTGTCAATTCTTTCCTATGATTATAACATACCATCATAACAAAACTGTCATAAAATAAAAAGTAATTGATAAAAGTACTACAATAAAGACCATTTCCTTTAGTGAATATTCATAGATAATAAAATAGCGTTTTAATCACTTGCAACTATACTATCTTACTTCCCCTAAAATGTTAAATCTATCTTCTATATAAAATTAAATAATATTAATTCTGTGGTACTACCGCAAAATCCGATATGTAAACAAAAATGATTTTTTTTCTTAATGCCAACATGCACAGTTTTGTTCTTAATGCCAACATGAACAACGGTAAAAAACATGATGTCAAAACCCAATATGAATATGAAATTCCTGAACAATATAATTCAATAAAATAAAAATCCTGTGTCCTACAAGTGTTACAAGCAAATTGTTCGGTGGCAGAAGTCAACATGTTTTTATGACATATCGGGTTCTGCCTTAGTACCACAGAACTATAGTGTCTACTAAATAGATTATCTATATGTCTAGTCTCCTTCTAGCTGATCCCATTGATTTTCAGATTATTTTTTCTGCTATATAAACATAATTTTTTAGTTGGGGGGAGAGGGGTTGATCATAGAAAAATAATAATTTCTCTTATTAAACGAATATTAATTTAAAAAAAAGTTCATTGTCTCAACAGTCTTTATAGATTTTTAGTTTTATGACGATAATAATAAATTACCTAAACCAGATGTATCATTCCCTATGTGCCAAAAAATATTATATAATCTCCCATAGTTTGCAGGGCATGAAATTTGTTTTAAAAGTTTTTATTCACACAAAAACAGTAGATATTACAAACTCTACTTGGATGAAGCCAAAGCAATTCTCATAAGATTTTTTTACAATTTAAATCTTCTAATAAATCCAAAAGAAGTCATACTAAGGTCTAAACAATATTTAAGGCGTATTACTGAAACAGACAAGATTGAAATAGAGATACAAGAATTTTAGAATAAAAAAAATATATTGAAATAAGCCATCAGTAAGCAAGAACTGTAAACTGAAAATTGAAATTTTCTCCAATTATTAAATAAATGACAAGAAACTCTGCAAAAATATCTACTTCCAACGCTTTCAAATAACTAAAACTAAGTGAAAACTTACTTTTCTGTCAATTCTTTCTCGTGATTATAACACACCATCATAACAAAACTGTTATAAAAATACAAATTAATCGATATACTACGGTAAAGACAACTTCCTTTAATAGTGATTACTCATAACGCTAAATATTAAAATGTATCGCTTGTGACCACTATCCCACTTCCGTGACACTCTAGCTTAGTATGAAATAATATGGGAAGGGTGGCACGCGACGACTAGCCTCCCCCGATCAATACGTTCACCCCTGTGTCTCGCACTGACGCAGAAGTAGGGTAAAGCCTCGGCGGTGGATAAGCGTGCTCGGAGAAATAGTTTTTTTTTTCAAATTTTTAAATCAAACTTATCGATTATAACAAAAAAAAACAAAGTTTCTAGACGTAAAACACCTCTGGATTATTTCTGCAGATGAAATTAAGGCAGATCTAACGCGTACTTCTCAAAAAATGAATCGTTGTTGAATGAAAAGTTGTTTTTTTATTCGATAAAACTGAAATTAGATAGAGTACTGTTAAAATAGAAACAGCCAACACACGTTCAGTTACTAGACTTATCAGCAAAACTACTAGTTTAGAGGTTTAATGATTATAAACGACGAAAAATGGCGTTTCTCATATATCTATCAAACATGTCTTTCGGTTTTCGCATTCTGTATCATCCTCGTCAAATAAGAAATTATGAGAAAAATAGCCAAACCAAACCAAATTAGTGTTTTATTTTCATAATCGCTAACTAATGTGTTAATCATCGCCACGCTCATTTGCTGATGATACTAACAGGGTTACCCCTGTTACCCAAACGCGTGTCCAGTGTTAAAAGTGAAGTGTTTTAGTGTATTGGGCGAACTAGTTTAATATTTTTCTGTCTTAACACCGAACATTCCAACCTCAACTGTATTCGGAAATTATCTTTAAAGCCATTAATATATCTGTCTATAGTATACAGGGTGGTCCGAACTGTATTCCGGAAACTTCGGCAGCATATTCTGCAGATTAAAATAAGTAAAAAGTCCGTATAAATGTATGTCCTAAAATGCTTAGTTTCGGAGATACAGGGTGTTACAAGTTTCATTTTTATTTCAATTTTTTCCAAATAATTTATGAAGTAACATCAATATTTCGATGAAAATTGGTGTCTAGGAATTTTTTGACATGAGAAATTTGATTTTCATGTCAATATGACTCCTACTTGTAGAGGGCGCCACCTACATATGTTTTAACTGGTTTGAAGAGTAATAACTTTTCGTCCATACCTGTATAAAACTAGTAAGTAAAAAAATATACATTAACAACCTTTTTTATATAAAAAAGGTCTCTTGGTAAAAATCGCTACGAGTAATTCTTCTCAAGATATTTGGAATTATCGATACCTGTCATCATTGAAATAAATTAAACATGTTGCCTAATTCGTTATTAGACTGAAACCATAAATTTGATTTTTTTGTGCCAAAAGTTCAACAGAAACTGTTTATCATTTTTTCGCAGAAAAATTTATTATTAACTTAAAAAAAATAAAAAAATTTTTCAGTCAAATAACTATACTCAACGTGTGTTTATTTTTTGTTAATATAATGACATGTATTGACTATTTCCATTCTAAATATCTTGAGAACGGTTGCTCGTAGCGATTTTTACCAAGAGACATTTTTTTACGTAAAAAGTCATGGAAATGTATATTTTCTTAGTCAGTAGTTTTATACAGGTACGGACGAAAAGTTATTACTCTTCAAAACAGTCGAAACGCATGTAGGTGGCGCCCCCTACAAATAGGAGTCATATTGACATCAAAATCGAATTTCTCATGTCAAAAAACTCCCAGACACCTATTTTCATCCAAATATTAACGTTACTTCCGAATTTATTTAGAAAAAATCGAAATAAAAATGAAATTTCTACACCCCGTATCTCCGAAACAAAGTATTTTAGGACATACATTTATACGAACTTTTTTATTTATTTTTATCTACAGAATATGCTCCCGAAGTTTCCGGAATACAGTTCGGACCACCCTGTATAATGAATAATCTATAGGTACTAATTGTGATACTAATATATAAAATCCTTAAGTGACTGACATACTGATTAATCACGATCCTGCTCAAACCACTCAACGGAAGAAGCTCAGTTTTGGTATACAGGTTGATTCTAGGGTGTAGAGGTTCGATAAGGGATTTTTCGAAATTCTAGTTCCAAGAGGGTGAAACCGCCCCTCAAATATTACAATATTTTTTATTTAAAAAACGGTCAAGTTTCCGAAAAAACTTAAACACGTATATTTTATTTTGTTGTTTTACATATTTTAAGATTTTTTAAAAATGTATACAGGGTGTTTCGAAAAATCTGGTCATTGATTAATCACGATCCTGCTTAAAGCGCTGGACGTAAAAAGCTGATTTTTGGAAAACAGATTGACTTTAGGGTGTAGAGGTTCGATAAGAAGGGATTCTTCGAAACTCGAATTCTAAGGGGGTGAAACTATTCCTCAAATATTAAAATACTTTTTATTTAAAAACCGGTGAGTTTTTCGGAAAAACTCATAAACACGTATATTTTATTTTGTTGTTTTACATATTTTAAGATTTTTTATAAATTTATATAGGGTGTTTCATAAAATATGACCATTGAGTAATCACGATTCTGCTTAAACTGCTTGACGTTTAAAGCTGATTTTTGGTAAACGGATTGACTGTGGGGTGTAGAGGTTCAATAAGGAGGGGTTTCTCGAATCTCAAATTCCAAAATAGTGAAAACGCCCCTCAAATATTACAATATTTCTTATTTAAAAAACGGTTAGTCTTTCGGGAAAACGCTTGGACAAGCATAATTTATTTGGTTTTTTACATATTTTGAAATTTTTTAAAAAATCATACAGGGTGTTCCAAAAGTTGGGTAATTTCTTAACCGATTCTGCTTAAACTGCTTGACGTAAAAAGCTTATTTTTGGCAAACGGATTTTTTGAAAGTCAAATTCCAACGAGATGAACTACCCCTCAAATATTACCAAGTTATATATTAATATCGCCATATTGTTTTTTCTCATGCTGACATAAATATGAGAAAATTTTATCCAGTTTAATGGAAATTCTTGCTTCACTTTGTCATCACCATTACAAACGATTAATTCGACGCGAACGAAGTCGCTGGTACACGCTAGTATGAATATATGACGGCTCCAGAAAATTGCCAGAAAATATAATTCCCTAAGACTATTTTACCAAACCAGAAAGAGACCCGAAAAGCAACAACTGTCAGGTCATTGTCAGGCCATTGTCATGGTCATCCTTCGCCAATTTCTGTAAAGTTGTATTTATTATGTTTATCATCATACAAGTAGCTAGAAACACCATATTTTTGGAATCACAATAGGTTCCTTGGACAAACTTTACCTCTATACAAAAGTGCTTCGTTTGTCCGTCAGACGGCATCAAACTTTAAAAAAATAAATACATTTTAAAATATTTTAAGAACCGTCTGAATGATGTCTATATTCTGCAGTCGAATGAAAATGGAAGTCAAATCACTCCATGAAAAGGGAAAACAGAAACTGTTAGTTCACAGTTATTTGTATCCAAAAAAATGTAGCACTTCTTTCAAATTCCTGTGTGATATACAGGGTGTTGTTAGTTTGGTTTGGATCAAATGAACCATGGTTAAATGCCCTGCATTAGAGCAATCTCTTACCAAAAATCGACATTTCGGGGAAATTTTTATCTCTGTCAATTGCAATTCGGTGATATTTCTTTTCGGGATATCGGGCAACTAACTTTTCGGGTCATTTTCTTTTCGGAAAATTCTCATTTGGTCAATTTTTTTCAACCAATTTTCCCAGATCCAATATATGAAACTTGTAGGTGTGCTGAAATGTTTAAATGAATCTGCGAACTTATTTTCAAACTAAGTGGCCGTCTGATTCGTGTACAATCCCTAGGTGAGATCTAGTAGCTATTCAACTGAACCAGTAAATATATTATGACATTAATTATTTATCATAAAAAAAATAATAGAATACACTAAATTAGTGAAATACAAATATAAAAAAATATTACAATACTATTTATCTCACAAAAGAAAAGAAGTCGCTCAAAAATACTCACAAACCAAAGATAATGAGCATATGAACTTCTCCAAAACACTTTCCAAAGATAGACAAAGTCTGTCCAAAGCGTCAGAGAGGATTTCGACAGACGTTATCCAAGAACTGACAAACAATTACCTGCGAATTAAGATGACAGACATTAGCTGTCACTGTCAAGGAACCTATCGTTGGACGTTGGTTGGACGTGTTTGCATCACCAGGCCAGATAGCCCTGGTAGCTTAGAGCATAGAGCTAACCTTTGGAGCTAACGGTCTAAGTTACCAGTGCCAAATTAATAAGGGTATGTAGTTCTAGTGAGAAAAACAGCCTTGAATAACAGTATGAACTCAAGCCTGCAACAAGGACCTTTATAATGAGATGTGTCGCTGAGGCACTAAATGTAAGGAATGCAATGTAAGGCAAAGAAGGAAAACTAAAGAATTTGAATGGTGATATATTACTTTCGGTCATCAAAAATTATAAATTAGTTATTAAAAAGAATATATTTATATTCTATATTAACAAAATGTTATGTTAAAATGAATGTTCGCATTTTCTACAGACAAATGCCCTTAAAGATACCAAAATTAACACTTAACAATTAAAATATTTATTTCTCAATACCCACTATAATAAAATTCAGTGATTTAAATGTCTCTAATGCCTAATCAGAAAAAAAAACAGGTTTTCTCTAAAAAACAGAACTCCATACCAAGAAACCAAATAAATATATGGCAGAAAAATGCGAATAAAAATTTTCTGAAAAAAAAGGGATATTTGTTTCGCCAGGAAATTTACTTAATATTTTATTATTATTTTAGCTGAAATATAGTACTTTTTTCTTTTAATGTTAGACTTAACAAATATCACTAAATAAAAAACTAAAATAAAATATAATTTGTGCTCTAAGGGGCGGAGAAAATATATTTTCTCCGCCCCTTAGATTTAGATATCAACAATATATTCATTATTATTATTATCATTAAATCTTCAATATAAAACAAAAAAACATAATAGCTAATCAACTCAGAGAAATTTCTCACGTAAAAATAATATTTTTTTCATAACAACATAGGTCCGATTCTGTTTTGTTTCGTAGCTACAGTGGGTTAAAGTTTTTATTTTTTTTTCGATTTCTTATAATTTTCTTCCAAATGCTCCTAGCGATTCGAATGAAATTTTGAGGGCAAAAGTTACTATAAGTGCGATATATTTTAATGCTAAAAGTACCGACAGATTCACCAGGAGGTTATCACTGGGATATTAAAAACAAAACATGTACGCCATTGACTTTTTTGTCTCTTGTTCGAAAAATTGTATAGGCCCTTAAAAGTCTATTAAAAGTTGTCTATTGATATTTTGTCAGTTTCAGTCGCCTTGATGAGATAAATGCATTTTTATTAACTTGCCTTAGTCCAAATCTAATAGCAACCTTTAACATTTTCTAATGTCATTAACTGGACAAAGTGCCAAATGATTTATCATCAAAAAATGTGAAAGAAAGTTCCTATAAACATGGATGCGAAAATGCATAGTTTTAAAGTTGCTGGACGTCGAAACTTTTAAAAAATAACTCTTTTGTAATTATTTTAAATAGCATTTTTTTAATTTAGTATTTTGCATTTTTTTTAATTTAGCATTTTTTTTAATTTTGTATTAAAAACGAATCTACGATTTTGAAAATACATATTAGTATATATTTATTAATTACCTGACCACCGACCTAAGAGACTTTCTTGGTGGCTGCACATTATGCCCCATATCCTCAACGCATTGACAGTGACAGCAACACGATCTAGGTCTTCTATTCATTAACGGCGCTTTAGGACCAAGAGCTTGGCACAACGCACCCCTCCATAATCTCTCAAAAATAACCCTCTCGTCTACAGGTAATCGATGTATATTTTTGTTGACCCCGTAATCAATCGGCAGACGGCCTTCTAGATTCAATCTGTTCCTCGGATGATTATTGTAAAACATTTTCTATATAACGTATATTTGCGGTTTTAGTGGAAGCTACGGATTACTATCACACGACGTTTAATAAAATTCGACTTAGCTACGAAATCCTTACGAACTAACGGAAGACTTGGTTTGGCGTGAAGATATTAAAGGAACTTCAGCGAACGTTGGAAGACATTTGTGATTTTGAGTTTTTGATTTATTACGGATTACATTTTTCGATAAAATCGCACCGTAAAACGCGGACCCGTGCCACGTCAGGCATTTTGCTTTTGAAACAAACGTGACAGGGAGCGCAGAGGGGCGAAGAGGGAGAGAACGGGAGTTGATACGCGCAGCATCCGCCGGATTCACGCTGGAATCGATTTAAAATTGCCAAGAACAACTTCTTGTCAAGCTTAGAAGGGGATAAATACAGTTTAAAATTGAGGACTTACATCCAACTCTTTTTTTCGTGTCGAAGGGATCAAAACTATTTTATAAAAAGCAATAAAAATTAATTTAACAAAGAGATTTGATTAATATTCTAATTATATTAGACATATAAATGTTTTACATTTAATAAGTTTAAAAAAATACATTTTTTCTTAAAACTAGATGGCAGATTTTTGAAATAAGGATTTAAATTTTTAAACTAATATTTTTGTTTCATATTCCACATCTTCAATATCTGGATTATACAGAAATATAATAAGTCTCCCGTAAATACTCTTTTAAAGGTCGTAGTCGGCCTAGGTACCAAAACTAGGTACATCTAGTTATACCAGAGCCGTCGGTATATTAGGCCAATTTAACCAAAAACACTACGCTTCAACCGTCTATTATACTCAGATGCAAAAAAACGAAACGTATTATTTATAAGGAAAAATTTGCAGTCAAATTTAAAGTGTCATATTTTTTTATATTTTAGCCCTATTTTCATGCATTTTTAGAACACTGTATATAAATATATCAACTTTAATTCGTAAGCTCAGTTTTTTTTATAAATTTTAGTACCTATTTGGCTTATTATAAAGGGTAAATCAAAGGATTGTTTTTTATCCTAAATTTAAAACATCTTGTGCAATAATTTCGTAAGCATTTTTTTCTAAAACATTGAAATGTAAAACATTTCGATCAGAGCCATGTCTTCTGAGCATTTTTTTTTGACTATGTCAATACATAGTGGCCGGCCGTAGCTCCAGCGTTAGTTTGTCGATCTGCGGGGTGGAAGGTACTGGGTTTGATTCCCAGCCAGTACGGTAGCTTTATTTATTTAAATAAAAATAATTATTTAACTAAATAGAGCGACCAACGAACCACCTCCTCAAGGAAGGCAATGGCAAACCACCTTGAGTATATTTGCCTTGTACAGCCCCTCAAATAGTGCCGTTAGGATTCGGCGATAAACTGTAGGTCCCGTGTACTTGTGAAACACTGATGACTGATGACACACATCACAAGTACATGCGAGAGGTAGCCGACGCTCTATACCGGGTGCGTCTCAAAAGTGGCTCACCCCTATAACTTTTTTATTTTTTGAGATAAAACAACGAGATTTGGTATGTTAATATATGACATAAATTGGAATTGATTGACGTATTCAATTGTTTTCGGTCACTTCCGGTTTTACCGGAAATGACTACAATTTTTGATTTTTAAATGGCACCCTCGGTATTTTTTTACTTTATTCGATAGAAAATGACGCTCTGAATCGAATGACATATCATATGTCAATTTTTGACACAGTCACTCAAAAACAAATTCTATTTTAAATTTCAATCTAGAGTGTCATGGCTGTGTTAAAAACATTAATTTTTAATCAAGGAGCCTTGGAAAAATACATTTGATCATTTAATGTTTTTAGTGCCTGGTCCTGGTCAGTTAAAAGATGCCCAAATCGTATTTTTAATCATATCTCAATTTTTTCAAATGGAACGAAGGTGGCTCATTAGCATATTTAGAAAAAGCATTTTTTTACGAATAATTTGATACCACACACTTGGTATTTTGAGTCAAATTGTCGTTATGAACCGCATGTTACAATTTCAAATAAACCATATGCCAAAATGTCAAAAGTTGACATATGATATGTCATTCAATTCAGAGTGTCATTTTCTATCGAATAAAGTAAAAAAATGCCGAGGGTGCCATTTAAAAATCAGAAGTTGTATTAATTTCCGGTGAAACCGGAATTGACCGAATACAATTGACTCAATCAATTAATTTTAAATTTATGTCATATACTAACATACCAAATATCGTTGTTTTATCTGAAAAAAAAATAAAAAAGTTATAGGGGTGAGCCACTTTTGAGACGCACCCGGTATAGAGTATAGCAATTTAAGAAAATGTCAATATATGCCTTTGTTAATTTTTAAAAGCGAAATGAACTTTTGAACAATTGTAATTTTTTCAATTATCATTTCTTTTTGATGTTATTTTTCGATATTACGAGGTGACTTTGGTTATTATTGTGAACTATATACTACTAAAAACTGCCCAGCATGTTCGACAGATGTGAACCCCATAGAACAGGTTTGGGAAATACTTGGCATGAGGGTTAGAGGCTAGGGGTTTCTTACTTGGATAAAAAATGTACATGTACTGCCAAAATATCATTTTAGTGTGAAGTGACTGCCAATGACTGCGAAGAAGACTGCCTATGACTGCCATTTAATTATTATAGGTGACTGCCGTATAACCAGGTATAACTGCCATGAAAATGTACATGTAATTCCAATAGTTAGACACCCCTCGGTTAGAGGTCACGAAGTGGCACCAGCTTCATTAAATAATTTGACTTGGTTCTTAAAGAAGAAGAAAACATAAGTATGAACGGACGTCTATACAGGCAGTTATAACAGCCAAGGGAGGCATTTTTTTTAAATAATAAGTTCCTGAATTTGAAGGGAATTCTAACATTTTCAAACTCACTGTACAACAATAATGAGCAATTTCATTCTAGCAAATCTGGGAACAGTAAGTGATATCCTGTCTTCCTTTGTGATCACGTCTCGCTGTGATCTCTATCGCAATAGCTGTTATCACAATAGCCTGGATTAGATATCTTTATTGTCATGGATGAAATTCAAAGTCGTGATCACGTCACCTTATTAAATCACTGATATTAAAAAAAATCACGCTAACAACGTGGTTTGAAAATCACGGTACTGGGCATCTCTAATTAGAACATTATTAGTTACATTAAAACAAAAATTATTATATTGGAAAAAACTAGTCTCAATATATATTTCAGCATACCCAGTTCCACACTGTCTGTGTATAATCGGAAACTGAAAACTTTCTTGGCTACGTAAATTAATAGACATTAGAGAACAACGGCACAGCCTACAAACACGTAAACGTTTACGTACGCATGCGCATTTATTATATTTTTACACGTGAAAGATTGTTTACGTCTACGTATACGTGCCAGCAGCGGCCGATTCGACCGTAGGCCGTTGTTCTCTATTAAAGTACCCGAATATTCGCTGTGTTTGTTCACGATAGCATCATTTGTAGCATCAAAATTTTGCAGTGGAAACGCAATTGTTAGTTTTTCATTATTTCAAAAGCGTTGATTTGAATTCGTGTGATTTTAATACGAATAAATAGAAAATGACGCAAATATTTTTTATAATAATGAATGAAAATATTCGCTATTTAAAAGTGATATGAATGTACCCAAAAGCAAATATTTGTGACTTAGTGTTCAAAAACTAAAACTGAAGTAACACCAGAACACCTGAGTGCGCCGAGACGACAACCATTCGTGCCATATAGTGCCTTACACTATCTGCCAAATAAATCCAAGGGCATAAACATTCTGTTCTTTTGCATATAAAATTGAAAGCTGCTTATTTAATTAGTCCTTGTGTGAAAAATTAACTAATGCTTACAAATGCTTAGTTGTTTAATAGGATAAAAATACAAGTGATGTCATGTGCAATACTAAATACAAATGTTGAAAATATTAATACTTTAGCTACAAAATTGTCGAACATTTATTAAAAAAATATATTCACAATTTCTAATAAATCAGGATTATTGTGTAAAGCGATAGAAAAATGAATTTTACAAAATCAACTGGACACCAGAATAGAATAGGGATATATATTAATTAGTACAGGATATGAAAATAATGTT
This sequence comes from Sitophilus oryzae, assembly GCF_002938485.1. Classification (NCBI taxonomy): domain Eukaryota; kingdom Metazoa; phylum Arthropoda; class Insecta; order Coleoptera; family Curculionidae; genus Sitophilus; species Sitophilus oryzae. Next base: position 3,588,299 of record NW_022146168.1, read on the forward strand.
CATACAGACTAAAGAATACAAGGACCAATAACACCAGGCACAAAATTGTTACCAGTTGTTACCAAAACAATTTTACGAGTGTCGGCCAGAGGATTAACATTAAAACTGCAAAATTAAACAACCAATTAAGAAAATGTTAATATTTTATTTTATCACTTTAATTTTGAAAAACAAAACTTTAAAAAGGATTAATGTTCTCTTATCTGTTAAATAAATAAATATCTTGGGAGTTAATAGTTTAAAAATTATGATTTCAAAAGTAGTTTTCTATTAAGAGAAGTATACAAATATCTTTTGTTAATCAACAAAAATGTAACCAATTTTAATTTAAAAATATTTTGTCTACATTTCTTGCAATAACTAAAGTAGAATTATTGAAAGAAATTTAGACACACTAACCATGAGCTATCCAACAAGAGCATCTAAGACAGTAACAGTTGTGTCTGTCATTTTATTTCACATATAAATTGTATTTTCTCACATTTTTTGGATATTATCAAACCGTAGAAATCCTTTCCTCACTCTTTAGACATATGTCTGTAGTAGATGTTGATAAAAGAGCATGGTAAAAGCATTTAATTATTAAGTAAAAACTTACCTAGGTCTACTCCAACGTCCAAGAGGTTTTTCTATTTTTCCTCCTTTGTTTAACATATTCCTATAGTTGTTTACTTTATTTGCCACAGCTTCTTCGCTAAAACTATACAATAAATGAACCATAACTTCTTAAATTCCAATCAATAATGCAATAATTATTTACCCTTGTTCTTCTAAAATATCAGCAAATTCAGCACATTTCAGTTCTATTTTTCTTTTACGCTCATGGTCCAAAATTTCTTTATTCGGTTGGCGATTACTTGCTGTATCTAGAGCACCCAGTTCCTCTTCAGTTCTGTACGCTTTCGATTTCTCTGCAGGTCTCACCGATGCCCAATTCCTTTGAACATAACCATTTGTACCAGACCCACGAGGGGTTTGTAATCCTATTCCATTATACATTATGCTAAAATAGATAACAAAAGTAAGTAGTCCAGTAATTAACAATACACTAAAACACACATGCCAGTTGAAAATTACTGCAAGAGGGTATCGATTTTGTTCAAAAAATTATTAGTTCCAAATATTGTACACAAACTTACTTAATAAATTAGGGGTTTAATTCTAATTTGGATAGAAAAAAAGTAACGTGAAGACGCTTTTCTTCATATGATCTCCAATAATTAAAGTCGGTTCATTAAAATAAACAATTTCAGTAGATTTCTAGAAAAAATTAAAAGTCTATTAGGATTTGCTAAAAAGAGGATTTGCGTTTGAAAGTGATTGTCAATCACGATTGTCAATAATGTCAAATTGTCCAAATTGACATTATTCTTCTTCTTTAAAATAGTTATCTCCTTTTTGCTGCTAAGGCCATCTAAGGCATTGCCGAATATGACCAAAGTTTACAGAATATAATATACGTTTACAGAACGTATTCAAACTTTATAGAGAATATATTCTGTAATACCGTAGTTATGGTAATACGTGTTCTGTGTTATATTTTGGTACGGCGACAGCAGGGCTAGGCTAGTCCACGGATAATCTCTGTACTGGGCATAATTTGTTTACACGGAATTCGAACCGCGGTCCTTGGCCATAACATTCTAATCAATGATATCTAAATAAATAAATTTAAAAGATTAAAATTTAGACCATTTTTGGTACATTTTTTTGTACGTAAACTCTTGCGTAACTCCACAACTGTACAAGTCCACGTAAAAAAAACATAAAATACACATATAACATTTGTTAATTGGACTTGGTCACTTTCTCTTGTATAGCCACCGATATATTTAAGAAATACATACCTAATATAATATTATTGTATTTTGTAAAATAAATAGAAAATGATTAATTTCAAATAAAACAATTTGGCGCACAATTTACTTTAGTATAGGCGACTAAATATACATCAATATAATTTTGGTTTTAGGCAACTATAAGTGCACTGAACGTGTATATAGAGTTGCTCGTATAGAGTTTATATTTTTTAATTTAATTTTTCACATTTTTTTAAATATTATAATTAAAATATTTGTTAATTACAAATACAACTAACAACGTAGCCATGCTTTTCCTTCTATTACTATCAAAAAAGTTCTCTATACGAAGATTTCTATATATTTTATAATATTTTATGTACCCTATCAGTTCACTGATTTTAAAGTTATAGAAATAATATTATAGTTTTTAATCAAGCTTGTTAGTGAATAAATAATTAATTATTTCTTTATTTTTTTTTTAAAGAAGCAATATTTTCTAGAAGAGTAGCCAGAAGACTTATTTACCTTAACAGAGACATCAGCATGTCCATGAACACCTTGGATTTTAATATATTTTTTTATATTAGGTACTCTCTGTTAATAAAATATAATATGTAAATAAATAATAATTAATAATTAATGAGTTGAACAAATAGAAAAGGTTAATTATCAGAAAAATAATATAGGTCCACAGGTCCGAATTTACCTGGACATGTCCGCGCATTTTTAAAGTGTCCGGGGACTCCGGGGCGGTCCGGCCCGGATTTGAAAAAGCGTCCAGGAAACCTGACCGCAAAAAACAATTTAACTTGGTAAAATATTTTACAGTTACAGTTGATGTCTCTGTTACTTTGTTGAATATTTTGGGCTCTACGATGCTAAAGCTCTATTTAACCGACGCATGTTCGAAAGTACCCATTTCTATACTTTGGCGCTCAAATTTTTCGCTTTTGGTGTACTCCTGGAAAGTGAATGTTTTTTTGGTCTATATTTTGTTGATTTCGGGACTATTATTTGTGTCCTATAAAAGTTCATAAATAAAATTTATAGTTTTATTTTTTGCAACGCGACGTCCGGATTTTGTCAAGATTTCTGAGTTCACTTGTCCGGAATTTCCAAAAGCCTTTATGAAAACCCTACCTAATACCCTTGTTTATATATTCATATACAAGGCTAATACTAAATAAGTTGTTCTGAGATAGACGGTATTTTATACCGGGTGCGTCTCAAACGTGGCCCACCCCCTATAACTTTTTTATTTTTTCAGATAAAAAAACGAGATTTGGTATGTTAGTATATGTGTAGTATAATCAACACATATTGACACATATCATATGTCAACTTTTGACATTTTTGCTTAATTAAAAATCGTATTTTAAATTTCAATCTAGAGTGCCATATGGATATGTTAAAAACACTAATTTTGAATCAAGGAGCTTTGGAAAAATAGATTTAATCGTCTAATGTTTTTAGTGTCTTGTCCTGGATGGTTAAAAGATACTCAAATCTTATTTTTTTTATCATATCTTAATTTTTTCAAATGGAATGAGGGTGGCTCATTAGCACATTTGGAAAAAGCATTTTTTTACAAATAATTTGATAACACACATTTGGTATTTCGAGTCATATTTTCGTTATGAACCGCATGTAATTTCAAATAAACCATATGCAAAATGTCAAAACTTGACATATGATCTGTCATTCTCTTCAGAATGTTATTTTCTATCGAATAAAGTAAAAAAATACCGAGGGCGCCATTTAAAAATCAAAAGTTGTAGTCATTTCCGGTGAAACAGGAAGTGACCGAAAACAATTGAATACGTCAATCAATCCTTATAATTTATATCATATACCAACAAACCAAATCTAATTTTTTAACTGAAAAAATAAAAAAGTTATAGGGGTGAGCCACTTTTGAGACGCAACCTGGTATAAGAGAAATGCCTAAATTTACCTCCTTGCTTTTATGAACTGATACAATACCCTGACACAAAATAGAAATCAACTATTGATTGTTGATTTCTATTTTGTGACCCTGATATTTCAACTTCTAACTTCTAAACAAAAAAATCACTAAAATTAGTCTATAATATCAGCATCAAGTTTTCCACTAGTTTAAGTTTTTCTAGTTTTTATGTACAGCACCGGATCTACAATTTTTTTGAACCGCGGTAGAAATCTGATATGTAGTGCACGGTGCACTTAATTCTCCAACGTTTGAAATAAATTACTTAAAAAAGCATATTATATTATGATTTTGGCGGCCCCTGAAACTGCAGCCAGGGGCGCGGGCGGTTGCCACGCCTCTATATACCCCCTAGATCCGAGGCTGTTTATGTAACGGGCAAAGACAACAGCCCCATGAAAATTTGTCCTGGGGACTTTGCCTACAGGCCAAATCTTCAGGTGTATGGAAGGCTGTAGTAACAGGATATATTCTTTTGAAATAATTAAGGTTAATTAGAAGTTACAATTTTATGGTTTGGGTGTTTAATGCCGTATACAGGGTGAGTTTTTTTCCTACTATGTTCTCTATGGGTATCTCGGAAACTCCTGGAGATAGAGAGTCGGTTAAATGGGGAAAGAATTGCAGCTTTGTGGGGTTATAAACATGCGCCTTTCAGATTTTTGAAAAAGTTCATGGCTTACTAGATATTTTGAAAAATACAAATTTCGGCTATTTTAAAAATTGTCCCTAATTCCATTATAATCTATTTTAGACAAAAAGTTTTCAGATAAAAGTTGTAGATAATCACATTCTTAATGACATTGTGTCCTCCGTTTTTTTAAAGCCTGTCATTTTTGACATATGACACAAACATATGTTTTTTTTAAATGGAAACCATAGTTTGCCATGACTTCATAAAAAGCGCCATTTTTTAAGCTTTTTAGCGATATAAGCTATAATATGTTTCTTTCGAAAAATTACTGAGTTATAGCCAATTCTTATAATTTTTAAACAATTTCACTTAGTTAGCCATGCCATGGAAACAAGTTCAATTGTCGTTGCTCTCGGAGATGTGAAACTGTCACATCCAAATTTTATAAATTAACATAAACAAAAATTGTAAATATGAATTTTTCAAATGAAGAAAAGCGCGTCGTATTATTGGTTTAACTTTTCTTGGCCATACATTTTCGAGGATACGTGATACGTTGACCGGTGAACGTTACTTACGTTTTTTAGAAAAGTTAAATTTAGATACTTGCGCATCAATAGAGTGGTTCTAACATGACTATCATTATGATACTCCCCCGCATAATGAAAGAAACGTTAAAAATTATATATATCATAATTATGCAAACTCAGGGATAGGAAGAGGTGGACCAATTGCATGGGCCTCCTCCATCACCTGACCTATCCATTTTTGATTTTTTTAGACGGTATGGTTAACAGTAAGGGTTACAAAAGAACTTATGAATTAAGAGAGGCACTCGAAGAGGCGGTACGGGAGAAGTTTATTAAAGTCGACCGGCCGTAGTCAACCGTTCTGTGGAAATTCATAAGTTCGCTTGTAACCCTTATTAATGGATAGGTCACGTGATCGAGGAGTATAAATAATTTTTAACATTTCTTTTATTATTAGGGGGAGTGTCATAATGAAAGTCATGTTGGAACCATTCTATTGAAGCGCAAGTATCTATATTTAACTTTTCTAAAAAACGTAAGTAACGTTCACCGGTCAACGTATCCTCGAAAATGTATGGCCAAGTAAAGTTAAACCAATAATACTACGCGCTTTTCTTCATTTGAAAAATTCATATTTACAATTTTTGTTTATTTTAAATTATAAAGTTTGGATGTGACAGTTTCACATTTCTGATTGAACTTGTTTCCATGGCTAACTAAGTGAAATTTTTTAAAAAATAAAAGAATTGGCTATAACTCAGTAATTTTATGCAAGAAACATAGTATAGCTTATATCGCTAAAAAGCTTAAAAAATGGCGCTTTTTATGAAGTGATGGTCAACTATGGTTTCCATTTAAAAAAAAACATATGTTTGTGTCATATGTCAAAAATGACAGGCTTTAGAAAAAAACGGAGGACACAATGTCATTAAGAATGTGATTATCTACAACTTTTATCTGAAAACTTTTTGTCTAAAATAGATTATAATGGAATTAGGGACAATTTTTGAAATAGCCGAAATTTGTATTTTTCAAAATATCTAGTAAGCCATGAACTTTTTCAAAAATCTGAAAGGCGCATGTTTATGACCCCACAAAACTGCAATTCTTTCCCCATTTAAGCGACTCTCTATCTCCAGTAGTTTCCGAGATACCCATAGAGAACATCGTAACAAACTCACCCTGTATATATAATAAGAATAAAGTTTTTTTTATTCAGTTTTAATTTAAAAATAGATGCATTCTTAAATTAGTTAAAAACTGCTTGTCCAAAATGGTTCAAATTTAACGTGCATATTCAGCATATGCATACCTTTAAAAAACCTATTTGCGACTGAGCTGTAAAATCAAAAGAGAGCCAATATTTGGACAGTTCAAAATTAGCATGAGATTTCCTATGTTTCCAACGTCGATGCACCACCCGGTATAGTCCTTCTAGACGATAGAATATATGACAGATTACACTGGAAGGTTACTTGTCCATTTACAATTTGAGTGTCGACTGTCGATAACCACTCTCAGAACTTACTTAATAATACATATATTTTAGATATTGACAAAATTTATCTTTTCCCAATTTTCAGCGTTTGAATTTGTATGATGATACGTAAAATAATTCCCTTGATAGTTGATGCGGACAAATAATATAAAACATCTTAGAGTAAACTTTTTATTAAAAGGACAAATTATTTATAACACAGGGATAGTCTGTCCAATGAGAGAATAGGTATAATATCTTGCCCGCCACTATAATTCAAAAGAAAAAGCCAGTGTGAATTCTTTGTCATTTGTTGAATGCCGTCTGTCAAAGTCACCCCTTCTGTCAATGGACAGACTTTAATACTGTATTTATAAATTTGTATTTACATAAATATTTCAGCATATTTGAGCATTTCACTTCATTTTCAATAAACCTAGAAATCAATAAATAAATAAAATTAGGACAAATCAAATCAAAACATAAATTATGTATGGCAGATTTTAGAAGACATAATATGAGGTATTCTTCTAGTCCGTTAAACATCTTCGTGCAGGGTAACAAGACAATAGAACAAAAATGTCATGTTTAACCATTATACGTTTGTTAGATTCATTGTCATCTGAAAATAAATATACCAATTAGACTTTGGCCCCTCGGGGTTACAGATGGATTACAATAAGCTATGACGTTCGGTTTAAACAAAATCAAGCCTTAAACTAATAAGAAATACACTTTTCCACGATTATTATAAACAAATACCGTATGACTGAAAAAAAATGGCATCTAGTTGGCTTGGAAATGACGATCGATGACTTTTAAGATGGTGCGAGCGATTCAATTATTTAAACAAATTTTGACGTTGCCGTTGATTCATAGCTTGTCATTTATGATGTGTAAATTACTCTTATTCTCTTTTATGCCTCAAAAATTGTAATACAATTTAGTAAATGATATTTTATTTTTAACAAACAAATACCATACGATGGAAAAAGACGGCTGGAGAATGACAATCGATGATAATTTTGGCGAGGTCAAGCCCTAGACGTCATTACTTGGCCCGTACCCTACTTTAATTTTTAATGGCGCCTTCCAGTTGGCCTTAAAAATGTTGTAACTTATTTTCATATTGAGTAAAAATGATTTTAAAGTGTATACCTAGTTTAAAAATCGAGAAAAAATATCGCAATTTTTTTACATCACAGTTTTTATTTCTGACGTCGAATAAAACAATGGGCAAAAATTACAGATTGCGGTTAAGAAATCCACTTTTTTTGTTAACTTTATCTATTTTTGCTTCTGTTATTATTGATACCTTATAAATGATATAGAGTATTATAGAAAATAAACGGCGTCACAATAGCCTTTATGGATTCCAATTATGCATCCAGTTAATATTTAATGTAGAAGATAACAGAGTTACCTGACACAAATCTATTTTCGAAAAAGTTGAAATGAAGATCGCATCATTTTATTTGAGAAATGTCATCGATCATATCCCAGCCAACTGGACGCCGTTTTTTTTTCGATAATACTGGTATATCTAAATAGATTTGCGTGTTCCTTGACGTATCTGGAAACTTTTACGTTTTTATAACTTTCTATCAATATTTATTAAAGGAGATCATAGACAAAAAATGAGATAAAAGAGTCTGCTTGATAGAAATAACTGATCGTTTCAAATTTCCCAAAGGCTGCTGTAACCTCAAATTTTCGATCCGATTATTATTTATTTTTATCAAAAATGTATAAAAATTTAAGTAAGATAAGCTCTCCTCTAACAGCGCTTTCAGACGGAGCGGAGCATCCGCGCGGACCGTCCGCGACTTCGAGCAAGTACCATGAGTATGAAAAATTTCACATGGGTCGCGTATGCTCCGTCCGGATGACAGCCATATACATAAACATACATTAGTATAAAAACATGCGGACAATCCGCTCCATCTGAAAGCGCTGTAATAGCAAACAATTTTTTATGAAATTCCATCTTGAAATAAATAGCATTCGTTGCATCAAGTCTATTTGACACCATTTTTTTTTCAATCATATGGTATTACATGTTATCACAGAATTTTATGTTCAAGCTGTCTGAATTAAGATAGGTAACAGTTCTTATGGAAAATTATAATTTTATAATTGTCAACGTGATAATGAAGAAAATGCCATAAAAATAAAAACAATCATCAACTAAATGTGTCTATAATATAAAAAATAAAAACTTAATGCTTGGTACTCCATTAAGGGAATAATTTTCACTAAATAGGTACATTTAGAATGAGAATGACAAAAAACCACATTGATTCCCATTCTTATGACAGTTTTATGATGACAATAAATGAAACAAAGAAGCAATGGCCACAACATTTTTATGTAAATACATAAGCAAATGATCATTATATAGTCTTTATTTAATAGTTAAAATAATATCGCTCATAATTCTTGAGAAAAGTTAAAAATTTTCACAAAAAAAATAAAAAAAATTAGTACATTGATATTGTATGAAATAAAACGCTGTTTTAGACAAAACAATCAACCTTTATTTAGATATACACTGATCAAAAGTAAAAAAAGCAACAGAAATATAAATTACTGCTTAAATAAAAACTTGTTCTGTACATGGACCTCACTTAAGCACAATGATAATTTCCAGGTGTCATAATCCAATAAAATGATGACGTATGTCCTGACGGCGACGGCAGTTTGCTTTTGGCAGTACATCTTTTTAAAAATTATTTTAAGCCTTAAACACTATCTGCAGCGTTTATTAATGAGAACTTTTTTCGTGGACCTGTCTTAATGTTTTTATTGGAATATAAACCATTTAAAGTAGTCTTATGCTCTGAGGACATAACGTAACTTAAGAGGTGCGTACATACAGCAAAAAGGTAATATTAGCTAACACAGTATTTTTGGAACTGTTTTGAAATGAAAAATTTACTGAACATTAAATATTCACTCAAAAGAAATAAAAATAAAGTTTCTTAAACATTTATGTCTATGTCTACTTCTATTTTATTTACCAGTTTTGACTGTTTGCCTTTTGATTATTCATATTTTAATCTTTTAATCAATAACTTACAGTTATTCAAGTGATATATACATATATTTATCATTTATACATGGTGTCGCAAATAAAAATGCACTCTTAGTGATCTAATAAACCAGATACACAGACCTGGTCATCCTATGTGAGTCGGCTCGCTTTTAATGTGTAAGATAATGATGGAGATATGAGTTAAAAAGAGACAAAGAGTAGGCTTTGATACATTTCTTCATATGTGGTAATGTCGGATTTTCTATTAATTTATTTGTCACCGACCAAAAAGTTTGAAGCAGTCATGTAGTTTAATACGTCAAAAATTAATTAGTGGCTTTGCTATAGTTCTAATACATCACATAATATATTACATTTTATTGGTGACTACTATTAAGGCTACCATACTAAGGAATGGACAATACTGCATTTCTATCTATATACTAGATTATAATGGAAGTTGGCTACATTTATCTTTCAGATCAACAACTTAGGATGACCATACCTGTATACCATGGTAAAATTATATGTAGGTATAGAGAGATACTTGGAAAACGGCAGATCTAAACAAATATCACGAGTGAAATAATAGTGTTTTAATTATTCAGTTACCCATCAGTCATTGCATAAAAAAAAATTGGAAAAATGCTAAAATATACGCTGGTAATAGAATAATGTTATAAATCACTTAAGACCTTCCAAGTTGGTATACCATGTGTACCTTTCTGTTAAATGGTCTCTAGACTATTTACCAGAGAAAACTTAGTTTCGCACTAATAAGATTCCTTAGAGACTAGATCCTCTAGATTATCTGAGACGACTTTTTCATTGGATACATTATTTATTTTCTACTACATAAAATATATTCTTGGTGTCTTCAAACTGAGGTATATAATCAATAATTGTACCTCAATTTGAAAATTCATAAATAAATAATCAAGACATCAAAACTGAAAAAGATAAAGATAGGTAGTGTAAATATGCCATTGTTCAGTTTTCAATATTTGAAGAAAAATTGCTTTCCAATAGAAGTTAAATACCCAGAAAGATTTTTTTTTTAATTCAATGACATTGTTTAATGCCAACATATATGTACATACAAAAAGAGTTGCTAGCCGGAAAATGAAAGAAAATGTCTCACAGTTAATCACAACAGCAAATTTAACAACAAATGGATATTTATTGAAAAGAACCAAGTGCTAGATTTAAAAATAGTGAAATGAACAATCGTTTCTTTTCAATAAATATCATCCTAACTGTGAAAGTAAAGGGTAAGGTTTCAGATTATAACATTCCTTCCTGAATAAAGCGCATAAAGAATCATATTTAAAACAAAAGTATTAACATACGCGTTTTTTGGTTGATTCAGATTTCAGATCGGTCTTATTCTTAACATCAGTCCTACAAACTTATCTCCAAGAGTTTATTTAAAATGTTGTTCGTACTACCATTTTTTTAAGAATCTTTTAGTATGTGTCCATACAATACATATTATGTTTTGGTTAAACTAAATTTACAAATATATTATTAAAGTTTAGAAAATGAAACACTAATCTACTCAATGCTGCCATTGATTTGGTTGTGAACAAAATTTCATCATTACTAGAGCAAAGAAGATACTATAAGACATTTTGAACCTGTGAATTTTAAATTGTCAACTATTATTCTACATGCATTGAACATGCAATTTGGTTTTAGGATTAGCCCTAAGAATACAAAAAAAAACAACACTTTTCTTAACACTGCATAGGATTAGGATTAAGAGCACAGCCTATTAAACCAGCCTGCCCCCTTATGATCGTTTGCATAGAAATTTGTGAACCTTTCTAAATATTCGCTTATCTTATGTTATGTAACCAAGCTAAGCTGGGTTCTAAGCTTCACTGAAACTTATTTATACGAACGATAGAGACTGATGCTCTAACTGTTGACGCCCAGCAAGTAAAACGCAGATCCTCAAAATCAATCAAAAATGGCCAGCTGATATGGAATGACCTGTTAATAGTTAAGACCGGCAGCATGGGACCGCAGCATTGGAACGCATCATGTATTGGTTTAAATTTATTCATATTACTAAAATTAGGATTCATTCAAAATTGAAAGTATGAACTAGTTGAGTAAGAGGAATAACGGAATTTTTTTCAAATATCATTTTCGAATTTAGAATTTAGGTTGATTAATACTTAATTGGTACCAATAACAGGGTGGTCCGAACTGTATTCCGGAAACTTCGGCAGCATATTCTGCAGATGAAAATAAGTTAAAAAGTTCGTATAAATGTACATATGTCCTAAAATGCTTAGTTTCGGAGATATAGGGTGTAGAAATTTCATTACTTTTTAGATTTTTTCCATATAATTTCTGAAGTAACATCAATATTTGGATGAAAATTGGTGTCTGGCAGTTTTTTGACATGAGAAATTTGATTTTTATGTCAATGTGACTCTTATTTTTAGGGGGCTTACCTACATGTGTTTTAACTGTTTTGAAGAGTAATAACTTTTTGTCCGTACCTGTATAAAACTACTGTTAGAGTGAAAAAAATATACATTTCTGTAATTTTCTACGCAAAAAATGTATCTTGGTAAAAATCGATACGAGCAAACGTTCTCAAGATATTTAAAATGGAAATAGACAATACATGTCATTATTAACTAAAAAATAAACATGTTAAGCAGATAGTTATTTTACTGAAATGATAAATTTAGGAACTTTTTATTTTTTTAAATTTATCATCAATTTTTCTTCGAAAAAATGATATCACAAAAACATTTCAAATTTATTATTTCAGTCTATAACTAATATAATAATAATAACTATTTAGTCAACATGTTTAATTTATATCAGTTATGACAGGTATTGATAATTTTGATTCAAAATATCTCGAGAATCATTACTCGTAGCGATTTTTACCAAGATGCTTTTTTACGTAAAAAACATCGTAAATGCATATTTTTTTACTCAGATTTGTTTTATACAGGTAAGGTCGAAAAGTTATTACTCTTCAAACCAGTTAAAAAATATGTAGGTGGCGTCCTCTACAAATAGGAATCATTTTAAAAGCAAAATCAAATTTCTCATGTCAAAAAACTCCCAGACACCAATTTTCATCCAAATTTTGACGTTACTTCAGAAATTATTTGAATAAAAAATCGAAATAAAAATGAAACTTCTACACCCGGTAGGTATCTCCGAAACTAAGCATTTTAGGACATACATTTATAAGAACATTTTACTAATTTTTATCTACAGAATATGCGGCCAAAGATTCCGGAATACAGTTCGGATACCACTCTGTATAATTTATTGATATGTATTTAAAGTTAAAGTATTCAGTTTCACTTAATGAATGTTGTCAAAGTACTGCTGTAGATTAATTCTGAGGAAGTTCCCTCAATTTGTAGAATCAAAAGGCAACACTTCTTCTGAACAATTTAACAAATTTATGGTTCCGTGAAATGTATAGTAAAATATTAATTTTACATATTCAAACGTGTGATATGTAATCACATTTAGTTAACGGGTTTTTATTGAATCACGGAATGAAATATCTGGAAAGCAACTTCTCCATATCGAACAATCACTCTGAACAAAAATAATCTAGTGGCCAAATCAAAACAGCTCCAAAGTATCAACAAAAGGCACGGCGGACACATACACCGGACCGATAAGAACTAACTAACACAGAATGCCCCGGTCGATGGTGATGGTTGTCTTGGTGACGGGCGGGTGTGACAGGTGTCTGCACGCCGTCCCGCACTGCGGACAAAGACAGTTAGCGGTGACTGTGTACGTACGGACGCCGGGTTCGGGAAAGGACCCGTTCAAAGTGTTGCGCTTATGCGACGGAAAGTCTTTGGATTTGGGCGATGGTCCGTCCGTCGTCGTCGTCGTCGTTATGCAGCTGAAGCTCTTTCGCTGGCTGATCGGCGTCGATTTCGGGGTGATGGGATTCGGATCCGTGGGCAGGGCGAGGACGGGCGCTAGGTTGGACTTCAGCGAGATCCACGGATGGTCGAGGAGTTCGTGAACCGTAGGCCTCTCTCTGAAAAATAAAACAAATATATCAATATTCAAACAGATTTAGATATAGATCGATTCGCGAATGAAAATGATCAATTATAATAGCTTTATCCAGAAAAGATAAGCAAAGATAACAAATAATATAAACACACAATTTCGATCCATTGCATATGTAGCAATTATTTTTGCTTTTTAAACTTATGGCATAACCTGATAAAATCTGCCCAAGGAATCAGGGAAGATAAAAAAAAGCAGAACACAACTGTTATACATCATACATCCTCCCGTTGGACAAATATGTCCAAATGCCCAATATAAGACATGTATAACTTGAGATCAACCGTCAACAGTACTGGGAGAATTTTCAGGTCAGGGGCTTGGGACACCCAAAAAGAAAATTCCACTTCTCCAACTCCCAGTGGATGACATACCAAGAATTTACAACTCTGAGAAACACCTCACTGTAGTATTGAGTAATAAAAAGGATTGGAAGGAAGAAACGTTTGCTCAGTATGTAAAAGATCATACTATAACGTGGTATACTGATGCTTCCACAACCAAAGCAGGGACAGGGATACGAGTATTTGGGCCGAAAACTAAATATTCCGAATCAATGGGTACCTACCCAAGCATCTTTCAGGCAGAAATTTACGCTATCGAAATATGCGTACAATTTATCTTAGATGGGAACTATCGAAAACAGGAAATAGCCATCTTATCCGATAGTCAAGCAGCACTAAACGCGATCAACTCGGTAACCATCAATTCGAAGTTGGTCAAAGAGAGGCTTAACAAATTAGGCAAAGAAAATAAAGTCCTCCTGCTTGCCTCCTTCTATCCGTTGGGTGCCTGCTCACCAAGGGATAGAAGGCAATGAAAAAGCAAATGATCTTTTATGCTATTAAACTTTTATGCTTTAATTTAAACCACCAATTTGTTGTCAGAACGTCGGGGACAGCAAGATAGTAGCTTTATTTCAAGACGATTCTAGCAAATATTATGGTTTGGTTTGGTGCTGAGTTCTTGGTTATTTGCAATCAAATTGTGCGATAGTCGATTTATGATCTGTGAATGTGGATGTAAGCATGTGAAAGGTTCGTCAAAAACTAACTGAAGGTAATCTCTTCTCTAGAAGACCAGCCCTGTGTCCAGGTAGTATCTGTTGAATATCGCAGAAGTCAACTTGCTTTTGCAAAAGAACATGAAACCTAGAATCAAGAAGATTGAAGTAACCTGTCGTTCTTGGATCATCTGACTAATTTGTTTTGGAGAACAGGCAGAAGCAAAAAATACTATAGACGAGTACAGCAATTTGCACAATACAATATTGCGGAAATTGATAAGTTATGAGGTTTCGAAGCCCTTACTAACTCGGTTATTGCGGAAATTTATTGTGTTATTGTGGATATATTGTAGATTCTATCTCTCAACAGAAGGAAACTGTCAGTAGGTATGAACTCCATTCTCATCTTAAACTAACAAACTAACTAACTCTCATTTTCTTTTTGCGTGTATGTATTTAATTTTAATTAATTATAGGGGTTTAAGAGTTTTGGAGTTTAATATATCAAATACTTACCTTGGATCAACCACAAGAGCGCCCTTGATAAAATCTATGGCCGAACTCGATACGTCGCCAAAGTGTTCAGGTTCGAAGCTCAGCGAGCACTTGGATATGTTTAAGAACGTCTGCTGCTTGCTGTCTGCTCCGAACGGACTGAAACCGGACAAAAGTACGTAGGCCAGGACTCCCACAGACCAAATATCAGTCGATAAGCATATGGGCTCGTAACTAAGCACTTCGGGTGCTACATAATCTACAGTACCTGAAATAGACAAGACAGCTTGTATCATAATGAAAATTTAATACAAAGAAACTTAACTATTGATTTGTGGGTTT
This sequence comes from Sitophilus oryzae, assembly GCF_002938485.1. NCBI lineage: Eukaryota > Metazoa > Arthropoda > Insecta > Coleoptera > Curculionidae > Sitophilus > Sitophilus oryzae. Next base: position 3,603,665 of record NW_022146168.1, read on the forward strand.
TAGAACACAAAGAAATAATATCGTTGTAAAAACTACCATAGCAAAGGGTACACTAATTTATTGAATAGTTAATAAATGTATTATTAAATTATCTTCTACTTATTGTTACTACTTTATTAGGTAGTTACTACTCAAGGTAGTGAGGTAATAATAGGCGGTTGAAGCGTAATGCTAGCCACATTACCTTGTATACCGAACGGCTCTAGTATGGAAAAGTACCTTGCTACTCCCAAGGCGTTAAACGCTATATACGGGAGCTATTATTATTATATATCTTCTACTTATTCATAGATTATCACAAAATTAAACTTGAGAGACAGTCAATCTGTCATCATAAAGCATTTTTATGGTAAAACCTTTGTTATCAGAGAATACTTATGAAACTGTGAAACAAGATCGTTACCTAAAATTTCCCGCACTGTAACACCAGGTTGCAGAACTTTTGAAATACCAAAGTCGCACAACTTGATGTCGTCACAGCTGTCCTCCACCGAGAGTAGTAGGTTTTGAGGTTTGAGGTCGAGATGGGCAATGTTGCGGTCGTGCAAGTACGAAACTCCCTCGAGGATCTGTTTCATGGCTTTGCGAGCTTCCATTTCTCCCAGGCACTGACCGCTGTCCAAGATGTGTTGGAGTTCTCCGCCCGCGGCCAATTCCAACACCAGAACCTAAAAGTAAATATAGTTGTAATATATGTACTCCATATTTGAACTAAACTGTACGAGGGTTGTCTTTTATATTCTGTATAAAGAAACATAGTAGGCGCCTATCGACATGTATCAAATGTCAAAATTAACTGTCTTCTTCAGTTAACTTAACGCCAAAGAAACTAAACCGCTTCGTTTAAAAATGTACCTAAACTGAATTTTTGAAGAAGACAATTGTCTCAAAAAGAATGCCTTGCCGAATTGGTTTTTGTTTACGGTAATGAAGAACCCTGAACCATATCAGTCGATAGTTTCTCATTGGTATGGAAAATTTAAACATGGACAAGAAAATAGACATGTCACATATAGTGAAATTGAAGCATTATTGGGCATTTCAAAGACCTCAATTCAAAAAATTTTACATGAAGAATTATCTGTAAAAAATAGTTTCTCGTCAGATACCGCATCTGTTGACGGAAGAATAGAAAGCAATTAGAGTTAATTGGTGTCAAAAATCTATACAAAACGGATTTACTCTTATGAACCCGAAAATAATCACCAATCGGCTATTTGAGTGTTCCGAGATGAGCCAAAACCGACGAGTTATCCGTTCCCGAAGTATTTCCAAAAACTCCTAAGATGATGGCGACATTTGTATCAAAAGCGGGTCATGTAGCAGCAATTCCTCTGCGAAATCAAAAATCTATTACTGCTGATTGGTCGCTGACTGGAATACATATTTAGGTATTTGTTGGCTGAAAGTAATTGCTGAGTTTGGAAAAACCAACCCTCAACGATGAATGATCCTCCACCAAGACAATACAAGTTCCCACACACCTAGAAAAACAATGGATTTTTTAAAGCAAGGAACCATCGAATTGTCAGACCATCCTCCATACAGTCCCGACCTAAATCCTAACGACTTTTTTACTTTTCTAAAAATTAAGAATAAACTGCGTGGTCAAAGATTCCGGTCCTCAGAAGATGCAGTCAGCGCTTTCAAAATGCAGTTTTCAAAGTACCAACTGTGTAAAATAACTACTTTCAGAATTGGTTCCAACAAATGCAAAAATGCATTTCACTTCGTACAGAATATTTCGAAAAACAATAGTGTTTAAAGTTATCTACTGTTTTATTCTACTTCTATATGCAAAATATAAACGACAACCCTCATAGCACTTCAACTGAAATTGAATTAATTAATAGCGATTATTAATACTACTAAATACTACAGCCTGATCATAACTAGCCAGCCGGCTTACGAATATATGTAACAAGTACAGGGTGTCCCATTTTAGTTGAAATCATACGGTATCTCCGTTATTAGTAAAGATAGAAGGATGCGGTTTGCACAAATCTGTCTGTGTTCGTTTCTGAGCTACGGGGTCTTTTCGAAAATTTTGCAATTTGGGTCAGCCCCCGTATCTCCGTTATTATGGATAATATGGAGAAGATGAAAACTGATTCTTGGAGAACTTTTTACGTAGAATACAGTGTAGTCTGTTTTTCTACGAAAAAAATATTTTTGAAGATATGAACTAAAGTTATGTTTTATCAAATGGAACACCCTGTATATTTATGAATCATATGATCCGCCTTGCTATGAGCTTCTCAGAAATATATATCACTCTATATTTATTTTCACTATTTACTGCAATATTTAAAATATGTCATTTTCTTATTAGTAGGCCGTGATAAATAACAAAAAATCAAAATGGTATTTACTAAAATAGTCATACAAATATTAAAATTTATTTGGAATTGATATATTTTACTTTTAAACTGTTACCCCTGAATCTCTGAATATAGTTTTCTTTTTTTATAACGGAATTTATTATAACGGGATGGGTTTTGCTAATATCTAAAAGCTTGCATTATTAAAGCATTTTTCAGGGGTTCGACATGTGTTAGTTGCCACGATATATTTCATATTTCAAAAATCCACAAAATCAGAAATCGAAAACGGACAAATCCAGGAATAAAAGAGGTCATCATATGGGTGCATTGGTTTCAATTCATTGATTTGAGAAATAATAATTTAACAAAATTGTAATATTTACGTTGTAAGTTAAGTTGTGAGGGGGAGCCCCATCTTGCTGAAAGTATATTTCACGTAAATTAGCTAAAGGAACATTTAAAAGTCCCGATACGATAGCTTCCAAGATTTACGAACAGCGGTAGAGAATTAAGTTTCCCTAATATATAAGAATTTATTAGTGGCTCTCAAAATAAAACAAGAAACAGAGAGAAAAGTATACTTTTAATAATTCTTTAGTTTCTTTTATTATCAATCATGGCCTACTAATAAATTTGATCTTTTAATACATTTTTTTTAAATATTGCACTAAATAGCGAAAATAAATATAGAGTGATATATATTTTTGAGAAGCTTATGGCAAACCAGATGATATAATTTATAAATATATAGGGTGTTATTTAAAAAAAAAAACATAACTTTAGTTCATATCTTTAAAAATATTTTTTTCGTAGAATAACAGACTACGCCCAAATGGGACACCCTGTACAGTAACAAGTAGATAACAAGTAGATAACAAGTAGTAGTAGTGTAAAAAGTAGGGTTTAGAACTTAGAACTCTATTAAGTCATTAAGTGAACCCGCGAGATATCATCATTCGAGATTTTTCATTTTTTTTCATGGTATATTTTGTTAGACGTTTCCAAAAATGTTAAAGATACATACCATTTCTGTGAGAGATTCGTATACTTCGTGTAACCGAATTACTCTATTTGTGGAGGAACACTGCATCAGTACGGCTATTTCATGTATGATTTCATTCATCTGGTCTTGATTTCTGCGTCTCTTTTTTACGAATTTTGCTGCATAATGTGTGCCTGTTTTCTTGTGAACTGCTCGGCATACTGTCGCGTATTTACCTCTGAAAAAGAATAAATATTTTAGTATAATACTTGCCGGAAAATATCCTATAAACTAAATCAAATTACATAAGTAACAAGTCACAATAGCATTGTCAGCCTGTTTTTATATTTTGTATTATATTTTTAACTTGAGTTAGATGAGTCCATGTATGGGAAATGATGGGGGCTTTGTATAGACACTCATTAAAATTAAAATTTTGATGCATTTTAAAGTTTTATATTTGTTTTAGTGGACCGACTTTGGGATAAACATTTAAGAAATTTGTAGCTAAATTATTTTTGACTTTTTACTACCTATATCTTTCTAAATTAAAAATTAAAGTTCCCATCTGTGTTCCCATCTGAAGGAATCGGGCTCATAATTTCAAGAAATATGAGTATTTGTACCCATAAAATACTTCGATACAGCAAGTTTCAGATTTTTATCTATAATCTTGTCTGAATAAATCGAAAAATACTGAAAATCAGTAAAAATTGTTATTCTCAGCGTCTTGTGAATCGAATGATCTAGCGACCGGATATGTTTTGAGGCATGATTTTTGGAAAAAAATAAGAGCTATATCCTTCCGCAAGAACCTAACACAAAACGAGGTTTTATTCTTAATTTTAATTTTTAACCATGTTACGATATCCGTAAAAATACAGAACTTTTGCCATTTATTTTTTTATCATTTCAAGAGTTCCTATCCTATAAACTAAATCAAATTACATAAGTAACAAGTCACAATAGCATTGTCAGGCTGTTTTTATATTTTGTATTATATTTTTAACTTGAGTTAGATGAGTCCCTGTACGAGAAATGATCGGGGCTTTGTATAGACTCATTAAAATTAAAATTTTGATGCATTTTAAAGTTTTATATTTGTTTTAGTGGACCGACTTTGGGATAAACATTTAAGAAATTTGTAGCTAAATTATTTGACTTTTTACTATATCTTTCTAAATTAAAAATGAAAGTTCCCATCTGTGTTCCCATCTGAAGGAATCGGGCTCATAATTTCAAGAAATATGAGTATTTGTACCCATAAAATTCTTCGATACAGCAATTTTCAGATTTTTATCTATAATCTTGTCTGAATAAATCGAAAAATACTGAAAATCAGTAAAAATTGTTATTCTCAGCGTCTTGTGAATCGAATGATCTAGCGACCGGATATGTTTTGAGGCATGAAACAAATGTCCAGAAAAATGAAAAGAAAAAATGCAATGTCCAGAAACCTTCGTATGAGAACTTCGAATCGAGACGATCGATTTATTTAAGTAGGTATATCGCTAAGAAACCGCCGCCGTTTGCCAGCTTTTCAAATTTATAATGCATTGCATCTCAGGAACGTCCATGTAAGTGAACGGACTGTAGAAGAAGATTAAATGAAGCAAATCTGTTAAGTTGTTATCTGTTTAAGGAATATGTTAAGAAGGCCTGCTTCGGGACCACAACTTACTAGGTCTGCTGACTAGGACCCAAAGCAAAGCCATGGTTTTAATCTATAAATTACGAAAAAATGTTAGTGTCTTCTTCAAAAGCGAATATCTCCGAAAAAAGTAAAGCTATTGAAATGAACCAAAAAACAAACTATCGAGAAAAGATGCAGTTTTTAAATTCCTTGCTGTCTTAACATATTTCACAGGGTGTTCCAAACTATCACCAATATATTAAAATTTTGTTTTCCCTCGTATAATTGACAGATGGGAACATTCATTTTTAATTTAGAAAGAGATACTAAAAAAACAAATAATTTAGCTACATATTGCTTAAAATATCATCAAAATCGGCGAACTAAAATAAAATATATTAAACTTTAAAATACACCAAAATTTTAAGGTGTCCGTCTTTCGTGCCGGTGAGTGTGGTTAATCCTCATTGTGGAATTTTTGTGGTAAATTGTAGTTTTTAGTTATAATGCGACTTTATCTATAAGACCACGAAATCTATAAAACAGAAACAGACTATACTGTTAAAGTTTGTACATTAAAATGTCATCCGATATCTTCTACTTATTCCAAAAATAAGTACTTCTAGGAATATTCGTGAGCGAGCAAAAGGAAGAAGTGTATGCTGAAAAGTCATAAAAAATATACGCACGCAGGGGTTATAAAAGTAACACATAAAACGGCGTCACTAATGAATGAAGGGAATTTTAAAAATACCCAAGCCTGGTTTACTGTCCTTAAAACACGTCTTGCTACGTTAAAATGTATTTAAACTTGACATTTAACTGTTAGTGGAAATCCTATAACATCCCGCATTATTAAACGGAAAATAGTATGCACTTGGAGCAAACTTGGAGCACTTGACGCTCCTCTCGTAAAGGGTTGGCTGGTTTTTCAATGGGATTTAAAGTTTTAAAAGCAATTTTTAAGTTATAAAACCGCGACGAAATAAAAACACACGTCTTGCAGAATGTATCGTATTTCACTTTACTTATTTGCATAAGCCATGCATGTACATTTCGAGCAAATGTAATTAAAACGGATTATTGAAAGTTTTTCTTCAACTCGACACCTACTTTTTATTACCGTTCATACGACGACATTTCAAGATCGTTTCGCAACTATACCGACCTCACTCAGTAGTTGGAGGTTTTATAATTTATTTCCATAGGAAATATATTGAACATTAATAAGATTTAGAATTACCTCCGAAGAAACACATAATCTTGTTTCATTTCTTTCCAAAATTATGTAGGTATTCGGTACTCGTATTTCACCCCTTCCACAAATTTAATATTTTTGTGTATAATTGTATTGTAATGGAAGCCTTGGATTGCGCTTATGGGTTTTGTTAAGAACAAGAAATACTTGTCCAGAAGCTGGAGGATTATCCATGCGTATACCAGCAAGTAATTAATGCGTTTAGTTAATAACAATTCTAATTTAATTATATGCAGAAAGTTACAAGTTTTATTAACTAGCAGCATTTTATTTGCCAAGGAACTTGCCCTGCTGCGAAACAACGTACTCTGCGAATTCATCTCTAATAGCCGCAGCTTCCATAAATCTTAAGGTAACAGCTAAAATTTTCGTTTGACATTGGTAAAACTAGAGCGTATCTAGCTTGATAAAATAATGTCTATCTTCACGGTTATCTGTTATTAAAGTTTCGACTCTTTGACTCGTTCGGCTTCGCAAAGTGGGTCTCGTCCAAAAACATCTTCTTTTTCTCTTCAAAGGCCCTGGGATGATAAGAATAACGAATCGGCCGCAGAAAGGAATCGGGCTCATAATTTCAAGAAATACGAGTATTTGTACCCATAAAATACTTCGATACAGCAAGTTTCAGATTTTTTTCAGATTTTCATTTTAAAGTTTTATATTTGTTTTAGTGGACCGACTTTGGGATAAACATTTAAGAAATTTGTAGCTAAGTTATTTGACTTTTTACTATATCTTTCTAAATTAAAAATTAAAGTTCCCATCTGTGTTCCCATCTGAAGGAATCGGGCTCATAATTTCAAGAAATATGAGTATTTGTACCCATAAAATACTTCGATACAGCAAGTTTCGGATTTTTATCTATAATCTTGTCTGAATAAATCGAAAAATACTGAAAATCAGTAAAAATTGTTATTCTCAGCGTCTTGTGAATCGAATGATCTAGCGACCGGATATGTTTTGAGGCATGATTTTGGAAAAAAAATCAGAGCTATATCCTTCCGCAAGAACCTAACATAAAACGAGGTTTTATTCTTAATTTTAATTTTTAACCATGTTACGATATCCGTAAAAATACAAAACTTTTGCTATTTATTTTTTTATCATTTCAAGAGTTGATCATAAAAAAATCGAATTTTGAGAAAAAATCGACTTTTAATTTTTTTTATGTGCGGTACCGTTTAAAAAAAATTACCAAGCTCATAATTTCAGCGAAAATTGAACGAGGAATACAAAAAAATAGTTGCACATTTTTACGGTTATCGTAACATGGTTAAAAATTAAAATTAAAAATAAAACCTCGTTTTTTTAGATTCTTGCGGACGGATATAGGTCGTTATTTTTTTCCAAAAAGCTACCACCATCAGGGTTCGGAAAACTACATGTTACTTTTAAAAACTACATAAACTACATTACATGTAGTTAATGTAGTTTATGTAGAGGGTGTAGTTTATGTAACTTATCAATAATAACTATAACAAATATCAAAGGTTTGAGGTGAGGTTTTAATAAGTTGAAGCTTTAAAAACACATAATGTATTTAAGAAAACAGAAGAAATATGGCTTTAAATATATAATTTACATCATATTATCTCTATTACACCTCATACAAAGGAAAAATTATTCATAATATCAATACATAGTTTATTAACGTAGTTTTCATGTAGTTAATGAACGGGAAAAGACGTAGTTTTTGAAGAAAAAACTACACGTAGTTAATCCGGTAAATTACGTCTTAATTAACTACTTCCGAAACCTGACCACCATGCCCCAAAACATTTCCGGTAGCTAGATTATTCGATTCACAGACGCTGAGAATAACAATTTTTACTAATTTTTAGTATTTTTCGATTTATTCTATTCAGACAGGGTTGTAGATAAAAATTGGCGCCGGGAGGCACGTATAGCCGCCCAAACTAAAATATGTTAATATCTTGAAAACTGCGACTTTGGCTGATTTTGATGTTATTACAAATTTTGTTGCAAATATTATTCCTAATCTTAATTTGAAAACCGCGTTTCGCTAGCTACTGTAATTTTGGAGTTACGATTTTTTAAAATTTTTAACCCCCTCCCATACCCCCCACCCCCACCAAAAACTAATGGCCAGATTCTCGGGTGCCACAGTATTTTTGTGCCAAATTTGGTTAAAATCGGTTCAGCGGTTTTTGAGTTATCGTGTTACAGACGGCAGACGGACAGACAGACCGACGAATTAGGTCATTTATGACCCAAATAACTGATTTTGAGTGAAATTAAAAAAACTTTTTTTTTGCCGATCTTAATAGCCTACCATACCTATTGGTATGATCGACTAAAAATCTGAAACTTGCTATATCGTATTAGTATTTTATGGGTACAAATATTTCCTGAAATTATGAGCCCGATTTCTTTCTGGGACCGATTCGGTATTCTTATCGTCCCAAGGCTTTTAACAAAATATAATAATAATCAGCCAATAATAAAAAAATCGTCGTCAAATTTTCCAGAATCGTCGTCTTCTTCAGAATTACGAAAACGGGAACGAAACGTAAGAATGATTCTATTACTTTGTGGACTGCAAAGACCAAACTGAAACGAAATGTTTGTTGCTGTTTTGTTTTAGATAAATGATCTGCAGTATAGATTTTTTTAATTATTTAAATAAAACGTCTTTACTCGCGCTGGGAGTAAAAATTCAAGGCCGTGAGCCGTGACACAACACGGAAGAGAAAAAGTAACGTCGTCCGATTCAAGTGTAATTTGATATGTCGATAGATTGGACCAAGGCCAGCTTAACCGTATACGACACGTGTCACGGTGATAGTTTGTTTTGACGTAAGAAACGTCAAAAGTTGATGTAGTTCGATCGCGACCAAATTTAGTGGGTATGCTAAGTGAGCGACGACGGTGCATACGGTCCCACCCTGGTGCAAAGTTGGATACGACGTTTCGTTTACATCTTCATCAAGGTGGGAATAAGGATTTGATATTGAAGAAAAATGTGGGTCAATTTCGGCATAATTGGGGACGGGCTACAGGCCCTCGATGTTTCGAACCGATGCGATGCCTATAAATGGGCGAAATCATCAGGATTTTTCTTAATTATAGGTCGGTTGGAACCAAACTCGGCATGTGGATAAAAGTACCCGGCTAGAATCCTCAGACGGTCATTTTAATACAAATTTTGTGAAAGTGAATCAAAGTATTTATTAATTTTTAATTTATTACTTTTTCAACATTTCAAACTAAATTTTTTCAAACGTGTCCTTCAAATCCTTCTATTAATAGATATTAGTAAGAAGTTTCACTTCAAATATTCGCAAATAGTGCACACACAATTTTTTTTTCTATAACAAATTTATTTAACCAATCGTCACAATTAATACACTTTACAATGTATTGTTTCACGTTAAAAGATATAGATGTTATCGTGAGAGATCGCCAAAAGCTGGACGACCAGGAAAATGAACGGTCGAGCAATTGATAACGCTGCACAAGCACATAAATCAAAAGTTAATAGTACTCGAATCTAGGTGACTACGTCTTCTGTTCTTAGCCTAGGCCGACCTCGAAATAAAATTAATGAAGTTATTAAGACTGCCATAGGATATACGTAACTGTACTTTTAATATAGCGCCATTATTTTCCAACGGAATCGGAATCACCACGTCTGAATAATAATTTCGAATTAAGGAAGGTTGGGCATAAATTTACAATATTAAATAATTTTAAAATAGCTGGGATACAAGATCCTGTTCTTGTTGGAGATATTTTTGTTGGCGTACGACTTGGGACTTGCCGATGCTAAAATATTTTAAAGGTGTGCAAAACTGGGTAGTTAGTATACCAGGGTTATAACAATTTTGACACTTAATTTTGATTTATTCGTGAAGCAACTATAGTCCAAGAAAATAGGCCTTCAAATAAGAATGTTTGGGAAAAACTTGAATTTTTGATATTATTATAAAGTTATTTTGATTCAAGTTAGTTATAGATATTTAACATTTTCTTTCAATTTGCTCGAAAATTATAAACTTCAATTCAGATTCTTTTAAATTCACCCCCGCAACTAGAGAATGCAATCCCGCAAATGCTGAATCCCGCAAATGCGGGATTCCTCTAAGATTTCGCGGGATCAAAGTTGCGGGATTTACCGTGCGGGATCGACACATTACTACTTGGTAACCGAATCGATCTCAATCACGATCAAACCATAGACTTAAAATAAAATATAGACTACACTATTTACATCTCAACGCGGACAAACAACCTTTTTTGTACACGTGTTTACTTCTGGGTACAGTCGGCCGAGCCTTCCTCATCCAGCCTATGTTGTCACGTCTTTAATATTATCAATATTTTTTTTCTTGTTATACACATATATTGAGATATTAATACTACAGTTTAATAAGTAGGTTTTAATATTCCATAGATGTATTAAATAGTCCTTATTCTACTAAATTATAAGTCGGATACTGTTTAATAAGGATAAGTTCTTTACAATATGACAACACCGATTAGAGGCGAGGGAGCCTATTCATTCATTTATTACCTTGTAGTACGTGTCGCACGTGTGCGGTAAAGCTTTGTTGCCGCTATCTCCGCGGCTGTATTAACGCATTTTCTTAGCTTGTAGTCCTTAATTGTTTATTTTATTGACTTTTTCTGTTCAAAAACTATAAAATATGGTTCGCCAGTGCCAAATTTGCAAGAAATTTGACTTTAATAATCCATTTAAGTCTTGAAACGACTTTTGACCGGTAGGCAACTCTCAATTTACCCATTGGGAGTCAGTGGCGTTGTTGTAGAAAGGCGCTTATTTAGATAATATTTTAGTAAAATGTAAAATCTGATTTTTTTCTCTTACATTACATTATTTACTTACTTACATTGTAACAAAATCATAATTATAACCCTGTTAATAATAAATAATGTTTTTATTAAAAATATATTCCGGTTTATTCTAAAATTATCTTCAGAATCTAAAATAACATACAAGAATTTTAAAATGATATTACATTATGAAACAATATTTTTTAATATACCGGGTCGTCTCAAAAAGTGGCTCAACCCTATAACTTTTTTATTTTTCAGATAAAAACAGATTTGTATGTTAGTAGGTATATGACATAAATTAGGATTTATTGACGTATTCAATTGTTTTTGGTCTCTTCCTGTTTCACCGAAATGATTACATCTTTTGATTTTTAAAGGCACCCTCGGTATATTGCTACTTTATTCGATAAAAATGACACTCTGAATAGAATGACATATCATATGTCAACTTTTGACATTGTCGCTTAAAACATATCCTATTTTAAATTTCAATCCAGTTTTTTTCAATCCACTAAGTTTTAATCAAGGAGCCTTGGAAAAATAGTTTTGATCGTCTAATAGGTTTCGTGTCTTGTCTAGGCCGGTTAAAAGATGTACAAATCGTATTTTTAATCATACATATGTCAATTTTTTCAAATGGAACAAGGGTGACTCATTAGCATATTTGGAAAAAGCATTTTTTTATGAATATATTGATACCACACACTTGGTATTTCGAGTCAAATTATCGTTATGAACCGCGTGTTACAATTACAATTAAACCATATGCGAAAATGTCAAAAGTTGACATATGATATGTCATTCTATTCAGAGTGTCATTTTCTATCGAATAAAGCAGAAATATACCGAGGGTGCCGTTTAAAAATTAAAAGTTATAGTCATTTCCGGTGAAACAGGAAGTGACCAAAAACAATTGAATGCGTCAATCAATCCTAATTTATTTCATATACTAACATACTAAATCTTGTTTTTTTATTTGAAAATATAAAAAAATTATGGGGATGAGCCACTTTTGAGACGCACCCGGTATAATAAAGACAGTACCGAGTTAAATAAATGTAGTTTTTATTTTATCCACTTCCTATAACCTTCCTTGCTTTAATGGAACAGATTTATGTTTTCTCTAATTTACATAATAAGATATCACTTAACCAGAAAAAAAATTACAACAATCATATTTTTTTTTCTCTCCTGTCGCCGATTCTATTATATCTGTGGAATAGATCCTGTTTTGATTAATATTAGGGGTTGTAAATGTTTGACTAAAATTAATAATTTATTATTAAATTCAAAAATTACCTAATTTCGATTATAAAATTTCTTCTATAACGTGTATTTTATTATTTTTATCCTTTTTGGACTTGGTTTTTTCTAAAGTTTTATTTAAAAAACCTGTCCTAAATCTTAATAAAATATAAAAAAGTTTAAATACGATATATTTTTAATTTAATTATACCTTCATTAAAATAAAAAAATTACCCGGCTATGATACGGAGAGTTCAGGTGTACTTGAGAAACGAAAGACAGTGTTGTGTTTCTCGGCAGAGTCGTCAGGGAACAACCGTTACGACAGAGACAACCTATCTATCGCTCGTGTCGCACTCGTTATAACCTAAAACAATAACACAACAATAACAAGACAGTGTCTGACCGCATGTTCCAGCTATTTATGAATGAGATGCTCAGTCTATATTTTATTTTAAGTCTATGGATCAAACCGTTTCGTTCCGGGCCAATGCGTCGACGCTCGGAACCCGGGGGATTCCCCTTACGGCTTGGCAATTAAAAATAAGTGAAACAACAAACAGGTTAGTTCTTAGTTTTCTTTCTGGCGTATGTGCGTAAGTGAAGAAAAGCGTTTAACTAGTAAACTAGTACTTGTGGACAATTTCGTCAAATAAACTGCCGGACATAATTATCGGGACAAGCAAAATTCTAGGGTAAATTTAAAGTTGAATATCTCTTGAACTAAAAAAGATTTTGGGATGCGGTTTGGACCAGGTTTTAGATACATCTATTGTAATTAAAACGCTATGTGATTTTCGAAAATATATTTAGCGAATTCTCGTATACAGGGTGTTTTATAAGAGTGTGAAAATTTGGTTAAGAATTTTTTTTACCGCAAATTTACAATTTTTAAAAAATCGACATTTTTACCAAGTACGACTAATCTGTATTGAAATTAGAAAAAAAATTGATCGGCTTTTTATTTTTTTTTGTTTTAAGGAAAATACGACGGTTTTTTTCAATAAATATGCATTTTTAGTCACACGTATGGTCCTAAATGGTACAAAAAGCTTTGTACATTCTGCATATGCCAAAAAATTGTTGATATAGAGTGTATCTAAAAGCAAATAACTAACACAAGTTAAAAAAAACATCAACATAAGAATAATATTTTTATTTATAAAATAAGTAGATAAATTATAATAAAATTTAAGTTTACTTAATATTAAATATATTTTTTGAACACCCAAATATATCGGTCCAAATTTCTGTACAGCTAGTTTAAGATACACGCTATATCAATATATTGTGGGCCTATGCAAAATGTACAATGCCTTTTGTACCATTTAGGACCAAATGTATGACTATTGTTTATAGTCCCGCAATTTTGCGGATCCGCGGGATTGATTGCTTTAATCCCGCGGGCTTGCGGGATTGAGATTTTGGTGCGGGATTGCATTCCCTACCCGCAACTTATTTGAACTTTTTTTTTCTAGTTCTTACCGTTTCACCGAAATTGCGAAAAAATACTTTATTTACGTATTTCAGCCTTTCTTGGGGGTGAATTTAAAAAAATTTTTTGCAGTTCGTTTTTAGATCTGTGAAAGTAACTTATATCAAAAATTCAAGTTTTTCCCAAATAAGGAAATAAGGACTAAAATAATTTTCAGAAAATTGAAAATTACCCAATAAACATCGATTTATGTGTATACGAAGTGTTTAACAAAAGATAAAGTTCGACAATTTTTTTTTCCAAAATATTAAACAGTATAAAATATTTATTTATTTGAATAAACACAAAGTTGTCCTTCTGGTTGCGCTACTGAGCGTAGCGGCATAAGGCAGAAGTCGCTTCTTTCACCGACAATAAAAATCATTTAATGAATGGCCTGGTACGTGACCGTTTTCGTATCTGGAGATAGTTATTTCTAGCCAGAAGAGAAGAAGAGATGCATAAATCAAAAGGAATAGGCGCGCCCGATTCAATGATACGGAATAGAAATATGGATATTTTATTGTTGAACGAAAGATTATCTCTAACAGGGAAGAAGCATTTTGTGTTGCGATTCAGTGGCATTTCTACGTATAGATTGTTTTCAGAATAACTTCCTTGTGATAATAATCAATTTTCCATATCGGTATTGCTGATATTTAAAGCGGCGGCTATACGGTAGCGACTTGCCTGCACGGTATAGTTTGCGCAAACTAGAAGGAAAACTGTGCGGTGTCCATACCATGCAAGTAAGAGCGTACATTCATCATTATTTTTATTTTGAATTTGTTTCCTTTCGTGGAAATGTCAAGTAACGAATTACTGTTTTTTATTGCTTATTGTTAAAGAAAAAACAGCAAAAAACTGACTTTTAAATAGAAGACCATTTTCTTGTCGCATCATTTTTTCTGTTTCTATCGGAATAATCTTTCGATTTTATCTTCCATAGGCATGGCAACGATCAATATATTTCAATGAAACTCGTCATAAACTCCTAGTTGGAATAAGTACGCATATCAGACATTTTCTAAGAGTTGATAAATAATAACACAAAACCCACAAAAGTCACAAAACTGTAGCTTGAACTCGCTGATACCGTCTACACGTATGATATCACCGCACAAACTGGTTTGCGCAAACCTCGGCGCAAACTAAAATCTTTAGCAGCGCGACGTTTACGCAGGCCGCGCTTGTTGGTTTGTGCGTGCTACCGTTTTACCACAGTTTAAAGAACTTGTGGTTTTACCGTCTACACACAGCGAGTTCCCGATACAAACAGGTTTGTGCAGGTAAGCTCGTGGTAAAGCTTGTACGTGTAGCCGGCCCTTAAAGGGCCGAAATAACCTAAAATATAGTAGTATTTTGTCGAGTATTTTGTGATAGTAGTGAAAAGAAAATAAAAGAAAAGTGATAATGGGCGATGTACCGAGTTATCCAAAGACATTTAGGTATAACAGAATTTATATATTTCTGCTCGTAACTCGTTAATTAGGTTGACATGGAAATAAATCCTCCTTTTCAAAAATCATTTTTTACTCCACTTCGATCTATATTGTTTTCTTTTATTCAGTAGCAAACAGTAGAAGAATGCACTTAAAATATAAAAAAAATCGTCGTTTAGCATTGCTGCGAATTCTCAAACAAAATTTAGCGACGATTACCACACCATAACCACACTGTGGTTTGCGCAAACCGAAAACATGCTTGCAACGTGTAGCCACCCAACGGCATTCCGTCTTAACTGCGCTTAACTTTAACTATACCGTGCAGGCAAGTCGCTGTCGTGTAGCCGCCGCTTAAAAGAAAGATTTGAATAAGGTAGTAGTTGATTTAGCCGTAGCAGTTATCAAGCCAAAGTGGTATCAAAAATTTATATAAATTTAAAACCCATAAATAAAACTCTATTGTATTATAAAATATTTTCCGTGTACAATTATTATAAATAAACAATCTAATGATAAATTAGCATAATAATTAAACGTAAAAAATCACGGTATTTGCAAAAGTGGGTACATGGATAGTGTGTAGGAGCTAATCATAACATTGTATATAATAATCATAAATTATATTTCAATATGGGAGCCTTGCTATTACAGACCTATTATTATGCATATAATTATCATTTAAGTAACAATAAATTAAAGATTATTAGAAAATATGAAAGAATGGTAACAAAAGAAATTGTGTATTTTGATCAAGACAAAAATACCTTCTACAAATCACTGATTTATTTTATTGTTTCTCGCCCCTAGTTATCATTGGTTCTAATTAAGAATTACCAACCTAGTTATATTAAGTTCAAATAATAATGACATGCAAGAAATGAAGTTTAGTGACACAGATCAACTTGCCATTAAACAGTGATACCAGTTTCTCGTAACACTGATACGTCAGTGATATGAGTCGAAAAGTTGTATTAAAATGCACAAGTATAATTTATACGTATCAAATATTATTTATATACAGAGTGACTACAAAAACCAGTTAAATAATATATTTCTTTTATTCCAATGAAATTTAATAACAAATTAGAATAAATATTTTCTTTAATTTTAATTTTATTTTATTGTGGTTATCAAAATTGTATACGTATACCGGGTGCGTTCCAAAAAGTGGCTCACCTCTATAACTTTTTTATTTTTTCAGATAAAAAACGAGATTTGGTATGTTAGTATATGACATAATATGTAGGTATTCAATTGATTTTGGTCACTTCCTGTTTCACCGGAAATGACTACAACTTTTGATTGTTAAATGACACCCTCTGTATTTTTTTACTTTATTCGATATAAAATGACACTCTGAATAGGATATTTCATATGTCGATTTTTGACATTTGCGCATATGGTTTATTTGAAACCATTTTAAAATTTTTTAACATGCTGTTCATAACTTGACTCGAAATACCAAGTGTGTGGTACCAAATTATTCGTAAAAAATGCTTTTTCCAAATATCCTAATGAGCTACCCTCGTTCCATTTGAAAAAATCGACATATGACTAAAAATACGATTTGGGCAAAGATGCCCAAAAAAAAATGTATAAAAATAATAAAAAAGTTATAGGGGTGAGCCAATTTCGAGACGCACCCGGTATATCTCATCAAGGAGATTAAAATCATCGAAATATCAAGACACAATTTTTAATCGGCATTAAACAGCCTACATGATTTTACTAACAAGAGAAAAAAGTCAGTGGCGTACATGTTTTTTTTTAGAAAAATATTCCAGTGATACTTTTTTAGCATTAAAATGTGTAGCACTTATAGTAAAATTTACGGTCAAAATTTCATTCGAATCGCTAAAAGCACTTGGAAGAATATTATAATAAATCGAAAAGAAAAATGAAGAGCAGTCAATAAAAGAACAAACAAAGCAGAACTGCACCTATGCTGATATAAAAAAAATAAATCTTATTTTTACGTGAGGGATGGTACATGTTTAATGAAATACCCTGTATTTGAAACAAAAAAAAATAAATAAAGAAATAAAACATATATTTCTGATCATCCTCAAGAAAATATCAAGATAAGGAAAATTATGACGTTTATATGAATACCTGGACCAAATAACCGTCCCATCCTAACCATATAATTTATCCTAGTGCCTCCGGTGTTCAGTTTCATGATCCCGTTCTACCGGTGTTTCACCCCGGAAACGAACACACACACACACACGTCGGCGACAAACTAATATTGATGATAATGGTAATGCGCACGGTATCCAACGTTAACAGTCGTCCTCAGGGACGGCGGAGGAATAAGGAACTAAACGCGCAACATACATGACAAGATTTCTCAAAATGTGCACGATGCACGATGCGAGAGACATCGACACAAGAATCGATCGTTCTTAGGAAGTTAGTTTGGCTATTTTAAGTATTCAAAATGTTTTACTACATTAGTAATAAAGAAAAATCTTCTCTTGAAAAAGTCTGATTTTTTTCGCAACTGGAAAAGAAATCTACAAAATAAAAGATATTTTTATTGACGTTTAGTAAAAAACGTATTTGCTAAAAAATAAACTTTTCATGGAAAATAAACTTCCTCTTGAATATTTGTATATTTTAAAGAGTTTTTTTCTTTGGTCCTTCTGTTTTTTTCTACTTCTGACGATGCTGATGGGAGGAGATATACCTCCTGAAACGTTAAGTGTTTTTTGTCGGTTAGCTAAAGTTGTTTTATTAGTAAAAATCCACTGATAAGCTTGTTTCCTTTTGGATTCAACGCAGTGGTGTCCAAAAAAAATAACATTTTATTATACAGATTTCTTTTCCAGTGGCAACCAGTGGCAACCAGTGGTTTTCACTTTATCATTGTTACTTCTGCTCCTCTACAAAATGGCAAGGTTAATTTTCTGATCCACCGTTACGCATTCGAGACACCGAGACACCATCTGCACTTTTCTTAATTTAAATAGGGACCTACAGATTTTTATTTCAATATACAAATTTCTAAAATTTTCTAAAAAAACAAAGTTCTAAAATACGAACTATAAAATATATTCCGATATAAAAATCATAGTAGACTATTTGATTCTTTTGAAAAATGCAGCATTAACTCAAGAATTTCTTTGAAAATTTGAGTTTAAAACTACTGGCAAAAAGCGCCTTTATTCGATAACAACACGAATGACCAAAATCGACACAAATGATAAAAATCGGTTCATCCAAAACGAGGTTATCAACATTCGAATAAAGAATGTTACCCTACCATTTTATTATTGATAATAGACAAAAAGTGTCTAGACAATATAATGATCGAAAAAAAACGGCGTCAGAAACCGTTGGGAAATGACAGTTGATGATAATTTTGGCGATGTCAATCTCTAGACGTCATTTACTAATTGACATAAAACAACAAAAATTGGTATTAATTATAGAAAGATTAAAAAAAGACAAATCAAATCTATCACACAAATCTATTTCCAAAAAAATATTTTTTCTCGAATTATTAAATTACACCATTTAAAAATCATTTTTACTCAATATAAAAATAAATTACAACCTTCTTAAGACCAGCTGGCAGCAAGCACCATTAAAATAAAAGAAAAATACGGGGCCAAGTAAGTAACATCTAGGGCTTGAACTTGCCAAAATTATGATCGATTGTCATTCCCCAGCTGTCTTTGACGCCGTTTTTTTCGATAGTATGGTGTTTTCATCATACTTCAATAAGGAATATTAAAGGATTTAATAGTAAAATTGGCATTTTCGATTACGTGTTGTTGTTACGCACCCTAGCGGTCAACTTTCGAAGTGAAATATAATTTACAACGACTTCTCTTGCTCGATTTACATAACGAGTATTTTTATTCTTAAACTCTATTCGAGGCTCTATTACTAACAATTTCCGAGTTACGACCCACGTATTGTTAGACCACCCTTTATTTTAGAAAACATTAAACTTAGATACAGGATATTAAAATTAAAATTATATTTAGTTTTAATATCTTTGCATTATGATGAAACTTTCAAGCTTCTCAAAAATACATTCTTTATTACACCAATGACAATAGGTCCCATAGACATAGAGCACCCCTATAAACATATGAAAAAACATCTCGAAGACAAAGAAAGAAACCAAGGGATAATACGTAACTGTCAAATATTTGAGACCATCTCTACTATTCCATGTCAGAAAATAGTCCCGTCGATGCCAAAATGAAGTACATTTAAAATTCCTTTCACTGCATGCGAACAGAAGGAGTCAAACATGACGTGATTTAGACAAACATGGATGTAATCTCGGCAAAACATTTTTCTGTTTCCTACTTGGCGGTACGTTTGAAGTTATCAGCGGCGATCATTTTATTGCCTTACAGAGATCCAAACGAGGTTATTTACTTGCATCAGTTAATAACAATAAAATAAATGTTAAACTAAACACGTACAGTTTGATAATATGTTAAATGCAAGACTAATAGTGTTTGTCAAACATTAATAGGTATAAACTAATTTACGTATCCTTAATATTAAATCGAGTTAAAATAAAACAATACAGGTAGTAATACTAGAGCCATCTATGTACGTGGTCAACACTACGATTCAACCGCAAATTATATTGTTCTCTTAGAATTATTGTAAACTGCAATTAATCATTTACGCCATGGTGCACTTATTGTAGGTACACAAACGACCAAAAGCATCTATTTGTCAACTGTTTCGATATAAACGCATGATTTCTTTGGACCACAGATTTATATAGGTACTAAATTGTGATGCTAGATTTGTAGCAAGTAGTCACCCCCCCCATCCCCTTCACCCTCTTGGTTAGAATGCACAGTCAAAATCTACAGTTATCAATAATGTTTTTCAACCAATATTAATTTATAAAAGATTTTCAAGGGGGAACAGCGATTATGCCCACAGCTGATCCGTTACAGCTGTATACATAATGCACATTGAATTGGCAAATAAATGTTTCAAAGTATGTACTTTTCGTTTTCTCATATCAATCTACTGGTAAACTTTTTTACAGACTCCTTATTTTTGGTCATCAAAATAACAGTGCAAGACGTTTGGCCCGCTACAGCTGTATACATAACTAACAATGAATTACAGAATAAAGACGATGCGATGGCTTTTAAGTATTTAACCTCTTTAATACGAACTTTACTTTTTTTTATTCCAAATATTATTGCTTCTCTCTATTTGTAGTCTAAATTTTATTGTTTTTTTTTGGTTACCTATTTTATTAGTATCCAAGATAAAATAATGTTCTTTCGAAAAATAATCAAGAACTTAAATTTTTGGAAAATTCTTGAATATTTTTGGAAATTAACATTATAAAATCAAATTCTGAACAATTGTTTATATATTTCATTATTTAGCCTCATTTTTGCAAATTTAAAGATTTTGTTTTAAGTGTTGCAATGAGAGTGAAGTTATCAGAACACATAAGTCAAATTGTTTCTTTAATCTTAGTATTAGTAGATATGCCAATAAAAATATGCCACAAACATGCCGGTAGATATGCCAATGCGACCAAATGAACCAAATGAAGGAATGGCCATAGGCGAAAACAGTACTGGAAGAACTGTTAGCTCAAGAGCTTGGACCACCCTCAAAAAGGAATTTCCACTCCTCCAACTCCCAGTGGATAGCATACCAAGAATGTGTAACTTTGAGAAACATCTCAATGTAGTATTGAGTAATAAAAAGAATTGGAAGAGAGAAACGTTTACTCAGCAGTTAAAAGACCATATCATAATGTGGTATAGTCTGATGCTTCCAAAACATCAAAAGGGATAAGAGTATTTGAGCCGAAAACTAAATACTCCCAACCAATGGACACCTACCCCAGCATCCTACAGGCAGAAATCTACGCTATCGAAAGATGCATACAACTTACCTTAGACAGGAAATATCGGAAAGACTGATAGTCAAGCAGCATTAAAAGTTATCAACTCAGTAAGCAAGCATCGAAGTTGATTAAAGAATGTCTAGAGAAGCCGAACAAATTAGGCAAAGAAAATAGAGTCCTCCTACTGTGGGTACCAGCTTGCCAAAGGGATAGAAGGCAATATAAAGAAAATGATCTAGCTAGAAAAGGAGCGAGCACTTCACTAACTGGACCAGAAGTAGAGTGTTCTTTCCAAAGTGGAAACCAACTCAAAGCGGAACTCAAGAACCTGGAAGACTCCATTCGTAACCTTGAATGGGAATCCTCCAATGGTCTAAAACACTAGAAGAAGTATTTCAGAACTTACGAACGAGAAAAATCAAAGATTTGTCTTGGCTTAAGTAAGAATAATCTTCAAATTATCACGGTTTTAACAGGACCCTCAACAGGTCTCCTCACGACCTCAGTAGATTGAAGGTAAGAAACAACGGCGAATGCAGATTCTGTGGGGAATATGGGAAAGCACCAGAACACTTTCTGTAAAAAAAAAAATGGAGAACTACCTTCTGTAAAACTCCCATGACACATCAGAAGATGGTCACGCAAGGCGTTTTCTTTCATGAGCTTTCCTGTGACCGAAAATCCCAATACGTGATGTTATCTGCCTACCGCACTCCGGACATTCAAAAATCTCATTGCTTTGTTGCCTCTTTACTTTTTGGTTGTCGCTGTTAACTGAGTTTACAATTCTTCTCCATTGTGTTCTATTGTGAGCTGCTACTTCCCACTCATCCTGCATGTTAAGTTTTCATGGAAAATGTCCTTGTACCTTTTCAGTTTGATTTTTATGGTGAGTTTCTGCTCACCGTAAAGCAGAGGTTTTGGTATGCGGTTTTCTTGCATTTTGCATACGTGACCAGCCCATCTTAAGCGGGATTTTGTAACCATGACTTCAATACTCTCGCAGTTAGCTTTTTCAAGGACCGATAAATTTGAGACATGATGGAACCACCGGATTCTTAAGAGTTGTCATAGGTGGGGATTATAATTGCTCGGTACACTGCAAGTTTCGTTTTTGTACTCAAGTCATGATTGTAGAAAACCCTGTCTTTTAATTTCCAGAATGCTCTTGAGGCGCTGCTAATCCTGTGCAGAATTTCAGAGTCAATATTGGCCCTTTCCGAAATCAAACCGCCGAGGTAATTGAATTCCGCCACATATTCCAATAGTTCTTCTTCGATTTTTATAGCGTTGTCGTGATCTTCCGGGGGAGTGCACATGACTTTAGTTTTGTCGATGTTTAGCTTAAGGCCCAAAGCCTCGTATGCCCAGGTATATGTGTTCAACATTTCTTGTAATTGTTGTAACGTGTTTGCAACTAAAGCGCAGTCATCAGCAGTATTGAAGTTCTGTGATGATTTTTTTCTATAAAACTGTCTCAACAAAGGGGGACACAATAGATATATACTCGTAAAGTCGTGGTGATTAACTTCCCCCTTCCATACAATCTGCAATCTACACATTTGTGGCAAACTTTTAGCACGGTATATCAAGATTAATGGTGTGGGACGGACGTTAGAGCCGCCGCATTTTCGCACATAAATCATTCGAATTGATCCGTCCATTCATCGCTGGCAGCGACCACACGACGACCAATTCATGCGTCTTTTTCCACCGTTATCCGGATCGCGACGCTTGCGCTGCCTGGCATTAACGCGTTAAAGAGGTCAATGCCTGTCGCTTCTGGCGAGATGTGCGTAGGTCAAAGCAATTCGGTTGCTTTCACCGGCCGATTTGGCCGTACTTATACGCGAGTGTAGGTATGCAATTCGCTCTTGCATCTTCGGCGAGCTAGAGTGGGTAGTTGACGCAAGGAGGCTGCTGAGAGCAAACGTATACGTTTCTATAGGTTTACGAAAAGTTGAGACCCATAAAAGATGCAACTGCATTAATTTATTTTAACAATTTTTTGCAAGATTTCATGAATCTTTTTCTTTTTTTCGGCGATATTTGTTCTTCACAAACTGTACTTTAGAACACTTCTGCAGTGCGGCACAGATAATTATAAAAATATCCTCAAAATATTGGGTAACCTAGCTGGAATGGTAAAAAAATCACCAGGACAGAGGCAGGCGAAATATTCATATTCATAGTAGAACACTTGTCAAAACTGCGGTGGGTCTATTAAAAGGCATTGTAAACTCAATAGGGATTTAAGCAGATGTAATAACTAATAACAGAAGAAGCCATGCGCAGATTTTGTCAGCTAGAAGAAGAAAAGGCAGAACAAAAATTCTATGTCAGTGTTATAGTCTGGCATATGTACGGTTCCTTACACTAAGCTATGATAATCCAGTGCATAATATGGAAGTGTCAGTCTCCAAATTATTAAACTTTGTAGAAGGGTTACGACTGGATAATGTAATCTAGAGATAAGAGGACCACAATAGATCTGAAAATGTTGGGGTGCAACCTTAAAAACTTTAATGTTGACAACAGCTCTACAAGTTTCACACTAGTAAAGGACATATAAACGCCAGTATTCCACTATTATTCCGGCATCAGGTCTAATAATAAGAGACCAAAGTTAAGAGGTGGAGTAAATGACAGATCCTCCAGCCTCCACCTCAAGGGTACCTCAGCCGGGGAAAAGATTCTCGACTGTAAGAGGCTTATAAAGTTCTCAATAAAATTTTACTCAGGTACATTACTCCATTTACAACATCGAAAAAAAAACGATGACATATTCCATAATATATAGGGCGGTCCGAATTGTATTCGGGAAACTTCGGCAACATATTCTACATTATACTGGGTGTTTTTAAAATGTGGCTCCCCCTTATAACTTTTTTATTTTTTCAGATAAAAAGACAAAATTTAGTATATTAGTATATTGACATAAATCAGGATTTATTTACGTATTTCATTATTTTAAGTCACTTCCTGTTTCACCGAAAATGCCCACTACTTTTGATTTTTAAATGTTACCCCGATATGTTTTTACAGGGTGGTCCAAACTGTATTCCGGAAACTTCAGCAGCATATTCTGCAGATAAGAATAAGTAAAAAAG
The DNA here is from genome assembly GCF_002938485.1 of Sitophilus oryzae. Lineage (NCBI taxonomy): Eukaryota > Metazoa > Arthropoda > Insecta > Coleoptera > Curculionidae > Sitophilus > Sitophilus oryzae. Next base: position 3,627,811 of record NW_022146168.1, read on the forward strand.
TTCGTATAAATTTAAGTCTTAAAATGCTTCATTTCGGAAATACAGGGTGTAGAAGTTTCACTTTTATTTCGTTTTTTTTTTCAAACAATTTGTGAACTAAATGTCGATATTTGGATGAAAATTGGTATTTAGGGGTATTGTAATATGTGAAATTTGATTTCGATGTAAATATGACTTTTACTAATAGGTAGCGCCACCTACATATTTTTAAGAGGTTTGAAGAGTAATAACTTTTCGTCCGTACCTGTATAAAACTACCAAGTAAAAAAATATACATTTCCGCCGTTTTTTACGTAAAAATATCTCTTGGCGAAGCTCGGGCATAAGTGATGGTTCTCAAAATATTATAATCGAAATAAACAATACATGTCATCATTAACAAAAATTGAACATGTGAACTAGATAGTTATTAGACTGAAATCATAAACTTGAAATGTTTTTAGATCAAGGGTTTAATAGAAATCGTTTCATTATAATTTTTCCTAGAAAAAAAAATAATTAAAAAAAACAAAAAGTCCCCAAATTTATTATATCAGGCAAATAACCATCTATAGTCAACAATTTTTGTCAATGACGACATATATTAATAATTTACATTCCAAATATCTTGAGAACGGTTATTCGTAGCGATTTTTCCAAGAGGCTATTTTTACGTAAAAAACGGCGGAAGTGTATATTTTTTCACTCAATAGTGTTATACAAGTACGGACAAAAAGTTATTGCTTCTCAAACAACTTAAAAAATAGGTAGGTGGTGCTCCCTACAAGTAGGAGTCATATTAATACCGAAATCAAATTTCTCATGTCAAAAAACACCCAGACACCAATTTTCATCTAAATATCTACATTACTTCTCAAATTATTTGGAAAAAATCGAAATAAAAATAACATTTTTACACCCTGTATTTCCGAAACAAAGCATTTTAGGACATACATTAATACGAACTTTTTTACTTGTTTTTAGCTGCAGATTATGCTGCCGAAGTTGGACACATACCTGGGCATACATAAAACCAAAATCATGTGCACTTCCCCGGAAGATCACAACAATGCTATAAAAATCGGAGAAGAGCTATTGGAATATGTAGCGGAATTTAATTACCTCGGCAGTCTGATTTCGGAAAAAGCCAATATGCCGACTCTGAAATTCAGCACAGGATTAGCAGCGCCTCAAGAGCATTCTGGAAATTAAAAGACAGAGTTTTCTACAATCACGATTTGAGTACAAAAACGAAACTTGGAGTGTACCGAGCAATTATAATCCCCACCGTGTTATATGGGAGCGAAACCTGGGTGCCGTACCGCCGACACATGAAGGCATTAAACAAGTTGCAACAGAGACACCTTAGACAACTCTTAAGAATTCGATGCTTCCATCATGTTTCAAACGTATCGGTCCTTGAAAAAGCTAACTGCGAGAGTATTGAAGTCATGGTTACAAAATCCCGCTTAAGATGGGCTGGTCACGTGTGCAGAATGCAAGAAAACCGCATACCAAAATCTCTGCTTTACGGTGAGCTTGTAGACGGTAAGAGGAGGCCAGGTGGACAACTCAAAAGATACAAGAACATTTTCCACGAAAACTTAAGGGGAAGTATGTTAATACAGAATGGGTGGGAAGAAGCAGCTCACAATAGAACTCGCAATGGAGAAGAATTGTAAACTCAATTAAGAACGACAACCAAAAAGTAAAGAGGCAACAAAGCAATGAGATTTTTGAATGTCCGGAGTGCGGTAGGCAGATAATAAACATTACGTACCTATCGGACTTTTCAGTCACAGAAAAGCTCATGAAAGAAAACGCCCTGCGTGACCATCTTCTGATGTGTGTCAAATACTCTTCAGCGAGTAATGGCAGTATGTATGTATGTATGTATGCTGCCGAAGTTTTCCGAATACAATTCGGATCACCCTGGATTTATACCTACATCATCATCTAAAATGATAGCGATCTTGATAACTTTGATAGTCAGACCAACTCTGGCACTGTTATTTTTTCGATGTAACGTCAGTCTATTTATTCTACATGTAACAGAAAACAGAAATCGAAAATCAGAAAGTTTTCTCAACGTACCTTATAACCACGTAACATTCGAAATACTCGATGACCACTTGGAAATATGCCTACATAATATTATGCTTATCATCTCTCTTCCATGAAACAATCTAAACGATAAGCCATTTAGCGAGAAAAAATGTGAGAAAATGGTCTCTTAAGACTTCCATTTGCCCTTTCTTCCGCGTTGTTCGAAATCCACCTGGCTTCAGCGACGCTCTATCTCTCTCCACTCCGTTGCCTCAACGACCATAAACAAGCAAGGAGCGTTACGAAATGACACGTCATTACCGTAAAACACGCTTATCATATCATTAATATCGCCAGTTTACAAGCGGCATTACACAGAAAACGGACCGCAACGTCTGTCCCGAGGTGTGGTACTCGGGGTGGAGAAGGAACAAGGCTTAGGAAAGGCGATCGGACCGCTGAAATATAGAATGGTTGCCCTTCAGGAAGAAATCTCGCCGTTAGAATGGTTAAATGTTAGTGCAGCGTGGCGATTTATTTTAATAACGCAATCCGCGTTTAGAAGACAATATCGTGCCATTAAACTGATTTATTTCGCACATTTACCTTCAAAAGAATAAAAGAAGAAGTTGCAATAGAAATATAAATAACATTTATAAATAATATAAAACTGTTATTAACATGTCGAACTTTCAATCACTTTATACTCAAATTTATACAATTTCGACGATTATAGCTATACAATGTCGGTAAGAGAATGTCGCTAAAGCCGGTCCCACACGATGTGTCAAACACCTTCCAGCGTTGGACATATGAACATTTGCCACATCGTGTAGGTAAAAACACACTTGTGAATTGCAGTACTTGATGATTGATTGAGAACTTGATGATTCCAACGTTGGAACCAACGTTGGAAGCACCATGTAGGACCGGCTTAACCTGAGCTGAAAAGTGGGAGAAAAAAAATGTGAAGTGTTTATTACATAACCACTTAATCTGACGCTTTATTTCATGCGCATTAATACAGGGTGTCCCAGAAATAAGTACAAGTATTTTAAGAGGTTGTGAGGTAGATCTCGATAAAAAAACATAAGTATTTTCTCTTTATCGTTTTTCAAATAAGAAATCATTTTTGCTAAAATTTTGAGAACCATTGGATCATTTCTGGATTTTCTTTCTTGGAAATTTAATCTAATACCTATGTTGCCATATTATCAACAAATTATGTTTTTTAACTAAAAACTAAAAAAATTTCCAAAAAAATTTTTCAAAAAATTTCGAATTTTCAACAGTTTTTTTTCGCGAAAAAAACCTCAGAGGCGTGTTTCTGGGGTTAAACTACCAGTTAAAATACTTGCACTTATTTCTGGGACACCCTGTATAAGTACATTTGGCAGCATCTAAGTGTACATTGGGTGAAACCCATACTATATATTGGTATGGATTTGTTTACAGTACAAAAGTTGGTATATTTTGGTTTAAGTCTAGATATGGTATTGGCGAGAACAAATTTCTTTCTTTATTTTTTAAGAGATTCCAGTTTAAGAATTTAGTCGATAAATTAACCCTTTCTTAAATAATCTTAATGTTCCTTAATTCGAACATTTAAAGGTCTGTGAATGTGATAAATTTTATATTAGTGAAACATCTAGACCTTTAAATGTTCGAACTAAAGAACATAAAGGTTATTTAAGAACATAAAGGTTATTTTAAACTAAAAAATTAAAGACGACGCCGAAGGCGAAGTGTCCAATCCCTTCGAACAAAATAAAATCACTTTTAGCACACATATCATACACTATTTTTTTCTACAAACAAGTTAATGCTTGTATATATCAAGGTATTATTACTTTTTACGTTAATGAATAAGTCATAATATGTCATTCTGAAATCAAATTAATTATGAAGTTTATTGTTGCTAAGGTAACGATTATCGTTTCAGAGTTAAAAGTAAATCCGTGACTTACTTTTAGCACCAGTGCTAAAAGTAAATGGCTTTTACCATCAGTGACGTAATGTCACATAGTAAGCACTGACAGCATGCGTTAAAAATTACATTTTTACTGACGTTTGTAGAAAAAAAGATTTTTAATACAGTCTAATAAAAATATATGTATTGCTTAGGTTAGTAATGTATGGCTATCGCTTCTTTGATTTTAATGAACATAACATCGGTGGTTTTATGGCAAAAGGGGTCCTATGTAGGGCATTGCAGTTTGCGCTGATATTTTGGAAATGTTGTGCTCTATTTAACTGTGCAAAGAAAAATATAGCCTTCTATTTTTTTTTATGCAAAAGTGCAATATCTGTTATGATGTCAAGCAGCGCCATCTAGCTGAAATCACGAAAAAAAATATGGTAACAAAATTTATACTGGATATCATTAAGGAAGAAAAGCTCTTTTAAAAGAGCCCTAGTTTGTTTAAATCGGTTAACCCAAACCAGAGTTACCCTTATTTTAATAAAAGCAAGATTAACCTTTCCCCACCACTTTATTTTATGAGATAGAGCAAAATACTCTTTATCAAAAAAATTGCAAATTTCTCGATGATTACAATAGTAATATTTAAAATACCTGTTCACCTGCATATTTTTGAGAAAAACCCTGTTTTCTGATTGGCTATCAGAGAAACGCCCCTAGCGGACATTTTTCGAAATTTACGATTTTTTTTTCAAACGGACGATTTACTTATAAATAATAATACTTAATACCGCCGGCGTCCATTCTTAGTTGGCCACCCGGTATGTTAGGCAAATTTATTAGTAAATTACTGCTAAGAAATTGGTCTCCGTTGGATTAACGCAGCAGTGTTAACAAAAAATTACTAACTAATTTTGTAGCTTCTCCTACAGTACAAGTGGCGAAATACCCACTAGACTTTTTTGAAGATATTAATTAATTCGTTTTTAATCAGCAATTAATAATATGTAATAAGAAATAACTAAGTCACACGTCCCTTTGTGATAAACAAGTACGACATAATTTCACTCGAAAATAACATTATCGTTTCATAGTCTCGTTGATTAAAACAGATTGGCTTGGCCTGTGTGCGAGACCACATGTCGTGAAACATTTCATCTATCACATCCATTCCAAATTCGCCTCCGAACTAAAGGAGCAGGACGACTGAGTATGAATTAGTGGACGCATTTGACAGAATTAGCAGGAAATTCAGTAAAATATGCGGCTGGAGTTAATGAACAAGATTTAGCGCGTGACTCTTGGAATACTTTCGGAGAATCTGGATAAGAACAGGAACGGAGGAATGTGTGCGGTTACAAGAATGTCGTACTTATTAACCAAGCTCGTACCACATAGTTTTAAAATAAAATCTTATTATTTCTCGTGGTGGATCGTCGGAATGTAACTATAGTGAGAAGAACACAAAATCTTAGAGCTATTGAAATATGTAAATTGGAATTTTATTAAACTGGTACAGATATTTGTCTGCACAGATTTTTGTTTGTATAATGTAATATCATACAAGGTGAGTCTTCAATAAGAGCAAATATTTTCGGGACTGGTAGATCTCGATAAAAAAATTCTCTTTGCCGTTTTTCAAATAAGTCCAACTTAATCGAGTTATTTTACTCTAAAAAATATACATTTTGCTTCAATTTTGAATCATTTTTATAGGTTTTCTTTCTTGTAAATTTGATCTACCCTATCGCAAAACCTCTAATGAGGGGTAGAAGACTCAAAACCTCACAATTTTTAAAGATTGTGAAGTTTTGACTGTTTTGAGTCCGGGCCTTCGTTAGATGTTTTGCGATTGAGATATACTCACACTGGGTTGGAGAACGTTTAGTTAATCTACTCTACTTATGTTATCATATTATGTCTTTTATAATATGCATTTTTGTAATTTAAAACTTGTTCGAATTAGGAAAAAGTCTAACGTTTAGGAATTTCAATTTGACATTGACAAAATCATAGATTGGCAAATTAAGGTATGTTGGCATTTGCCTGGTTTTTCATTGTTACATGTTCAATTTTCATTTAAAAATAAATGCAGTTTATATCTGGGGATTGGAACGTTTGGTGTTACAACAGCAAAATAAAACACTAATTCACCATAATACACTAAAACACTTTACTTTTGCAATGGGCGCGCGTTTCGCGAATCATGTTAGCATCAGCAGCAGAAGATTAAAACTAAAAAGGAAAAAGTTAGCGTTTTAGTTTTAATCATCTGCTGATGATGTTAACATAGTTAGCGAAACACGCGTCCACTGCAAAAGTGAATTGGTGTATTGTGGTGAATTAGTTAAAATCGACTTGTCCAAAATTGTTTAAATTTGGCAAATTGTTCAAATTCACCAAGCGCAGACATTTAAAAAACCTCTTTAGAGCTTCGCTGTAAAATCAACAGGGAAGCCAGTATTTGGAAAGTTCAAAATTTGTAAAGAATTTCGAATTTTTCCAATGATGATGTACCACCCGGTATAAGAACTGCACCAAGTTGCCTCCTCTGGAAAAAAAATACAAGGTACCGATATACAAAGCGTTTAGTTCATAATGCTGAAAAGTCTATGTCCAGTCGCGACTCACTAAAAAGGATCATCACTTGTCTGCATTAAAGACCGGCGAGTTCAATGAATCTAAATTATTCAGCCAATGGATACAAAGAAATATAAATTTTTACCGGAATGTGAATGATTGCCGACGGAAACTATACGACTATAAAACATTTATCTGCAGTTACTATTCGAACCAAACCATTTGTTGAAAACTGTGCCATCGGTCCGAATAGCCCTGGGGCCGACGAAGAGGTCGGCCGCGGCGGCATATCGCCGGATCGGCCGAAAGGTCAGTGGCGTACCGATGAGTTGCAAGGGTCACTGGGTCGGGCGGGAGCACCAATAGATGGTCGACCCCGCGGCTTTTCGTGCGCGTTCGGGCGGAGGCTGAAATTACGTCACGAGTGCAACATCGTACCGGCTATTTAGTACGAGAAGATTAGGAAAAAGAGGCGAATGGAGAGCATGGGAAAATTGGTTTAAAATAGAGGCCACGTATGTAATTAACGCTAAATTTCGATATGGCTTATTTTTCTTACTTTTATTCGAGTAGGCTTGGTAATGAATTACTATAATGTGCTTGTTTGAAGTTTGTAGAATAATAAGTCAACAAAACTAAAACAAGAAAATATTTCAGTCCTAACTCATATGCACGCCACTTGTAAATATCGGCAATTTTTTAGCATTAAAATATGTCGCGCTTATAGTATTTTTACGTGAGGAATCGCCCCACGAGAGATGGTACATGTTTTTTGAAATACCCTGTATATTAGAAGTAGGCAAATATTGAACGAGTCGTTTCATTTGAACGAGTATTAAAAATAAATCGTAAGATTCGATTCACCGCTTAGAATACGGTTCGATCAATTGAATCGTGGCTAGCTCGGATCCATAAAATTTGAACGAACGAGTCGCAAGAATTGAATCGGATAATAATGCGATTCGTTCGTTTCTACGACTCGTTTGTTCAAAAAATCATAAGAATTGATTCATTGCATACAATACGGTTCGTTCAATTGCAGCGACGGATACAGGAATTTATTTTAGGGGGGCCCAAAATAAAAAGCCATGTAGAATATGCTTTTTAGGGCGCCATTTTTAACCCAAAAGCCTAATATTTTAAACACTTTACAGATTTTAGTGGGGGCCCGGGCCCCATGCCCCCGCCACTTTCAATTGAGTCGTGGCCAGCGCGGATCCATAAAATTTGAACAAATGAGTCGTAAGAATTGAATCGGATGACAATGCGACTCGTTCGCTTCTACGGCTCGTTCGTTTAAATAATCGTAAGAATTGATTCGTTGCTTACAATACGGTTCTTTCAATTGAGACGTGGCCAGCGCGGATCCATATAATTTGAATGAACGAGTCATAAGAATTGAATCGGATCATAATGCGACTCGTTCGTTTATACGGCTCGTTTATTCAAAGAATCCTGAGAATTGACTCATTGCTTACAATATACGGTTCGTTTAAAAAATAAATATTAGAATAATATACTAATATGCTATGAGCTTGGGTACCCAAACGTTTGTAATATAGGTAATAACAATGCTATATTGATAAGTAATTATTATCTCAGTAGTAAAATTTTATGTTCAATTATAAGAATTTTATATCTTAAGCTTGATTCAGAACTTCGAAATCAGTGGAATAAATTAGTATGTACTTAGTTTCAATTAGTCGTAGAAGTTTGTTCATCTAATTTTAATGTAAGCATTCATAACGTCATAATTAGAGGTAGTAATTTTCAATTAGTGGAAAAAGTTAACAAACTTTTGACTTTTCCACTAATTATACTTCAAAATTTGCGAGGAATGTCATTTTGGTCTTTGATTATCACCCGTCAAGAAAAATTTTGGTTAGAAATCAAAAGTTTATTGTTTAAGCTAAATATTATGCTTTCTCTATGGATACAACAGACTACCGGAAGCTGCTGCTAGGATATTTTATGAATTTTAATTGTATTTTTTAGACATTGTGAATGATTATAAACTAAAAAGTATAAAGTGTACTTGAAACCACTAATTTATTCCAGTAATCACAGGTTCTGAATGAAGCTTTAGTAACAAAATAACCTATAATTTAACGCCGTCTACATAATTATGAAGAATGCGTATTTATTAGGCGTATGTAAGGCGTATGTAAGGCATCAATAGACTCGAACATAAATCTTAAACACACATGGATTTAAAATGCAAGCGATGTGACAGTTATTTACAAAAAAATATCTATACTGTGATACGCAACATGTGTTTGTAGTTTGTTCAAATGAACGAATCTTAAGGGTCGATTCGTTATGAAAAATTAAATCGCGTGATTCGATTTTTGTATTGCCCAAGCTTTTTTATATCAAACATCATCCCTAGCAATTGGAGTACTAGGTAAAGTCCACAATATGGCAACCACTTATAAAACGCACTAATACTAGCGTTTTCAGTGGACAACTTCATGTTTAACTGAATCCAACTCTTTCATGACTGCATCCGGTGAATGTCTTGCCCTAGTGTATAAGCTCAGTTGTTTTAAGAATTAGTTTAGTTCACTAACTGTGAAACTTGACCGAAACGTTGTATAAGTTAAATTGAATAAAGTCAATGGATGTTCGAAAAAGCATTATAAAATATCTGTAGTTTAAGTTAGAATAAGGTAACTTGTTGGTCTTATGCTGACTACATTGTAGTTTTTTTTCTGATAAGCACTTTCAAAAAAATCTATAGATATAATATGTATTTTAAATGTGCTCTAAAAATAGTGCATATTTAGCCTCTAATATCAGAGTTATGCTCTATATTGCATCGCTTACATTGTTGCTAGCATCTTTGTAATACTATATTTTAAATGCGCATCTTGCGAGTTCCGTTATTAATTAATGAACCGACCCTTTGTGCTATACACAACGGCAGCTCTAAGACCGCTCTTATCGTAGGCATTCGCCGCTTCATCTAACCCAAATGCCGTTGCAGGAAACAGTGTTTCCATGTAATTCCTTGGGTACTTCTTCTCGGGTTCGTTTTGTACCTGGCCAACAGTATGTAATAAGATAAACAGCTGATTTAATCATGTTTAGATGTATAGCGGGTCAGTGGACATGCAAAATTATAACAATTTATTATCTATAACATATTCACCAGAAGAAATAATTTGATCTCAAACCAATATAGTTAAATAATGGATTTCAGGTTAAACATTAATCCTGTTCAAATTTATTAAGTAATAAATCATGAGTTGATAAATTTAAGATGGATATACCTAAAACTGATAAACATTTTTTTAAGAACGATGCTTCGTAATAAAAATGTTTTTTTAGTGAAAACTGAAATGATTTTTCGAAAGTTCCAAAAAAAATTGTTAACCATAAATCCGGAGTTTAACCATAGTTTTTTTATTGCAAATAATTAATCTTCATACAATTTTGTGACAGCCGTATTTTTTTTATTTTAATTCAATTTCATCCCATTTTTTTTAAAAAATTAATCAATATTAAGAATTTCAAATTTACACTTTTGCAATCTCTTTCGCAATCAAAAGTGTCACGGTTTTCTACCAGGTACAAAGGTAAATAAAAACATTTTTCTAAATGTATTTTAAAGTAGATATAAAATTAATTGTAAAATAAAACTTAAGGAACTTACGTTAAAATGATCTTCACCGCAAAATCTCGTACTTTCGCTGACACATTGTTATCTTGCCGCTTCAAACCAGGCTCTTCGACGGCTTTCATCCAAAATAAAAGTTATAAAAACTTTTTCTGGAGAGCCTTCACAGTTATTTAGACAGCCCTTCACAAAACAAACTTTAACACCCTTCATTACAAAAATAATAAAGAGGGTACAATAAAACAAAATTGAAAACTCAAAGTATTTAATGCCAAAGGCAAAATCCACAAAATACAAATCTAACCTCGAACATCCGCACAACTTTGGGTATTTAGTGCTTCGGTAAAAAATGGCAGTAACCTGTTAATTATAAAAATTTAATTTTTAATTTCTAGTAGTAAAAAATATAAAAGTAAATTTAATATTGGGTTAATAAAGAATAATTCCACATAAAAACTTATTTTTAATGATCTTAATAAAAATAGAAAAATCTAACGTGATTTTAAGATATATGGTGTAAATACGGTAGCAGAAAACTAGACACGCTATAATATTATTCTTCAGAGACTGGCGCCCTCTGTCAACTATTCAGTCAAATGCTGATAGGTGACGTCACAATTTTCTAGGCGTCATTTCAAACCAGTGAGATTTCTATTGAATTTGATTTATTATTTATTCCTTAATTGAAGACTTGAAGTAAATAATGCTCTAAGTGCCAAAATCACTATTTTGAGATAAACAACATTTTTTGTTATATAACCAATGTATAAGAACGGTGTCTCTGTTGAGATTTTTTTTAATACAGTTGTTAATAGCCGTGGCACTTAGCGATTTATATATGTTGTTGGTTATGGAACTTAGGACATTTTACAAATAAAACATGACAAATCGATTTTTTGCACTTAGAACATTATTTACTTCAAGTCTTCAATTGTAACTTCGTTGCATTTCTTTTTGTATTGAGGGAGTACTTTTTAATCACTTCAATTGAATTTTATATTAAAAATAACAAAAATTTACTATGGTTAAACACCGGATTATTTGCGCTCACGTATAATTACTTTAATCAGTTTGTGTTGAAACAGAGTTACACTATTTTACATACTAGTTTAGTTTAGTAGATCGATATTAAAAATAACTTTTCTTCAGTTTAATTATTGCTTAAAGTATACTTATATGAAACATTCCGATCTGGTTGTTAGTTCTGATTAGTAGAGTAATGCACCCGTAGTGATGCCAAACATTATCTTTTCATTTAATTTCGATTAAGATATTTCGGGAGATATTTTGGCGCAGCTTTCTAAAGATGCAGTGGCTTTAAATCAGGCAAATTAGATACGGTCACCGCAAAATCATCTCTGTGTGACAGTTTTGAAAATTGACGACTTAACGTTACGGTATTTGCGGTGTATGTCTTAATCTGTTGCCAGCAATTCCATTTCAGATATATTCAACGCTCGTGATTTATTTGTGGTAGATACACTCCTTCTCTTGCTGTCGATGTCTTCGGTTTTGCTTTTATTAAAACGATCCTTATAGTAGCTCCGACTTAAAACTGTTTTAATAGTTGATTTTTTGATGTTTCTTTTATATACCATATCGGCAAGAGAAGCCTTGGATCGGTATTTAGTCTAGGAGTGAATTGCTCTGGCGTTCTTGTAAGTCGGAGAGAGAAAAATGCGAAGTGTTTATTACATAACCACTTAATCAGATGCTAGATTTCATGCGCATGAGAATAGGCAAATCGGCACCCAAAGCCAAAAATGCCAATGCGGTATGAAATCGTCAAGAAAGTGAGAGGCTTATGATTGTTCGATAAATAATGTTTGGAAAACTTCTATTTTAGATGCATCAATTCGAAGTTGGTCAAAGAATGCCTAGAGAAGCCCAACAAATTAGGCAAAGAAAATTATAAAGTCCTCCCACTCCGGGTGCCCGGTCAACAAGGGATAGAAGGCAATGAAAAAGCAAACGATCTAGCTGGAAAAAGAGCGAACACTTCACTAACTGGACCCGAACAGTTCTGCTTTCGAAGCGGAAACCAACTTAAAGCGGAACTAAAGAACCTGGAGAACTCCAACCGTAACCTGGAATGGGAATCCTCCAACGGTCTAATACAAACAATCTGAACAATCTTCGGATTGTCACGGGGTTTCTAATAGGACACTGTCTCCTCAACGAACAGCTCAGTAGATTGAAGCTGAGAAACAACGGCGAATGCAGATTCTGTGGGGAAAATGGGAAAACACCAGAACACCTTATTACTGAGTGCACCAAGACGACAACCGTTCGTGCCAACCAAACCATCATGTCTCAAACGTATCGGTCCTTGAAAAAGCTAACTGCGAGAGTATTGAAGTCATGATTACAAAGTCCCGCTTAAGATGGGCTGGTCACGTATGCAGAATGCAAGAAAACCACATACCAAAATCTCTGCTTTACGATGAGCTTGTAGACGGTAAGAGGAGGCCGGGTGGACAACTCAAAAGGTTCAAGGATATTTTCCACGAAAACTTAAAGGGAATTAACAAGCAGAATGAGTGGGAAGAGGTAGCTCACAATAGAACGGATTGGAGAAGAATTGTAAAGTCAGTTAAGAGCGACAACCAGAAAGTAAAGAGGCAACAAAGCAATGAGATTTTTCAATGTCTAGAGTGCGGTAGACAGATAACATCACATATCGGGCTTTTCAGTCACAGGAAAGCTCATGAAAGAAAACGCCTTGTGTCACCATCTTCTGATGCGTGTCAAATACTCGTCAGCGAGTAATGGCGGTATGTATGTATGTATGTATGGTACGGCTAATGTCGAAGATGGAGAGCTGGCCTCTGTGGAGCCGTCTCAGATACTGGCTTTTGCCAAAGCCCTGAGGCTGTATGATGAATTATAACTCGTTATAACTGAAGAAAGTGGAACACATAATAGATCTCAGGTCGCGGTGATTAACTCCCCTCCTAAACATCCTACATTCTACATTTTAGATGCATGATAAAAATGCTACATTCAAAGTTGTGTCAAAGTTGCGTCACAAAACATTAAAATATTTACAAAAGACAAAGCAAAAAATCTCAAAGTTTCGGTCTCAACATTAGACTATTCCCTTCAGGATACAGACATTGAAGGTTCAATCATGCAATCATAAACGATTATAGTTAGTGGTTGGAACCTTTTGGTGTTAGAACAGCAAAATAAAACACTAATTCACCACAATATACCAAAACAATTTAGTTTTAACGCAAAAAAAAGTAGTGTTTTGGTGTATTGTGGTGAAGTAGTGTTTTATTTTGCTATCATACACGATCATAAAGATGGACATTAAACTTCCAAACAAACATCAATGAGACCGTCTTAGACAATAATATGACATCGTTAAAATGGAAACGATAGGTACATGAGTGATAAATGTTCTATGAAACGACTCTCGATGTCGAGTATTTTATGGCTAATTAAAAGTTTAAACGTTATATTGTCCGTTGACTCTGTATAATGTTAATTGGCGTAAGTACATCATAAACCGCGAATAATTGGGAATAACGACGCGACGAAGATTGTTTAGTGGCCGAATTCGCCGCTTTTACTTTTATACGTGCCATATACATAAACATAATTAATTACCGGTCTTAATTATAATTAATATATAATGAACAATTTGCTTCGATTCGTAAATTTCATTCAATTGTCAAAAAAAATGACGTCATATAGAGATTAACTAATTATTAATAGACATATCGATTATAGGTCTATATCTAAACTAAGTAATATCAAAACCGACTTGCTTCAGAATGGTTACTCTGCAAAATCCTTAGACAATATTATCAAGTCTGACTCATTGTTGTGCCAGCCTGAGGAGGATGTTCTCTCTCCTGACGACTATTCCATATGTAAAAGGAACATCGGTGAAGATCAGGTGAATAGCTAAGCAGTACAAAATTAAAACTGTTTTTACGTCTGAGACAACTCTAAGAAGTATTCTAACAATAACAAAAACCAGAATCATCAAACCGAGAAAAAGAGTGCATATACCAGGTATTTTGCGAGTGCGGTGAGTCGTATATTGGAGAGATAAAACGTCCTCTACATGTACGACTTGACGAATATAAAAAATATACGCAATGAGGTGAAACAATGAAGTCTGGCATTGCAGATCATGTATGGTCCAAGCAACATGAAACGGTCGGAATCCATTTCATTCTTTGTAGAACCTCATTGGAAAAATCTCAAATTTAAAAAGAGGCCGCATTCAGTTCTAACAATAATAAAAACTTTAGCAATCCAAGTATGGACATTTCAACAATATGGCAACCACTCATAAAACGCTCCAATGCAGGTATTCTTAATGATTGGCAAATTTTGCACGTAACATCAATCCAAAAATCGGAAACTTCCGTAAACAAAATCATTGACAAGATTCTTCAAAATTTGAAGAATCTAGCAAATAATTTTCTTCAAAACTCCTCTTCGGTGAAAAATTCTCTAGAGTCTAAAGAGACTGGATTAAAAGCAATAATAAATTTAGGAATATACTATATGAATATATTATACAGGGTGGTCCGAATTGTATTCCGGAAACTTCGGCAGCATATTCTACAAATAAAAAGAAGTAAAAAAGTTCGTATAAGTATGTATGCCTAAAATATTTAGTTTCGAAGATATAGGATGTAGAAATTTCATTTTTATTTCGATTTTTTCCAAATAATTTCAGAAGTAATGTCAATATTTGGATGAAAATTGGTCTCTGGGAGTTTTTTCACATGAGAAATTTGAAATTGATATCAATATGACTCCTATTTGTAGGGGGCGCCACCTACTTGGGTTCTAACTGTTGAGTAATAACTTTTCGTCCGTACCTGTACACAAAATATTGAGTGAAAAATTATACATTTCCGTGACTTTTTACGTAAAAAATGTCTCTTGGTAAAAAATCGCTACGAGTAACAGTTCTCAAGATATTTAGAATGGAACTAGTTAATACATGTCATTATTGACAAAAAATAAACACGCTGAGTAGAAAAGTATTTGACTGAATAAATTGGGAAATTTTTATTTTTTTAAATTAATCATAAATATCTCTGGAAAAAATGATGATAAAACAGTTTCTGTTGAACTTTTATCAAAAAAAACATTTCAAATTTATGATTTCAGTCTAATAACTATTTAGTCAACATATTGAATTTATGTCAATGATGATAGGTATTGATAATTTCGATTCCAAATATCCCGAGAACCATTACTTGTAGCGATTTTTACCAAGAGGCCTTTTTTAGGTAAAAACCGTCATAAATGTATATTTTTTTAATCAGTAGTTTTATACAGGTGCGGACGACAAGTTATTACTCTTCAAAACAGTTAAAACACATGTAGGTGGCTGCCCCTACAAATAGGCGTCGTATTAACATCAGAATAATTTGATTCTGAGGTATTCCGGAGTAATTTGACTCCGGAATACAATTCGGACCACCCTGTATAGAGCTCAAAACGAACAAGCTCGAACTTCGAGCTCAAAAATGTCAAATACAATCTTACAATTACATCACTTAGTTTTTTGCAAGTTAAATATTTTGCATACGTATATGCACAAACGCTTTCATTTCCGTGTTAAAATTCGTGTACTTAGGCAATACCCCACGTTATATTATCTGTTCGCGATGTTAGTAAATATCCTTAGCATAGACGTCGCAACTTAAATATCAGAGCCGTGGGGCCGCGCGGAGATACGTTTATTTACCGTCTAATGTATGCCGTGGAAAGCTAGCAAATTTCTATAACGGGTGCGTATTTCTCGAATGCTGAGAAATGCCCTTCTTCACGTGCATTTATATCCATCTTAGACTTTTAAATGAGCATGTATGAACATTTGTTCGAGATATAAATAGAAAGAGTTGGCTTCCACAGTAGCGCATCAGTAGGTTGGGATGCAGTACTTTTATTAGAAAAATATCGAAAGTTTCCCTATCGAAAGCCCCATCTATTTCTCGCCAGTCTTCTGCATATCATAAGAGCCTTTGTGGCTTTGCTAGTAATGTTCTTAATATACCTGTTCCATAGTTTCGTGTCCAGGGATATTACCAGATATTTGTCTTTCTGTAATGGCAGTATTTTTTTCCATTTATAGCGGTCTTCTCTAAATTTATGCTCAGCCCGACAGCCCTGCACCATCTTCTCAGTGATACGGAGTCCGCTTTGGATAATATCACATATCACACAGGGTGCCTGTGTGTAGGGTTCTACATTATACAAGGTTTTTCACCACATACGACACGGAGTATTGTATCTAAACGATTAGATTTTTACAAATTGTACATTTTAGGTTCGTGGTAGGGCTATTAGAGCTGCAATTTAAAAATATTTTATAAAGATACAGAGTGTCCCAAATAAGTAAAAAATATTATAGTTGTATTTTTTTAAATGGAACACCCTGTATATTATTATATTTTTAGATTATACGAGTGAAATAAAGGTAAATTTGATTAAGGTTTATTACACTTAAACCTTACCGTTTTTGTAATATTTTCAATTTTATGAAATCGCAGTAAAAAGTTTAAGACATCATTTCTCCAACGATATCGAAGTTTTTAATACTAAATATTTACTGAAGTTTATTTATTGATCAAATATTGTGTTAATTAACAAAATGCTATCTTATACAGAGTGTCTAAAAATTTATTTAAAATAATTACTAGCATTAAACGGCGATAACTTGTTTATTTTAAATGGAACACCTTGTATGTTTTACGAGAATCAGATGCACAATTTAATTGTCTATCAAATTGCACTATACCATTTTTTACTTATCAATTCAATTTTTCGTAGAAAATGCATTTTCTTATAATTTAGACCTCATTTATCACTATACCTATGGAATATTGACATTTTAATTTTTTTTAATGATGTAACAAATTTTCAAAGAGTAGATACGAATGTTGTCGATATAGTTCGCTAATTTCATTAAAAAATAAAAAGCTGTTTAAATATTTTTTGTTAAAGAGCACTAATTAATATGACGCCAGTATTCAAACTACATTAATTGACTGTTTACGTTGATCAATAAAAATTGCTCTAAATACTAAAAAACTTAATTTTGTATGTGTATTAGACAGTGTGGTAAAAAGTAACACCTTATAAATTTTATTTCATTTTTGGGCGAATGCTTATTTATAACAACAGATACGTTCATTTTCATAACTTATTATGGTATTGATTTCTGAGTCAAATCCACATTTATTTAAAATAATTTATTAATTAAAACAATTAAGTATGTAATTTTTGTGCTGAAATAATGGTGGTATATTAATAATTAGTAATAATTGGTATACTCTTTTACAAAGATTTAAATAGTTTTCTTTTTGTAAACAAATGAGCTTGTAATATTACTATTTTTACTACCAGTACATTTTCTACATAGGTATGTTGCTTTAAAAAAATCTAAAATGTCAATATTCCATGGGTATAGTGATAAATGAGGTCTAAATTAGAAGAAAATGCATTTTCTACAAAAACTTGAAGAGAGAGTATAATAATGGTATAATAAAATTTGATAGACAATTAAATCGTGCATCTGATACACGTATAATATACAGGGTTTTCCATTTAAATTAAACATTGCCGTTTAAAGCTAGTAATTATTTAAAATAATTTTTTTGACACTCTATAAGGTAATACAATTTTTATTATTGCAACACAATATCTGATCAATAAATAATCTTCAGTAAATATTTAGTATTAAAAACTTTAATATCCTTGGAGACATGAAGCCTTAAAAATTTTTTTACTGCAATTTCACAAAATTGAAAATATTTTAAAAACGGTAAGGTTTAAGTGTGATAAACCTTAATCAAATTTACCTTTATTTCACTCGTAGAATCTAAAAATAGAATAATATACAGGGTGATCCTTTAAAAAAAACTATAATATTTTTTACTTATTTGGGACACTCTCTATCTTGTAAAATTATTTTTAAATTGTAGCTCTAATAGTCCTTCAACGAACCCAAAACTTACAATTTGGAAAAATCTAATCGTTTAGCTACAATACTCCGTGTCGTATGTGGTGAACAACCCTGTACACTCTAGGTTACCTACGACATACACAAAATGTGTTTAGAATTTCATGTAGTGAATTTTCAGCCACTTCCGATTAAACACTCACTTTAATCGGAAATACAAGAAAGCAGATTCTTTCCAGCAAGCATTTCCTTATTTATTTGACCTGACAAAGGTATAGTCTGTCCAACGAGAAGATCCTTGACAGTGACAGATGTGTCTGTCATTTTAATTTCAAAGTAGTTTATTTTATTTTACAAAGAAATAAGTTGGTATAACTGGAACGCATAGCAGGATATGGTTTAAAATTTGATTGACAGATGACGAGTGATTATCAAAATATTGTAGAAAAACTGTATAAAATTGAAAAAAATGTAATCCAGTTATTTTATTTAATAAAAACGGAGTTAATAATACAAAACAAACAAGAACAAGACAATACATATCAAAAAAATATAAAAAGAACTATTATTTCTTTAAAGCTTTATGAAACTACCCGCATTTATAATTATATTTATCAATATAACTTATGTACAAATACAAATTTGTAATATTCCACAGGAATAAATAAAACAACATAGGTAAATAAAACAAACTATTTTTATTAATAATAACACCTACCAAATTTTTATACCTTAAAGGTTGATTAATTAACTTTAATCTTACTTTAAACCAGTACCTTTTGACATGGTTTTTCTGCAGTACTAAAAATCCATTATTTACCTATCGTGTGATGTTTACAGCTACTCCAGTTTTTAGTATGTGCTTAGTTTGGATCCTTCTACCATATACGATGCACTTATCTACGACGAAAGGGTATAATAAACTTTATCGATGGCAACTTCATTGGTGTGTATAAGACTTTCTGCCTGGGCAGCGAGTATTAACCATAAACTGTGCTCTGAGTCTACAGTTAATTTTCACTCGATTTTTCCTCCACCTGACTTCAAAAGACACAAAACACACGTAATAATACGAATCAAAATGCATCATCTTCCAAAACGCAGAGTATTTTGGTGGGTTCATACAGCCAAATAAAATAAAATAAGAATAAAATAAAATAAAATAAGAAAGTTGGTTATATGGGATACCGTACATGCGTTCATACAGCCAAATAAAATAACAAATAAAATAAGAAGTCTTTATCTTTTAACTTCTTGTTTTATTTTATGTGAAAACGGCTTTGCGCACGCTTAATTCTAACCTACAAATATTTTCAGTTTGATTTAATTTATTTTATACCACATAAGTAAATGTATAATATAGTAGGCAACGAATAAATAAATATACTATAAATAGTAAAATTACTATAAACAATCGTAAAAGTTAACTTTATCCAGCCTCATCGTACTGCGCATGAGCAAAATATATATTTCTTATTTTATTTTATTTGACTGTATGAACGCACAGCTTCTTAAGAATTCTTTATTTCTTATTTTATTTTATT
Source organism: Sitophilus oryzae (assembly GCF_002938485.1). NCBI lineage: Eukaryota > Metazoa > Arthropoda > Insecta > Coleoptera > Curculionidae > Sitophilus > Sitophilus oryzae. The sequence goes on from NW_022146168.1 coordinate 3,647,442, forward strand.
CTTTATTTTATTTTATTTTGGCTGTATGAACCCACCATTTAACAAAAGTTGGCACAAAAATTATAACCTATAATTTGGCAAGACTTTGACAAGCGTCAAAATGACAAAAATCTAAAGGCGAGCTCCGCTACGCATCGGCGTCCGTTTGTCGTTCATCGTTCCGTCAAACCAATAAAATAGAAATACGATCTGTTATTTTTTAACAAACCAATAAAAACTGGTTAAAACAACAAGACACGACGCATGACGGATTTATATTTAAACCCATCCATAAATAACTTAAAAATTATTAGAAACTTTTTTTAGTAAAATAAATAGATTGGTATGGGACGTCATCTGCTTTTCTTCTGTCATCGTCTGTCGAAATCTTACCTGAGAAAAAAAACAGAGTATATTATACAGCATGTATTTAAAAGATTCCATTTATGCTGTGAATAATTGCTATTTTAAATTAAATCTAAATGCAATCGTTTACTGTACATTCGTGCAGATGTTTTTGGTTCAGTATGACTTTTTGAGACACAACTTATGATAACAGTATGACTTTTTGACAGTATAATAGTGTGGCAATAAGGGCTTTGATGCGTGTAACCGTGCCAATGGTTGTGCAAGTACTCATAGTCTAAAGATATTGGCACCAACCATATTAACTCTAGCTGAGTAGCCTCAGTACCTGCAGGTGGGGACCTGTTAACTAACAAAACCTCTTCAGTTATGAATGTAACCTTAAACCTTAGTAGGAAGACAGTATGTGTATTATTATTATTTCTCTTTAATTAAAGTTCAGAACAGCATAGTTGGATTCTCTGTAATAGTGCTCAGGGTTTACTCTTTTACTTATGAATTCCAGTCGGAGTACGGCACTCCTTTCATTTAATAAAATAAGTTGGGCTATTTACAAATTTAGCGTTTGATTTACATAACCTATTCTCCTCAAATTTCCCAAAATATTTCTTCTGTCGAGCACATCCTAATCACAATAAAACTAAACTCAACGGCAAAAAAAAACGGCCACTAAAAACTAGTCCCAATTTTAAAGTTGGATTTCTCGCGAACCACTCGTTAGATTTTGATGATCTTTTTTTTAAATTGTAAATTAATTCCTTCTTAATGGATGTTACGTCAGAAATTTTTATTCCAAATTTATTTTGAGCATATACAGGGCACAACAATAAGAGGACGTTTTTTGCCCGAACTTTGTAACACAGTTTTATGAGCATTTTGTTTTTTTAATCACCACATTATCTCCTTTTGTATTGGAGATATGCTGTTTTAAAACGAACGTTTCGGAAAAATTCAGAATTCATCTCGGAAAAGGCAGAAAGTTTTATGTGTAAATAATCAAGGCAACATAGGCGAAAAGGGATTTATGAGTATGTATTTGCAATATGAGAGAAACGGTTGTCAAATTAAAAAATGCCATTATCTGTAACGGATGTTGCTCATATTGTTGCTTTAATTGAGGATGGCCGTTGAGGATGACAACAGTCCAGGATGCCTGGAATCAGTATATGGAAACAGGAAATTTCACCAAGCGAGTGGACACTAGATATTAGTCCCTTAAAATTTCCTTTACCTTTTTTTTAATTTTCATGTTTAAGTTAGTTTACGTCTACGTTCGGATGTTTGATTTGATTTTAAAGCTTTTTTCGAGGCGTTTGTTTTAAAGCAGCATATCTCCAATACAAACAGAGATAATGTCGTGATTTAAGAATCAAAATCTAATGAGTGGTTCGCGAGAAATCCAACTTTGAAATTGGGACTAGTTTTTAGTGGCCGTTTTTTTTGCCGGTGAGTGTATTTTTAACACAACGTAGGTTCCTTTTATTTCATTTAAATTGTTTTTTTTTATACAGTTGTCCAAAATATTACCTCTTGAACGAACACGGGTTGTTATACTACAAGTTCCTTTTCGTATTAAAGATCAAGAATGGCAATAAATACATTATTTTTTTTGTAAATATTTTTACATTTACATCTATCGAACTGAAAGACGCAGCCGTAGTCATTAAACGTGCTACTTTATGGCGTAGGCGCAGTACTACCGTTCGACGATAATATACGCACCGTCGCGATAAATCAAACATCTAATTAAAAACAAACAATGACCCAACACGTACCGGCAATAAACTGGCGTAAACGAATCAAATATTAGTACTACTACCTTCCAGGAAGTTGATTTACGATTTCCAGGCGTTCGTTGGGAAAGCGTCTTTCTTCCTTTTATACAGGCGCTCGAGCTACGGCAAACACGCGGTCGGCTTTAAATTCCACGTCGTCTTCCGAAGATGCTGTAACTTTTAAAATTCTTAATGAATTAATTAGGCTAAGCTTCATGGGATTTTTGTTGGTATAAAGTAAAAAATCATAGTTTATTGGAATATCATCATCATCATTTTCAGCGTATTCAACCATTTCCAATTATGGTGTAGCCTTCCTTACATACTCTCTTTGTAGTTGGGCCCATTGTTGTCCATTGTTGGTTATGCGGGTCCAAGTTATCCCTGCTTTTATCAAGTTTTCTTTGAAAAACACAATACTCACTTAGATAATGAAACCATCAAACGCTTTATGAGCGTAATGTTCTTAATGACTCTGTTCGCATGTTTGGACATTTCCCATCATCTTTTGAAATACAATATAAACAAAAAGCTTTATAATTAAAAAGGCTTTTGGATGATGAAAGATAATATAAATAAGTTTCATTGAAATATATTATTTGAATAGATCCTGGGCTCGAATTCTGGAACTTTGACATAAAAACGTTACGCTTTCAAAGCGGTAAGCGAAAGTATTCGCTTCGCGGTTTCGCTTAGCGGAACGCCAAGCAGTCCATTTTGGTATTCTCGTTGCCATCCTCATTGTCGTGTTTTGTTTCGTGATGCTGGGTCTCAATATTTCAAGCAATACATCGAAATATTTTTGAGACATCCGATAGTAGCCAAAGAATTTATCATTGTACTTTCGAATTTTAGAATAAAAGTTTTCAAATCTTCGTCTTCTTTCCCGTTCGGAATTAAAAGGATGAACCCAGGTTTTACGGCATTTCGGTTCTCGTAATAAATGTTCAGCTTCAAGTAATAGAACAATTTTTAATTTTGAAAGGGACATAGTTCCTTCGCGTCTGCCACACAATATCAAAATGTGCGTAGTAGCTGCACGAAGGTCCCGCAATCCGTTTTTGCAGGATCGTATAATTGGAAGCCACGATCCGTTTCTGCGGCATCCTGCAAAACGAGATGCCGCAAAAACGACAAGCAAAACGATCCATATAGCAGTTCCAATAATCTAATTGAAAATACGCCATTACGACTTACTGTATTAATCCCCAAAGGTAATAATTCATACAGCTGGTCTCGTTCTATCTGGATCAATTCTCCAGAGTGACTATAACAGTAACCCCTCTTTTGTGTCGTACGTGCCGTCCGTAGACGCCATAAAATTTAACTGCTTTATCCCCTTCGGATCGCATGATTTACGCCCGTTTTATTCCAGTTCTTATTTCTTTAATTTCGCGCATTGTTAAAATTTCATAATTGAACTAACTGTACGTCGACAACGATACGGTTCTCGTAGTAAGCTATAAATATAGAGACACCGCTAGGTAATTGATAAATTTGTATAATCCGTTTTGATAAATGCGTTCTATTTATATCGCCGGTTCATTATGCCATGTAAATTATGAATACGAATTAAATTGCTACATAAATTTTGAATAGTTTCTGTTGGAAAGTAAGAATAGTAAAAATATTTCATTTTAAATTCTTCCCATATTTTTAAGGGTAGTATATAGTCCTGTATATAGTAGTATATACTGTAGTATAGTAGTATATACCTACTGTAGTATTAAAGCTGTATTTAAAGTAAGATCGGGTACCTATTTTTATTAAAATTACATTCTTTTTGAATAAAGAGCAAGGGCTCAGCTACGCCGAAACGCCGGTTCCCCATAGATCACCGAAGTTAAGCGACGTTACGTCACCGAAGTTAAGCGACGTTACGATGTGAGTAGATGGACGGGTGTTCCAATGACGAGGCCAGATGAGATCGGATATTTCGTGAGTAAGATTAATAGTAATACGTTACTCTATACCGGCTGCGTCTCAAAAGTGGCTCACCCCTATAACTTTTTTATTTTTTCGGATAAAAAAACGAGATTAGGTATGTGAGTATATGACATAAATCAGGATTGATTTACGTATTCAATTATTTTTGGTAAATTCCTGTTTCACCAGAAATGACTACAGGTTTTGATTTTTAAATAGCACACTCGGTATTTTTTTACTTTATTCGATAGGAAATTACCTTCTGAACAGAATGACATATCATATGTCAACTTTTGACATTCTCGCTTAATAAAAAATCGCATTTTAAATTTCAATCTAGAGTGCCATCGCTGTGTTAAAAGCACTAATTCTTAATCAAGGAGTTTTGGAAAAATACATTTGATCGTATAATGTTTTAGTGTCTTGCCCTGGCCAGTTAGAAAATGCTAAAATCGTATTTTTAATCATATCTCAGTTTTTCCAAATGGAACGAGGGTGGCTCATTAACATATTCGGAAAAAGATTTTTTTACGAATAATTTGATACCACACACTTAATATTTCGAGCGAAATTTTCGTTACGAACCGAAAGTTATAATTTCAAATAAAAATATGCGAAATTGTCAAAAGTTGACATATGATATATCATTTTATTCAGAGTGTTATTTTCTATCGAATAAAGTAAATAAATACCGAGGTTGCTATTTAAAAATCAAAAGTTGTAGTCATTTCCGGTGAAAAAGGAAGTGACCGAAAACAATTGAATACATCAATCAATCCTAATTTATGTCATATACTAACATACCAAATCTCGCTTTTTAACTGTAAAAATAAAAAAGTTATAGGGGTGAGCCACTTTTGAGACGCACCCGGTATAGCCAAATCGGTAAGCCAATGAGAATGATATGGCCGAGGACCGCGGTTCGAATTTCGCGTAAACATAGTAAGCCCCAACCAGATTAGCCTTAGCACTAAAAAGGAGACGTTAACATAAAATACTTTAACTTTTTTCTTTGATAAAATTGGTAACAGAAATAAATCAAAAACAAGAAAAACATTGTTTTTGACTTTTGGAGGAAAAGGGTAATAAAATACACCTAGCCGGCCGAGAACGTAGCACAAGGGAACTATCGTCGCAGTCCTCACTGTGCCATAGCCATCCCGTGCTACAGTTGCAGCCAAAACTGTGCGGCAGCGTAACCGCCACAGTTAAACCTTTCACGCAGCTTACACACAGCAATGATGGAACATTCGAGTGGGACAAAATTATCGTCCGGAGGGTAAAATACCCCCTCAATCGGATCTCCGGGAGGGTGCCTACTCGAGCGTATCATCGGAGAAACAAAAACATCAATGTTTCACGTTCGCGGCGTGGAACGTCCGCACTCTACTGGACAAGATAAATTCAAATCGACCAGAGAGAAGAACAGCACTGGTCTCACAGGAACTCCACCGATTAAATATAGATGTTGCCGCTCTAAGCGAAACACGCCTTGCAGATAAGGTAGTCTCACTGAGGAGCATTACACCTTCTTTTGGAAAGGTCACCCCGCAACACACAGGAGAATTCATGGTGTAGGCATTGCGATCAAAAACGAAATCGCCACCAAGTTAACAGAAGTACCTATTGGTGTCTCCGAACGTCTTATGACCCTAAGGTACCCCATATCAGACAAAACTTACGTCAACAACATTAGTGCCTACGCTCCCACCCTTGACGCTAAAATTGAAGATAAGGATAAATTTTACCAAGCATTACAAAATGCCTTTCAACGAATTCCAAAGCACGAACGAATCATCTTGCTAGGTGACTTTAATGCCCGTGTAGGCAAACAACAGGAAATATGGCCTGACGTATTGGGAAAACAATGGAAAACGCAAATAGCAATGGTGAACGCTTATTAACAACATGCGCAGAGTATAATCTTTGCATCACCAATACGTGGTTCATGTTGATGAACAAGTTTAAAGATACCTGGAAACATCCTAGATCAGGCCACTGGCATCAATTGGACCACATAATCGTTCGAAGGATGCATCTAAAAGATGTTAGGCTCACAAAAGCTAGAATAGATGCCGAATGCGGCACTGACCACCGACTTTTAATTTCAAAAATGAAAATCCAGTTAAAACCCAAACATCCACGCTGTAAAAAGCAAAACAACATGACCAGATTGAACGTACGGGATCTAGAGAACAAGAATACCGCCGACGCCCTCCGGGAAGCCATCAAAGAATCACTTCCACCGATAACTTCAATCTCAATATTGGAAGCTGAACAAGACTGGACACAATTAAGGGATGCGATTCATAAAACCAGCGAAGCAGTACTGGGAAAGTCGAACAAAAAGAAACAACCAGACTGGTTTGACGAAAATCAACAGCATATACAGGCTTTTTTGGAACAAAAGCATAGAGCACATCAAGCCGTCACTGCAAATCCACTTAATCCAAGACTGGTAGATAACTTTAAAGCAGCCAACAACACCCTTCGAAGAGAACTGCGCCAAGTAAAGGATAACTGGTGGTCACAAAAAGCGAATCAGATTCAAGAGTACGCCACTCATCACGATTATCGTAAATTCTTCGAGGCTGTAAAAGAAGTATACGGTCCAACTAAGAAGGTAAGCTGCCCAATCATGGCTCAAAATGGCGAACTTCTAAAAGAGGAAGAACAAATCAGAAATCACTGGAAAGAACATTACAGCCATATCCTTAACCAAGAAAACAACCCCAATATGGAAGCACTAAACACAATACCTCAGTATAACAGCCTCGATGTATTAGACATCCCAATAACAGAACAAGAAATAAAGACCTCCATAAAACAGCAACAAATCAGCTGGCTGTGACGCGATTCCGGCGGAAATCTATAAGTGTGCAAGTAAAGAAATTATGGATCATCTTAAGGCTCTCTTTGATGTCGTATGGGAAAGCGGAGAGGTACCTCACGATTTTCGAACGCGAATATAGTGAATATATTTAAGAACAAAGGAAGTGCATCAGACTGCGGAAATTACCGGGGAATTTCGCTATTGGCTATCGGCGGAAAAATTCTTGCAAAAATAATGTCAAACCGCCTGCACCCATATATAGAAAAAATCCTTCCAGAATCGCAAAGGGGTTTTCGTACCAACCGCGGCACCGTCGATTCCATATTTTCCATCCGTCAACTACAGGAAAAAGTAAAAGAGCAGGAGTCTAAACTTTATGTTGCATTCATCGATCTAACAAAAGCCTTCGACTCTGTGAACAGAGATGCGCTTTGGGCAATTATGGAAAAGTTCGGAGTACCCAACAAATTTCTTACAGTGTGTAAAAGCCTCCAAAACAACAAGTCAAGAGTGTCACATCATGGATCACTGAGAGACCCATTCCTAACAAATACAGGAGTTAGGCAGGGATGTGTCTTAGCGCCTCTCCTATTCAACATATTCATGGCAGCGCTCTCCATTATAGTGGACAGCAAACTGCAGGAGAGAGGATTGGGCATTAGATACTGATATGACGGCGGTCTGTTCAACATAAAAAGACTCAGGGCAAAAACACGTACAAAATTTATCACAGAACTTCAATACGCTGACGACTGCACTCTAGTTGCAAACACGGTACAACAATTACAAGAAATGTTGAACACATATACCTGGGCATACGAGGCTTTGAGCCTTAAGCTAAACATCGACAAAACTAAAATCATGTGCACTCACCCGGAAGATCACAACAATGCTATAAAAATCGGAGAAGAACTATTGGAATATGTGGCGGAATTCAATTACCTTGGCAGTTTGATTTCGGAAAAGGCCAATATTGACTCTGAAATTCAGCACAGGATTAGTAGCGCCTCAAGGGCATTCTGGAAATTAAAAGACAGGGTTTTCTACAATCATGACTTGAGTACAAAAACAAAACTTGCAGTATACCGAGCAATTATAATCCCCACCATGATATATGGGAGCGAAACCTGGGTGCCTTACCGCCGACACATGAACGCATTGAACAAGTTGCAACAGAGACACCTTAGACAACTCTTAAGAGTCCGGTGGTTCCATCATGTCTCAAACGTATCGGTCCTTGAAAAATCTAACTGCGAGAGTATTGAAGTCATGGTCACAAAATCCCGCTTAAGATGGGCTGGTCACGTATGCAGAATGCAAGAAAACCGCATACCAAAATCTCTGCTTTACGGTGAGCTTGTGGACGGTAAGAGGAGGCCGGGTGGACAACTGAAAAGATACAAGGACATTTTCCACGAAAATTTAAAGGGAATTAACATGCAGAATGAGTGGGAAAAAGCAGCTCACAATAGAACTCAATGGAGAAGGGTTGTAAACTCAGTTAACAGCGGCAACCAAAAAGTAGAGAGGCAACAAAGCAATGAGATTTTTGAATGTCCGGAGTGCGGTAGGCAGATAACATCACGTATCGGGCTTTTCAGTCACAGAAAAGCTCATGAAAGAAAACGCCTTGAGTGACCATTTTCTTTATGTGTGTCGAATACTCGTCAGCGAGTAACGGCTGTATGTATATATGTATGTATAGCCAAATCGGTAAGCCAATGAGAATTTCGCGTAAACATAGTAAGCCCCAACCAGATTAGCCTTAGCACTAAAAAGGAGACGTTAACATAAAATACTTTAACTTTTTTCTTTGATAAAATTGGTAACAGAAATAAATCAAAAACAAGAAAAACATTGTTTTTGACTTTTGGAAATAATTTATAGGAAGATGAACATAAACATTAGCAGCATGTGGTTCAATTCTTAAGCAGTCAGCAAGCTTAGAAAAAAAATCACCCGCCAACTTAAAACCCCGTCTACCATTTTTTTCTTTTTACATATATGAGTGACAACGGCCCAGCTACGTCGAAACACCAGTTCCCATTAGAACACCGAAGTTAAGCGACGTAAGGCGATACTAGTGGATGGACGGGTGACCGGTTCGAAACTCTGTATCGTGCTGTTGTCCAAAGAGTGTAAAATCTATTGACACATACTGCTCATTCACGCCGTGCCGGTTCGAAGTCGAATGAGATGGGATATCTCGTGAGTAAGAGTCGATTTAGACACTTGCTAAGTCGGTAGGCCATTGACCATTATATGGCTGAGGACCGCGGTTCGGATTCCGCGTAAACAAAGTAGGCCCCGTCCAGATTAGCCCTGGCAGCAAAAAGGAGGTGTTAACTTCAAATCTCTACTTTACTTTCTCTTTTTACATATTGCAAATTCTAATCGGACGCTGATAATTCCAATTGTGAGCTACAAGTGCACGGATGAATATGAGCACACGAGCCAGCTTAATACATCGAATGTCGCTAAAGTATCGTTGGAAACAAATGGTGCGGCTGGTAAACATTTGACCAATCAGATATAATATTCCGATGAACTGTGAACGAAGTGATCAGGCGATGCGATATAGAATAAATCTGATTAAAAATAACATGTGTGGAGTTGACATATTATCCCTATTCAGCATATAATGATTGAGAGTTTTGTTCAAGCATTAGATTTGTGTACTGCATTGATTGAGGCACCGCCAATGAATATAAATAATGACCTCTTTCTGAATTCAGCAAAAGAATCTAACTTTGACTTAAACCGATATACTGCAATAACTATCACCTCAAACCAACAGGTTTTATTCTATCTCTATAATTGGAATACCATATAGTTTAATAATTATTATAAACACTTTTATAATATTACTTCTTTATCACGCATGTTTTGCTAAGAAAACTGGTATTATTAGTTTATGAACTACCTACTATACAGCTATACTTTGACAGCCTGATTCTCCTTCTGATCATAAGTCAGTTAAAAGAGAAATATGACAGTCCTATTTTAACAAAGATGGTGCTACTGGCGTCTCCGCAAGAGGAATATCCAACTGTAAAATTGCCTTTCTACGGGAGCTAAAAACAAACCGATTCATTACGACAAAAACATCCGTACGTGACGGCGAAACCGGTCGCAGTCAGGAATTTTACTTTTGCGCTTTTTTCCGTTGTTGTTCCCTGTACAACGCGTCACCCTCCAAGGCCGCGGCGATCATTGGCGATCTAAAAAAGGCACGCAGGATAAGAAAAAATCCTTGACTTACATACTCGACTAACGGTTTCGGATGGAAAACTGCTTTGTAATTGTTTGAAAATCAAATTTGATTATTAATATGAATCCGTTAAACGTACAAAACTGGATATAGCCACGTCTCGAGTTTGCATCTTGTAAAATGCCTATTAGGAAGGGTTGTATAAAACACATTATACAGTAACACTGACATCGTTTCCGGTATGAAACATTATTTGGGTTGCCTAAATGTGTGTGGAGAATTTTCAGGTCAAGGGCTTGGAAGACCCTCAAAAAGAAAATTCCACTTCTCCAACCCCCAGTGGATGACATACCAAGAATTAATAACTTTGGGAAACACCTCACTGTAACTGAAACTGAAACACCTACTTGAGTAATAAAAAGGAAGTGAAGGAAGAAAATAAAATAATTGGAAAGAAGAAACGCTTACCCAGCATATAAAAGATCATACCATAACGTGGTATACTGATGCTTCCAAAACCAACGCAGGGACAGGGATAGGAGTATTTAGGCCAAAAACTAAATACTCCGAACCAATGGGCACCTACCCCAGTATCCTTCAGGCAGAAATTTACGCTATCGAAAGATGCATACAATTTATCTTAGATAGGAACTATCGAAAACAGGAAATTGCCATCCTATCCGATAGTCAAGCAGCACTAAACGCGATCAACTCAGTAAACATCAATTTGAAGTTGGTCAAAGAATGCCTAGAGCAGCTCAACAAATTAGGCAAAGAAAATAAAGTCCTCCTACTCTGGGTGCCTGCTCACCAAGGGATAGAAGGCAATGAAAAAGCAAATGATCTAGCTAAGAAAGGAGCGAACACTCCACTAACTGGATCAGAACCGTTCTGTTTTCCAAACGGGAACCAACTGAAAGAGGAACTAAAGAATCTGGAAGACTCCATCCGTAACTTGGAATGGGTGTCCTCCAACGGTCTAAGACACTCGCGAAAAAGTTCCTCAGAACTTACGACCGAGAAAAATCAAAGGTTTTCCTTGATTAAGTAAAAACAATCTTCGGATTGTCACGGTGTTTCTAACAGGACACTGTCTCCTCAACGAACACCTCAGTAGGCTGAAGCTGAGAAACAACGGCGAATGCGGATTCTGTGGGGAAAATAGGGAAACACCAGAACTAACCTCATCACTGAGTGCGCCGAGACGACGACCATTCGTGCCATGAACTTTGGTACGGCTGATTTCGAAGATGGAGAGCTGGCCTCCGTGGAGCCGTCTCAGCTACTGGCTTTTGTTAAAGCCCTGAGATTGTATGATTAGTTATAACTCGTTGTAACTCAAGAAAGGAAACACACAATAGATCTGTAAGGTCGCGGTGATTAACTCCCCTCCTAAACATTGTATATTCTAAGTGTTTACTCGCCTAGAACATCTTAAAATAATTCTTCACTTCACATTTTTACACAGCTTAAAAAGATTGTAGTGTGTTGTGAGTTTTATTCAAAATAGCGCCTGGCCATTCGGTTTCCATCGGCGTATTTTATTTCCTGCGAGCGGCGATACGATATTTCATCGACGCCGTTATGCAGGAATGCAGGTCTATTTTGTCTACGACAGCAAATACCAGTAGTAAACGCGGCAGTCGTCGCCTCCGAACACTAAAAAACATTAAATCGTCGCCATATAGAGCGTGGATACAAAGATGCCACGCCACGACTGTCTTTCTGCGAGGACAGGGGCATTCGATACGTCTAGGAGGTTCGTATTTTATCTAATACCGATAGTTCGTGTTTATTTTTATGGAATAGAAGTGAATAATAACGTAAAGATGTCGTTTCACCGGCTTGTTATATCATTATTTAAAACAATCTGAATGAAGTGATTTTTTATGTGATTTTCTGCGAAATAAGGAATTGCCGAACAAGATGTTTGGAAACTGATGGATAGCTTTTGTTGACATTAAAATATAAATACGCCAGACCCCTAAGTCGAATTCTGAAGATCATTCACATGGATTCTTCCGCGTACCTAACTAGATATTCATCATAAACAACCCCAGAGTTCCCAACTGGCAAAAGAGTACGATAGGGAGACGCGATATCCCCGAAGCTGTTTACAGCAACACTAGAAGAAATCTTCCGTCAACACGACAGGACCAACAAAGGATTAAAAATAGATGGAGAATATCTTAACCATATAAGATTTGCTGATGACATAGTCCTAATTGCCAATAGTCCTGAAGAACTACAAACACAAATTAAGGAACTAAATACAGCCAGCAATAAAGTAGGTCTCAGAATGAATTTAGCAAAAACTAAAGTAATGTACAACAAACTAGTAGGACAGAAAAGACATTCTAATAAATAACACAAAACTGGAAATAGTAGAAGAATACATATATTTAGAACAACTAATACACATACTGAAAAAAAGGATCTCTCAGTCGAAATGAATATGACTTTGACCCAAAAGATTGGCGCTTTTCAATAGGACCAAGAACGACGTTTCTTTACCCAAAGCATTAACTACACTGATAAAAAAGGTAGACTTGAACTAAAGTCGTCATCGTTCTTGAAAAAAAAATTAGTGGCAAGAGAATTTATTTTAGCGTAAAAGAAAATATTTTGCCTGAAGAAAAACTCTCTTAACTCAAGAAAACTTGTTCTCTTGAAAAATTCGAAAAATTCTCTTGAATCTATTTTCATTCAACCAAGTGCAAGTTACTTTCTTTTAAGATAATAACAAAAATACGCTAGGAAGGACTTCATTCAAGAAACATGGCCATTTTTCCAATAGCTAAATACTCTTTTGATGAAAAATAATAACGACACGGTGAACAAGACGATGACGAAGGACGGTATATACTATATACAATCAGTCGGCAGTCCGATCAGTCGCACGTCGCATTTCATAGGTCGCACATCATAGTACGCACGGATTTTGTTACTTGGAATTTTCCACTTGGAATTTTGCATAATTTGCTTTTTAAACGCATATCGTATAACAAATTAGTGATCGTTATTAACATGCATTTGTCACTTTTTATGGACACATTTTAGGATATATGGATTCTTTAAAGGAGTTTCTGAAAAAATGGAAATTAGAGCATTTATTTGCTATATTTGAAGGTAAGATACATTTACCTAATGCACCTGTTTAGATAATGCATGCGTGACTATAGATAGAATAAGAATATAGTTATCGATTTTGTTATGCAAATAATTACAAAAATTTTAGAATTTCAAGTCGTATTAAAAAATTCAAAATGTGACCAAAGCTTATTATTTTAATAATTTGTTTGCTTTACTTTGATTAATCGTGATGTAACATTTTTTTGTAATTTGTAGAGTGATGAACCACCCCAAAACATACCAAGAAGTGAAGAAGCAGAAATAACTACTATCGAGGAAAATAATATCACTTTACTTACTACAGACCCGGAAAACCTAAATTTATCAGAAAATAATATACCTCGTAATATGCCTGTATATGATGTATAGACTTCTCTCTCTGCTCTCAATTTTAGTTGAGTCAATAGTATTCGCTATTGGTTTAAGAAAAGTGTCTCTTTAATGAAGAAATGTCCCTTTTCAATCAAGAAAGAGGATCTCTCAGTCGAAATTAATATGACTTTGACCCAAAAGATTGGCGCTTTTCAATAGGGCCAAGAACGACGTTTCTTTGCCCAAAGCATTAACTATCTTTTCATAAGGTTTAAAAAATTACTTTAGAGAATAGAAGAATATATCTGTCCAAAGTATTTCACTCTTGGCCCAAAATTAATATGCAAAGAAGTTCTTGTTACAAGAACAATAGTCTCTTTGATTCATGCAAAAATTCTTGATTGAAAAGGGACATTTCTTGATTAAAGAAACAATTTTCTTAAACCAATAGCGAATACCATTGATTCAACTAAAATTTATTTTGATCTAAGAGAAGTCTATACATCATATACAGGCATATTACGAGGTATATATTTTCTGATAAATTTAGGTTTCCTGGTCTGTAGTAAGTAAAGTGATATTATTTTCCTCGATAGTAGTTATTTCTGCTTCTTCACTCCTTGGTATTTTTTGGGGTGGTTCATCACTCTACAAATTACAAAAAAATGTTACATCACGATAAATCAAAGTAAAGCAAACAAATTATTAAAATTATAAGCTTTGGTCACATTTTGAATTTTTTAATACGACGACTTGAAAATCTAAAATTTTTGTAATTATTTGCTTATTTATTATTCTTATTCTATCTATAGTCACGCATGCATTATCTAAACAGGTGCATTAGGTAAATGTCTCTTACCTTCAAATATAGCAAATAAATGCTCTAATTTCCATTTTTTTTCAGAAACTCCTTTAAAGAACCCATATATCCTAAAATTTGTCCATAAAAAATGACAAATGCATGTTAATAACGATCACTAATCATCAAAAGAGTATTTAGCTATTGGAAAAATGGCCATGTTTCTTGAATGAAGTACTTCCTAGCGTATTTTTCTTATTATCTTAAAACAAAGTAACTTGCACTTGGTTGAATGAAAATAGATTCAAGAGAAATTTTCGAATTTTTCAAGAGAACCAGTTTTCTTCAGTTAAGAGAGTTTTTCTTCAGGCAAAATATTTTCTTTTACACTAAAATAAATTCTCTTGCCACTAATTTTTTTTCAAGAACGATGACGACTTCAGTTCAAGTCTATCTTTTTATCAGTGCAGCTCGGAATCTCTACTACCAGAAATCAACAGAAGAATTAAGTTAGCATGGAAGAATAACAGAAGAACTACCTTATCGAAGACAGAAGAATTAACTTATCGAAGAAACGCAATCATGTTCAAATCTAGAATGCCACTTTATCTAAAGAAAAAAACATTCGACCAATGTGTACTACCAGTCATGACCTATGCATGCAAAACCTGGGCACTTAAAACAGACATTATAAGGAAACTGCAGGTCGCACAACGCTCAATGGAACAAAATATGCTGGGAATAACCACGAAAGATCGTAAAAGAATAGAGCGGACCAAGACAGAAAACAAGGGACAAAAGACCGAGGTTATAGATGTCATCCACAGAATCAAATCCCTCAAGTGACAATGGGCAGGACATCTGGCAAGAAGAACGGACAACAGATGGACCACAAAAATTACATCACCAGGAATCGAGAAGGGACCATGGACCAAGGATGTAGGAAATTAGCAGAGATAACTTGGGCCCGCATAGCCAACAATAGACAATAATGGGCCCAACTACAAAGAGTGTATCTAAATATGCGAGGGAGGCTACACCATAATTGGAAATGGTTGAATAAGCTGAGAATGATGATAATAATATGTATCCATAAGTCGGATTATGACGACCATTTACATGGATTCTTCTGCGTACCTACCTATAGATATTCATCTAGGCAGGTACGCTGAGTTTAGTGTAACCGATCTTAAGTCGACCGACTGTCTGATGAATAAGCTGTAGCAGAGCCATAGCGTTACAAGTTTGGCAATAAATGTGTTTTGACTACCAGCTAACATCTTTGGAAAAAGAATATGAGTATATTGTGTTTGAAGCATGTAATTTTCCATTGCAGTATTCCTTGTTAACGATTTAAGAGAAAACAAGACGCCATATAAATGGTTTTTACCGCCGATAAAACAGGAAAAACAATTATTCGATAATAATTTCACGTCCTGTCGTTCGATCTGGTCGGTCAGAAACTTAATTAGGGACGTGTTATTTAACTGTAATCGGATATATCCGACCGCCTAAAGAGCATACAAACGTACGTGTTGATCGCATATCGAGCACCGGATCTAACTGTTGATGTGGCAACAAAAAGCCCACGATTCGAAATTCTCCATGTCGATCTCCGACTTCTTTTTCCAAGCGGAAGTGAACGCGCGTATAACGATGACCGTTAGACTATATATGAGTCAAGGATACATAAAAGAATATATTATAAAGTATATAAATTATGTATTTTAGTGTGGTCTCGACGAATACACTATATTTCGCAACCTAGGTTTCTCTTTAAAGTTTGATGCCCTCTAGCGGACAAACGAAGCACTTTTCTTAAAGAGTTTTAAGAAACTCTTGAAAAAGACCTAACAAGCCAAAACAAATATTATGTAGTGTTAAAGTTACTCTTACTAAATTTTGATATATCTAAAAGCGTGTTTTATTGAAATACTGATAAAAATGTCTATACGTATGTGGCGGATTCATCTCTCCAAAAAATCCTATATGGGTATTTCGCCACTGAAAAAAAATCTACAAAATAAAATAGAAATTTTTGTAAACACTTCTGCGTTAATCCTAAACGGAAACTACTTGTCAGAAGTTAGGTTTACAGATATACAAATTTGCCAAACGAACAAAAAATGCTTAACGTTTCGGAAAGTTTATCTCTTTCCGTCGTCGGAAGCAAAAGAATACAAAGAATAAAGAAAAAAGCTATTTAAAATATTTAAATTAAAAATTCAACTATTCGAGAACACTTTAGTTTTTTAAGACAGATACGTCTACAAAAACCGTTGACGTTCTGTTAAAATGACATTTTTTATATCTGCAAAATTAACAATTACTACCTGATTAACACTATTACTAAGGTAAAACTAAAAAGCCCCAAACTTTCTGTATGATTATTTTTAATTTTGACGTATGTTATGTTTATTTATGTTATGTTCTTTAAAATCAAAGAAGCGATTGCCATACATCTACAGATGCATGAGCAATACATTTATTTTTATTAGATTGTATTAAAAAAGCCTCCTTCATTTTTCTTTTAGAGGCTATCGCTTCTTTCATTTTAATTTTGGCGTTATTAAAATTTATTATGTGCCCTGTGTCCCATGAATGCTGACAAATCTTAGATTTGTGAAAATGAAAAATAAAAATGAATGCGATAAATTTTACATTGGTGAAACATCTAGACCCTTAAATGTTCGAATTAAAGAACATAAAGATTATTTAAGAAAGGGAGATTTTCACAAATCTAAGAATACAGACTCAGTACGTGTAATTATAGTGAATCTATAAAATATAAAGAGGTATATTAAAAAAAATACTGTTAAACATCCTGTTACTCTTGTTTACTCTTTGTTAATTTAATAATAAAAAACTAAAAATAATAAAATGAAGAACGGTTTTCAAAAAACATAACATTTCTTATAACAAACGCAAGTCAATTATTTCCATTGCCATCCGCTGTTATTTTATTACACGGAAGTGTTATATCGAACAGACCTGAAACATACAAGAAGAAAATATATAACGCATCTTTCACGGTTTAGCCATCCTTCAGGAGCTGTTCAACTGTTCGGAAAAACATTTGTTTAATGCCTTTATAAGAAACGGCTTTTTTGTATGTTATCTAAAATCCCGTAAACTATTAACTAACCTTTTGAAATTTATGGCCACATAAATGTAAATGCAATCATCGTTGAAACTAATCATCTTTAAGACACATCTTGCACAAGAAGTAACTTTTTTACTAAATATAAAAAGGCCATACGTTTCGCTTTCTGAAAAAAATCACTAACTCAATGTTTTTATTTAAAATGTATTTAATTAAATGTTTAAATTACTGGTTTCTATAGTGATATCATTTAGTTTTCATTCGTTAATAGTTATTGATAGAATTTTAATTAACGTCATATAATTTGGTGTTTTAAAATGTTAAAGTAGCACAAAATTTATTTAATTCAATGCTACGGAAAAGGTGATAATAGTTATTGGAAAAATGTGATACTTTAACAACAGCAAAAATATTACGTTAATCAAAATCAATAATAACCATCTATCAAAGAATGACATCTAAATTATATTACCATAGAAACACCTTTTGATTTTTAAGATTTAGAAACAATTTAGAAACAATTTTATTTTATATTTCAAGTTTTTTAGCCGACCATACCAACAGGTATGGTAGGCTATTATTAAGATCGGCAAAAGAAAAGTTTTTTTAATTTCACCCAAAATGAGTTATTTGGCTCATAAATGACCTAAATACAAAATATTTTCATGGTGTCTGTCGGTCTGTCCGTCTGTCCGTCTGTAACACGATAACTCAAAAACCGCTAAACCGATTTTAACCAAATTTGGTACAAAAATACAGTGGCACCCGAGAATCTGGCCATTAGTTTTTGGTGGAGGTGGGGGGTTGGTAAGGGGGTTTGGGAGAGGGTTACAAATTTTAAAAAATCGTAACTCCAAAAATACAATAGCTAGCGAAACGCGATTTTCAATTTAAGATTAGGAATAATATTTGCAACAAAATTTGTAATAACATAAATATAATAACATATGTATAATAACATAAATCAGTCAAAGTCGCAGTTTTTGAGATAAAAAAAAATTGGAAAAATTTCTTTACTGTGAAACTAAAAGAACTGCCTACCAACTTTTTATTAACATATTTTAGTATGGGCGGCTATACGTGCCTCCCGGCGCCAATTTTTTTTATTAGTACTACTAACACTATTCTACAAATATTCCTCTTTGCTATTGCTTAAAACATCCATGATTTATAAGCAAGTTCAAGTTGCATAAATTCGCGAACAAAAATATAAAAAGTCGAAAATAAAAATAAAAGTATGTTATATAAATAAAGTAAAAACGTATTTTTTTATTGCATACAAGCCGTACAATAGATTTAAGAAATACGGAAAATTTTCTTCCTTAACCCATTCTTTGACCTCGCTCGCTCTGAAGATGGAAGGTGTGAAAGTCCGCACAGATCTAATAGGCTATTTTTAATTTTAATTAACGGATATATTTGCAAACGTGCTTATATAATTAGTTATGAAACAATCTACTGACAGGAACGAACATTACGGTTTATTGTTCGAATCAGCTGGAACTATTAAGAAGATGATTTTATGTGTTCCGGCATAAGAGCTAATAGGTTTATATTTTGTGTCCATTATTGTTTGACGTGCAGTAACGTATTTTGATAAATAATTTTTGAAGGTATGGTAGGTTATTAAGATCGGCAAAAAAAAAGTTTTTTTTTAATTTCACTCAAAATGAGTGGTCAACAAATTTCTAGAATGGTGGAGAAATTCACCAGGGCAGAGACAGGGGAAAAAACTTATAGAAGAACATTCGTCAAAATTCAGAACAGATCTGATAAGCAAAGACAGAAAGGCAGTCAAAGCTGAAGTGAGTCTACTAACAGGGCATTGTAAGCTGAATAGGCATCTGAAGCTAATGGTAATGATGGACAGCAGGTTCTGTCAATCTGAAGAAAAAACGTACAGAACACATTTTATGTCGGTGGGACACCCTGGCAAATGTGCGGTTCTCTGTAACAGACAATGATAGATCACTGTCAATGTAACCTAAGAGATCTGAAAAGGGCGCAGTGGATCAGGCCGATAGCCACGTCGAAGAATCTAAACTATAGTCTAAGTGTCACACGATTAGGCTCAGCTGAATATTGGTCTGGGCGTCCCTAAACTGATTCCTGATTTATTCACCGTTAAAAAAGAATCATTTACTCGCCTCTTCCACTTATTTAGTACTATTATATCCGCTAATGATGTAATTAGTTAATCGTAAAAGTTACAACTTCCCACACACACCTTCGAACGACCAACAATCAAAATCACCTGGCCGATTCTATTGTCTATCTCTACTAATTAGTCGATACCCCACCGACAATTTTCTTCTATCTTGCCGCGAAGGCCCTAATGAAAACGTCGCCGTGACCGCGCAAAACCGATCCGAAGCGAGCCGGGCGTGTCCGATAATGACCGAGGCGGCGGTACCGTGTCGGTCGGCAAAGAAAAAAGGCCGAAGGGAACGAAACGAGTGACCTCTGGGGACCGCGGTCGCGACCCGTAAAGCGCCAACAACCTCGTGTGAGTACGGCCCAGATAAGACGAAAAAAAAGAAGAAAAACGGGGGGAAAGATGTAGTACCCGGCGGAATATATTGGAATCGAAAACCAGCTTATATTTTGCGAATTCAGTAATTGGATGTTGACGGTTATTTGCGATCGTCAAGGGTATTTACCTTACAGAATTTCGGTTAAACTCCTATTATCAAATATAAACCGGATCGGATTAGTTTGCAGTTTCGATCGTTATTATTCGATAAGACTTGAAGATAGTAATCTGAAACGTCGTAAATCAAAGATCTCCTAGAACAATTTGGAAATACGTATTGGCGTTGACTGAAAAAATAAGAAGATGCGCAACCTTATTGGAGATTTCGTGGCACAAAGCCTGTCCGAGATATAGCTGGCGATACCGTCGCCGCTAGTCAACCTGTCCGAGATTTAGTTTAGTTCTGCGCCGCCGCGGATAAAGAATACCGTACCGTAGTTCTGCTTTCAGTCGATAGAGTTGGTGGTTGCCGAAAACAGTGTTGCCAGAACAACGGATTAATCTGTAGATTTATGGATTTTGGGTACAGTACGTTAATAATACGGTCATTAAACAATTTAATATAATATTATATTATTAAGCCAAGAACGGCGACAGAGTTGGCTTGGAAATGATGATCGCTGTTATTTTATATGTAAATTATGGCAAATGTCAATGGTTATTTCCAAGCCAACTAAACGACTTTTTCCGATCATACGAAATATTCAGTTCCTATAAAAGAATTTTTATTTTTGTTGTTTATTCTATGTTTAACACGAATACATTTTCAATACATAAACGCGGATTTTTCATCCAAAGATATTTTCGTCAAACGTATGACAGATATGATTGTTGTTAGTTCCCAGTAGTTAGTACGCAGAAAAAAAATCGTGCTGGGTGTTTGGGAAGACTCGAAAGGAAACAATTATGTTTTTGCGACGTTTCGCGACTTTATTGTCGCTTCTTCAGGCACCAAAACATATATTAATCCAAATGCCTAAAAACATTCATGGCGATTCCAACCTTTAACACTAAAACACATACAGATGAACGAACAGAAACTTGGGGTATTTTTTGCCCGATGCACACCGATGCATTGGTGTCTACTTTCTTTCAAAATGGTCCCAAAGCCAAAAACGCCAGAAATTAATCATTAACACTTTTTCATTAGTGTGTAGTAAATCGTAATTAATCATATAGTTAAGACCACAAAATTATTCAATTTTCGAATTAAATACACCTTGACACATAAATTTACTTAAAAAATACAATAAATTGTTCATTACCTAACGTAATAGACCTAATTAAACATTTTAAAAACCACCTTAACCCAATAAAATATAATCAATTTTAAAATGTCAAACTGAACAAACTTATAACCTATTAATGTGCAAAGCTTTGTTATCTGATACTAATATGATGCATATCAAAGTTAAATCGATTTTTAATTAAAAAAATGTATTCGATTAATATCTTGATCCTTATTAAATTTCTCAGATAACGTAATTCTACTCACCAAGCATCCGCCAACCAAGCGCGACTATTTACCTGACGTAACAATATTCCACCCGATCGATTCTAAAAATTTATCTTTATTGCCAATCGATATTGTAAACCGATCGATTGCCTAGTCGGAAACAATACTGAAATTGTTGCACATGATCTGCCGGGCGTGTTGCACGATTCATGTAAATGAGCCCTTACCTGCAACAAAAAAGAAACGGGGATTAAAAAACAGTTGAAGTATGGATCATTAGGTTTCAGTAATGATTTTCTTCGCCTTATAGACTATTAAGGGGCGATTTAATAATGTGATGAACATTTGGAGATAAATATTACACGGTTTTAATTTAATTAAGATTCTTAAACAATATAAATTATATATATTTAATAAAATACTTAGTATATTTATGTTATTTTATATTAAGTAATTGTATAATGGCATTCTGTGTTACTAGATTTCATTATTAAATCTTTCCTGCATTACTAATTTTAGGCAGTATATACTTGGAGGGACTTTGCTAGAGCGTCCATAGAAAACTTCTTATTTTGTTGAACCAGAACGGTATTTATTAATTTATTTAAGAGCTTCGTCCTTCGTCCTGTGTACGCAACCCAAAAACGACTTAATTTGAGCACGCCTTCATAAAAATACGTGTTAAATATCCAATCTACAGATTTCTATCGAATTTATCTACTGAAAATAAAATTTTGGCAGTGGCAACACTGACCGACAACTACTGGAACAACGAACGCGCGTACAACAGATCGTTTGTGTGCGATTCCACATCCACATTGAATGCAACGTTGCAAAATATTTTGCGTCGTCCGGCTTGGCGCGGCGCGGCCGGTCTGGGCACACCTTTAGACGTACAGTTGCGCCTATAGACATCAAGCTTAAATAAAATATGAACGAAGTACAGAACAAACATTCTTCAATTTTATTTATCGAAAAATCACAGAAATATAAATGACATATAATGGACATAGTTTTTAACAAAAAAAAATAAAGGTCACCAGATAAAATTCCCAGCGACATATATTACTTTTTGTCATATATATGTTTAAATATTTAAACAATTCCATTATCGTACTCGAATGCAAGACGCAATTCACACATTCTAAATTTGTGGTATACATTTAATAGAAATGATAATAATCGAAAAAAAGAAATGTTTCAATTTAAATATTAAGTAGGAGTCGAGGTAGGAATAAATAGAATAGAATACTAGAACATGAATTAACAACATAAAATTTAGTAGGATTATAAATTATAACCCACAAACACTGTATCAATTAAGTTAATTTTACTCTATTTTAACAAAACTTTTTGTTGATGTATTGAGTTTGAAACGACCTGTGTGTGCACGGTCTAAATGCTTACATTTTTTGGAACTCCTGCTTATTAAATGTTGATACCTATAAGTACCGCATGGATATATCCTTATAATAAGCAATTTCCAAGATAAGAAAAAGGCTTAAATCGAAAAATACCACTAAAGAAACATGTAATAGGTAATCGTCAATAATTATCCGTCAGCCAGATACATCAATTAAAAAAATTGCACCAGAGGAGTAAAATTACATACTATAATAACTAATAGTATATGAGAAAACTACACACCACTACAAAAAGGAATACAATAATTCTGAATAAAAGTTGCATTGGCGAAGTATCTCAATTTTTTCTTAAATGTATCGCAACCGGTTTGAATTATTGAAGAAAATATGTTATCAGTCTAATGATTCTTATAGGATCTTTAATGACTCTTATGGGGAAGAGCGGCTGGAAAATCAAGGAAATATAAAATACCAAATGAAACGCCGTAAGGCGCAAACTGGAAACAAAACATGACACCGTAGACGAAATTAGAACCCAACAATATTTTATGAACATGTCCAAAGAATGGAAGAACATCGAATCCCAAAGAAATTATATTATAAATTGGAGCCTCCAAAGTAGAAGAAAAAGAAGAAGACCACGTAAGAGCTGCAGAGAGGGTATTATATAGACAAAGACGTTTTATGCAGATGTTTGGAAGTGGACGGATAAGGAGATTAGCAATAGGAAAGAAGACGGAAAACGTTGTCACTCGATTATATTTATGTATATAGAAAATAAAATCCTACCTGGAGTCCTACATCCTGACTGAATTCCTAACTGAACTACAGTATACGAAAAACAAAATAGGTAAAGAATAGGTATGTAGAAGAGATCGTTCAGTTTTATGTCATCCCCCATCTAGTTTGGAATATATAGAATGTAGAATGAGTGAAAGGGGAGGTTAATCACTGCGACCTTAAGATCGTTCAGTTTTATGTCATCCCCCATCTAGTTTGGAATATATAGAATGTAGAATGAGTGAAAGGGGAGGTTAATCACTGCGACCTTAAAGATCTATTGTGCCCTCCTTCCTTAAGTCATCACACAGTCTCATCATACCTCTGTTGTAGAGGGGACAGGGCATTTCCCATCCTCCGCTGACAACAGATGTTCTTCCTCCGAGGGCACACACCCTTCCACGGTTAGAGTTTGGCCGTCCGTGCACTTTACAGTCGAGGAGCTTGCCTCCGGCTGAGGTACCCGTGAGGTGTAGGCTGGAAGATCTGTCTCCATTTTCTCCACCTCTTTAACTTGGTCTCTTGGTCTTAGAATATCTTGGTCTCTTGAAATATATAACGAGGATAATAAATAAGAAAGCAATAGTAGAAAGGACTTAAGAATAATACTTTGGAGGAACTAACATATTTTAAATAATATCACAAACAGGATAGGAAGCAAAAACAAGTAGCGAAAGAGTAGTAAAATCTATTAAACACCGGCTATTAAATTATTAAATAACACAATATTTAGATAAGAGTAACGAGAAACAAACAGCAATAGATGTATAAAAATCTTAAGGAATATGGAAAAGAGGAAAACAAAAAAAACGTGATTATAAAGAAGAAGGATCAAACAACAGAAATTATCTCACAACCATAAGAGAAAAGAAAAACAAGTAGCGAGAGAGTAGTAAAATCTCTTTAAGGGCCTGCCATTAAATTATTATTAAACACAAACCGCATTCATATAAAAGTAAAGAAAGGCAAAAACAACGGTTGCTTTATTTTCTATTCCGAACAAGGTCGCATCCGGTAATAGACCTATTCCTATAAAACCGCAACAAGAAATAGATCGGGCTACTTAAACTGGCGTTAAAATAGCTCTCGACCGTCGACATTCCTCGACAGGTCCGCAATTGAATATCAATCTTTTTATTAACGATATTTCCAATGCACATCTCGACCGGATCGGAACCAGAACTATAAAACAGACGATGGCGCCAGCATAAGTATCGGAGAATGCGCATTTATACTGTTCCTTATTATTTTATCGTTTCTTTTTTACGTTCACTTATCATATATGTGTTCTTAGGAGAGAGAAGTTATTAGCGATATCTGGTCGTTTACTGGAGAAATACAGAGTGGCAAGTGTTAAGCCAGGTCAAGTTTGTAATTGAAATATTCTGGAATCATGAAAATAAATAAGTTTTGGGCTACTATTTTAAAATAGTAAAGCGGTACATAATAACAGAGAGAAGACATATTTAAAATCAATGAAATACAAATTGAATTGTACTTTCCATCACCCCATTACTATATGGATGTTTTATGATTGAAAGTTATGAATGAAAGAATCTAGATTGTATGGGAGGGGGGAAGTTAATCACCGCGACCTTATATATCTATTGAGTACCTTTCTTGAGTTATAACTCACCATACAATTTCAGGGCTTTGACACAAGCCTGTATCTGAGACGATTTTACAAAGGTTAGTTCTCCATCTCAAATATCAGTTTATCAAAGTTTATATGACACAATTTCTTCAATCTACTGAAGTGTTCAGTGAGGAGACAGTGTCCTGTTAAAAACCCCGTGACAATCCGAAGAATGTTCTTACTGAAATCAATGAAAATCTTCGATTTTTCTCGGTCGCCAGCCCTGAAAAATTTCTTCCGATTGTTTTAGACCGTTGGAGGATTTCCCTTCCAGGTTATGGATGGAGGGTTCTGAGAGTTCTGCTTTAAGTTGATTTCCACTTGGGAAGCAGAACGGTTCTGGTCCAGTTACTGGAGTATTCGCCCCTTTTCTAGCTAGATCGTTTGCTTTTTTGTTATCTTCTATCCCTTGGTGGGATGGAAGAACGTAACACTGGCGGTCATAAAGAATCAATAGTTTCATCATCATTATTCCTCGGTCTTCTCGAAATGTATCTAATTTTTTCTGTTATGAACAGTTGCTATTCAATTTATCGGTATTTTTTATATAAAAAATTGTTTGTTCATCTTGTAGGAGATCATCGATGGCTTTGCTTGCCTGCTCTTGGTCTTTACTCCATAATGATTTATGTCATCCATCGGTTATACTGCATCCTGACAACATATCTATAGATACGGCCATTTTAGACTCAGTATGAGGATTACAACATTCTTAATTCCAGAATGGATTAAATCGTATAAGCAATAAATATTAATAATGGCGTATAAAACCAAAATTCTATACGCCAAATTGTTAAACCAAAATACTGTCGTTTTATAACAAGTGTTCTCAATATTTCTAAATATTCGCATTCTGACAATTTTAACTGTTAAAGGCGAACAATTTTAAGCCGACGCGACGGTCATTTTTATCATGAATAATATTCAATAGTGAAAATTAAACTAAACACTAAAAACGTAGACATATTTTAAAAAAGTAAATAAGTGAGGTGGGTGTATTACTACTGTATTTCTTTACCAAATAGTAGTTTTTATTAGCAGTAAAAAGCTAACTTTTTGTGGCGGGGTTATACGTTTGGCTTTACCGGCGACACACAAAAAGTACATTTTTACTCAGAATAGAACATGCTATTTTTTTCAAACATCACAAATAACATAAAAAATAATACCTTGTAAGTAATTATATATCGAGGAATAATGCGTACACTCGTTACATTTGACAGTTTAGTTTAATAATAACAGTGTCAGTTTAATAATATAATTTTGTACTTTTGTGCCTAGGAGTAAAAGTGCTATACTATTTTTATACCTAGGCCCTAAAATGACCTTCTCATATTGAGAATCAAGTCGCAAAAATTAATACTTTTATGTTCTTTTTTAATTCGCGTAAGTATTAAATTGATTTTAGCAATATACTTGTTGATAATAAATGGATTCACTTTTAGGTGGTTGTCATACCTTCAGCTTTTTTTAATATATAACGTTTTTTTTAATATGAATAGAAACGTATTCGAACGTGTGCCGAATTCGTGCAAAAGAAATTCGGGACACGGAATTCGTTGGCAAAAAAGTAAACTTGATTGACAATTATACCCGTCAATATTAACCGCCAATTTATAAACAGGTCATATAATACAATAGCAACCTCGTAACAAAGGAATTTCCCGCCAGCAGCATTAATACAAAAACACCTGGAAATTAATAAATGCATCATTTGTGTCGTTTTAAAATGGAACAAAATATACTAAATTCAGTAAGAAATAAAATTACCTATGTACCACGGGAATTATAAAGTATGTATTAATAATCTTGCTGGCAATTATTGTCCTCGGTAATTAACACCCTTATAAAATTCCCTTGACATATAAATAACTACTTGATATCCGTTTAAGTAACTGTCCAGATAAATTCCTTGATTAGTATTTCCAGAAATAATTACACTGTAAAACTTATTCCTAATCAGGCAATAACATTTTTCACATAGCAATGCTGCGTAAATATAGTGAAAAATGTACAAAATACTAGCTTAATCCTCGGACACTTTTTATAAAAATAACAAAACATTTTAACCGTTTTCGAGAAACCGCTAATGATCTGAACATTCAGGTTTCATTACGAACCCGAGATCGTACTGCTAGAATCTGAAGAACGACCGTCTCCACACAAATGTTTCCTAGAAAACGGAACTACGTAATCGAGAAAAAAGATGTCAACACAAAGACAACCTACATCCATAGAAGTCAACGACAAGCCAGAGGCTATTTCTTCCGTCAACATCGTCGCTGTGGGTATTGGCGTAACCGGGTCGTCCCAAGGCCACCCGACCACTACCATTACTCCCATTGCGGAACGTTTCTTTATTCCTGCGTCAATCGTATCGTACCATTGCACTTTTATTTTATCGACACCGGTACTTTATCGGTTTCGAGATGCGTCACGGTATGGCGATGAACTATTATAGAAGAATATTGAAAATTCTGAAATAAGTGATGAACTAATTTACGTAAAAGTCCATTTTTAAGGTAATCTTAGGTAAAAGACCATACCATAACGTAGGGTTGCCAAGCATTCTCTATTCCAAAGGAATGGATGTTGAATGTTTTGGAGGGGAGTTAATCACCGCGTCCTTACAGATCTATTGTGTGTTCCCCTTTCTTGGGTTATAAAGAGTTATAACTCATCATACAGTCTCAGGGCTTTAACAAAAGCCAGTATCTGGCCATGGAGGCCAGCTCTCCATCCTCGACATCAGCCGTACCAAAGTTCATGGCACGAACAGTCGTCGTCTTGGCGCACTCAGTGATAAGGTGTTCTAGTGTTTCTCCATTTTTCCCACAGAATCTGCATTCGCCGTTTTTTTTCTTCACTTCAGCCTACTGAAGTGTTCGTTGAGGAGACAGTGTCCCGTTAGAAACCCCGTGACAATCCGAAGATTGTTTTTACCTAAATCAAGGAAAACCTTCGATCTTTCTCGGTCTAAGTTCTGAGGAACTTTTTCGAGTGTCTTAGACCGTTGTAGGACACCATTCCAGGTTATTCCAGAGGACAGTCCTCTATTTGATCTCACTGTCCTCTTTTCTTTCACGTATTGAAAAAGACCTCTTTTTTTACATATCAAAATACTCGTAAAATTTATGTTTACTTACTATTAGATTGTTTCAAAAAAAAAGTTTTGTTCAAAATGGTTTGTTTTATTTTAACAAGTTTTGAGTATAACTATTTTTAAGAAAGTAAGAAAAGCCATCAATGGCATACCGTTGACATAACTTTTTGGTACATTCTAGATATTAAGTTTCTAAACAGGTTTCGCCAGTGCCTCTTTTTTACCCTCCCGTCCTCTATTTTTTATTTTGAAAGTTGGCAACCCTACCATAACGTAGTACACTGATGCTTCCAAAATCAAAGCAAGAACAGTGATCTATCACAGCATTCTTCAGGCAGATGCGTACAACTTATCTTAGATAGGAACTATCGGAAACAAAAAATAATCATCTTATCCGATAGTCAAGAAGCCTTAAAAGTTAAAAACGATTAACTTAGTAACCATTAATAATTCGGAGTTCGTCAAAGAATGCCTAAAGAAGCTAAACAAATCAGGTAAAGAAAATAAGATCCTTCTACTTTCGGTGCTAGCCCATCAAGAGAGAGAAGGTAATGAAAAACAAAAGATTTAGCTAGAAAATGAGCGAACACCCCACTAACTGTACCAGCACCGTTCTGCTTCCCAAGTGGAAACCAACTTAATGCGGAACTCAACAACTTGGAAGACCCCATCCGTAACCTGGAATGGTAACCCTTCAACAGCCTAAAAGACATTCCTCAGAACTTAGGACCGAGAAAAATCAATCAAAATCAAAGATTTTCTTTGTTATCAGTAAGAAAAATCTTTGGATTGTCACGGGTTCTCCTCAATGAACACCTCAGTAGATTGAAGCTAAGAAAAAACGGCGAATGCAGATTCTGTGGGAAAGATTGGGAAACACAATTATCTATTTATTAATTTAAGTCTTTTTCGAGAGTTCTTCATATAAGTCATATAAAATACGTGTAAATTTACTAAATATGCAATTCTAATAAATCTACAGGTAAGCCGTTAAAATATTAAACGCCGTTACTAATACATTTTCTGTCGTATTCCAGTTATTATTAACATTAATATTTAATTATCCCAGTGTAAACAACATTTTTTCAGCGTTTTGATATCCTGCAGAGTTTTTCGTATTTGGTTAAATTGCTTATTAAATTTTAATTGCCTTATTTATTCTGCACATCGCCTAAAAAGGGAAAAGAGCTGTGGACAAAGCATGTTATAATGTCACTTCCTGGATTCTAAAAGTCCGTAACTTACATAAATATACCGGGTGTCACATGTAACAATATACTTGACCAATATGCAATAATAACAAATTGTTTAGATAATTAATGTATCTACAATTTTTCATATATGATGCATATATGATCGCTAAAACCATGTCGACTTTAAAAATTTATCAGTCTTTACTATCTAGAATGTAAAATGAGTGATGGAAGGGGGGTTAATCACCGCGACCTTAAAGATCTGTTGGGCCCCCCTTTCTTGAGTTATAACTCATCATACATGGGGATCTTCCTGTCGCAGGAGGGACAGGGTATTTTACATCCTCCTCTGACAACAACTGTTCAACCTCCGAGGAGTGGACATCTACCCTAGTATACACTGAGATGAAGCGCCTATTTAAAAATGGACATATTTATTTAAATTCAAAACATTCATTTTTAAGACACTCTGTATACATAAATAAAATTATTGATTTTTAAAATATTATTCACAAACTAGGGAGAGGGAAATCAGGCGACGAACAGAGGTGATAGTTGTTAGATAATAGCTTCTAGACTACCATTCGAGACGCATTGATATTATTTTGGTTCTTGAGTTCTGTGACAAAGAATGTTATTAAAGGTAAAGTAAATGTTTCCTCATTATTTAACTAATGTTAACTAAATCATATTATTTTGTTTTCTTGTTTTAATTCTGTTCTAAAATCTTTGGTTCTAAAGCTTTTCCTTATTCATTTGATCTGACAAAGACAATATATAACATGTGTATTTAATGGAATCTATTTATGCTGTAAATAATTTCAGTTTAAAAGTAATCTAAATAAAATCGTTTACTGTTCCTTCGTGCCGATGTTTGTGGTTTGTGAGAATAAGGGCCTTGTTGAGTGTACTAACAGTTTTCGACCGGGCATGGGCGAATATCTTAGCTCGCAAAAGGGCAAACAAAAACAATAAATAGAATAACTCATAGAATAACTTACAATTTATTAAATTATAAGATATTGGCACCAAACCATCAACTTTAGCGTCGATTTCGCAACAAGGGACTTCGTACCTACGGGTGGGGACCCGTTAAACTAACAAAAAAACTCTTCAGTTTTGAACGATATAAATGTGGCATGTTTTGAATGTATTAAACTATAAACCTAGGTATGAGGGCAGTTTCTATATTATTATTTCTCTTTTATTAAAGTTCACGACAGCATAGTTAGATTCTCTGGAATAGTGATCATGGTTTTCTCTGCCGTGCTCTTTTACACGTGAATTCCAGGCAGAGTACGGCACTCCTTTCATTTCATTTAATAAAATAAGTAGGGCTATTTACAAATTTAGCCTTTTATTTACATAACCTATTCTCCTCAAATTTCCCAAAATATTGTTTCTGTCGAGGCGCACATCCGAGGTAATCACAATAAAAGAAATATTTAACACAACGTAGGTTCCTTTCTTTCATTTACATTTCTTGTTATACAGTTGGCCAAAATATTACCTCTTCAACTTTGTTGACGAATTTAAAAATAGACATATTTATTTAAATTCAAAACATTCATTTTAAGACACTCTGTATACATAAATAAAATTATTGATTTTTAAAATATTATTCACAAACTAGGGAGAGGGAAATCAGGCGACGAATAGAGGTGATAGTTGTTAGATAATAGCTTCACTACCATTCGAGACGCATTGATATTATTTTGGTTCTTGAGTTCTGTGACAAAGAATGTTATTAAAGGTAAAGTAAATGTTTTCTCATTATTTAACTAATGTTAACTAAATCATATTATTTTGTTTTCTTGTTTTAATTCTGTTCTAAAATCTTTGGTTCTAAAGCTTTTCCTTATTCATTTGATCTGACAAAGACAATATATAACATGTGTATGCATTTAATGGAATCTATTTATGCTTTAAATAATTTCAGTTTAAAAGTAATCTAAATAAAACCGTTTACTGTTCCTTCGTGCCGATGTTTGTGATTTGTGAGAATAAGGGCCTTGTTGAGCGTACTAACAATTTTCGAGCGTGCATGGGCGAATATCTTAGCTCGCAAAAGGGCCAACAAAAACAATAAATAGAATAACTCATAGAATAACTTACAATTTATTAAATTATAAGATATTGGCACCAAACCTTCAACTTTAGCGTCGATTCCGCAACAAGAGACTTCGTACCTACAGGTGGGGACCCGTTAAACTAACAAAAAAACTCTTCAGTTTTGAACGATATAAATGTGGCATGTTTTGAATGTATTAAACTATAAACCTAGGTATGAGGACAGTTTCTATATTATTATTTCTCTTTTATTAAAGTTCACGACAGTATAGTTAGATTCTCTGGAATAGTGATCATGGTTTTCTCTGCCGTGCTCTTTTACATGTGAATTCCAGGCAGAGTACGGCACTCCTTTCATTTCATTTAATAAAATAAGTAGGGCTACTTACAAATTTAGCCTTTTATTTACATAACCTATTCTCCTCAAATTTCCCAAAATATTGCTTCTGTCGAGGCGCATCCGAGGTAATCACAATAAAAAAAAAATATTTAACACAACGTAAGTTCCTTTCTTTCATTTAAATTTCTTGTTATACAGTTGGCCAAAATACTACCTCTTCAACTTTGTTGACGAATTTGGGTTGTTACACTACACCCTTCCACGTTTGGGGTTTAGCCCTCCGTGCCCTGCTCAGTCGAGAAGCTTGTCTCCGACTGAGGTACCTTTGAGGTGGAGGCTGGATAATTTGTCTCCATTTTCTCCACCTCTTGAACTTGGTCTCTCCTTAGACCTGACACCGGTATTGTCTCGGATCTATAATAGATGATATATCTCTCTTTCTCTATTGCCCCCCTGGATTTGAGGTCAATTCCTATTGTGAGGACCTCATTATGTCCCTCCTCTCTCGAGTTGATTACTCGCCAACTCGATGACCTTACATTGAAGTTCTAGCAAAGCTGGTGATACACCGCAAGGGTTAGTCGGTCCACTTCTATACAGAGCCCCGCATATATGAAAGTTGTGACAGTACTTCACAAATTGCGTTTGAACTTTTCTGTAATTATTTACTAGAAATAAAGAGGAAAACGTCACAATATTATTACACTGTTATTTTTTTAAATTAAGTACGTTACATATGTTAAATAGAATCAATAATGAAATAATATTGGAACACCCTGTAAATATGAACATAACGATTATATCCTAGTGGGCGCATGCGGCGATGCAAGGCTATTTATTATAAAACATTAAAACAATAACGAATATAAATTATTCTTAAACATCGTTGCAAATAAATAATTGCGGTGTGATGTCTGGGCAGACCCTTGCTATTAATTACACCAGGATATAAATAGCGATGCTTTAGTTTTGATTTGATTTTGTAATTCGCTTGAGATATTTAATATCTTTCTCTTTATGTGGGAATTAAATTATATATAATGTTTGTTGGCTTTAAAAATAGTTGTAGGTATTTTCAACTTAATACTTCCTGGGTCTGCGATGGATTAATGGTAAACCAGAACTTATTTGACAGAAGAGAGAGGAATGAATATTATATATCGTTTATTTATTGCGACACGAACGGAAATTTAATTGAAAATTATTTGTTAATAAATGGCTCTAATCATTTGAAAACGTTATACTTAAATAAACACATACATTATTATATTAAGCACTAGTAAAGCAACTATAACGTTACCGTAAAATGGGGTTATTTAGGACAAATTCACTATAATTTTTTTAGTCATGTGGTAATTTATAAATGTTTTTGTGAAGACAAAGTAACAATTTATGTGTAGAAAATCTCCTTCATATGTATTTAACCTATAAAGCATCATAAATGGCTCCTAATGTAAGAATATTTAGAAAAAAAAACTAACATATTTACTGTCCCAAGTTTCCCCGCATTGGGGTTAAATGGGACTTAACGGTTTTATACCGAAAATGCATGTTAAACTACTCACGGGTTACTTGGGACAGCAGAAAAAATAAAAAAATACACTAACACACATCATGAGTTGAAATTTTTTTCTCAGATAATTATTTAGAGGAAAGAAAAACTCGATTTAGCGTAAACTTATTTGAAATATTTATATATTCATTAGAAAATGTAAAATTTCTTCAATAAACATAATAGGAACAAAGTCACGATTTGAATCGTAAGGACAAAAAGGAACTAAAAAAAACATTTTGTAAACCCAAGAAAAATAGATCGATTGCATTCTCGTTATTGTAGCCAACCAGTATTTTTTAATCCATTAAATGTATGGCGGCCTCTAGTAATGCTCACGTCCTCTGCTTTTAACATTCTCACAATTTTATCCTCTGTGATATCATACTCATGAGCTAAATCTGGGAACACAAAATGTTTGTTGTTTTTCATAGATTTTCTCATAAAACTGCCTCTGATAAGCTCGTCTTCTTCCTCTTTTTTCAAAACTATAGGTCTTCCTTATCTTTCTAAATTCTGATTCTTACACTGCTCTGTAAAGTTGATTTGGTTACCTTCCATTTGTCTGCCGCTGTTCTATAGGACATTACAGATTGTATGTCTTCTATGGCACTTTTCATATTTTTTTTCTTCAAAGTCGTGATATTTTTAGAGCCTACTTTGCGAATATATTTTCTTGGCATGTGGAGCACTGAAAACAAAATCGATTAAATAACATGGGGTAACTTGGGCCAACGGCTAACTTGGGACAATTGTTGACCCAAGTTACCCCAAACCATGACTTTTTTTAAAAAATATATTTTACAATCTAAAAAATTATCTAAACGCGAGCAATGACATTGGTATTATTTATGAAACATAAAAAACTAACTAAGAAATGTAATTGGACTTACCTGTTTACTTTTTGACTGCCTCTTACGGATAAAGTTTTCGACCACTTATTTTTAGCTTGCTTCCCGCCACCCATTATTTTTATATAAGTAAAATACTATCACTTTATATAGAATTCGTTTAATTAAATCATCAACACATTGTTCTTTAACGAACCAAAACATTAAATTAAGGTTTTGTTTATATTTGCGTTGTTCCCGCCAGTTAAATTAGAAAAACCGAAGTTGCGTCCCAAGAAACCCCGACGTCCCAAGTAACCCATCATTTTTAGCATATTCAAACCGTTTCCAATTATGGTGTAGCCTCCCTCACATATTTAGATAATCTCTTTGTAGCTGGGCCCATTGTTGTCTATTGTTGGCTATGCGTGCCCAAGTTATCCCTGCTAATTCCTCGTGGATACCATGCTGTAATTTTTGTGGCCCATCTGTTGTCCGTGCATCTTACCAAATGTCCTGCCCATTGCCACTTGTAGGATTTGATTCTGTGAATGACATCTATTACTTGGGTCTTTTGTCTCTTACCTGGGTCTTCTATTTTCGTCCACTCTATTCTTTTACGGTCTTTCTTGGTTATTCCCAGCATATTTCGTTCCACTGAGCGTTGTGCGACCTGCAGTTTCCTTATAATGTCCTTTTTATGTGTTCACGTATCGCATGAATAGGTCATGACTGGTAGTACATATTAATCGATTGTTTTTTTCTTTAGATAAAGTGGCATTCTATAGATTTGAATATGATTGAATTTCTTCTATAAGTACTCCATGCTAACTTAATTCTTCTGTTGATTTCTGGTAGTAGAGCTCCCGAGCTGTGTATTATTGTCCCAAATATATATTCTTCTATTACTTCCAGTGTTTTTTTTTTATTTATTAGAATGTCTTTTCTGTCTATTAGTTCGTTATACGTTACTTTAGATTTTGCTAAATTCATTTTGAGACCTAGTTTATTGCTGGCTGTTTTAGTTCGTTAATTTGTGTTTGTAGTTCTTCAGGACTATTGGCAATTAGGACTATGTCATCAGCGAATCTTAGATGGTTAAGATATTCTCCATCTATTTTTAATCCTTTGTTGATCCAGTCCAATTGACGGAAGATTTCTTCTAGTGTTGCTGTAAACAGCTTTGGGGATAAGCGTCTCCCTGTCTTACTCCTTTGCCAGTTGGGAACTCTGAGGTTGTTTTATAAATCATTACCTTGCTTTGGCTTCTTTATATATTATATTGGCGAGTGTTTCTTTATAAGGACGGTAAATACCTTGTTTCGCTAGCTTTCTATTATTGCCTTGGCATAAGTATCGGACACAAAGTATTTAAGACATAAAAAGTGTGAATCAAGTACTAGATTTTGATATAGGATGGTAATTAGTTCTTTTCCTTATTTATGATAAAAGATCTCAGACATAATAAACAATAATTTCTAAATCCGCTATATAGACGCAGAAATCAATGGAATCCGCCAAGAAGCCCAATTTCCAAAAAAAGCTCCAAAAGTTCTGCACAGCAACTTTGAAACACATGTTTATCAAATAAAATGAAAACAGAAAGGTTGGCCAGGTAATATTCTACATTAAGCTTTACGCCATTTTCCTTTTTACCATTTTGAAATCCAAGATGTGTAATCCATAATTAGATACATAATATACTGTCATCGCTATTTTAAATCTACGACTTTTCACGCCTTAAGTAAAATGATTTTTCACAGTTTCAAAACTAATATATTTCCCAACCGTCAGTATTTTTTATAGTAATTACTAAGCGGTCAATCGTTATGTAAAACAAACCCGAAGAAAAAACAAATATTACATTTTGACATAACCATATATCAATCCCACGCGCATCAGCAAACGTCAATGGTGACCGACTCGATATCGAATAGAATGGGATTTGAGAATTCAGGAAGTAGGTTACCTAGAAACGCCGCCTTATCTTAGTCGAATATCATCCCGAGAGATTCACATGTACGTATTAAAAGACTACGTAGCCTTTAGTAGACGTTGAAATTTTCTAAAAGACCTTTTGGAATTATTTAATCCTGCCACGTCGTGCATGAAGCGCTGCACAAAGTCTCGCAACGGTTCAGATGATCTCGATTATTTACGGCATTTATTAACATCTGATTATATCGCCAGGACGTGGGACTGAAAATATTCTGACCCGAAAGTCTAGAAAAGGGAAGTAGTACAAGTTAGGTAGTAGGTACAACTAATTTCTCATAAGATAAAACGATTTCTTTAGAAAATTAAGATAATAAGAGTTTTGAACGTGTAACGAATTCCGCATGATCGGCGCAGAAATAGCAATTGCTAGGGATAGCTTCACTGAGTCTATCGTTTAAGTTCTTGAGCGCTAATCTTGAATTATTTAAAATGCTGGTGAATTACTATTAGACACGGTATCCCATATAAGATGATGGTTAAACTATTATTAATGATTAAAGTGAAAAAAATGCGCTTTGTTAAACACTACAACGTCGTGTTTCGAAACCTAAAAAAACATTGCTTCCCAAGCTATTTAGAAAAAAAAAGAAACAGATTTTATTTTTATTTTTCACTGGTCTTATTTTAACAGATATTTAGATTATTATTTTTTCAGACTTTTCTTGCTCGATAAGTTGGCACAAAAGTTGGTGTTATTAGATTAACAATCTGATCTGTTCCGTTTCTTATAGTTTGTCTGTAGTAATAGTCTTAATTTCGGCACTGTCTTTGTCAAAAAGACAAAAAGCTTAGGGTCTTACTACTTACAATTGACTTCGGAAATACTATACCAAACATCATCAACTTTATTTTTTAAAGTAGCAAAAACATGTGTTTATTTGTTAAAAACTCAATTTACCTCAATTCTAAATACAAGGATATATCGCTCCTTACGTTCAATTATATCAGACGTTTCAAAAGAAAAACCATCATCATATTATGCGATGATGATTACAAAGGAACGAACTATCGCACAGTGGGGTATTTGACACAAATAGTTGATCGAAATTTTTTTATGTAGACCTTATATAAATTATTGCTATTTTCAATAAAGAGGAAATAATATGAACAAAATAAAGGATAATTCGTCGATTCTAAAAAAAGAAAGAAAAATCACTGTTCCAGTGTTTCCACGGTCAATGCCACTAATGCCAGTAGTAATATCGCAACTAATACTACTAATGCTATGACTGATCCGCGAGCATTGCCCATACCACTAAAGTCGCTACTAATGCCAAATTGTGCTTTACTGCTAATGGCGATCGCTTTGTACACAACAATGCCATCGCGGTTTACACCTCGCATTAGTATATCACTGATTGGCAAATTAGAGGAAACCAAGAATGTTTTTTCTCATTTTATCAGCAAAGTCGCAGTATTTTATATTACTGTATGAAAGCCCAATGTTTACTAAGTAAAACGTATGTAGACAATATGCTGAATTCTTCGAAATGCGCAACTAAATGTCTAAGTCTAATAAAAATGTCACAAATTTAATCAAATTTTCTGAACGCCTAACTTTTAGTTGCAAAAAAAATCGTTAGTATAGAGAATATCAAAATAAATAATACGTTTTTGTAGAATACATACCTGCAGCTTGCTGAGCCATTTTCAATCAAAACAATAATATAAACGTAAAAAGAGCACAAAAACAACAACAATTTATAATTTTAAACTTAAAATTTAGCTACAACTTTGACGTTTCGTTGAAACAAATGAATGCAACTAAACACACCCATAGCAATGCCATTCATGGCAGAGATGATTTAACTTATCATTTATCTTTTTTTGGGAAATCTTAAACACATTTGCTTTTTCGAATTTCGATCACCTTTTTCATGCTAATACCCCACCGTGTGTCGGATCAAAAATTTAATTTGACCATCTTGTAGAGAAGGAAAAATTACAATAAAAATGTAAATTTATTTGAGACTATCTCTTTCGATAAAAAAGTTCCTTAGAACTTACGACCGAGAAAAATCAAAGGTTTTCCTTGATTTAAGTAAAAACTATTTTGGGATTGTTACGGGGTTTCTAACAGAACACTAACTCCTCAGCGAACACCTCAATAGGCTGAAGGCAAATTTGTGCTGAAACAACAAACTATGAACAACGCCAAAGGTTCCAACCCCCAACTGTAATGAACTTAAAGCTGCCAAAAACTGTTTTAATTTTGCACTTTCGTCAAATCTTATTGACCTGAAAGCATTTCTTATTGAAACGTGTTGTTTGGTTGTGTTTCGCCAAAATAAAGATATAAAGGAATGCTTATGATATAATGTTGATGCCAAGTTTACTTACTGATTTTCATTTAACTACATTGGACTATTTATTTTTAAATGATCCTTGTTTGTTGTTCTTACCTGAAACAATAAAAAAACACAAATTAGTTTAGTGAATTACCAGTAGAGAAATTCATAGTTTTCCATTGATTATACAGGGTGTCCCAGAAATAAGTGCAAGTATTTTAAGGGGTGGTATATCTCGGCAAAAAAAACATATTTTCTCTGTATCGTTTTTCAAATTAGTTATAATTAGTTTCAACATAAACGGAATTATTTTATTTTGAAAATTTCCAAAAAAAAAATGATTTTTTTGCTTAAATTTTAACAACCACTGGATCTTTTCTGGATTTTCTTTCTTGTAAATTTAATTTACTACCTATGTTACCATATTATCAAGAAATTATGTTTTTTAAATAAAAACTAACAAAAATTACAAAAATTTTTCAAAAAATTCCGAATTTTCAAAAAAAAAATTTCGCGATTAAAACCTCATATGCGTGTTTCTGCAGTTGAACTATACTAGCAGTTAAAATACTTGCACTTATTTCTGGGGCAAACGATTAAAATTAACCGCATTTAAATTAAGTACCAAATACAATACCATTGAGAAACAACGTCAAAGACGGGTGGGAAATGACAATTGAAGATAATTTTGTGGTTGGGAAATGGACAATTGAAGATAATATTGGTAATTCAATCTCTAGCCGATATTTACTAAAAAATGACATAAAACTTGTCAAAAACCAACATCACCGAAAGACAGATTAAAAAAAGATAGAACGGTTTCGGACACACAAATCTATTTCCCAAAAAATATTTTTTCGCGAATTACAAACTACATCAATTAAAAATAATTATGATATTATTATATTCGTACTACATTATAATAAATAATGTAGTACGAATATATTTCCCTCAAACAATATGCCTAATTGATTTCTTTAAATATCGTCGTTTATCCATGAACCTTAACCTTGGTTCTTAATCTACATCTTAATCAACGATAAATCACATACCATACATCGGGTCCGTTGCAATGAATCGCAACAACCGTCCGACGTTCAATATTCGCGTACAATGTATCGTTAATCATTATGCGGTCGTATCAAAACGTCGAACAAGTGCATATAATTTGTAATTCTTGGCTAATTGTCGCTGGACGAGGCCCATTCAAAACAAACTCTTTGACGTTACAATACCTTCGCATAACTTATAACATAATGAAGTCGATAAATCATTGTTATAAATGATTTACGACAACTGGTCAAATTAAAAAGTCTTAATGGAAAAATCACTTCTAAATATCGAAAACGCCTTTACCTATTAAGTAATTTAAGAATCACTTCTTTATTCATTCTTAATATTCATTAAGTAACAAATCAACCATTAAGCACTTTTTTAACTAATAAAAACAATAAATACTTGTTTTTGTAATGTAACTAGATGGATATCACGATGGGAGACCCTTAATACGACTGCAAGGGCCAGGGCAAGGTGGCTCAGGTTCACCAATTAAAGTTCATCCTTAGAAAAAAATAATTTAATATTCTCTATAAAATACACTCCAATGTACCTGTGATATATGTTATCAGTTTTTCACAAATACGTACTAGGGACCTATTATATTTTATCGAAGAATCGGAATGGCACTATTTGGGAGGCTGTCCTGGGCTTGATATAGCCAATATCAAGTCCAGTGCTTTCCGTGAATTGGTGGCCGATGCTCTTTTTAGAAAAATAAATCATAATCATAATTTTTAGCTTATTCAACCATTTCCAATTATGGTGTCACCTCCCTCCGAAATTAAACTCCGAGTGCCATACGCGAGTATGGAATGTAAGACAGTGCCATATGCACATATGGAATGTACCTTAGATATTACCATTAATGCTTTGTTATAGAGCATTCCAACCAAAACCAAATCAACCCAACCAAATAGCTAACCTAACCAACGCAATCAGCCCCACCAAAAAAAGTGAATCCAACGCAATCCGTATTTTGAATGCTATTAAATATTTACAGATTTTTTTAAAAAAATAAAAACAGTTGTAAAAGTTATGGTCCGGCGCCGGCGTGAGAATTGAACCACGGACTTTTGGTTCACGAAGCGATGGCCTCAGTGACGGAGCCACAGCTATATACTCTTGTAAGATTAGCTATAGCCAGGGGTTACTTTCTGCTGCAAGCATACTTACCAAGTACATTCCGTAAGTGCGTATAGCACTGTCTTACATTCCATACTCGCGTATATCGGAGTTCAATTGGTTTAAAATTTAAATCTGGCCAATGGGATTGTGCTAGGTGCCGTATAGGTATATGTACGGAATGTATAAATGCATACGGGCCCCTGTGATCCCTGCTAATTTCCTAATCTCATGCTGCCATCTCAGGTCTCTTAATTCCTCGTGGGTATTATGCTGTATTGTTGTGGTCCATAGTATGTAGTCCATTCTTCTTTCAGGTATCCTACCCATTGCCACTTGAGGGATTTGATTCTGTGGATGATCTCTATAACCTGGGTCTTTTGTCGTGTCCAGTCTATTTTTTACGGGTTTTCTTGGTTATTCCTAGCATATTTCGTTCCGTCTAGCGTTCTGCGACCAGCAGTTTCCATATAATGTCCATTTTAAGTGTCCAGATTTCGCATACATAGGTCATAACTGGTAATACACATTGGTCGAATTTTTTCTTCCTTAAATAAAGTGTCATTTCAGATGTTAATATGATCTTCCATATTATGTACTCTATGCTAACTTAATCCTTCTGTTAATTTCTGGTAGTATAGAGATCCTGTGCTGTGTATTAAAATATAATATAATATATTCTACTATTTCCCGGGTGGTGCTATTTATTAGAATGCCTTTTTTGTCTACTAGTTTGTTATAAATTAATGTAGTTTTTGCTAAATTCATTTTGAGACCTACTTTATTGCTGGTTGTATTTAGTTCGTTAATTTGTGCTTATGCCTTGTCAATGACTAAAGAATATGAGGACATGTAACGCCCCTATACCTATACGGGCTGCAGCAGAATTTGTGACCTTAGAGACCTTTCTTTTGGTGGCAAACTATGAGTCATTATTTGGTCACCAGCGACAATTTTAGCGATTTTTAATAGTTTGTGTGTAGTAAACTTTGTATAAACTTTATTACAATGGTGATTAGTTGTTCAGCTTTCAAGTGTAAAAGCAGCAGCGATAAGAAAGAGCCAGGAGTTACGTTTCATATGTAAATAAACAGTCCACTCCAACTTTTTAGCGTTTTCTTATTGAATTCGATAATTATTCTTCAATTTCAATTATCATCTATATTATGTACTTGATATGTGCTATACGTCGATACTAGTTTTGTACCTTTTGATAACATTTTAATACGTTTTTTTCGTAATTAATTAGGATGATACACCATAGGCGTATAGTGAAAACAATTATCAAAAAATATAAATATTGCTTCAAACAGC
The DNA here is from genome assembly GCF_002938485.1 of Sitophilus oryzae. Lineage (NCBI taxonomy): Eukaryota > Metazoa > Arthropoda > Insecta > Coleoptera > Curculionidae > Sitophilus > Sitophilus oryzae. The sequence continues at coordinate 3,689,516 of NW_022146168.1, forward strand.
TAGGTTAAGAAAAATATGTGCTACGGCACTGTTTGGTGACATCGTCACAATTTGCTCTCGGGTGTTATTTGTCCTTGGATTCTTTAGTCATTGTGCCTTGTAGTTCTTCTTTTCAAGACTATTGACAATTAGGAGTATGCCATTAGCGAATCTAAAATGGCTGAGATATTCTCCATCCTTTGTTGGTTCAGTCTAGTTGATGTTGATGGAAGATTTCTTATAGTGTTGTTGTAAACAGCTTTGGGGATATCGCGTCTTCCTGTCGTACTCTTTTGCCAGTTGGGAACTTAGGGGTTGTTTTATACAGGGTGTCCCAGAAATGAGTGCAGATATTTTAACTGGTAGTATAGTTCAACCCCAGAAACACGCCTATGAGGTTTTTTTTGCGAAAAAAAAATGTTGAAAATTTTATATTTTTCTTGACATTTTCCGGAAAATGTTGAAAAACTTTTGAGTGCCACTGTTCACTCCCCGGGAAATTCGTTTACCGGGCATAGGGACTGTCGGAGAGAATGCAACGTTGCCACCTCCTACCATACCCACGTTCTGCATGTTTATCTATAAATTCAATTATTTTAAGTTGCTACAGAAAAAAATACGAAAATTCATTTTATTCATATTAGTGTAGATTGCTCTACTAATTTTAGAGAAACGCGCAATATTTTAAATACTTTTTACAGTGGAGTAAACTGAAAAAATAAATCTTAACAATTATAGCTTCTTTTTTCGCCATATTAGAAAATATTTTCAATCGTTTCAATAAACAAGTATAACCTTTAATGTTTAGTTAGAGCTTACCCTTTTAATGAAAGTGTTTTTATCCAGCACACATATACGCAAACACATACACACCAAATATCTATTAAACTGAAAATCACAAACCTATCACATGCTTATCACTTTTAAAATATTATTTAAATTTTTTCACATGATAATAATCAAACACTAAACTCATAAATACAATAAAAAATGTTAAAAAAAACTTGCTTTAATAACTACTTATATCCGGCTGCTGATGGTAGACAGTCCGGGGTTTTCTTCGACATTTCTTCAAAACCGACGCAACCCCGATTTCGAAAACACTGAAGGAATTACAAATTACAATTTTTTATTTGGGAATTTTTTGACTTAGCGTCCTCTACTGGACTGATGTATTACTATTATGGGTCAACGTTTTGGTGGTTGTATAAAGATAGATAAATCAATTTTCTAAATGTTTAATGTATGGAGTAGGGATATCCCAAAAATAAAATAAAAGTACAAGAAAGGGTATACCCAAGAAAGAATTAAGGTAAAATCAAAGAGTATTCTACGTTATCTAAAATATAAAAATATGGGAAGCCCCGACAAAAATCTGACACCTGATATCAAAGTGATAAACAAACATCGGCGCATGCGGCAGCGAGCACTTACACTTAATTTTTCAGTTCATGCTAGATGGCCTTTTACTAGGGATGCACTGCAAACAAATATTCCAGCAAAACTAAAGTGTTTTTTCTTATTCTAAATTCTAACAAATAAATAAACCTGTAAAACTGTATAAATAAAATCGGTCTTCGATTTAAAAAAAAAGATCGATTATACCAAAAAATCGTTTGATAAAAATCACGTCGATTTGATAATAATCGATTCGAATCGTACATCCCTAGTATGGTGTGTAGTTTAAGGTTATGTTTAAGGTTAATCGTGGGTTATTAAACTCGCACAAAAACAAAACAGAAAACAACAAAAAACAATGCAAACAATGCCAAATAAACCTGTAAAAAAGTACTTTTATTATTCAAAATGAAATATCATATAATTCAGTTGGTATACGAATATTTTTTGATTTATTTATAATGTTTGGTGTCAAAAATATGTGAGAAATGAGGTAAACAGTTTAAATGTCTTAATAAATTCGTTTTTAATTTATTAACCTTTCAGGTATCTACCTAATGGTAGGAAGAAATTAATTATGTAATGGTAGGAAAAATAATTTCACTTTAATTATGTATTAGAAAATCAGTAATCTTAAATTAGGATGCATCAATGGAGAAGAAGGCAATTGTAATCACAATACAATAATAGATCTACAAATACCAAGCAATACATTAAATCAAAAATCTCAGTAACACTGTGTAATAATGTACTCCCTGTGGTCTTATTAAGTATAAAGTTTTGTTTTACATGAAAATAATTATCCCATTTAATTATTCATTAAATTTTAGTGTCAGCTTATTGATAGCTCGATTACCAGTCAAATAGTTTCGATGTTTTCTATACTATGAAGAAAATTTGATCTGATTAGATTAATTCAGATGTAAATTTATGTTATACGGTAAGATATTTTTAAACAAACCAAGAAAGTTCTCTTCAGACAAGTTCTGGTCTGAAATTGCAAATATTAATGAAAAAGTTATACATGTAGTTTTCTATTCATAAATGATATTATTGATTTTATTCTAGGTGAATGTATCGAGTCATATTATATTCTGCAGAATATATTGAGAAAAATGGTAAACTAACTAAAAGTGCTAACAAAATTTCTTAGGAAGTTATCGATATACCTAATTATTAGAAGCTGTAACAAATGTTCAAAGAGTCAGAGTATACTTTATTAGAAGTGTGTTAGATAGAATTATACACTTTAAAGAAAATATCTTTTATTATTGCAGGTAATGCATATTGTGTAATGCATATAATATGTGAAATCTATTATTACATACAAAGATTGAAAATTATTTAAACAGCTACCTGTATGTTGTCTCACAATCTCATTTAGTGAATGGGTTATTAAAAATTGAACATATTTACACACAGAATATTGTGGATATGGATATCTGGAAAGCATGTTATAACCATTTTTATTTTTAGGATTTATGAAATGATTACATAAATATACTAACAACAAATTGCAATGCATCTGTATATTAGAGACAAAGATGAAAGAGAGTAACAAGAATATATGTATTCAAAAGAAAAATATCAAGACCATTTGTAGTAATTAAAATTAAAGAATAAAATACATAAAATGTACCATATGATCGAAAAAAAAACGGCGTCCAGTTGGCTGGGAAATGACGATCAATGACATTTCCTATATAAATTTACATATAAAATGACAGCGACCTTCATTTCATAGCCATCGTTGACGCCGTTTTTTCTCGATCATACGGTAGTTTATGTGTGAACAAATTCTCATTTCATATAAAAATTGGAGCTCTATCTAGAGTATATTTGAATATAAATGTTTTTATGTATTGGAAGGGGGACTGTAGTTTTCAAATATAATAAAGAAAATAGACTAAAAAAACATGTGTGTAAGTTCTTTTTTAAACTATTCTTTTTTAAAACATTATATTTTACGTAAATGTGTTTCAAATAGGTTGCTTTTCACAATAAAGTCAATACGCAGTAATTATGCTTTACTTTTTCAAAACACACTCTTGTTTTTTATTATCAGAGAGTTATTAATATTAGAAAATTTAGTTACATGAATATAATAGGAGTAAATATTATGTTTCAAGTTTCAAGTAATTAGAATATGATATGAGTCATAATAGCTTAAATATGATTGCTCATAAAATACCTAGTATATACACATTTAGATATATCTCTTTAAATATAAATTAGTATTGCCACCATGCGATTAATGGGAAATACAATATGGTCGTGAAAAAAAAAACGGCGTCAGCGATGGCTATGAAATAAAGATCGCTGTCAATCTATGTGTAAAATTTTATGGAGAATTTCACCGACCGTTATTTTCAAGCCATTCTGGACGCCGTTTTTTCCGACCATACGGTATTTCTAGGTATGGAATTATGTCTCTAATATGTAGTTAGGTAATTTTTTCCATTTGCCTATTGTTAATTATAACGTCGTCAAACTATAAAATTTGCTATATTTTTTAGTTAATTTTTTTTAGTAATATCAAAACATGTTTTGAATAGTTTAATTAGTAATAAAGCTACTAACATATTCAGTTATTCTTTTTTCTATAAAGCTTTTTTGATAAAAAAATGAGTATACTGCTAAGACGTTAAATTGCCTGAGAAATTACGATCGATGCCATTTACCATCCACTTTTACACAATAAAATGCCATCGATCGTAATTTCAAAAGCAGAAAACTTGCCGCCGTTTTTTCCAATGAAATGGGCGGTGGGGAGAAAATTACAGATTCCTGTATTATATTAACGACTAACGACATTATTAATCGCATGTACACAAAGCATGTACACTATTAGAAATCGATCTAATTTCTAATATTATCGAGCTTTTAAAATTCGAGAAAGTGATCGGAGATTGTGTTTAAAGTGTTGTGAAATGTTCGTTAGTGCATATTTTTGTGTCGGTAATCGGTATCGGTATAGGCAAATCACGATGGAGTATAGAAATCCGGAGAAGGTGGATATGCTAAGAGCATAGGTACTTTCTGGCAGGGGAAAGCGCTGTAGAAGCTCGGAGACTTTATTCCGAAGAGTATCCGAATAGATAAATCCCTAATGCTCGAACCTTTGTAAGTATGGTTCAGCATTTGAGGGATTCGGGAAAAGCAACGAAGAATTGCTGCAAAACGTTAAAAATTCCATGCTCAGAAGAAGGAGAGCATGTATTGGAAATGGAGGTCGTCATTTTGAACAATTATTATAATAGCATGCAGTCAAGAAGCAAGGGTATACCGGGTGGTGCATCATCGTTGGAAATATAGGATATCCCATGCAAATTTTGAACTGTCGAGATATTGGATCCCCTTGTGCAAATTTGTAATGTATCTTTAAAAACCATTTACGATTTAGCTCTAAAATTAATAGGGGAGCCAATATTTCCACAGTTGAAAATTTGCATAGTGTTGTTAAGAATTGTAGTGAAGTGATGTTATTAAGTGTAGTGTTATGTGCAGTTTTAAGAGTGGTAAAATGGAAAAAAAGAAAGCTCTGCAGTTGTATCTCTCTGCTATAGGGATATCTTTTTTTATTGTTTGGTAAGTTTTTTTTCTTTTAGTTTATTTTGTGTAATGTGGAAAGTAGGGCTACTGGCGATCACCCACTTAAAAAAAGTAACGCACCTCTGCAGAACCTCTTGGATGGTGTGGGATTTTGCAAGTACTTTTTAAGTCTTTCTAGTCGATGTGGCAACAGCGGGCGGCGAACAAGCTGAGATCCGCGAGATCTCTCCCCCGCGCCGGGGGATCCGCGAGATTCCCCGGCGGCTCTCAAAATGTCGCAATTTTTTTTTTAAACTTTCAAAGTTAAATAACTCGGTTATTTTCAATCTATTTTAAAAATGGTAAAGAGAAAATATGTTTCTTTTGGCCAGATCTACCACCCCTTAAAATATCTGCACTCATTTCTGGGACACCCTGTATATCATTACCAGATAAAAATATTGTTATTTAACTAAACAAAGCTACCGTATATCGGATTCGAACCCGACATTTTCGAGTAAGTACTCAGAACCAGATTAGTTTGTTTACGTTACCATATTAATGTCTTACATCAGTTACAGATTTAAGAACATTTTTAAAACGCTTTGTTACAACACAAATAAAAGTATAATATAATCTAGAACCTAAAGGAAATCCAAAATAATATTTAGAAGATCGTCGAGAGATCGGTGTCGCGTGCGGTACGTTCCAAATCCGCCAGATGTCCTTGTTTCCACATTACAAAAGAACCGATCCACTCGAAATTCGATATTTACACAACCCAGATTCGATGGCGTCCCATTATGAATGCAAATGGCGGGTGGATGAAGGTGAAAGACAAGGCAGATGCAGTAAAATCCTTGAGATTAATTTACAAAATTTTCAACGTTTCCAAATGCAGGCCCTAAAACGTTCGATTTAACGTATAGATAAGTAAATACATTAAACGACTTTAAAACATCATACTATTTCTTAAAAGCTTTATTAAAAAGTTCTTTTGCCAAGGAATGGCCACTTTTATTAGCAATGATCTGCAGAGCAATAACTATAATTAGATCCGTATATTTCAACGGTTGGAATTTTAGGGCGTTTGAATATTGTCTGTTATAACCTTAACTAAAACTCGATTTTAATAATATCTGACACATAGGCCTTTATGGGAGTAAATAAAGTCAGTTATTAAATCCTTAAATTAGAAGCATGCAGTCGGACAAAAAACAACACAAAAAATGGAGTTTTGCCTACAGTGCCTCAGGTCAGGTTAATTTTTAAGCAATGTGGGCGTCTCCTCTAACCCAAAATTAATTCCCTTAAAAAGCATGAGAACGTAAAAATGGAAATTTTAAGACAAATTTAGCACTAAAACCTATAAGGGACCATTTTTTATAAATAGCTTGCTAGATCAAAAAACTTTTTGATGCCCTCTATTACACTGGTCTGTGTGTGTCATCATCCCTGTTTTTAAGAAAGACTTCCATTCATATTTTTACTGCTTTTGGAAGGTTTGGTAGAATAAAAAGGAGTATTTTGGCTTTTACTTACATATTTCAGCTTCCAGCCCTAATCTACATAATATATAAAATGCTAATGTTTATCTGTGTCGTCTCTACTGAAGTAACGACTTGCTCTAGAAAGTTGTTTTTAGTATTGAAAATACTTCTGGCCGCGTTTATATGGGACCCATCTTTGAAAAAACGACATGCTAGAGGCGACATGGAGTTCAATAACCTGCCTAATCAACTTGTCAACACGTAAGTCGATAGCTGAATAGACCAAGGTCGTCCTAGGGCCGAAATGAGGTCTTATTAGTGTGAGCCAACTATTTTATGGATATGGATGATTAGTCTGGGAAAGCCGATATTATTATAAAAAAGAATATGCGTCAAGGCATGCATGGGTTGTTAGGTACAGTGGGACTATTTAATCTAACTCTTTCCTATGAAAAGCAGAGGGCACATTATACGTGAAAGAGCGGAATAACATAAATAATAAATTTAGACTAATGCAATATTTTTTCTTGGCGCGTAGGATAATGCGCACAATGGATGCATTAAAGGGAATGATTAATTAAATCATTAAGTTCCAAAACATATAATAATTCGGGTCTCATCGGATCTGCTGATATATTTTGATAAAATTTAGGCTATTAGGACCTATATTTTTTATATGATACTAATTTTTTTAATTAACAACTTAGGACAAAGAAAAAGCTTGCATGGTTTCCACCGTCAACAGTAAAAACAAATGAATTCAAGGCGGTGCCAAATATTTATTGGGATAAGTTTTTATCGTTTAAATATTGTTGTAAATAATAATTATCATTTAATTAGTGCTAACTTATTAAATTTTACAACATGGCGAAATTTCAACAAAATCAGCCAACAACAAAATCTTTGAGATATTAATAGGTCTATTAGAAAACACCTTGACACCCCTGTATCTTTAAAATTATACATTTCCGGGCACATGTTTATATGAACTTTTTACCTTAAAAACATTCAAAGGATCACCTCCTGAAGTTTGGCCAGATACTTAATTAACATCCTGTATTTAAAAATGGCTATCTAGTGATTTAGTAAGCTTTGTTTATTTTAATAGGCAAAAAATTCATTTCATAAAAAATAAACAAACCCATAATACAAATACTATACACCAATTAATTAATTTTAATTGTATCTAAAGGCACTTTAATAATTGAAAAATGGACAGGAGCACTTAAAAATAACTTCATAGAGTATATCAAATATGCTAAAAATAATAATTCCAATAAAAAAACACAAATGGCACATTAAAATCTGCATTATCTGAAATCAAACTATAGCTAAACGGCTAATAAAATAATAGAGACAAGACGCCGACATCTATAACAAGATGAGCAGTTTTTAATAATTATTCCGAGTTATTATTACATACTTGTTTTACAATTATTGTAATACAATAGCATTCCTTCAAATAAATTTTGATTTAAGTATTGTTAATATAGTCATATTAATGATTATAGCCCGTACGATTTCTAAAATAAATAATCAAGAGTGTTTTTATCAGAATTATTGTATGATTAAGTAGAAATAGTTAATATTTAGTAACTTCGTAAGTGTTATATTTTAATATAATTATGAATTTAATAATTAAATAATTATCTTAAGTTTAAATTGTGGTAAACTTGTATGAGTTTCAATCATTTATATTTAAAATCTTAGGGAAGGCAATATAGATTTTAGGCAGGAGAACTCAAGAGAACGACTGTGCAATTAGTAATTAAGACTACAATTTTTTTTTACTTGCCATTTTCTTCTCGTTCACGTTGCACGTTGACTCTTCGTTGTGTCACACACAATCTGAATTTCGGATATGATGCAGAACTGATAAATTGGACCAAATATATTAATTGCAGGTAATCAAAGACATGTTTTTGTTAACTTTGCAAACATTTAAGGCATGCAATAATTTTAAAAAATTTTGACATGAGATTACTTTATAATTCTTGGAAGTCTTGGATGATAAAGATTTGAATTATTATGGGTCTGTTTTGTTTAAGAAGCTAACAAATAATTTCAAAAACTCAACTATCAAAATATAATGGTAGCAAATTTTTAAAATCATGCATAGGTATAATGTTCTATATTAATTGGGCATACTGAATGTAAACTAGGTATAGTTGCTGTAATCGATAATATATTTTGTTGCTTTTTCATATCACACAACATTTTCATCATAACAAAAAACCGTCAATACCGCTACTCATATTATGGGCACCTATGACTTAAATATCATAATGATGTTTAAAAATACATAGGTATACTTACTATGAGTAGTGGTTGTGACGGGATTTTACTAGGTATGATGAAAAGAAGCTGCAAACTAAATTATCGTCGAACTATATTTTAATTTGCCGCCGAAGTTTCCGGAATACAGTTCGGACCACCTATATATATATATATATATATATATATATATATATATATATATATATATATATATATATATATATATATATATATATATATATATATATATATATATATATATATATATATATATATATATATATATATATACATATATATATATATATATATATATATATATATACTATATATATATATATATATATATATATATATATATATATATATATATATATATATATATATATATATATATATATATATATATATATATATATATATATATATATATATATATATATATATATATATATATATATATATATATATATATATATATATATATATATATATATATATATATATATATATATATATATATATATGTATACACACATACCTCACATTTCTATAGTGTCGTGACCGTGATCGTGACCATTCATGAATCCGTACGCGTTCATCTCCATCATTAATATTTTTCTTACTAAATTCTTCACTTTTAAAAAAGCCATCACGATAAAAAGTCAAATATCAAAATTATTTAACGTTGCGAACGGTTCATTTGTTCACTATACCTATCTGGAATATATTTGCGAATGGCAATTAGCGATACGTTAGACTGCCGGAGTGCTGACGTCACGAATGTCAAATTGCTTTCCAAACAAGCTTTAGTTCTTTTATATTTCTATTGAGCTCTTCCAAATGACGTCATAAGTTAATATAAAATGTAAAAAACAGGTGATTGCTGACCACCGCCGACTTTTGTGTCTGGTATTTTCAATACGCCTATGATGGTTGCGCATGTTGCAAAATCTGTGAATTTTTTACTAAAAGATAGCTAATTGGCTCTTCTAAAATCTGTCATCGCCGGATTTTTTGTTTTTCATTTAATTAAAAAAAAATAAAAAGTATTTTTTTCCTGATGTGGCGGATGCGCCAGGCTTCAACTAGTAGGTAATAAAATTATAAGTGTATACCAACATAAAAAGCAAACATGTTGCTATATAAAGGTTTATAAATTTATAATAATGCCGTCTTTGCACGTAAATCTAGGGTTCATCAAACAGTTTGCGAAAGCAATAACCAAGGCAAGTGACGCATTTCAATTTTTGAATACTAAATTTCCTCGGCTTAGTGAAGCTAAAATCAAGAAAAGCGTTCTTATGGGTTCCCCGATCAGATAGCTTTTCAAAGATTCGAACGTTTATTGAACACTTGAATCGAAAATAAAACGAGTTTAGTTTGCATTCCAAAACATGTGCAAGACCATTTTGGGTATCCAAAAAAATGATGATTATGTCGCTTAGGCCGAAGAAGTGCTTAGTGTACAAGGTCATGAGATGTAGCAAGCCTCTTAAAGTGCATTTCCTTCACTCGCACCTAGACTTCTTCCCTGAAAATTTAAGGATAGTCTTGTATGAACATCAGGAACGGTTCTATCAAGACATTGCTAAGCTAGAGAAAAGATTTTCAGAGAAAAAGAATGCAAGCATGTTGCGGAGTATTGTTGGTTTTTGGAATAAGAGTGGGTATAAAGTATAAATGGCAAGCAAGCACCAAATAGATATCTTTGTATTTATTATTGTTTACAGCTAAAATAATTATTTTCACATCTTCAAATAAAATTAATATCCATAAAATTATCATCATTATCAAAAAGCGATAAAAGTAGAGAAGGAGTGTCCCCCGGAAATGGTGGGTGGGGTGGTAAATGGGAGCTATATTTAGCTTCAAGACATTGGATTTAGAACTCGATGTTTTTTGCAGACCAGTGTTATTGCTTCACCTCGTACATATGAAGTTTCCGAGTCCAGAAAATTTTTACATAAAGAAATATGTTAGTGACGATATTCGAAGAAGATTAATCAACCACAATGGTATGAGCTTTAATCATTGAATATCATATTATTCACCCATGAAAAAAAAACCATTCTATATATATTTTTTGCTCTTATATCTAATTATTTATCAAGTATTTTGGGTAATATTATTAATGAAATACATCCAACGTTAGACATATTTCCTAGTAAAGCTACGTAGACACCTTGCCACGAGTCGAGATCGCAATCGTCGTACACCAAACCGTCTGCCCACGACTACCGTATTCGTAGACCAGCAGTGCGGCGTAAAAAAAATCAATTTGCCTAAATTTGCAACCGGCTCAAGTACTCAGCAGTACGCCTAATTAAAGAATAGATTAAAATGTAGTATGGAAGGCGTGGACATGGATTAGCAAAACGGATTACAACGACTTCTGTTAAGTGGAATTTTATTCAGACGCGATGCAGATAAGCATCTGCTAATAAAATATAAGTATTAAATTTTAATAATGGACTTCTAGAGATGATGGATTGTTTGACATATTAAGTCGGATAAGAACAAGAGAGTTGGTAAAATAAAAAATGTCGTATACAGGATGATTTAAATAAATTAATAGAGACTTTTGTATTATTTTTCTCATTGAATTTACCATAAGATTTCTAGTATCTTCTTCTTCCAGTGCCTATCCTCTATGGATGTTGACAATCTTGTTGGTCCATATAATCCTATTGACAGCCGCCCTGAATAAATGTACGGTTGTCATTCCCGTCCAATGTCTAATATTTTTCAGCCATGATGTTCTTCGGCGTCCCTGACCTCTTCTACTATCTATTTTGCCCTGCAGTATTAGTTGCTCAAGGTATGCCATTTTTTTCACTTTCACCACTATATACAATTTCTAGTTCCTTTTGGATTCTCTGGATCACGGTGTTGTTTGTGACATGTTAAGTGTATGAAATCCTGAGCATGTGGCACCACATTTCAAAGGCTTCCAAGCGTTTAGATGTAGCATCTGTCAACGTCCAAGCTTCCACTCCATATAGGAGTGTGTGAGCGTTAGAACCTGTGTTCTTATAGCAATATTCAGGTGCATATTGCATAGGATCTTTCTAAGACGGTTAAAACTTCTACTATCTACTATTCTTTAAGATCACTAGTAACGTCACAAGAAATTAAATTATTCCCGGAAATGTTTTCGTGTTCATAATTTAATCATAACGAAAATTATCAGAAGTGGGTCCAAGATGAGAAATAATTTTCTAAAATATTGTATGTAAGTTACGTGCGCGAGAGTGAATTTTCGGTGAAATGGGAAGTGACCGAAAACAATTAAATAAGTCAATCAATCTTAATTTATGTCATATACTAACATATATCAAATCTAGTTTTTTTTATCTGAAAAAATAAAAATCGGCGCCGGGAGGCACGTATAGCCGTCCATACTAAAATATGCTAATAAAAAGTTGGTAGGCAGTTCTTTTAGTTTCAATTTTCTCAAAAACTGCGACTTTGACTGATTTTGATGTTATTACAAATTTTGTTGCAAATATTATTCCTAATCTTAAATTGAAAACCACGTTTCGCTAGCTACTGTAATTTTGGAGTTCCGATTTTAAACTTTTTAACCTCCTCTCATACCCCTTACCAACCCCCCACCCCCACCAAAAACTAATGGCCAGATTCTCGGGTGCCACAGTATTCTTGTGCCAAATTTGGTTAAAATCGGTTTAGCGGTTTTTGAGTTATCGTGTTACAGACAGACGGACAGACGGACAGACAGACAGACAGACACCATAACTAGGTCATTTATGACCCAAATAACTCATTTTGAGTGAAATTAAAAAAAACTTTTTTTGCCGATCTTAATAGCCTACCATACCTGTTGGTATGGTCGGCTAAAAAAGTTACTGAGCAATTTTAGAAATATGATAAATTTTTAGAATCAAAAAATTCAAGCAAAAAAAAAAGACAAAATATATCTATGATTAACCGTTTTAATTATACTAAATATTACTAAAGAAAATTCATGGCAAAGAAAAAATGACTTCATCATCTTTATATTGGCGTGAAAACAACAATACAACACGCCTGGTGAATTATACAATGGTTACATGGAAGAGGTGCCTACGGTACAAATACGATAATTAAAGGTTTCTCAGTGTTCTTCTTCAAAGGGGGTCCGTTTTATATTTAATTTCTCTATGCGCTTCAACAATGGGAATCTTGCGCGTATATGTGTAGGTGCGTTTAACGTTCCAAATACACCGGTGAAAAAGCTAAAAAAAATATAGCAACCATTGTTTCGATGTGAGACGATGAGAATCGGGGTAGAAGGTTTTTGGTTCGGATCTTTATACAAAATAAATACAGATAGAAAATTGTGGGAAAGAATGCGATGATCGCGAGTCGCTGACCTTTATTTCATTGTTTATTGTAATTTAACAAACAATACTATATAAATCTAGGAGATATAATTATGGTCATTACGGGCAACTATTAATCTAATTGTTAATTTTTTGCATTGGTTAAATAATTTGCATTCTAATATTTAGGAGTATATAGATTAAATTACTTAATACGCTGTAATATTCTTGAACAAAGTGTAGTAGAATGAAAATTTCATTCCTTTTTTTACAATCGATTTAAATTCAATCAAAACGTTAATTTATTAAGTGAATATAAAAAAAATAATAAAATATGAATAATTTAACGAACCACTATAACAAAATAATTTAATATATAAAAGTGAAAGTACGTTTATGAAAAAGTAAAGAATTTTCCAGTAAAATCATTCCAGAACCGAAATCTGTATTCCGGAAACTTCGGCAGCATATTCTGCAGTTAAAAATTAGTAAAAAAGTTCGTATAAGTGCATGTCCTTAAATGCTTAGTTTGGGAGATACAGGGTGTAGAAATTTCATTTTTATTTTAATTTTTTCCAAATAACTTCTGAAGTAGCGTCAATAATTGGATGAAAATTGGTATCCGGGAGTTTTTTGACATGAGAAATTGATTTTGAGGTCAAGATGACTCCTACTTGTAGAGGCGCCACCTACATATCTTTTAACTGGTTTGAAGACTAATAACTTTTCGCCCGTACCGTATAAAACTACTGAGTAAAAAATGTACATTTACGACATTTTTTACGTAAAAAAGGTCTCTTGGTAAAAATCGCTACGAAAAAATCGAAATGATCAATACCTGTCATCATTGGCATAAATTAAACATGTTGACTGAATAGTAATTAGGCTGAAATCATAAATTTGAAATGTTTTTGTTCCAAACGTTCATCAGAAACTATTTTATCATTATTTTTTCGAAGAAAAATTTGTGATTAATTTAAAAAAATAAAACGTTCCCAAATTTATCATTTCAGTCAAATAACTATCTACTCACACAACATGTTTATTTTTTTATCTCACACAATTGTACCAAGAGGCCTTTTTTACGTAAAAATATATATTTTTTACTCAGTAGTTTTTACAGGTACGGACAAAAAGTTATTACGCTTCAAAACAGTTAAAACACATGTAGGTGGCGCCCTCTACCAGCAGGAGTCATATTGTCATCAAAATCAAATTTCTCATGTAAAAAAACTCCTAGACACCAATTTTCATCCAAATATTGACGTTACTTCAGAAATTATTTTGAAAAAATCGAAATAAAAATGAAACTTCTACACCCTGTATCTCTGAAACTAAGCATTTTAGGACATACATTTAGACAAACTTTTTTACTTATTTTTATTTGCAGAATAATTTTTATTGCCATTTCGGAATACAGTTCAGACCACCCTGTATAGTAAATAAATATTTCAACAAATATTAAATATCTAACAATAAGAACGATAATAACAAAAATAAATATACCTAGGTTATATAAAAGAACATATATTAAGGATTGGTAATAAATCAGGAAAATTTCACACAATTTAAACCTTGTAGAGATAGGTTCCAAATCTGAAAATAAAACAAAATTTTGACAAGCAAATAAGATTTCGACAAAGCTCAAGTATAAGTTTATTGTATTGTAAATGAAATTCTACGAAATTTGTTTATTTTTGTCGTCGATTATACTGCACTAATTGACCACTAAATGTATAAACAAACAAAAAAAAACAATAATTAAATCTTCGTTTTAAGGTATGGAAAATTTGGAAAAAAATACATGGTTACAGAGATAATGTTTATTGTAAAAACTGATCTGAGTCTACACGAGTCTACACATATCAGGTGTTCATCATCATTGACAGCAGGCAATCCCAGGCAAATTATGAACTGTGCAAATATTAACTGTCTTGTTGATTTTAGAGCGATATCGCAAATATCTTTTAAATGGTAAATACCTCGGTAAATACACATGCCTAATTTACAAAATTTTGGACAAGCTGATTTTAACTAATTTAAGAAAAACTGCATCTATTCTTAAATTAAAACTAAACAGGTAACATTACTAGGTACATTCTGTGAATGTGAAGAGTAATATATTGACGATACAAAAGGTCCTCTAAATGTACGACTTAACGAGTATAAAAAACATACGCAAAGAAAATATGTCAGGTATTGCGGATCACGTAAGGTTTTGTATTCTTAAACTGAAAATAAAATAGGACTCGTAAAACTTTACTAGTCATTTTTCCACGTCCCTAGTAATATCAACTTCATCGTCTCATCAAATCAAATCTTTACCATTCTGCCAAATCACTTCATTCCCAGCTATTACCAATGTGCATACCTCTTCGACAGCCTGTAATTTCATTTAATCGTCCGCTTCCTCGACGATTCTTTTTCTTCGACCTAGACGTCCTTAAGTTTAGTACAAAGCGACGGACGCCGGCGTTTTCCTTCACGCCAAACGCGTTAACCGAAACGAACGCCAAATTACGCGAAATAATATCCCTTCGCGGCAAAAAAAACAAATCCGAACATTAATTTGACAGACGCTCCCCAGTCTGCGACCTTGCCGAAGAAAGTTTTTATCCAGTTGTTTTCTTTTGTAGGAATGTTTTTTTTTATTTGGAATTCAATAAATATCGATCAATTAGATTACATTTTACAAAGTGATTTTTTGTGGTTCATTTTTCACAAGATTAATAATTTATGGATACTGCACCTTTCATACAGCTGTTAGTCATTGCTCCATATTAATGCCAAAGTTTACAAAATAAATATGCTTAGTACAAAGAATACGTTCGGTCGTTTCTGCTTCTGTTCTGATTGACAGAACGTTTACACGACTTCGTTTGTTAATACCATCACCTTTAAATGCCTGTTGAGTTTGCCCCCTTATTAGTCAACCTACTACAGTTTTGATAAGTTTTTTCTGCTTTTTCGTTGTCTTTGTGATTCTCGTGTCTCAATACTCAGGCTGACGTTACCTGGCTATCAGCCATCAGTAAAGATAGCAAATGAACGATATATTCTGTCACACACCTTATTATTCCTTCGATACTAGAAGTGGATTTCAATCATTTCTGACCGGGAAATAGTGACACCCAATATTGGATAATTACACCCCCATTGGAAAAGCCTTCTAAGAAAACTATCCCTAGTCTCATACCTACTATTAGGTTTGCCAGATTGTTATAGCTAAACTCCTAGCCGGTAAAAAAGCGGCGTTCACAAAAATCCGACATTATTTGCGGAAATGGTGTGTGCATGCAGAATGTAGAATGTATGGGAGAGACTTAATCGCAGCGACCCCGCAGATCTATTGTGTTCCACTTTCTTGAATAATAAACTCATCATACTTCTTCCTTCTCAGGGCTTTAACAAAAGCCAGTAACTGAGACGGTTTTAGAGAGGTTGGTTCTCCATCTCCGATACCAGTCGTACTAATAATAGTGTGTGGATAATAAATTAAAACAAAGCATAAAAAAGTCCAAAATAACCGAGTTCATTTAGAATTTAGAATGAGTGGGAGGGGGGTTAATCACTGCGACCTTACAGATCTATTGTATCCCCCTTTCTTGAGTTATAACTCATCATACAGTCCCAGGGCTTTGACAAAAGCCAGTATCTGGGACGGTTTTACAGAGGGTAGTTCTCCATCTCCAATATCAGTCGTCCCAAAGATCATGGCACGAATGGTTATCTCGTTCCCCATTTTCCCCACAGAATTTGCATTTGGCGTTTCTTCTTAGTTTGAATAGTTCAACCGAGTTCATTTACTTTAAAATAAAAAAATATTTTTTGCATAAATTTTAAGAACCACTGGATCTTTTCTGAGGTTGCGTTGTTGTAAATTTAATCTACTACCTAAGTTGCCAGAAAATCCAAACATTTTTTTCAACAAATTCCAAAAAAATTTCCATCTTTTTTCGCCAATAAAAACATAGACTGGAGTAAAATGCTTGACGCTTTCCGGGATAGCATAAAGATTTTCCGGGATCCTACAATCCCCGACTATCTAGATCCTATACGCCTTGACATTCTTGTTATTATTATTATGGTCAAAAAATCACTACCTGTATATTTTAAATTAATATTTTAAAAAGGTGCTATATCGTATCATAATCTTCGTCTAATAATTCATTAAATCTTCCA
Source organism: Sitophilus oryzae (assembly GCF_002938485.1). NCBI lineage: Eukaryota > Metazoa > Arthropoda > Insecta > Coleoptera > Curculionidae > Sitophilus > Sitophilus oryzae. The sequence continues at coordinate 3,706,698 of NW_022146168.1, forward strand.
ATAAGAATAATAATAATGAAAAATGCTGCAAAATGCAACAGTCCCTGTTAACATTTATTAAAATTAAAAGAATTTCGGACTTCCATTGTCTTTATTTATTTTTGTTTACACAACGTTTCGGTCAGAAGTATCATTGACCGTTACCAAGTGTGAACTCTAGCACATTCAAAGTAATTTATTAAAATATTAAATGTGTGAATAATATATTGTGTTGCTTGTAAAAATATTTCAGCACAATTTTCAATAATTCGATACTTTTGTACAACCCTACCTCTTTGTTCGTTACTGTGTCGTGCCATATGGTCCGTAGAAGACAGGATAAACAGGAGAAGACGGCAGATTGAACTGTCTTTGTCTGATTCGGCATCGCTTTGACTAGAAGGTCAAGGAAGCCAAAAGAAAAAGGATAAATAACACTGAGATGGAAATGTGGAAAATGCATTAAGATTATTTACCGAATTAAAATTACTTTCTTAAACATCTGAGGTTTGTATGTTTTGAGTGAGTAAATAATTCCTTTCCCAGAAAGATGTTTTTTGCAAATAAAAGCTAACTAAATATTTAAAGAATTATTTTTATAATATTTATTGACTCTCCCGAAAAAAAAAGATGTGACAGATTTTTACAGCTAAATTCAGGGAGGGCAAAAAAATAGAGAGCAACAAAAAACGTTGACGTTCTAAAAACAATACACACCCCACCACTCCCTCCCTATTCCACATTTGCGGGAATAGTGCATGAAAACTAAAATAAGACAAATCTTAGTCCCCAAAACATGCTTTATTGGCACAAACACAAACAACACAAACGAAAGTACAAGCGATACCAATTAAATTTTTAGTTACGTAATCGAGGACGCGATTTTTAAATTCATTGTTTTCAACCATGGACACATTGGGCGCCGGGCTCAGTAACTGGAATTTAAATTTCGCGCTGGGAATTCAAGTGGTAGCTCTACTACCCCCTAAAAAAATGTCAAGTTGCCACATTTATTTATTTCCTGACACTGATGTCATTTGTTTTGACACTTTAGTTTTGTTTTACGAGTTTTTGGTTAAATGATTTCTGTTGTGATACTTACAGCTTAAACATTTTTACAAGCAGATCTTGCAGTCGAACACTGTTCTTTTTAGAACCTCTTTGAAGTGTACAAGATAGCTTAATAGCCAATGCAAAAACTCATCGCAACCTTACTAGAATATTTTGAACGGGAATGCGGTAATAATGGCCCTTTATATCCCTTAAGTGCTGTTAAGAAGATGATATAATTAATTTATTTTTGTTTCCTAAAATATTTTGATGAAAAGAAAATATGTAAAAGTGAGCAACGCCGGTCAAGCTTAACCACCAGACTAAAAGTTTAATTGGTATGAACTATAATCACCAAAATAAAATAAATGAAGGTAAATAATTAGATATAAACAAAGTAAAATCGGAAAATGTTATATGAAATAATGTTGTAAATGTAAAGAGGTAACATCAATAGTCAACAAACCATCTATAAAATATTTAAATAAATATTTATATCATTAAGTTGATACTTAGATATTCCAGTACAAAATAATATAAGACCTGACAAATTTTCCCAAAGAACGACACTTTATATTATAATAGGTAGGAGTACTCAAGAGTTTCATTAAAAATGCATGAGTGCAATTTCATCTCAGCGAAGTGCCTTCTTGACGACACAAGCTTCATAACGGTTCCGATTGATGGGAATGCATGACAGCTTAAATTTTTTCTCAGACAATTTGGCTTCTTGCGTGTCAAGAGACCGACTGAAATTTATTCATCGTCCCATGATAATCTTCATTCTCACAATTATTGTTTTAAGCTTTTTGCAGAGACGTACAGTTACTTTTTATATACTAATTGATAAACTTTTCTCTTACGTCTATAGATTGAAAAAAATATATCCGGATAATAAAAATTAATTAAAAAACTTTTGACAGGCTTATAATTACAATTTTTAATATTTTCTTAGATATACCTAAGAATATGTATGTATATGTACAGGGTGGGTCAAATTCGACGCTTTTAAATGGATCCTTTTCTATAGGAGATATCCTTTTCTATAGGAGCATCCTTTTCTATAGGAGATAGACAAAAACTAATATTGGTGTCTGGAGCTCATTTTTTGTCAAAAACATGATGGTGAAAACCGCATATCGATATCTGTTATCGTTTCGGAATTACGGGGTGTTATTCAAAAATATGCATTTTTAACAAATCGCTGTAACTTTTTTGCTATGGAAAATTTTGTATTTTCATGAAAATATTTCCAAACCACCTTTTTACGTAGAATTTAATGGTTTAAGTATAATTTTTTTAAAATTAATAATTTAAGAATTATCAACAGAAAATTTGATTTTTTATATGGGACACCCTGTATATTTTTAATTTATTGAAAAGAATTTAAAATTACCTTTCCAAAAATATAATACACTTGATATTTTGCTCGATTCCTCTTCGAGATATAGAGTATATAAAAATTCGCCAAACCAAACACATTTAAACTATATCTGATAACAATAAAAATAAATAGCAAACCAAAACATGAGATTTTGCTACAGGTGTTCGACATATCGACCGTCTTCTGTTATGGACAGACGGGGCCGTTTTTAAACATTTCTCGTGGAATTCATTAACTCAGTGGGGGTGGAAGATACCCTCTCATAACTGCTAAGTATTTCTAATTCTTGTCTAGATTATACGGAAGAATAAGGAACCTTTATTGTCCCGCAAATATATCCATAGGATTAGATCCATGGGCACTAAGTCAGGCGGCCTCGACGACCAACGGCTGGGATCTTGGTTAGCTATTCAATTATTCTTGGAATTGGCTGCAAAAATTTGCTGATAACTTCAGCGTTCTGAGGCGGTGCGTCGTCTTGCTGGAAAAATATGTTTTGGAGTTCCATTAAGGGCATATCATCAATAAGGGGTCCAAAGCCTACTAGTTAAAAGTGGCAAACTTTTAAAAATTCTGTATTTCGAAGAGGATTATAACAAAATATCAAGTGTGCTATATTTTTGGAAAGGTAATTTTAAATTCTTTTCAGTTAATTAAAAATATAATGGGTGTCCCAAATAAAAAATCAATTTTTCTGTTGAGAACTCTTAAATTATTAATTTAAAAAAAATTATACTTAAACCATTAAATTCTACGTAAAAAGGTGCTTTGGAAATGTTTGCATAGAAATACAAAATTTTCCATAGTAAAAAAGTTACAGCGATTCGTAAAAATGCACATTTTTGTAAAACACCCCGTAACTTCGAAACGGTAACAGATACCGATATGCGGTTTTCACCATCATGTTTTTGATGAAAATTGAGCTCCAGAAACCGATATTAGTTTTCGTCTATCTTCTATAGAAAAGGGTGTTTCCATTTAAAAGCGTCGAATTTGACCCACCCTGTACAATATGATCAAAAAAAAAACGGCGTCAGCGATGGCTATGAAATGAAGATCGCTGTCATGTTGTATGTAAAATTATATGAGGAATGTCATTGATGTTCATTTCCAAGCTAACTGGACGCTGTTTTTTTTTTAATCATACGGTATCAACAACGGATCAGTATCACAACAACGATTCAGATAACTCTGATTTTGCTTATTTTGTATTTGGTTGGCAATAAATTATTAAATAAATGTATTAAAAACATACTACTACTACTGCCATTACTCGCTGACGAGTATTTGACACGCATCAGACGCTGGTTACGCAAGGATCTTTCTTTCGTGAGCTTTTCAGTGAATGAAATACCGATACGTGATGTTATAACATGGTGGGGATTATTATTGCTCGGTACACTGCAAGTTTCGTTTTTGTACTCAAGTCATGATTGTAGAAAACCCTGTCTTTTAATTTCCAGAACGCTCTTGAGACGCTGCTAAACCTGTGCTGAAATTCAGAGTCGATATTGGCCTTTTCTGAAATCAAACTGCCGAGGTAATTGAATTCCGCTACATATTCCAATAATTCATCTCAGATTTTTATAGAGTGCACTTAATTTTAATTTTATCGATGTTCAACTTAAGGCCCAAATTCACAATGTAAAAAGTAGACATAAACTTAAAATACTTTTATTTTTCTTTTAATAATCCTGAAGTCCCTAATTCCGAAAATTACAAAATTGCTAAGTATTTTTATCACTACTAATCTTCGCAATTCTTGCTTCAATGGTAACAAAAATAAACTTGTCAAGAAATATAAATTAAACGGTGATATGAAAGCTGTTATTACCTTATTCAAGAACCCAAAAAAAGACATTGACTAATCATAAGAAACAAGCAAAAACGACGCGATATCTATCACTTTCTCCTTAATATTCAATTAACACTGGTAAAACTGCTACAGAAAATACTGCTTCTATTCCGTTGCCACACTTTTTCCTCAATGGCCGAGGCAATGGCTTTTCCCAGAGAACACACTAACCCATTAACTATAACGGGCCTAGCTTTCTTCCTACTAATTGTCGTTATGCAAACCCAAACGGTCTATATTTAATAATAATGATCCGCCTACATTAAATTTGCTTCAAATTTATACAAGTACGTGTGGTACAATTTGTATACGTAATGGTGAAATTGAATTAGAGTGATTTAGAAATTCAATGGTGATTTAAAAATACAAACTTATTGTAAGTAACTTCATACGAATGAGGACCCTTTAAAAAAGCATAGATCGTTTTTATTTAAATCAAGTATGATAGAAAGAACAGTAACAGTTTCATTGGTAGAATTTTGATAGCATACTATTTTAATAACGTTTTTGGTTGAAATATAATTTCAATTTTGGCTTTAAATGAATAATCAGTATTTTGTTATTATAACTAACAAAGTATAACGACTAAAAAAAAGAGGACAAAATTTCTCAAATTATGTATTAAAAAATTGGCGCCGGGAGGCACGTATAGCCGCCCATACTAAAATATGTTAATAAAAAGTTGGTAGGCAGTTCTTTTAGTTTCAAAGTAAAGGAATTTTTCCAATTTTGGTCCGCGGTTATTTCCCCTATCCGCCACCTGGGGTCGCGTCCGATGGGAGTTTGGAGTTTTCCACACGGATTTTCTCAAAAACGGACTACGGAAACACGGAATATCTCAAAACCTGCGACTTTGATTAATTTTGATGTTATTACAAATTTTGTTGCAAATATTATTCCTAATCTTAAATTGTAAACCACGTTTCGCTAGCTACTGTAATTTTACGATTTTTTAAAATTTTTAACCCCCGCCCCCCTTACCAACACCCCACTCCCACCAAAAACTAATGGCCAGATTCTCGGGTGCCATTCTCGGTGTATTTTTGTGCCAAATTTGGTTAAAATCGGTTTAGCGGTTTTTGAGTTATCGTGTTACAGACGAACAGACAGACACAGACACCATGAAAATATTTTGTATTTAGGTCATTTATGACCCAAGTAACTCATTTTGAGTGAAATTAAAAAAAAATGCCGATCTTAATAGCCTATAGCATACCTGTTGGTATGGTCGGCTAAAAAACGAACCAGTATCCTAAAATCCCAGGGGCTTACATACCTCAATATTTCGACTCCATGACCTAGCACTACTCTACTACTGTTGTATGTTAAAATGATCGCTATGTAATGTTTTAACAGACATTCTAATTCTGTATACATTCTCCAAGTGAAAGAGATAAGAAACAACCCACACTGATATGACAATTGGTGTTTGGGAGTGAATATTATATTTTCATGATCATAAAAAGATATGGATTTCTTGCCGTTTCATAAAAAACACAATTTAAACCTTTTAAGACAGTAATACAATCAACTTTTTATGCATCAGGACCTATACAAGACAAACAAGTAAAATTTGGAAAAAGGTAAACGATCTCATCAATACGTAGGCACAAACCGCACTTAACTTTTCGGTGCGAAACTCATTAATTTTAATGCCAACTGTTGGGTGATTGGGTCTGGTCATCGTATCGCTAAAAGCTTAAAGGTAGTTTAAGCGGATTACACGCTGCAATGATGGATCCAAATGAGGCCCAAAAATCGACCAAGAGAAGTTGCTGGAAAAATAATTTCTAAGTTCGAAAAATATTCTCTGGGGCGCATCTGTTGTAGCCTATCATGAAACGGTATTTTTCTCAAAAATATGGGCGTGAAGAGAAGATTTTAAATGTTTTGTTAAGGAGTGATTTTGCTCCAACTCATAAAATAAAAATAAGTAGTGGGAAAAGGTAAAATTTGCTGTTCTGAGGGATGACTCTGAGTTGAGTTAAAGGAATTAAACAAAATGGAGCTCATTTAAAAGAGCTTCCCTTCCTTAATAATATACTGTCACACCCCATTTTGTGGGTTATGACTACTACTAAATATATTAATATTAAATATGTTATTTTATATATCGAATAATTCCATCCTTGACAATACAAGGAAAAAAATTGTCTTAATAGGTTTGTCGTGGTAGCTAGGGGGCGCTGTTCGACATCATAACAGTTATCATAGAAAATTCTGTGATTATACGTTTACAAATGCCATAAATCCCAGCATTCCCCAAATCATTGAGAATGAAGATCACTATGACGAAAATCAACTTGTGTTTCAACAAGATGGAGCTCCTCCACACTATGCTGTTCGTGTGCGGCAGTATCTTGATAAAACATTTCCCGGTCGGTGGATTGGAAGAAGAGGACCCTTTCTTGAATGGCCAGCCAGGTCACCGGATTTGTCTCCGTTGGATTTTTTTATGGGGACATCTCAGAACAAGTATTCTCCACGAAACCGGAGACAGTAGAAGTATTACGTCAAACTAGGGTATAGTTCGTGCATGGAAGCAGGGGGCGCTCAATTCGAACATTTAATCAAATAATTGTTTCAAAGCAGGGTACCACTTATTGTGTATTATTCCTTAAGCAAAATCTTGTTGATTTAAACTAAATTTCTTATTTTAGACCCCATTTCGATTCCTGTACAATTAATCAAATATCGAAGCATGATCAATTTATAAAAAGTTTATTTTTCAGCTCGATTCCACCAAATGTGACAAAAACTCCAAAAATGAGACGGCAGCGGCGCTGAAAAGAGGTTTTAATAACCTTTCAAATGATGTGCTACTCGAGACCCCGCATTACATTTAAGATTTTAAGGATGGATGTCACCCCTGCGTGGGGTTTGAATTAGGGGCTTCAAAAATAGTCGCGTCTTATTTCCCCTTCGAAAATAAAGTTGACGTGTTTCACCGTTTTGTCCTGTTCACACCAGAATAAACAAAAACAAATATTATTTGTCCTCTGTTGTATTTAAGAATTGTAATTGGAACTGCTTGTCGTATTCTGACCGCAAAAAATAGCTGTAATGGTCAAAATAAATTTACATTCCCTACCAAAACAATATTTTATTAGTACGGAGAAAGACAAAATATGGCGTTAATTAGCCCTGCCATCCAATTATCCCATTCGAAAATCCCATCGAGATCGTGCTGCCCGCTAGTTCTGCTTGTACTCGCTTCCCCGCTCGTTAAATTCATTTTTCTACACCGACCGGCCGCACAACAAATTATTCAGAAACGTTTGCGGATCGCAATCGCGCACATGTGTGTGAGTGTGTTTGCGATTGTATTTGGCCATTGGCCTTGGACTGGTGCGGTTCCTTATCCGCGTACGACGGTGGTCATTAGCGGACAATAATTATACTATTTCATTTTGCATAATAAAGGCGCTTATCGCCGTAGAATTGCCACTTGAAAGGCCTGCTTCCACTACAGGAACAAACTGGTTCACGCTTATTCGTAATTTTCAAGAATTGAAGATTATTAAAGGTCTATAAAAACAGTTAAAAACTTTTAAGAATTACTGACATTTTTCATAGAAGATGTAAGTGGAAAAAAGTGTTGGTTTATGTTGTTTGATGTAATTTTTAAGTTCCCTATATGTTTTTTTTTTCGTTTTTTTTTCTTCGTTTTTATTCCCATTTGTGTTCATGTTAATTTTCCCATGACTGATTACTTAATAATTTGATATTATTTTCTTTTAAAACTCAATTTTCTATCGGTTTTACTTCTGAAAACCATCCCTTGCTTGTTGATTGACAAATTGCACCATCGTTGAACAAAAATTTGCTAGTTCCGAAATTCCCGCCTCCTAAAAACAGCTCCGGTTTCGGAACCCTATTTTCCCAATTAGGGTTCAGAACCGGAATATCCCAGTTTTAAAAGTACCGGGAATTCCTGGTTCTTTCAGGACTCGGTAATAATAGCTAAACATTTTGTTACATGAGAAAAAGTTCTTTGATACTTTTTAGCGGTCGAAAATCAAACTCTTCTAAATAAGAAGTGATGCTATTACTTATCGTTCTTGGTTTTTTTCTCCTTTGAAGATCATATAATGTTTATTAGCATTATTGAATGTGTAATTTACAAAACCGTTTTGTTTTTGAGATTGACACTTCTTGTTCCTGAGATATTTATTGTTAAATATTTTGGAAAGCAGAAAAATAATTTCTTTTGTCTATTTTCTCAAATAATTAAAGATCTATTAGAGATATCGCTGAACGGTTTGCTGTAGTCAATTCTACGTAAAATAAAATTATCTATCAGTAAGAATATTTTAGTTGCGATCTGAGACATTTCGGTTTTTGACAAAATCGACAGGGGGTACCGAGGAACTTTTTTGAAAAATTTTGGAAAATCGATTGTGCTTATTTGGTAATATGTTGTAGTCCTGAATGTCAGTGGCAGTTACAGAGGGGACCCATAGGCCCCAGGCTAAAATCTATAAATGGGGTTAAATATTAGGTTTTTGGGTTAAAAATGGCGCCCTAAAAAGCTCAATCTACATTGCTTTTTATTTGGGCCCCCCTAAAATAAATTTCTGTATCCGCCCCTAATTAGCAATTATTGAAGTTTAATATGTTATTTTGTTATTTAGTATAATGTTGTTCAATGTACCTATTAGTTTTATTTTATATAGGTATTTGCATTTTTAATTCAATATTTTAAGTTTTTTTTTTGGTTAAATTTAGTTAAACTGGGTTATGTTGTTTGATGTCAATTTTAAGTTACCTATATTTTTCTTTTTGTCCTATATATTTTTTTGCTTGTGTTCCTGTTAAATTTCTCAAGACTTAATAATTTGATATTATTTTGATTAAAAATCTCATTTTTATCGATTTTACTTTGGAAAACCATCCCTTTAGAAACCACCAATTGATAGACTGCACTATCATTGAACAAACATTAGTTAGTACCGAAAAAACGGGAAATTCCCGGTTCCGAAAAACAGCTCCGGTTCCGGAAACCCTAGTTATTACCCTAAAACTGAAATGAAAAAGCAATGAGCTTGTTAACATAATACAAGATAGGTTGGGGTAGTCACTGAGGTGAAGTGAGTCAATCGCCCAATAGGTACTCTATAGGGTAGTATTATACACTCTATTATATTATACAGAAACAGTTTGTAAAATTCGTATTAATCACAAATGTTCATTTAAAACATATATGTATTAGTAATCTTATTCTCAATTAATAGCAATGTAAATATATTGAAATGCTTTTAATTCTCTAATTAATTTAAATACAGAAGATGAACAAACATTTCCTTATTGGCCAATCCATTATAACAAATTTATTTGCATATCATAATAATTTAATGCGCGCCTTTAGCTAAATTAATAAAACAAAATGTATGTGGCGATGATCAAGAACGAATTAATTAACAATCAAAACAAATTTTAAGAGAGATAACGCCATAATAAAAATGTATCTAATATTAAATCTCGACGTGTAAAATTGGTAATTGTTGTTGTGCGTCTCCTAATGATGTGTTTCATAATCGGCATTGAACCCACGCTCGGTTGCGTCTATAAACTTAATGCCCAAAACTACGATATAGGTACGTGCTTCATTTTTAACGATGCATATTGTGATATAAACATACTCATTACATTTATAGTGTCATTACTAATAAAGTGTTCTTAAATAGTTGTATTTAGAGATTTTAAACAGTTTTTTCTTTGTTCTTTGTGTTTTTGAAGTGAAACTTCTTTACGCGCATTGGGAATAAAAATTCAAGGCCGTGACACACGATCTGTGCCATACGCGCCTAAGAAAATCACTATAATAAATTTGAAACTATACCAACCTTGATTTCATGCATATTTTTATCGATAGGTATGTAGCTTCTGAATAACGGTCTAGGTAAAGCATCTAGCTCATTTGCCAGCTCAGAATTAGAATTTAGAGTTAGTAACTCGCACACTGATAAAAAAAATAGATTTGAATTAAAGTCGTCATCGTTCTTGAAAAAAAAATTTAGTGGCAAGAGAATTTATTTTAGCGTAAAAGAAAATATTTTGCCTGAAGAAAAACTCTCTTAACTCAAGAAAACTGGTTCTCTTGAAAAAATCGAAAATTTCTCTTGAATCTATTTTCATTCAACCAAGTGCAAGTTACTTTGTTTTAAGATAATAAGAAGATTTTAGAATTTAAGATAATACGCTAGGAAGTACTTCATTCAAGAAACATGGCCATTTTTCCAATAGCTAAATACTCTTTTGATGAAAAATAATAACGGCATGCAAAGACGATGACGAAGGACGGTATATACAATCAGTCGGCATGGCATGGCAGTCCGATCAGTCACAAACTGATCAGTCTTATGTCGCATTTCATAGGTCGCACATCATAGTACGCACGGGTTTTGTTGCTTGGAATTTTGCATAATTTGCTTTTTAAACGCATATCGTATAAGAAATTAGTGATCGTTATTAACATGAATTTGTCATTTTTTATGGACTAATTTTAGGACATATGGACTGTTTAAAGGAGTTTCTGAAAAAAATGGAAATTAGCGCATTTATTTGCTATATTTGAAGGTAAGAGACATTAACCTAATGCACCTGTTTAGATAATGCATGCGTGACTATAGACAGAATAAGAATATAGGTATCGATTTTTTATGCAAATAATTACAAAAATTTTAGAATTTCAAGTCGTCGTATTAAAAAATTCAAAATGTGACCAAAGTTTATAATTTTAATAATTTATTTGCTTTACTTTGATTAATCGTGATGTAACATTTTTTTGTAATTTGTAGAGTAATGAACCACCCCAAAAAATACCAAGGAGTGAAGAAGCAGAAATAACCAGGAAAACCTAAATTTATCAGAAAATAATATACCTCGTAATATGCCTGTATATGATGTATAGACTTCTCTTAGATCAAAATAAATTTTAGTTGGGTCAATAGTATTCGCTATTGGTTTAAGAAAAGTGTCTCTTTAATCAAGAAATGTCCCTTTTCAATCAAGAATTTTTGCATGAATCAAGAAACTATTGTTCTTGTAGCAAGAACTTCTTTGCATATTAATTTTGGGTCAAGAGTGAAATACTTTGGATAGATAGATTCTTCTATTCTCTAAAGTAATTTTTTAAAGCTTATGAAAAGACAGTTAATGCTTTGGGTAAAGAAACGTTGTTCTAGGCCCTATTGAAAAGCGCCAATCTTTTGGGTCAAAGTCATATTCATTTCGACTGAGAGATCCTTTTTTTCAGTGCATTGTCATATTTATTTCAAACCAATAATAAACGAGAATATTTGTATAATTTAATAAAATTACTGTAAAATCACTATAGATAATGTAACTTCTGTATTATTAATTCGGTAAACGATGGAGATAAACAATTGTGATTCATAAAAATCTTATTTTAAGATGAAATTTTTGATACCAACATTCTGAGAATTCCAATAATGAATTGAATAATGAGTGACATCTGTCTAAAAAAACAACAGCGATTTAGATTGACAATTTTGATTATCTAAAAGAAATACATATTCTTTCAGTTTACTGGTTGGCAAACAATTAACATTAATTTAAAAATAAATCCACAACGTGAATAATGAACAAAACATTTAAACAAAAAAGACCACAAACTACACAAAACAAATTGTTGGTTAGTAGCAGTTAGTAATATTCAGAGATATAGATGTCGTAGTATTTTGATTTAATGGCCACAGCTACCATGCCGGGTGATATAATTATCCCTTTTTAATAATAAATAAAAAAAACACATTATCAAATTATAGAGCTAGAATAGTAGGTATACTGTTTCATATTAACTCTAATTTTTTTGAAGTTTATAAAAAGCATTCATAAAAATATATATCCTTCAAATCCTTCAATTTAATAGCTGGAAGAAGTTTCTTCAAATATGCGCACATAGTGGACACTTTTTTTTACTTCCGACGACGGTAGGAGATATATCTCCTGAAACGTTAAGCATTTTTTTGAAGAAATTATATTATTCTTTTGAATTTTGAGAGAAAAAGTAAATCATTTAATCTAAGACTAAAGTAAAAATAAAAGATCCAAACAAAACATTGAAATTTTGACACCTTCGAAACAATTGAAATGTTTAAACTCTTCTCAGGTTTCAGAAAACTCTGCAAAAGGAATTTCAACGTTCAACATCGATTTAAATCGTAGAAATGTTTCAGAACTAAGACGTCGAACAAATAAATTACCAACGCATAATAGATAAACTATTTGAACACGAAATGCCAATAACCTAACCGAAAAAATACACTCCCTTTCCAAATTTGCCAGAATTTTCGATACAATCGCGACTAACGAACCCAGTAACCTTTTCGACCGATGTCGAAGTGGTCACGACGTTTCGTAGGCGTAATATCTCCGTTAATTGACATTTCCCAAAACCGAAAGCCGAAACGGCGTAAAGTTATCTATCTAATAAGGTCTCTGTCTATATATCGTGTCCATTGAAACGTCCCGAATTAATATTTCAATAAAGTCGCCCGCATCTAAATCAGGATTATCGGACGGCCGACCGTCACGTAAACAGCCCTAAAAGGAAGAAGAAACTCGTTATGGGACCTATACACTAATTGATAACGTACGGTTCAATACTGCTAGCAATTAAACATTTTTAAGGTTTTTAGTAAAGGGCCATCACTAAGTGCTGGGTACATGAGTATACAGGCTGGTCCGAGTTGTATTCGGGAAAGTTTGGCAGCATATTCTGCAGATAAGAAAATAAGTAAAAAATCCTGTAAATATTGTATGTCCTAAAATGCATCGTTATGTAGATCAAGGTGTAGAACTTTTTCATTTTTATATATTTTTGTCTCCAGATAATTTCTGATCTATTGTTGATATTTGCATGAAAAAATGTGTCTGGGTGTCTTATGACATGAGATATTTGATTTCGACGTGTCAACATTGTAGGGGGGCCACCTACCTGTATTTTAGTTGTTTTGAAGAGTAATTTTTGTCTGTACCTGTATAAAACTACTGAGTAAAAAAATACATATTTCCGTCATTTTTTACGTAAAAAAGGTCTCTTGGTAAAAATGATGATCTTATTGATATTTGGAATGGAAAGAATATTGCATTTCTCATTCATTTCTTCATTATGGAAATGGCAATATTCTTTCCATTTGGAATGGAAATATACATAATGACTGAAAAATAAACTTGTTGACGAGATACCGTACGATCGAATAAAAACGGCATCAGCGATGGCTATGAAATGGAGTTCGCTGTCATTTTATATGTAAAATTATATGGGAAGTGGCATCGATCGTCATTTCCAAGCCACCTGGACGCCGTTTTTTTCGATCATACGGTAGTTATTTGACTGAATTAATTTGGAAACTTAATTTTTATAAATTTAGAAAAAATTATGAATAAACAGTTTTTGTTGAACCTTTGGAACAAAAACATTTCAAATTTATTATATCAATCTAATAACTATTTGGCCAATATGTTGTAATTTTTGTCATTTTGTCATGATGACATGTATTAAACTATTCCAAACATCTTGAGAACCGTTACTCGTAGCGATTTTTTTCAAGAGAACTATTTCACGTAAAATGCAGTAGTTTTACTCAGTAGTAAAATAAAAATGACACTTCTACACCCTATGTGAACATGATTTTATAATAACTGTTTTACTTATTTTTATCTGGGGACGGATTTTCGAATTCATTCAAATGCCGTTCGTATGCGAAATACGACGAAATTCGCATGAAAATTGACGTTACGTTTACTCGAGTGGGTATCCACCAGTCGAATGTCCCATTTCGCACGCGATTTTACTTAATTCTGCGCATTGTTTCCAATTTTGAAGTTCTTTTTGTTGTTCGTAGTATGTACGTTGTAAAAACTCTGTTTTCCTTTTACTTAACCTTTCACTAGTTTAGTTTGCAAATAATTTGTGGATTCGGTTATGGCAGTGGATTGTCCTACTTTTTTTTATTGAAAGACAAGTTTTTGAAATGGCCGGATTGGATTATTTAATTGAAAAGAATGTTATTGATGCCCTCGAAGAAGCGGAAATAGTGGCAGATCGTAGAGATAGTTTCATCCGTTTCTTAATCCGCTGGAAGAATATTCGGATACTCAATTTCGAAAATTATATCGTCTGACGAAGCCAGTTACGTTAGAGTTGATAGACCTTTTACAGCCCCATCTGACAGGCCCATCGAAACCATGATTGTCCTTAGCCGTTGGAAATTTAACTGCAGAAAATATAATTTAACAAGATCTACACAAACTCAATAAATAACCAACCACAAAATACAAAAATAATTCGTTATTAAACATCAAAAGTAGGTTATGGTATATAAATTTAAATACTAAATATCAAAAATTCTTCTTCGCTTTATATCGATCGAAATGGCCATTAACAAATATGCGAATTTGCGATGTTGCCAACGCAAATGATACTCGTATACGAAAACATTTTCGAAGGGTCTTCAAAAAGACGCATCTTGGTTCGTGCACGACTTTTTTCATTCGAATTAGACCGCATGCGAAAAAAATCGCATGGTTTTGAAAATCTGAGCCCTGTAGAATATGTACCCGAAGCCCGAAGTTTCCCGATTACAATTCGAATTACCCTGTATGCTATGATATATTTAATTGTTTTATTTGTTAACGTTTATTCCTATAATCAATCTACATGTTACTTTTTATTACGGTAACTACAATATTATGCAAATATACATTCCATTAAAGGTCATATTATATTACTTACTATTACGATAATTCGATTAATTGAAACGTGTTTCTGATATTTATACTAAATGACTGCAATCACTTAAAACTTGTGCAATTTTCGCACCAAAATGTGGTACAAATTTAAATAAATTGAAAATTTAACTCTACAGCTACAGCTCCTATACCTACATCTGTAGCTCCTATGGACTAACAAACTTGGAAATTTTGGTTAAGTGCAAACATAAAGTATGTACTAGGATGTATTTCAGAAAATATTTTAACTTCTACAGGGTGACTCAAAAAAGTGTGAGGAGTGGATGATTTTTTTTAATGGAGCATCCTGTATACTATTGCATTTTTAGCTTCCTTTAGTAAAATTCTTCGTAAGTAAAAGTTGTTAGTAAAATTCGTTGTTAGTAAAATTTGTGTCATTTATATTAGGGGTATTTTTATGGGAAAAACCGGAATAGTTAAAAATAGGTAATTAAAGAGTACCTTTTATGATTCTCCGCTTTGATTTTAATGAATGTTATTATGTAGTATTATCTTTATTTTTTTTTTTTTTTTTGGTGGGGAAAAATCTGCAAACCAGAGACCGTAAGTGGTACTGTCGGGGTGGTTGAGGTACCTTACCGACTAAAAAACCTCCACAAACCGCTTTGAGTATCTCCCCAAGGAACTACCTTTCGGCATTACTTCTGGGGGAGGCAGTTTTATTGTGATGTTACAGGTAATTGAGCACTTCAGTCAAAGTTGGACACTAGCGAGTGTGGTAAGTACAAAGCAGTACTAGAGCAGTATGGTAAGTACACTCAAATTATTCTTCTTTTTTTTACTTTCCAAACCTTTTGGCTTCGTTTTCCTTTGCAGATATCAGCGCCTCCATATATTCCCGGACTGCTTTCCAGTTCTCATTTGACTTAAGCATCGTTGGAACCAAGTTAGTGTAAGTTAGTTTCTCTCTATTTAGACTCTCCATTAATTTATTTCTTTCATAGGTCCACCTTCTGCACTCCAGGATTGTGTGCTCTGCTGTGTCGTTATCGTGGTCACCGTAGATGCATTTTGGCCTATCGGTAAGTTTCATTTTATATAAATAATTCTTGAAGCATCCGTGTCCTGATAAACATTGTGTCATAGCGTAGGTAACTTCTCCATGGCTCCGATCTATCCAGTTTCTTATATGTGGTATAAGTTGTCTTGTCCACTGCGCTTTCCCGTCTACATTGTGTTTCCATCTGTTCAGTATTTTTTCCCGGTTATACTCTCGCGATCTATCCGGACACGCCTTTCTCTGCATCCTCTCTTGTATTAGAAGATCTATCGGTATCATGCAACTAATTACTTCTGCCGCATCTGCTGATATAGTGCGATACCCTCGACATATTCGCAGCGCCAATCGCCTTTGAACTGCCCTTAACCTTTCCCTATTCTTCTTCACTTCAGCGGCCCTTCCCCAGACCTCGGAAGCATACAGAATGGTAGACGTCTGAACGGCGGCCAACATTCTGCGCTTGGTTTCCCCCATAATGGACCAGTTCGGCATAAGTTTTGATAGCAGTATACATTGCCTCTCTGCCTTCGCTGCAACCGTGCATATGTGCTGAGTAAAGTTACCTCCAGCCTGAAACGTTACTCCCAGGTATTTTACTGTGATTTTAAGCACAATGACTTTGTCCTTTACTAAAATGCCTCGGCCTGACAATTTGCGGCCTCCTACGAGTGTAACACATTCTGTTTTTTGAGGGGCAATTTCTAATGCCACCTCCTCCATCCAGGAACATACCTGGAACGTTGCCTGTTCTGCTATCGCAATTATTTCCTCCGCGCTTCTAGCCTTAATAATTAAAGCAATGTCATCAGCGTAGGCCAGTACTTCAGTTCCATAGGGGAATTGAAGCCTGAGAAGTCCGTCATAGAGAATATTCCAGAGAAGCGGACCTAGTATGGATCCCTGGGGCACGCCTTTTGTCATTTCCATGGCGCAGTCTGCCACCAGAATCGATCGATCGATGTAGTATTATCTAGAGGTTGTGTTTTTAAATATAATATAGATCTAAAATCTATAATTTTAATGTCTTTTCACTTTATAAAGCAACAATTATTTTAGAACGAAAGTTAGGTTATAGTTTCCTTTGAAGTAAGCTAATGATCGTCTTTTTAATAGAAAAATATATTTTTAGCACCCGTACATTAATAAATTTCCTCTAAATTTGACATAAATATATCCGTTAATAGAAGGACTTAACGTAGAGTTCACAGTTAAACTAAAAAATAACCTGGTAATTTTTTCAATCGACTAGAATGAAAAACCTAACAAGATTAAATTTAAGACTTTTACAGTTATGTATTACCGAAAGGTCTCGGACTAATTCTACGAATTTTCCGTTCTTTTAAAAGAAGTATTTAAGGAAATTAATCCGCTACAACGAAAACAACCAATAAAAACGGCTTTTCGGGATCATCGACTTCCGAAAGGCACTGCGCGAAACGATGTGAACGCCTCGTAATCCTATTAGCGCCGTTTTTTAATTCGGCCGAACAGTTCCACGGTTTTAATGCCAACGAGCGTCAAAAGGTTCCGCATTACGCCGATTCGACCCAACCTAACAGTAAAGCACGAGTTTGTGACCAGTAATAAATTAATAGTCATTACAAAGTTACGTAAAGAAGCTTATTTTTAATAAATTCAGCCAGGAATAATAATAAAGCAAAGCTAAAGATATTAATCATACTGTTATGTGGTTTATGGAAGAAAATATCATCGCCAAAAAATGTACCTCGTCATTCCAGGCATTAAACTTTGCTAAAACTTAAAACTTGCGCAGTTGAAAAATTTAATTTAATAATAATTTTCTTTTAAAATATTATCTTGTTTTCACCCATTGGTGAAGCGCCAGGGAATACTGAGTGGGCCCGATAAATCGTACGATGACTGTCCAATGAAGAAATCAGTCTCATTCTTTCCTTCATTACCTCATACATAAATGAAATTACATTTTTGGCTATGACTAATACTGAAACTAATATGAATCAAGGCTCAAAATCCCACATACTAATATCAAAGTAATATTAAAACGATATGCATCTCAGGAAAGCAGTATGAATTCAGTCATTTTGCCTTGGAGATTGACGTTGGAGAAGGAAACGAATTTCCGGTACTAACATCAAGTAAACAAAACGAGATGGGCACATTAATGAGTTTCAGCAGAACTTCCTATTTGGAACAAGTACCATTTGAATAACCCCAACTCATCCAACAAATAGTATTGCACGTTAAAGGTATTCAACCTTCAAGGTTAAGCACCAATAAGAAAGGAAAGAGAAAAATGTGTGGCAAAAAATAGAGAGCAAAGGCCTCCCAGAGTTCTGTAGAAGCGACCATAAGTGTAAAAAAGTGGTGGCGAGTCTTCTGGCAGATGTGTATTTTCCACCAGACCATGAAGTCTAGCATGAATAACGTTGCCACCTTCTTTTCTAAATTAGTTTGTCTGGACACTTAGACGATGTGCATATTGTTATATCCCTACCTAGATTTAATTAGATTGTTATATTAGTTTTAAGAAAGTTGTAACGCCACAAGTTACGCCACTGTGTTAAAATTTTGTTCTGCATCTAAAAGACGATCTGTACGGTCTTTCTCACTAAAAAGAGATTTTAAAAGCATTTTACCGTTAAAGAAATAAACCGTCATACATCGCCGAAAAAAAAGATGATTGTAAAATTATATAGCTTTTGTTCAGATACGTCTGTGTTTTACACAAAGGATCTACTAGGTTTTGTGACGCCTACTGTGAAATTTACTCTAAAAATATTAAAATTGTATTGTACGCCTCTGGATATTTGGTAGTCTGAGACAACAATATCTTTAAGTCTTTAAGAAACTGAAACACAGTTCTTGTCCTCACACTCTTTTTATTCTCTTAAGTTTCAAGATGTAACTCTTTAAATTGACACTCTTAACACTTTATGACACACTCTCTTTAATTCCAAGATGTGGTTCTTTACTTTTCGACAAGCTCTTTACTTGTTACTTCTCTAAATTCCAGACAGTTCACAGTTCTCACTATTTATATCTAATTTTACTTTTAAAACCAAATTGTTAAAGTTTTTTTTACATATAGAATAAAGTATTTAATTAAAAAGAAGAAAGTGTAAATTCTTATCAATGTTAGAACAAGCAAGTTTGATTTCTCACTAATTGGTGGCAGCGGTGGGATTCGAACCCACGCCTCCGAAGATACTAGTGGCAACGATTCACAACATTATTGTTGTCAGTAACAGTCGTTATAACAATATCTTGGGAAAGGGGTGGCCTATATCTTCAAACAATTATATTATATAAATCAAATCAGAATATTAAAACTAGTACAAAAAGAGATAAGATGTGCCAAACTAAAAAAAGAATTGTAGTAGTACTAAAAGGCTATTATTGTGTGATCAATATCGTGTGTCTTTATTGTACAACTACTCCACTTTTCAGTACCATATACGAGATGGTATACAAACTTTATTGATAGCAAGAATTGAACAAGTTTCAAAAATCTTACGTCGAGTTAATATGTATCTGCGTCTGTGCGTCGTTCATCGTTCCTCTAATCCAATCATATCACTCCAATCATATTGAAATATGATCTGTCATTTTGAAAATATTCAAATAAGACTGGTTAAAAACAACAAGAGACGACGCATGGCCGACTTATATATCAACCTTTCCATAGTTAACTTTACAAATGTTAGAATTTTTTTTTAGTGAAATAAATGGAGTGGTATAAACGCTATTTTTCTGCCATCGTCTGTCGATAACTTCCGTGGGTCGTAAAACAGAGTATATTAGAGATGTAACAACTTGTAACTTGTGTTGTTTCCCACTATGAAAATTGGAAACACCCGGAAAGACCGCGTACCTGCAATAATTATTTGATTGTTCCTCCGTCCAATTTGTGCCTCAATTTGCATAAAGACGGTTCAACAACATCCGTTACGCCACTGCCGGCCGCCGCCGCCGCCGTCGCTCGTCTGAATCTCGATCGGAATCGCTCACGTTCGTTCACCTCGCCGATCGCAAAACCTTGGAAAAATGCACGACTAACGTAACAACAAAATGAAAAAACATATAACAACAAAACATCCTCGATAGAAGCCGAACAATTGGTATTGAAAAGAGAGCAGAATGTGAAAAAATGTAAACACGCGTAATAATAAACAAGCCATTCGATATAAGAATTCGATGGAATTTGAGTTTGCTTTTATCGCCACAACTGAAGGCTGTTCACAAAATTAACCGCTCAGGAATGTTTGAATGCTATTTAAGATATCCCATAATTTACAAACAACAAGATTCACAACTATTGTTACTTGTAATGTATCTCATATTTTTAAAAAACATACGAGTGTGCCAAATATTTCAGTTAATTGTATAGTGAAAAACTAAGGCTCTAGAACATCTTTCCAACCCAGCAGCAAACTCACTAAAAAAATCTGAAATTTTATTTAATTTCACAGATCTTAATTTACATTTAATGACAAAGATATTTCCAATTTATTTAATATATGGTTTAATTGTAAGTATCTAAAACGGGTTCCCGATAGATCACCGAAATTAAGCGACGTTATACGATGTGAGTAGATGAATGGGTGACCATCATGTTGCGGAAGGTCAGTGTCGCTGAACCCAAACAAACTCTGTATCTAATGGGTTAATCCGATTTATTATTTTATTACTGATTTCTAAAGTTTTTCCAAGCTTACCACACTAAGACTTGAACTTACTTACTAATACTCTTCATAGTTGATAGATTCTATAAAATTAAGCAATTTGTATTCTTTGTTCTTTTTATTTAATATTACAGAATGATGGCTACGACGCACATCGAGTGTGATCATGACATTTTAGGAAGACCATGGAAAGGTCGATGTGAGTAGTTTTGAACGTGGTAGAAATGCTTATGAATGTGGGCATTTTGTACAGTTTCATTTTGATGCTGATGTGCAATATTCGCACCCAGCCCTATTTAAGGGTAAATTGGAAGCCAGCACGAGAAACAAGAAATATGGTTTTGAAGTATATACTGAGATTAAAGTTAATAAGAAGTAGGTACCTCAATTAATGTTTGTTGTAACTGTTAGATATCCATCGATTTCAATCAACGGACAGTTACTGATATTAAATGCAGGTATTTAAGAGAAGAGTTTTGTCATCCTATGGCTGCTCTATGCCATACCACTACCTACTTAATTAGTACCAATCAAGCCTGCCTTGGAATGTTTCAGGACATTCATCCAATAATGAGCCACTAAAGAAGTTGCAGGACATGTATCCAAACCCGACTATCAACGAGTAGGAAGGCTTGCTCATTAGCCATGAAAGTCCAACGGAATGCCCAGCTAGGTCTTCTCTAAACTGTCTAAGCTCTTGGTTTCATCTGCTCTTGATTGTCAGTGCCTTTTTAATAGTACATCAACTTGATACATCAAAGTCACTGAATTCCGTTGTGGCGACTGGAATCTTCCAGTGGCGACAATCCCAGACTTATTTCAAGAAATTCCAATTAGGTTGCAGTACTTCCCTCAAGCAAGTATCTTAAGTATGTCAAACGTCTTTTTATTAGTAAATGAGATATTGATTGACTACTTTGTTACAAGTTCTTTTACAAAATAGACAAGACAAATTGAATTTAAAAAGATGTAAAAATCTTTCGAAAAATGACTTGGTTTGGCAAAATGACTTGGTTTAACAACGTTTAAAACAACGAAAAACATCAATTTTTATATTGTAAGTAGCTACAATATTGCTACTACAGATTAATCACGATCCTGCTCAAACCACTCAACGTAAGAAGCTCAATTTTGGCATACAGGTTGATTCTAGGGTAGAGGTTCGATAAGAAGGGATTTTCGAAATTCCAGTTCCAAGAGGGTGAAACCCTCAAATATTACAATATTTTTTATTTAAAAAACGGTCAAGTTTCCGAAAAAACGCTTAAACAGGTATATTTTATTTTGTTTTTTTTTACATATTTTAAGATTTTTTAAAAATGTATACAGGGTATTTCGAAAAATCTGGTCATTGATTAATCACGATCCTGCTTAAAGCGCTTGACGTAAAAAGCTGATTTTTAGAAAACAGATTTTTCTTTTTTTCTTTCTTTTTCTTTAGGGTGTAGAAGTTCGATAAGAAGGGATTTTTCGAAACTCGAATTCTAAGGGGAAAAATTTTTAAATATTTTTATTTAAAACCGGTGAGTTTTCGGAAAAACTCTTAAACACGTATATTTTATTTTGTTGTTTTACATATTTAAAGATTTGTTATAAATTTATACAGGGTGTTTCACAAAATATGACCATTGAGTAATCACGATTCTGCTTAAACTGCTTGACGTTTAAAGCTAATTTTTGGCAAACGGATTGATTGTGGGGTGTAGAGGTCCGATAAGGAAGGGTTTCTCGAATCTCAATTTCCAAGAAGGCGAAAACACCCCTCAAATATTACAATATTTGTTATTTAAAAAACGGTTAGTCTTTCAGGAAAACGCTTGGACAAGCATAATTTATTTATTTTTTTACATATTTTTAAATTTTTTAAAAAATCATACAGAGTGTTCCAACAAGTTAGGTAATTTCTTAACCACGATTCTGCTTAAACTGCTTGACGTAAAAATCTTATTTTTGGCAAACGGATTTTTCGAAAGTCAAATTCCACGAGATGAAACTAGCCCTCAAATATTACCAAGTTATATAATAATATCGCCATATTGTTTTTTCTCATGCTGACATAAATGTGAGAAAATTTTATCCAGTTTGTATGTTAATGGAAATTCTTGCTTTGCTTTATCATCACCATTACAAATGATTAATTCGACGCGAACGAAGTCGCTGGTACACGCCAGTATACCTATAAATTTCGGTAGCAGTATATCAAAACTTGCTAATCAAGATATAAAAGGCATTAACTGTTGGATTAAACGGCGAATTCTTCTAAGGCCTGTCATACTGTTCGACCATTTAACAACACTGTAAGCAAACGATCTGCGCGTCTGAAATTCGATAAGAGAGCGATTTTAATTCGAGCTCGAACGGCATCCGGCATCGATAGCGATCTTATTCTGGAACAGGGCCTTATGAATGCAATAACATCGGCGGCAATTAACTGCCAAAGTGAACCGCTGCCAGATAAGAACAGAATCAGAACCGGAATGGGCTTAATAACGGGTCTTTTCGTTGGAAAGAGAACATAAAAGTTCATTGAAAATAAGTTCTTTATCGGATTCGTGTTATATAATTGCATTAAATGCCAGAAGTCTCTAAATGTTTCACATCCCATATCATAAAGTGTATATTGAATTTCGAACCAACGTTTTCCTTATTTTTCATAATGGTTGGTTTATTTATATATTTATAAGTAGCACGTTTTTGTATTTATATCTTCGTTGTTAAATCGTAAATTTAGCTTTTCATGTTCACGCATTTTCATTCACTCATTATTAAAAAAAAACACTATTATAATTCTACATGACTTGGTATTTACGTTAGTTTTCAACATACACTGATAAAAAAGATAGACTTGAACTAAAGTCGTCATCGTTCTTCAAAAAAAAATTAGTGGCAAGAGAATTTATTTTAGCGTAAAAGAAAATATTTTGCCTGAAGAAAAACTCTCTTAACTGAAGAAAACTGGTTCTCTTGAAAAATTCGAAAATTTCTCTTGAATCTATTTTCATTCAACCAAGTGCAAGTTACTTTGTTTTAAGATAATAAGAAAAATACACTAGGAAGTACTTCTTTCAAGAAACATGGCCATTTTTCCAATAGCTAAATACTCTTTTGATGAAAAATAATAACCACAGGCAAAGACGATGACGAAAGGACGGTATATACAATCAGTCGGCAGTCCGATCAGTCGTACGTCGCATTTCATAGGTCGCACATCATAGTACGTACGGGTTTTGTTGCTTGGAATTTTCCACTTGGAATTTTGCATAATTTGCTTTTTAAACGCATATCGTATAACAAATTAGTGATCGTTATTAACATGCATTTGTCATTTTTTATGGACAAATTTTAGGATATATATGGATTATTTAAAGGAGTTTCTGAAAAAATGGAAATTAGAGCATTTATTTGCTATATTTTAAGGTAAGAGACATTTACCTAATGCACCTATTTAGATAATGCATGCGTGACTATAGATAGAATAAGAATATAAGAATATATGTATCGATTTTTTTATGCAAATAATTACAAACATTTTAGAATTTCAAGTCGTCGTATTAAAAAATTCAAAGCGAACAAAGCTTATAATTTTAATAATTTATTTGCTTTACTTTGACTAATCGTGATGTAACATTTTTTGTTATTTGTAGAGTGATGAACCACCCCAAAAAATACCAAGGAGTGAAGAAGCAGAAATAACTACTATCGAGGAAAATAATATCACTTTACCTAACTACAGACCAGGAAAACCTAAATTTATCAGAAAATAATATACCTCGTTATATGCCTGTATATGATGTATATCTCTTAGATCAAAATAAATTTTAGTTGAGTCAATAGTATTCGCTATTGGTTTAAGAAAAGTGTCTCTTTAATCAAGAAATGTCCCTTTTCAATCAAGAATTTTTGCATAAATCAAAGAGACTATTGTTCTTGTAGCAAGAACTTCTTTGCATATTCATTTTGGGTCAAGAGTGAAATACTTTGGACAGATAGATTCTTCTATTCTCTAAAGTAATTTTTTAAAGCTTATGAAAAGATAGTTAATGCTTTGGGCAAAGAAACGTCGTTCTTGGCCCTATTAAAAAGCGCCAATCTTTTGGGTCAAAGTCATACTAAATCATCACAATACACCAAAACACTTTTACTTTTACACTGGACGCGCGTTTCGCTAACCATGTTAGCATCATCAGCAGATGATTATAAACTGAGTGTAAAAGTAAAAGTGTTTTGGTGTATTGTGGTGATTTAGTGTTTTTATTTTGCTGTGTAACACCAAAGGTTCCAACCCTCAACTGTAATCAAAGTCATATTCATTTCGACTGAGAGATCCTTTTTTTCAGTGTACTACCTCATTTGAACATAGACTGATTATAGTGCAAAATCGCATAGAAATTTTGAACTGTACAAATATTTGCACCTCTGTTAACTTTACAGCGAAATTGTAAACAGGCTTTTAAAGGTATGCGTATGCTGAATACATATGCTAAATTTGAACAATTTTATACAAGCCGATTTTAAGTAATTTAAAAAAAAAATGCATCGATTTTTAAATTAAAACTGAACAGGGAACAATCAAAGATTTTTCTTGATTTAAGTAAGAACAATTTTCGGATTGTCACGGGGTTTTTAACAGAACACTGTCCCCTAAATGAACACCTCAGTAGATTAAAGCTAAGAAACAACGGCGAATGCAGATTCTGTGGGGAAAACTGGGGTACACTAACAACGCCGAGACTACCAACATTCTTGCCAAAACTTTGTTACAGATACTGGCTTTTGTCAAAGCCCTAAAACTGTATGATGAGTTATAATTCGTTATGACTCAAGAAAGGGGTACACGATAGATCTGTAAGGTCGCGTTGATTAACTCCCCACCCAAACATTCTACATTCTACATCGCAAAAAAACTAAAATTATATGTTGTCGCTTGTAACGATTACAGAATTAGCCAAAACAAGCAATTAGGGCGTTTTTACGTAACGAAAAATAATTTGCATTTGACATTGAACATCCTACGAGAATCACTTCAACCGACCAGACAAAAAAACGTACTTTCGTTAAACGCTCTCGCTCTTTGCTTCGACAAATATTTGCAAAGTGCCACGGTTATGACGATAAATCGTTATTTCATTAATTAAGAAAGAGGTGAAATATGTTTAATAACCTTCTCGAATTCAATAAGAGGCTGACTTGATTGGCAGATCGGACTCGCAGAAATCCAAGGTTCGGCAAACAATGAAATTTTATGAAAGAATGTCTGTATTATTTATAGGGTTTATGTTAGTACTAGTTTATATATTTATTTATGTTAATTTTGTTACATTGCTTTGTGTGGTTTTGTCTACTAAACCAATATTGAACAAAGACTTGAAAATTATTATTTATAAGTTACAGATTTTAAGTAGATTTCTTATCTATCTTAATATCTAGATATCTTAATTCCTTCATCCTTCTCAATTCTTCATCCTTTAATCAAAACATAACCTTTTGTAAACATTATATGAATATAAATAATACGCGAATGACTTTTCTGTATAGTATTAATAATAACAAATACATTTAAATTTTAATTTTGCAGTTCTATACTCATTATTTTAATATTTAACTATCTGTTATTTTATAACAATTATTTAGAAATAACATAACGCAACCGTTACTACTTTTAAAAAATAATAGATATAAAATAACGATACGCAGAGATCGACCGTTCGTGAAACGAAGTCGGCGCTCTGCACCGCCACGAAATTCGATGCTGCTCGAAGCAATTCCAAAAAACAACTAGTATGGATTATGGATGGAAAATGGAAAACATGTTATTTCGACAACCATCGATACAGGCGGCGAGATACAACGGACAACGGAGTGGGGAATGCGCTACGGCGCGGCAAACGTAGCTGTATCGGTCGATGGTCGTATGGGGCTTGCAACAGCTTAAAAATAATAGGATATAAAAGAAGCAGCTTTTTTGAAACAGTTGCGGGCATAACGCCTGGCGGTCGAGATAACAGGAGTGGGAAAGGATGACTCCATCGACAAAAAAAAAGGATGACTCCATCTCCAATCTCCAATCTCCAATACAGCAGCATCGGTCGATTGTCGATGAAGGCTCGCAACGTGTTGGAGAAGCAGTCATTTTAGATGCGTTGTTTTTTAAACCTGTTACGAGCATAACAGAGCAGCGCGCGGCAGTCGAGATAATCGGAGTGGGGAAGTAACGCTGCTGCATCGGTCGATTGTCGATGGAGGTTCAAAACAGGTTGGAGAATAACGCATCAGTTGTTTTAGATACATTGTTTTTCAACCTGTTACGTTTCAAACTGTCACCCTGTATTTATGCTTTCCGATATAATGTAGAAAAAATACAGAGGTGACATACAATTTCAAAAAGAAATCCTGACTGAATCGTAAAAAACTTACAGGTAAAAAGCATGCCATTGTGTATAAAACCAAAAAAAAAACAATTTCGTAATTAAGCTGAATAGATGACATAGCAAACAGAATCAAATTTACGTAACCTTATAGCATTTATGTGTAAAACCAGCCCGGCTGTAGGCGTTATTATTACTAAAATTTTAGAAAATATCACCGGACAACCTTAACAAAATCATTCTCGACGATGTTTAATTTTGCAATTTTGAATTTTGAAAATATTGATTTCATTTTCAATTTATGCTCCACGAAATTGCTAAATCTTTAACCGCAAATTACTACCTTGCTTTATTGACAGCTATAATAAAGACAACAAATATACGAGCGGTAATAAGTAATTTTCTTGCAAATGCATTGTTGCACAAATTAAAACCAGCTCATGAATATTCATACCATCAACAGGACGGTCAAATTTAAACCTAACAAACTTTAACAGGATATAAATTTATACTCGTGGCTCCAGCTGTAGTGTGTCAAACTGCAATGCAAGTGGTACTGGATTCGATCAGGAGCCAGTAAGGTCGCTTTATTTATTTATTTGAATAGAGCGGCCACCAAGCCGCCGCGCCACCCGAGGGTTGTCTCCACTTCGGTAGAAAATGTATATATGACTACGAAGAAGACTGCCTATGACTGCCATGTAATTATTATAGGCGACTGCCGTAAGACTGCCAAGGAAAATCTACATGTAATTCCAATAGTGAGACACCCCTCGCCGTCACCTCAAGGAAGACAATGGCAAACTACTTTGAGAATATTTGCCTAGTAAAACTTCTCAAATAGAGCTGTTGGGATTCGGGGATAAACTGTAAATCCTGTGTACTTGTGAATACTGATGACAGACAACATAAGTACACGCGAGGTTAACAATGTACGGCACTGAAAGAAAAAGATAACATAAATATTAAATAGTGTCCCAACACTTACTCTTCATCCTAGAAGTTGTTAAATTATCAACAATTAATAGAAATTATAAAAATTTAAGGTGAAAATATATAAATACTAAAATGATGGATATATTAAATAAATCAATTGGACATTGAAGCCTGCCGCAAAAATGTCTCATTATAAAGCGTTAAATCCATTTTAAACCCCACATTATGTATATAATTAAATTGTCAATTATTATGACTCATTATCTGCCATATCCTTAGTGAATGTAGTTATTAAAATACATAAAACACGACCGGTCATTTTTTATAATTTTGTTATGGCTATAGGCGAGCAAGAAGCAGTTAGTAAAACATTTCCGAGGTCGTACGTACCACTTCTTGTATTACCGAAACTTGATACCGAATCCAACGTTTTTTATAGAGACATTTGTGAAACTTAAGAGATTTATTACAATTTTTGTAACGAATTCACACGACGAATCCATACGTATCTTAACTACTGTTATGTTTATTTATATAATACTATATAATATCTGTCAATCGATACGTTATATAGATACGAGTTTTTGAACATACGGTAATAGTAGTAATGAGTTTCGAAAATTTTAGTTCGTATTAAAAAAGTCGTGGTGGCTACCAAGAGATGAGACGGGTGGGCAAAAGCTACTTCGTTTTAATTCCCCTACAATCCTAAGATCCCTATAAATTCGAGATCTTTCTGATATTAAGCCCCCTACTCACTATTCGCTATTCCGGTTCGTCGATGCAGTTCGGTGCGGCGATGCGATTCGTTGGTTCGTTTGTCAATTCGTCCATTCTGTTTGTGATATTTATTTTGATGGTTGTAGTCCAAAAACCGATATTCCGCCGAATCGCTGCATTAGCGAGCCGAATTGAAGAACCAAAACAGCGAATAGTGAGGACTTACAGTGACCATTACAAAACATTGGACGCCTTAAAATATTCATATATTTTATAGTACAATATATTGTGTGTACTACCAGTCATGACCTGTGCATGCAAAATCTAGACACTTAAAACGAACATCAAAAGGAGACTGCAGGTTGCACAACGTTCATTGATAAAAGGGACATCAAATGGAGACTGCAAGTCGCACAACGTTCAATGGAACGAAATATGTTGGGAATAACAGAACCTGGAATGGGACCATGATATTAGGAAATTAGCAGGGATAATTTGGGCCCGCATAGCCAACAATGGGCCTAGGGATCGGCAAGACAAAAAATTTTGTCTTGACAAGCAATTTCTTGTCTTGAAATATTTTCAAGAATTAAAAAAAAATCTCCGTCTTGTCTTCATACCATTCTTGAGAGTTGATTTCTTGTCTTGATTCAAGAAATCTTGAAATTTCTTGATATCTTGACAAAAGGGGAACCCCTGTTTAAAAGTCGCGGTAAGATTGGTTAATGTGATGTTTATGCTTTATGCTTAAACTCGAGAGTCAGGCATCTGATTTTCAAAAAATTCAAAAACTTTGGGCTCATTACTACTACAGTAGCCAAAATCATCAGATTTACATAATTTTGTTAATTATTATTATTATTATCTAACATTAAAATTAGTGATTGTGATGGTTCATTGAGTAGCAAATCTGAGCCATTCGTAATTGAATCTGGTTCAGAATACCTACCACTTCAGACACCTGGACGTAGAAGTTTAATTAGTGACTTTGACAGTACTGACGGTGATAATACTACTACAGATAAAAACAGTCAACACAATGATAAAAGCTACTCTACTTCAGTGGCGTACATTAAAATGTATTTTTTTATTTTAATAGTTTTACGTTAATTCAAAAAGTTATTATGCCACTGAAGTAGATCCGCTTTGGACAGTTTTTTTTATTCTAATATCGTAGGCTATAACATATCCAAAAAATTATAAAAAAAATATTTAAAAATTAAAAAATTATTAGGCATTAAAAAAGATTCCAATTTAATTTGGCCCACAGTATGCCAACTTTGGACATCCAACTTTGGACGTACTTATGTCAACTTTGAACACTGGACATCCGACAAAGTGCCACTTCGTACAAATATTTTTTGCTTAATAATTTTTTTATGCATCAATTAATGGATATTCATATAATATACAAATACCTAAGTAAATGAGCATTTCTTTTTTATTTTATATTTTCAAGAAATTTCAATCCAAAAAAATCCTTTATGGGTATTTCGCCACTGCACTGCAAGAAAATCTACAAAATAAAATAGTCATTTTTTGTAAACAGTTCTGGCATTAAACCTAAACGGACACTGCTTGTCAGAAGTTATGTTTACAGTTATACAAATTTGCCTAACAAAGAAAAAAATGCTTAACGTTTCGGAAAGTTTATCTCTTTCCGTCGTCAGAAGCAAAAAAAAATACACAGAATAAAGAAAAAAAAATTAAAATATTTAAATTCAACTATTCCAGAACACCTTACTTTTTTAAACAGATACGTCTACAAGAAACCGTTGACGTTCTGTTCAAATGACATTATATCAGGTTCAAAATTAACAATTACTTAATAAGGTAAAACCAAAAGCCCCAAACTTTCTGTATGATTATTTTTAAATTTTACGTATGTTATATTCTTTAAAATCAAAGAAGCGATTGCCATACATTACTAACATCTACAGATGCATGAGCAATACATTTAGTTTTATTAGACTGAATTACAAAAGCCTCTTTTATTTTTCTTTTAGAGGCTATCGCTTTTTTCATTATAATTTTGGCGTTATTAAAATTTATTGTTTTTTTAAACCGTTCCACAGAGTGTTTCAAACTTTCGCTAAAGTAAAATTTTGTTTATCCTCGTATAATAGACAGACAGGGACTTTCATTTTTAAAAAGTCAAATAATCCAACTACAAATTACCAAAATTGGCCCACTAAAATAAAATGTATTGAAATTTACTTTTAAACATTAAATTACTTTAACATTTTAAGGTGTCTGTTTTACTTTTTTAAATTGTCACCCTGTCACAGCTCATACATGTTTATAAGACGTACTTTAGAAAGATAAATATCTGGCTAAAATTACAGAAGTTGAGGAAAGCTAACAAAATGTAGCAAAACAAAATTAAACCGCATATTTGTAGCTTGCTACGTAGTATTTCTTATACGATACAATATTATATTTCACTCAATTCGTTTCGTGCATACTATAATAAAGGCGTCTAATTTATGTCTTGGTAGTCGCTAGATTGTAACCTTAACGTGTCCAATAAAGCTTCATAATATACACACGGAAACTGGAAAACATCGCATATTTGCGATTTATGTCCCCACCGTACAAAAC